>NC_136429.1:464118448-464806365 GCF_052849685.1 Lactuca virosa
TTATAACGACTCACATAATTAAATAAATCCAATACTATCCGAGTAATCAAGGAAAAGTAATCAAAATCACTCGTGTGGCGGTATAACAATCTGAAAACAATTATATTTTATGTTATCGGAAAACATCGGGTTTTTCGAGGGAATCAGCACCATTCGCTTATATTTTTCTATAACTATAATACAAAACTTCCTATTTATACACGTTTTGAAATCATTCATGCACCAACTTATGGATCTTCACACTTTGGTATAAACAATTGTTCTTTCAGAAAATATCTGATTTTCTGGGTTTTATAAACTACACAAATCATTTTTATCACAACCCTGCTTATGAACTCACCAACATTTCATATGTTGACGTTTTTCAAAATAACTTGTATTCTCAGGTAACAGGTAAGCTGCAGGGTAATATCAAGTATGTTAGGAAGTTATGTTTTGAAAACTCTCAAACAATTGATGTCATGGATATGTAATATTTAAACAATGTACTGAATGTGAACAATGTCAATCGTTATGTACTAATGCATGGTGAAGTTTATGTTGTGTTTCATGTATAATCATTGTGATGATATTCAATTTAACTCACACGAGCCCCCAGACGTTTCCGCCGTCTGGTTCGGGGGTGTGACAGGTTGGTATCAGAGCTCTGTTTATAGTGAACTGGCATATCTAACCACACATTGATATGCAACTATAAACCAAAGAGGGACTAAAACAACTCTGAACAAAACAAATAAAACACAACAATAAAACGTCTTTACTTGTGTGATAAAGGAAAAAGAACATAATACCAAATCAAATAAGTTAATACTGACATCTTGGTTAAGTCGGGACTGTTCTTAGTTTTATTAAGGGGTGGATGTAGCCTGATCAACTACATTTTCTCCGAAGTACAACTATTACTTGCCCCGGTAAAAACCTCGATGGACGGTAAACCTAAAAACATAACCCTTTGTTACCAAGAAAAGGACATCAACTCAATTTACATAATAATTAAAACATCTTAGGAGTAATAGTTTATTCATATACCTCCTCTCAGTCACCATGGAAGGAGAACACCAGGGCATTCAGTTTCATCAGGACTTAGTGGCCCACGGAATGATCGAGGACGAACCCGAGGGAGACCAAGGGGGAGCACACGGCATTGGGCCCGACGAGTACACGGACACAGACTACGAGTTTGATGGGACCGACGACGACATGAATGAAGAACAAGACTCAGACAAGGATTCTGCCACATCACCTACCAGCGAGATGCAGCAGGACCACCCCGCCCCACCAGGAAATCCCTCGAGGGAGAATCGCTCTCCGGAAGCTGAGATTGCTGCTCTGCGGCAACAGCTATTCGCCATGGAAGCACGAGCGGTGCAAGCTGGACAGGAGAGAGATGAAGTCATTGGAGAAATGACTGAGATGGCCCAGTTGTTGGAACAACACTTCGGTATATGACCTCACTACCGTCGTCAAGCGCTCCTTAGAGTGTTAGGACTAGTCATATCTATCTTTAGTATTATGCTTACATGATCTATGCTATGTACCATCGACTCTATGTTTAAGTGATTACACTACTCATAGAGCCGTTACGCTGCCGAACTTGCACCACTTATGTATGCTCTTACGAGCAAATTTTCATGTATCAAAGTGCGAATAATATTAATGGAAATTTTTTTGTGTTTTTTTGTGATGTTGTGATCTGCTATGTGTTATGTATCCATGATTGTATGCTAATTTGTGAAACTACTTAAGTTCATGCAATACACCTAGCTTATAGGACCACAATCTCACAAAAATCATAGGCACTCAACATCATTCTGTTCCATGACGGAAAGATGCCCCAACGACCAACCCGTGGAAACCCTAGACCA
The DNA here is from genome assembly GCF_052849685.1 of Lactuca virosa. NCBI lineage: Eukaryota > Viridiplantae > Streptophyta > Magnoliopsida > Asterales > Asteraceae > Lactuca > Lactuca virosa. Next base: position 464,120,314 of record NC_136429.1, read on the forward strand.
ACCCCACCCGAAGTCAACTCAGCTGCATTCCAAGCAGCTATATCTGCTGCGGTCACCTTAGCCATGGCGTAGATCCACCAAGGGAACAATGGTGGAGGCAATGGACAAGGGAACAATGGCTGGAAGTTCGAACAACGGAACGAATCAAGGACCTACCAAGACATGCTCTTACAAGGATTTCACCAATGCCAAGCCACGAACGTTTAATGGCACGGGTGGAATGATAACCCTAAAGAGATGGATTGAGAAGGTGGAATCAGTATTTGAGATATGTGAATGCCCCGAAGAGGTGAAAGTGACGTTCGCCGCATGCACATTTGTTGACCAGGCTCTCACCTGGTGGAATGGACATGTAGAGGCCATGACTCTCCCCGTAGCCAACGCTATGCCGTGGGCGGAGTTGAAAGAAATGCTGATGGCCGAGTACTGCCCGCGAGGCGAAATTCAGAAAATAGAGCAAGAGTTATGGAATCTTACCGTCCGAAACTCTGACATGGATGCATACATATCAAGGTTTAGCGAACTGTCACTATTCTGCCCTGGCATGATTACTTCAGAGGGAAAGAAAATCGAATGATTCATCTGGGGATTAACCTCCCCAATTCAAGGAAATGTGATAGCTGCAAATCCTGAAACCTTCGACAGTGCCAAGAGGTTGGCCAAGAAACTGTACGACCACAACAACAAGAAGGGCGAGAAGCCAGTGGAAACTGAAGGCAAGAAGGAGAGTGACAACAAGAACGGAAAGAACAACAAGAGAAAAGGGCGACAAGGCTCAGAGTCGTCAAAGAAGCAACAAACAGTGACAGTCAATGCTGCAACCACCCAAGTACCCTCCACACCACATGCTCCAGCCTTAGCTAATCCAAGTGCCCCTAGGCTGTATTCCGGGAATCTCCCATGCAACAAGTGCAGTCTCCATCATAATGGCGAATGCAGGGAGATGCATTGTACCAGTTGCAATCGGAAGGGTCACACGGCAAAATATTGCAGGACCTATCCTCCCCAGAACCAGCAGCAAGGAAACAACAACCACAACAACAACCGCAACAACAACAACACCACCAACAACAGCGGCAATAATGCAGGATCAAGCCCCACCTGCTATGGATGTGGAAAGACTGGGCATATCCGTCGAAACTGCCCCAACATCAACAACCCTGGGAATGGAGGAGCAGGAAGAGTGCTGACCATGGGACAGGGAGAAGCGGTTCAGGATCCCGCTGTTGTTACCGGTACGTTTCTCCTAAACCACACTTATGCATGCATCCTATTTGATACCGGGGCAGAACGAAGCTTTGTGAGTAATAAATTCAAACACTTGTTAAAACAACAAACCCAGAAGCTTAATGAAACCTTTACGGTGGAAATGGCTAATGGGAAAACAGAATCCACTGGGGAAATCTACACCGGTACTATCACTACCGAAAGGAATAGAGGACTTTGTAGTTTCCTGTGATGCGTCGAATCAGGGTTTAGGCTGTGTACTCATGCAGCGTGGAAAGGTGATAGCTTATGCGTCCCGGCAACTAAAGACACATGAGGTGAATTATACCACCCATGATCTTGAATTAGGAGCTGTGGTCTTCGCCCTGAAGATTTGGAGGCACTACCTTTATGGTACCAAGTGCACCATTTTCACCGACCACAAGAGTCTCCAGCACATTTTAAATCAAAAGGAGTTGAGCTGCTAAACGATTACGAGTGCGAAATCAAGTACCACCCAGGTAAGGCTAACGTGGTAGCTGATGCCTTGAGTCGAAAGGATTACTCGAATCGTCGTTTGAGGACTCTCTCCATAACCATCCAATCCCACCTGACCTCGCAAATCAGAGCAGCCCAGTTGGATTCCATGAAGGCAGAAAACAAAACAAGCGAAGAGCTACGTGGAATGGAAAAGAATTTCGAAGTGATGGAGGACAGAGCATATTACTTCATGAACCGCATTTGGGTCCCTAAACTTGGGGGATTCAGAGAATTAGTCATGAATGAAGCCCACAAGACACGATACTCCATCCATCCGGGTTCGGATAAAATGTACTTGGATATCAAGCAACATTATTGGTGGCCTAACATGAAGGCATAAATTGCCACTTACGTTACCAAGTGCCTCACATGTGCTAAAGTAAAGGTAGAATATCAAAAGCCCTCGGGATTATTACAGCAACCAGTAATTCCCGAGTGGAAATGGGAAAGGATTACTAAGGACTTTGTGACCAAACTACCCAAGACGACTGATGGTTTGGATACCATATGGGTAATAGTTGATAGGTTGACAAAATCCGCTCATTTCCTGCCAATAAAAGAATCATACAAGATGGAACGTCTGACGAGGATCTATATCAAGGAAATCGTGAAACTCCACGGAGTTCCCATATCTATCATCTCAGATAGAGATAGTAGGTTTACTTCACGCTTTTGGCAATCGATTCAGAAAGCTATGGGATCACGACTCGACATGAGCACTGCCTACCACCCGCAAACGAATGGTCAAAGCGAGCGAACCATTCAAACGCTAGAAGACATGCTTCGCGCATGTGTGATAGACTTTGGAAGGTCATGGGATACCCACTTGCCTTTAATCGAATTCTCGTACAATAACAGTTACCACTCAAGCATCAAAGTTGCTCCTTTCGAGGCATTGTACGGACGTAAATGTAGATCACCGTTGTGTTGGGCTGAGGTAGGAGACGCTCAGTTAGCAAGAGGACAAACATCAGATAATGCATTAACGGGACCAGAAATCATACGCGAAACGACCGAGAAGATTATTCAGATCAGGGCCCGACTGCAATCATCACGAGATAGACAAAAGAGCTACGCCGATATGCGGCGAAAGCCCTTAGAATTTAGAGTCGGGGATAGGGTGTTATTAAAGGTCTCTCCCTGGAAAGGGGTGATTCGTTTTGGGAAACGGGGAAAACTAAACCCTCGATACATTGGACCCTTCGAGATTCTTGCCCGAATAGGTCCAGTGGCTTATAGATTGCAGCTACCCGCTGAGCTCAGCAGTGTACACCCCGTGTTCCATGTTTCCAATTTAAAGAAGTGCTTATCCGACGAAACTCTCGTCATTCTGTTAGAAGAAATCGAAATCAACGAGAATCTCCTGTTCGTCAAAGAACCAGTCGAAATCATGGACAGGGAAGTGAAGCGTACTAAGCAAAGTCGCATTCCGATTGTGAAAGTTCGATGGAACGCGAGACGCGGACCAGAATTCACATGGGAACGCGAAGACCAGATGAAGCATAAGTACCCTCACCTATTCTCGCATTCTCAAACTTAGCTTTAAAAAGAATTTCGGGATGAAATTCCCTCTAATGGGGGGATGATGTCACAACTAGGAATCTCTGATATGTTGTAAACACTTAACAAAGATAACATTGTAGCTAAAACTTGAAAACATGTATGGTGCTTGTTCAATGACCACAAATTCCATCAAATACTCTATACAAACATCCAAATAGTCAACAAAAGGTTGGAAACCCTAAAAATCCCGGTTTAAATCTATTTTGGACTAGGATTTTCTTATTGGGCCTATTGGATCAATAAGCTTCCAATTTGACTTTTTGGGCTTAGAACTCTTAAATGGGCCCTAATTGGACCCATTTGCATGAAACTTAATATTTTGGGCCTTATAAGCCTAAAATGAACTAGGTTATATTCAATGGGCCTTATTGGGCCATAACAAATCTAAATAGCCCTAATGGGCCATAAGACTCATACTTGAAGAATATTGGGCCGTGAATTACTCAAAAAGGGCCAATGGGCAGAAAATCATCTAAATGGCCCATAATATGAACTTAAGCACAAAATGGCCCAAAAGACCTCTTCTCTCCTCTCTCTTTCTCGTCCCAAGAAGAAAAAAAAAGAGAAATTCATGAAATAAGGAGGGTTAGCCACCTCCTTATTACACCATGGACTTCCAAGCAACATCACATACCTCCATGCAACCATCCTTTCATCTCTCTCTCTTCTCCTTTCTTCTTCTTAATTCTCGGCCAAAGGAGGTGATGGGTTTTTGAGCATTCTAACACTTCCTAAGTGTACATGCAACCCTAATAACCTTGAATCTATGTTTTCTCTATATACATGCAAATTTCTTTTTCAAGGTTATTTCCTAACTAGCATGGCATGGGGATTACATAGAACATAAAACTAGTAGAAATACATACCTTGTTGTTGCTTGGATTCCTTCAAGACTTTGTGAGCCTAGCACCCCAAATGTTGTGCCTCAAATGCTTCACACAACACCACAAGACTTGGAATAACTTGAGAGAATGTCACTTAGCCTCAAAATCGGTTATGCCCTCTCTAGTAACACTAGGTCATGATTTTGCTAGCCATAGGGTTCCTTTTATAGTGTTGTCAAAATTAGGGTTTACACATGAATGCCCTTAATTGTCATGACTCTTGATTTCTCATGACCCATTGGTTTGTAACTCCCATGGACTATCCATGGAGCTCCATATGGTTATAACCAAACCCATAAACCATGGATCATTAATCCACCATAAAATAATTGATGATTGTCATAATCAACCCTATATATTTAATTAGTCTCACTTTGATCACCAAATTAATACTAGATTAATACTTGATCAATACTAATTAAATAATACTATTATTAATATATTAGAACTTAAAATATATTAACAATCATAAGTGCCTTATTCTCTCATCTAGTCTATCCAAGTATTGCAATGCCATGCAACCCAAATGGACCATGCCGGGTCGGGTCAAGTACATACCAAATAAAGTTATGGACTTAGACACTATATCCAACAGTCTCCCACTTGGATAAGTCTAATAACTATATTTGCAAATATGACTTCAAAATCCGACTAGCAATCGTAGCTCTTTCAAAGTCTCTCGGAACTGAGATGATGATGATATGTCATTTAGGATAAGTGATCATATAATCCTCTGTTCTCATGATATCAGCCGGACAAACACATGGAACATGGTCTTACTTATTGTCCAACATTTGTTTCTCGATCTCTGATTTGTTTCGACATAGAACTAAATTGAACACATCAATTAGGTTCTGACCGGGCCCGGTACATAAGTCAAAACCAAATCATCGAGGGCCCAGATATCGCTTCTATTTCTAGAAGGAACAGATAAACTTCGACTGATATGCTTGTACTAACTACTTGTTGAATTATTCACAAAGGCACGTTTTATAACATCGAGTTACCAATGCGTTTTCCTGCAATCAATGAATAACCAACTCATAGTCAACAACTCATATCTCTAGGTTTGAAGATTTATATGATATTACCGTCTCACGATCACTCGAGATAAATTCCATGAAGTGATGCAAGTGAGCGTGGGTTGGATCCAATACTCAGCCCTTATGAGTACTCATGAATGTTGTAGCAACCATTGCATTGTCCAAAGCACTTTTAGACAAATCATACAAGCCAAATTCATGACAGTCTTAAATCAATACTTACTTCCAAAGTTTGACTGACTGTGGATGGTTTGAATAATAACATAATTATTCTGGAAGTAAAAACATGCAAAATTTGACACATAGTAAACAATCAACACAAGATAGTAACACCTTACTCATAAATAAATAACAACTTTTATTTATCATCAAATGTCAATTACATTTTACAAGTTTCAGGAATCAAATTATTGAAACTAATATCATCCTTCAGCCCAATGCGCCTCGCATGCTGTAAATGCTTAACCCTACTCAGTCCCTTCGTGAGGGGATCTGACGGGTTCTCATCTGATGATACCCTCTTAGCCACGAGGAGTCCTTCTTCTATTCGATGTCTGATGAAATGGTATTTTCTGTCAATGTGCCTAGATCTCCCGTGATCTCTTGGTTCCTTAGCCAAAGCAACCGCACTTTCGCTGTCACGGAAAATTTCCATTGGCTCCTTTATAGCTGGTACAACTCCAAGGTTTCCGATGAAGTTCTTTAGCCATATCGCCTCCTTAGCTGCTTCACTTGCTGCTATGTACTCTGATTCACAAGTAGAATCAGCTACTGTCTCCTGCTTGGAACTTTTCCAAGTAATTGCCCCTCCATTTAGGATAAAGACCCAGCCTGACTGAGAGCGGAAATTATCCCTATCAGTCTGGAAGCTAGCATCGCTATATCCTTCCACTCTCAAGTCATCACTGGCTCCGAGGGTAAGGACCCAATCCTTAGTCCTCCGCAGATACTTGAGAATGTTCTTTACCGCTGTCCAGTGTGCCTTGCCAGGGTTCCCTTGATATCTACTGACCATGCTCAAAGAAAAGCCACATCAGGGCGAGTACAAGTCATAGCATACATGATCGAGCCCACAGCGAAAGCATATCGTATATGACTCATTTCAGCTATCTCAGCCTCTATACTCGGACTCTGAGTTTTACTCAGCTTGGCATTACTCTGGATTGGTAATTCTCCTTTCTTGGAATCTTGCATACTGAACCTCTTCAGCACCTTATCCAAGTAAGTACTTTGACTAAGTCCAATTAGTCTCTTACTCCTATCTCTCAATATCCTTATCCCTAGGATATAGGCAGCTTCCCCAAGGTCCTTCATAGCGAAACACTTCCCAAGCCAGGACTTAACCTCCTGCAAGGTTGGGACGTCGTTTCCTATGAGAAGTATGTCATCCACATACAATACCAAGAAGCTAACTATGCTCCCACTAGCCCTGACATACACACAAGACTCATCCTCACTCCTAGAAAAGCCAAACTCCTTGACTTTCTCATCAAAGAAAAGATTCCATCTGCGAGATGCTTGTTTCAATCCATAAATGGATTGATCAAGCTTACACACTCTATTAGGGTATCTTGTATCGACAAAACCCTCTGGTTGAGCCATGTAAACATCCTCAGCCAACTTTCCATTAAGGAAAGCGGTTTTGACATCCATTTGCCATATTTCATAATCATGAAATGTAGCTATGGCTAACAATACTCTAATAGACTTAATCTTTGCTACTGGTGAGAAGGTCTCATCATAGTCAACTCCCGGAGTTTGAGTAAAGCCCTTCGCAACCAGTCGCGCTTTGTAAGTATGTACCTTCCCATCCATGTCGGTCTTCTTCTTGAAGATCCATTTGCACCCAACTGTCTTACGACCTGGTACATTGTCAACCAAGTTCCAAACTTGATTGTCATACATGGACTCAGGGCCTGCCATGGCTTCCCTGTAATTATTAGGTTCATCCAAATCTATTAGTGTACTATCACTAATAAATGTATCACCTTCAGTGGTGATGTGATAACCATAATAAAAATCAGGTGTGTTCCTCACCCTAGTGGAACGTCCTGGAGGTACAGACTCATCTATCGGATCAACAGGAGTTTCCTCCTCAGGTCGGTCGATAGCATTTGAGGTTCCTTCACCACTTGACTCCTGAAGCTCTTCAAGGTCAATTTGCCTCCCACTGTCCCCTTGGCTTATGAATTCTCTCTCACGAAAGACTCCTCTTCTTGCTACAAAGACCACATTATCACTGGGTCTGTAGAAGAGGTAACCAAAGGATCTATGTGGGTAGCCGATGAAAATACATCTCTCACTTCGAGGTTCAAGCTTATCATGAGTCTCACGCCTCACGAAAGCTTCACAACCCCAAATCTTAATGTGGTCCAAATTGGGAACTTTCCCAGTCCACATCTCGTGAGGTGTTTTGGCAACCTTTTTAGTAGGGACTAGATTAAGGATATGGGCGGCAATCTCTAAGGCATACCCCTAGAAAAAGATTGGTAACGAAGCTCGACTCATCATGGAACGAACCATATCCAGCAAGGTTCGATTGCGCCTCTCAGCTACACCATTCAACTGTGGTGTTCTGGGAGGTGTCAATTGTGAGACAATCCCACATTCCTTAAGATAGTCAAGGAACTCAATGCTAAGATACTCTCCTCCCCGATCGGATCGGAGCATCTTGATGTTCCTGCCCAATTGATTCTCGACTTCCTGCTTAAACTCTTTGAATTTTTCAAAGGTTTCTGACTTATGCTTGATTAAGTAAATACATCCATATCTACTGTAATCATCAGTAAAAGTCACATAATAGCGATTAGCATCCCTTGTAGCAACTCTGAAGGGCCCACACACATCCGTGTGTACAAGGTCCAACAAACCTTCACCCCTATCACAAGTACCTGTGAAGGGTGACTTTGTCATTTTTCCAAGTAAACAAGACTCGCAACTATCATCTGACTTGAGGTCAAATGATTCCAAGACTCCAGCCTTTTGGAGTTGGCCTATGCGCTTCTTGTTAACATGTCCAAGACGACAATGCCACAAGGATGCTTTATCCAAGCTATCTGAAGAATCAATATACAACACATTATTTCCTAGATTATCTACAACATTCACGGCTTCATATACACCATCACAAGGTAATGCTTTAAAGTAAAATACATCATTGTAATAAACATTAATAGCACCATTTTATTATCAAATGAAAATGAAAAACCTTGTTTGTACAAGCCATGAAAAGAAATAATATTTCTCGCCATTTCGGGCGAGTTACAACACTTATTCAAATCTAACATTAACCCATTATTAAGCAATAAAGAATAAACTCCTATCTTGGTAACAGGTGATGCTTTCCTGTTGCCCATGACTAAGTTTATCTTCCCGTGCTCCACTTGCTCACTTCTTCTTAGTGCCTACAAATCAGTACAAATGTGAATACCACAACCTGTATCAAGCACCCAAGAATTAGCATTAGATGAGTTATTAGACAATATTGTGTAAATACCTGCATGGGTGGGTTTAACCTTCCCATCCTTTACATCTTGCAGATATTTAGGGCAGCTTCGCTTGAAGTGTCCCTTATCCTGGCAGTAGAAGCACTGTGCTTCCTTTGGGTTTGAAGAAGGAGTAATGGGACCTTTCTTTGTCCCACTTGAAGAGGAACCATCAAGAGTCTTACCCTTGGTACCCTTCGAAGGGCTTTTCCTCTTCTTACCCTTTCCCTGCCCAATAGCCAGAACAGGGGCTGTTGAAGGAGTAGAAGTAGCAACCGCTTTACCCTTAAGGCCATTTTCAGCTGTCCTTAAGAGTCCTTGAAGTTTGCTAAGTGTGACTTCCTCCTTGTTCATATGATAAGTCATACAAAACTGATCATAACTTGGAGGTAAGGAATGGAGAATGATGTCAATCGCCATTTCCTCAGGAAAGTCAACATTTAGCTTCAGCAACCGGTCAACGAACCTTTGTATCTTCTGCAAGTGACCGGTGATGGGTTCACCATCCTTCATCCTTGCGGTTATCATGGAGGAGATGATTTCATACCTCTCCTGACGCGCGCTCTGATGGTACCTTTCCATCAGATCCAGGTGCATCTCATAGGGGTAGAAATCTTCATAGGATTTTTGAAGTTCAGGAGTCATGGTGGCCATCATGATGCATGCTACTTTAGTAGCATCCTTTTCATGTGCAACAAACTCCGCAAACTCTTCAGGAGTAGCAGTGGCTTCACTCACAACCTTAAGCTCCCTATCGAGGACATATTCTTTGTCCTCATAGCGGGTAATCATTCTGATGTTTCTGATCCACTCATTGAAATTGGATCCATCAAAGATGACCTTACCACACAAGTTCATAAGGGAAAAGGATCCTGTTGGGTTTGAGCCAGAAGCATTGTTGGAAGACATCTGAAAGGAAAGAAAGACAAGTTTCATTAGATTAGGAATCCTTAATAATTCACCCAAATGAAATATTAAGGCTAGGATCCAACAAACTATTTATAGTTGGAAGAGGGATGCCGTAATCCATACTATAAAATATTTGAAGGTAGGTAAATGACGATTTACCAATTTCCACCATAAGAACGAAATATTTTATTATTAGGTTTTATTGGTTTTGAAACTCCTAGATCTTTTGAGATACATTGAACTTTTCAATGGCATGTTTGAATCTCGATTGTGCCCTCTCAAGTTTGTGACTGGGATGCTGAGGATCACAAACAAGGTGTGAATAACCATACAAATTGACTTGGTACCCTCAACAATATTACCTAATCGATGTGCCGGTTAACCACACACGCTCCACCGATCTATAATAAAGTTAAGTTACCCTTTGCCACTCTTACTAGTCCATGTTAGTGTGCCGGTTAACCACACACGCTCCACTAACGACTTGGTAAGGTACAAAGTGTAATTTTATGGGCTAGCACCAATTTCACATTTTCCTAAAGTAACTAAGATTGGGAATTTATAATGTATAGTTACTTTATAATTCATTATACTTTTAACGAGTATTTAAAGTCGTATCCTACCCGTTCGGCTAACGACCCTCCACCGATCAAGGAAGCGGTGGGTGAGAGTGGACACCCATTAAGTCACCATTTTATAGGCAACAACCTTATACCCCCCTTATAGACCGACTTCGTGAATGAGGCCTACTAACGGTAAGAATGACATATTCTTATACATATCTATATAATAAAATTATAATAATAGTATAAGTGTTGATTTTTAAACCTTTTAAAAATCTAAGGTTTAATTTGGAATTAAAGTATTAAAGTGTAAGACTTTTCAAATTCCAAAACTTGAGGGCAAGATTTGAAACTATTCCAAGTCTCTTCAATTTGTAACTTATGAGTTTTAATGGTTCATAAAAATGAAGACTCTTCATTTTATGAAACCTCTTTAGTTCTTTAATCATAATTAAAAGAAGTGACTTTTGGTTATCCATAACTTGAGGACAAGTTATGGACACCATCATAGCCATTAAGATCATGAATTAAACACACATGGAGGTTACACATAATTCCTATGATCTTCTAAACTCATATGAACACAAATTCATGTCAAGCAATTTCAAGAAAATCATATAAACATATACAATACTTGAAAATTGATAAAAGTCATGTAAAATGGGTTAACATAATCATTATCATTTTTGAAAAACAGATTTTACAAGTCCAAAACAGATTGGGTTAATGATCTTAATCCATTCTCAGCAACAAAACTCGAAAAAACTGCCCAGCACGCTCCTACTCGCCGAGTGCATTATTCTACTCGTCGAGTAGGATGAATTTGTTCATGGACTCGGCGAGTCCTCCCCATGGACTCGGCGAGTCCAGTCGTCAGAATGCAGAATTTTCGATTTTTAAGCAGTTTTGCATCAAGTATATAGAAAACAATCCTAGGCTCTGATACCACTGATGGGTTTTTGAGCATTCTAACACTTCCTAAGTGTACATGCAACCCTAATAACCTTGAATCTATGTTTTCTCTATATACATGCAAATTTCTTTTTCAAGGTTATTTCCTAACTAGCATGGCATGGGGATTACATAGAACATAAAACTAGTAGAAATACATACCTTGTTGTTGCTTGGATTCCTTCAAGACTTTGTGAGCCTAGCACCCCAAATGTTATGCCTCAAATGCTTCACATAACACCACAAGACTTGGAATAACTTGATAGAATGTCACTTAGCCTCAAAATCGGTTATGCCCTCTCTAGTAACATTAGGTCATGATTTTGCTAGCCATAGGGTTCCTTTTATAGTGTTGTCACAATTAGGGTTTACACATGAATGCCCTTAATTGTCATGACTCTTGATTTCTCATGACCCATTGGTTTGTAACTCCCATGGACTATCCATGGAGCTCCATATGGTTATAACCAAACCCATAAACCATGGATCATTAATCCACCATAAAAGAATTGATGATTGTCATAATCAACCCTATATATTTAATTAGTCTCACTTGATCACCAAATTAATACTAGATTAATACTTGATCAATACTAATTAAATAATACTATTATTAATATATTAGAACTTATAATATATTAACAATCATAAGTGCCTTATTCTCTCATCTAGTCTATCCAAGTATTGCAATGCCATGCAACCCAAATGGACAATGCCGGGTCGGGTCAAGTATATACCAAATAAAGTTATGGACTTAGACACTATATCCAACAAGAGGAACAACACACACACAAACCACTTAAAATTTTCTCTTAAGAACACCATCATAATCTCTTCTTCTTCATCAAAAATTTTTGAAGATCTTGGGCACTTCAAGTAGGATTTTCCATAAGAGTCATCATCCTAGGTAAGTTGATGCTTAAATCCATGATCTAATTACTTCATTTCATCAAAAATCTCCTCTTGATCTATTCAAATACATGATCATGCTTCTTAGAACACATCTAAGCCAAAGATCTTCCAAGGAGCTTTGCTAGGCCGAAAATCACATCACTTTCTTCCATTTCTTCTTCAAAACCGTGATCAACAAAAAAAAGGTGAGTTCATACCCCTCTATTTTCGGTTTTTACAAGTTTTATGGGGGATAATACAAGTAAAATGTGTAGATCTATGTGTATGTGTATGTTATGTGTGATTTCATGCATGTATGTGTAATTTTATGTGTTTATGTGGTAAATATGTAACAAAAAGGGAAGAAATCTTGAGATCCATGGCACAAGAAGGAAAACAAACATAATCTAAGATATACTACACTAAACAAGTCAAGAAAATTACCCTCTAGGATTGTAATAAACATATTGCAACATAAAACCCATTTTTTGGGCTATAATTGTCGAATAAACAAAAGTTGGGTTTAAGGGACTGAAATGGTACAATTCTCAAAATAGGGGGAAAAAGGAGTAAACAAAACTATTTCAAGGGTTAAAATGCTTTTCTTTTCCAAAAAGGATCAAAAATATAAAGTTTTTGGAAATTGGGCCAAAATTGTAAAAGTTGCGAAAAAGTTGGACTTTAACCGAAAAACTCTTTGCTGGAAGGGCTGAAACTATCAAAGAGTAAATTTTGGGCTAAAAACCTTTATTTAAACAAGTCTATGGGTCAAAAATGTCAAGAAAATGAGTTAAGGGCCTAAAATGTCTTTTTCTTTATGTTAGGGACTAAAATTGTCATTTTTATTAAAGAAAGGGTTGAATGGGTCAAATCAATATTTTGAGTCAATTGTTTTGGTTTTAAAATATTTGGGTTAAAAAGAATACCAAATTACAACTTATGAAAATAAAATGAAAAATATACATATATTTTCAAATATCGTTATAAACAACCGACAAGTGTCGTTCCGTTGAGAATTTAACAATTTTTCAATCAAACTTCCGACCATTATATTATACCTAAAACAAGTAAATATTGAAATAGTTGGACTTGAAAGATCTTAATCATGCTTAATGGGCCTTCGTGACCCATTACCGTGACTTTTGGGTTCAACAATAATGACTCATGTCTATTGGGCCTCTTGTGACCCAATTACATCTTTAAGGGACCCTCAATGGCTTATATGTGCTACTGGGCCTTGGTGGCCCATTAGCATTGCTAGTAATGTCCAAATTAAATCAAATCTGAAATGGGCCAATGCGTCCTTCGTATAACCAACAGCCTAAAATAACTCACGTAATTAGCAGGACTTCGTATTCCTCTTCTCCTCATTTGTTAGGCTTATTTGAAATCAAAGTAAACAAATCCAGGTCGTTAATCAACAGTAATCAATTTTGTTTGGATTAAGTGAGTAATAACGGGCGACACCTCTAAGGGTCGTTCGTAGTCTGTAGTTATAATCAAAGTCTCCTGGAAGGAGAGCGAGAGTTTATGTATAGATCTATACGGGGGTGACTCCCCACACCTCAGCTATTCGCTACAGTTAGACTCGGCCAGTCTAGGGTGACAAAATCTTAAGATCAATTCTGGCATACATTAGGATGCCAAGACAGCCGAACTAGTCATTATTATGCATGGTTATAACGACTCACATAATTAAATAAATCCAATACTATCCGAGTAATCAAGGAAAAGTAATCAAAATCACTCGTGTGGCGGTATAACAATCTGAAAACAATTATATTTTATGTTATCGGAAAACATCGGGTTTTTCGAGGGAATCAGCACCACTCGCTTATATTTTTCTATAACTATAATACAAAACTTCCCATTTATACACGTTTTGAAATCATTCATGCACCAACTTATGGATCTTCACACTTTGGTATAAACAATTGTTCTTTCAGAAAATATCGGATTTTCTGGGTTTTATAAACTACACAAATCATTTTTATCACAACCCTGCTTATGAACTCACCAACATTTCATATGTTGACGGTTTTCAAAATAACTTGTATTCTCATGTAACAGGTAAGCTGCAGGGTAATATCAAGTATGTTAGGAAGTTATGTTTTGAAAACTCTCAAACAATTGATGTCATGGATATGTAATATTTAAACAATGTACTGGATGTAAACAATGTCAATCGTTATGTATTAATGCATGGTGAAGTTTATGTTGTGTTTCATGTATAATCATTGTGATGATATTCAATTTAAGTCACGCGAGCCCCCGGACGTTTCCGCCGTCTGGTTCGGGGGTGTGACAGAGAAAGAGAGAGAAAAGGATCGTTTGAGAACTCATATATTCCCGAGTACCCGAGAACTAATGGTGAAACGTTTGATCATATTATTTAGTGGCTTAGATTAATAATGATAATATTGTAAATATGAATGAAAATAATGGCATTTTCGGGTTTTTTTTTTCAATAGACCATAAGGGTAATTATGGCATAGAATATAATTAAATAAAAAATAAAAAACAAATTCCTAGTTAATATAAAAATCCCTAAATTAATATCTCACTCTCTCGTCTCTTTCTCGTTGTCTTGTTCCTAACCACCTCCGACGACCACCTCCCTCTACCCTCCTTCAATCTAACGACAACCCCTACCTCTGTTAACGACCACCACCTACATCGGCCATCTCCATCCATCCACATAACATGAAACGGGATCCTTCCTTCCTTCCTCCTGTTGTCAGATCACCTTCTAGATCGACGCCCTCCACCTTTCAGATATCTGTCGATCTCCTCAACGATCACTCCTCCTTGATTTCTATCACTTTCCTTAATCAACCCTCTGCCTTATAGGTCATCGTCTACGCCATCGAAACAAAACAATTACAATGCCGAACCTAGGTCACCACCGCCTCAGGGATAATTGTCGTCACAACCGAAGAGGGAGCCCCAACAAGCGGAAGAAGATGACGATTACGAACACGAGAGAGAGGCACGTGACGGTAGCGGTTACGAACGCGTTCAGAACATCAGAGAAATTCTTCAATTTAATGTTCAAATTCTCCAATCATGTTCCTGGAAGAAAGGAATGGTGAAATTCTGAGTTGTTCGGTTTATTAGGTCAGGTATCGGGAGTGTTGGGTTGCTAGTGGGGTAATGAAGGCAAATACAAGCTCGTTGACATCTTGCCAAAGCACTTCGACTTCGTTGCTCGTTTTCAGGTACTTTCCTCTGCTTTATAAAATGTTACATAAATTCATATTCTAATGTTAGACGTGTCTCCTTCTAAGCACATGAATTATTGTTTGCTATATTAGCCATGTGCTTCGATCCTGTAAACTTTACATTGATGCAAATTGTTTACATACTTCTTCGTATGTTTTTATGTTCTGCGTTTTTTAGGTTTTCGAAAGAAAACTTAGTTTACTGATATGAAAAATCTGGTAATTATACCAATATCATCTAAAGATTGTTTGATTTTCTTTAGGGAGATTTCACAGCCTTTGTTATGTTTAATGATTGCAAAACTTGATACAAATAACGAATTATGATGTTTCATCCTTGAATATTTCATCTACAAATGAAGGTCTAAGGCTTATGAGATTGATCTAATGTTAAGTGGTGAAATAGATATTGAAAATATATAGCCTAAAAAATTCACATGAAAATCACACATGAATTACATATGAATTACATGAAATATGAATCACGTGTAATTCACATGTGAATCATGTAAGAATTACATGTGATTCACATGTAAATCACAAGTGAATCACATATGCATTATATGTGATTCACATATAAATCAGATGTAATTCACATATAGATCATATGTAAATCACAAGTCAATCACGTGTAATTCACATGTAAAGCACAAATGCACAAGTGAATCACATATGAATTATATGCGATTCACATGTAAATCACATATAAATTACTTGTATATGCACACATGCATTTTGTGTGAGCGTTCTTTGGTAATTTTTTTTATAAATCTTCTTGTAAATTTCACATTTGAATGTTAAAAGATATAATCAGATATGGATATCACATTATATAATCACATGTCAATCTTACTCGATACAATCATATGTGAATTTTATATGATATTTACACATTTTGTGAGTGTTCTTGTAATAATCAATTTTTTTTTAAATTTTCTTGTATATTTTGAAGAATTTGTGGAAAATATTGAAGAGTTGAAAAGTGATAAATTGAAGAAAATATGGAAATCTTTACACGAAGATGTAAAAACGTTTTGAAATTTTTTAGTATTTTTTGTTTTTTTTTATATATATTTTTATCGAATAAAATACTTTTATTATTGTGTTTATAAATTAATAAATAAAAAATAGTTTTTGTATTATTTAATTACGAATATTATATTATAAGAAATATGCATATATGCACCTAAAACGTTGATTTTTTTTGTTACAAAAATTATTGTTTTTTTTTTCTTTAAAATATTCCTTTTTTTAAATACTTATTTTTATTTAAAAAGGTTGTAATTTCTTAAAAACATAACTTTTTCAATTTTTTTTAAATCATGTTTTTTAAAAAAAATTTAAAAATCTATATTTTTCAAAAAAAAATAGAAATTTAGAATTTTTAAAATAAAATCCGAGAAATTGATTTTTTTCATGTTAATTTTTAGACATTTTAATTAATATTTCAATAACACAAAAAAAGTAAACATTAAATGAGATTGGTTGATATATATATATATATATATATATATATATATATATATATATATATATATATATATAATGAAATATTTGAATTAATGACGAGATGTAAAGGTTGATATACGAGATGTACATTTGTTTGCACACTTACCAAGTCAAGTAAAAGATGGGGGTAAGTTTCCGAGACATATAGTACACGTTAGCAGCAACATTCAGGTACCCAAAGACCAAAGTGGTGGCCAATATCGTAGGAAGTGGATTGGATACCGACTACGTTTAAGGCATGGAATTCGCGGTTATTGTTTTCTACAGCTGTTTTTCTTTTATCAATTTATTTTAGAAAAGGCTTCATAAATGGTTTCTGTGGTAGTTCAAAATATGAAGTTTAGTACTTAAATACAAAAAGACTCAAAGATGGTTTATGTGGTTTCAAGACTTTTAGCAAAATGCTTTTATTGTTAACTTGTTAAGTTTGTCTGAAGGGTATTTTCGTCATATCACTATCACATGAATCGTTTATGAAGTTTTTTGTTATTTAATATACAAAAGGACCCACCTCTCTCTCTCTCTCTCTCTCTCTCTCTCTCTCTCTCTCTCTCTCTCTCTCTCTCTCTCTCTCTCTCTCTCTCTCTCTCTCTCTCTCTCTCTCTCTCTCTCTCTCTCTCTCTCTCGTTTGAATGTGCAAATTGAGTAGAAAAACTTACAACAACATCATCTTTCCAAGTATTTGACTATCCCGAACCAATGCCCTTTCCTAAAATTGGAACAGAAATTCATGTTCTTTCTGGGCAATATTTGCCGATATAACTAATGGGGTTTTGACTTAAGCTTCATAACCACTCCAATCTCTGGTAACTCCTCACAAGAGGCACCAATACCACTTATCCCATTACCACCGTCACAGCGCTAACGAATTGACTTTCTGGACCTACTCATTCTTTACATGTCTCAATTCCTAATTTCCAGGCTCAGATCTGATATCACACCACCGTTGAAGAAATCACAAAATTATTGGTACGAGATAATCTAGTAATTACCGAGTATATATTTTGTTATAATTGCCTGAAACTGGAGCGTCATAAGATGAAAAGAAGACGCTAATTTTAGATAGATTATGTAGGGTTCAAGATTAAGAGGCGATGACACACATAGTAGGTGATGTGGAAGAGACTGCAACGTACTATTGATCATATTCTAGATTAACGGCGAAGGAAAGGGCCATCCATGGGATTTAGGGGAGATGAAAACCCCAGAAAAAATTGTGTTTGAGGTAGGAAGATGAAAACGTCCCGATTTTCATTCCATATTTTTTATTTTTATTTTTTAAAATATATTATAGTCTGATTATATTGTGTGGAAACATGTTGCGAATGCGCATATCTACAATCCAACCTTGCCCTTCTTGTGAATCATTGAAGTAACTATTATTTGATTTAACTGGGTAAGCATGACGCTTAGAGAGTTCTAAAAAATATTACATACCATAATACATATATCAAGCCCCGCCCAATAAGCATATAAACGGCCCCCGCTCAAACTACATAATGCACCCCACCCAATAGACATAACGGGCCCTGCCCAAGGGCAGGCGCCGCCCAACATACAAAATAATATTACACATACAAAGACTCCACTTTTACGCTCTACTAATACATGCATACAGAGGCTATACTTCCTATTCTACTACTAACTTTGAGTATACGAACATTGAACCCCGACTAACTATATTATCGACTCTACTCTACTAGCTCTTACAACCTAACACACATGGATATGTATTAGGGTACACGATATACTGAAGTAACTCACCTGGATAGTTACTTAGATGATTGAAGGTTATCTGGGCGATCCTACTTGCGATCCAACAGGCGGGCAGCGCGCCTAACAATTATTAACCTATAATATTATAACTTATTAATTCCTATGGCAATTTGGTATTGAAAGCTAGATCTTTTACTAATCCCAATAAATACTGAGCGTTCTATGAAATAAGGATCGACCATGTAGGATAGTTAGGAGGCAGGATCATTTTGGCGTATAGCTTTTCTGAAATCCAACAACCAGACCAACATGGCCATTCTAGACACTTCTCATGTAAGTAGATCAATCGGTATTATAATTGTAATTACTGATAAATATTGTCTATATGTCCGTAACAACAACTATGAATATAAATGTAAGTTAAACTGAAAGTAATATGACTGTAGCTTAACATACACAGATTTTCCTGACAAAAGTCTGAAAATTGTACTAGCAGAACTTCGACCTGATCGCTACTAGTGACGAGCACTTAGCAACCCAAAGCTGCGCTAGGAACTTAAAAACTAAAGAAATTTCTGACCAAAATGAAAAGAAACTCGAGAGAAAGAGTTGGGAAGTGTGAGGGATTTGAATAGGATCTGAAAGGTATTTACATGCAACTTTTTGAGGAGGCACGCCACGCACACTATACTGGGTAGGTGGCGGCTCCTCCGTCGGCTAATTCTCAGGTGATCTTAAATTTAATAGTCTACAAAGATTACACTACAAAGGACCATGTAAAATTCATAACTTCTTCGTACAAACTCCATTCTCGACTGTCTTTCTATCGACGGGATCCTAATCACGAGATATTTAACTTTCATTTAGCGTGTTTAACAATCGATTGATTTTAATTTTAGTTTCTGTGTCGCATACTATGGCACTGAAACTGCTAAAAATGATAAATTCCTCACACGAAGTTAGATTTGCACGTTCTCTATTTGTAAACTCTTGGTTTTACGACTACTACGACTTTCGTTTAGATTTCTTAGGCTAATAAGCAACCTATCTAAAATTCATTTTTTACAATACACAGAGTTATGTTAGTTTAATCGTGAAACTTCGGAGAAGCATAACTTCTTCATATGAAGTCGGATTTAATTATATCTACGAAAATCGTATCGATGTTTCCTACATGTTTATGAAGATTACTTGGGCTAAAGAGTGTTATATATCTATTTCGAATTTTATAAAAAACGGTTTATATTGAATCCTACTACAAGGTGAAAATGGGGTTTTACAACTCTTCCCCACTTATAAAAATTTTGTCCCTAAAATCCTCATCCTAGCGCTCCTAGGCATTTTCTTATTCGGGTTATCAAGATCAACACGTGATCTAGCCGACGTTGCCGCATTGTTATTTCTCATAGAACTCCGCTTTCTACCTTAAACATACTCTGAAACTCCTCGCAAAGTCTTCCAACATCGGGAAGTCGTAGGTTTAGACTTCCATAATTTATTCCTTGCAGCGAATGGTCACCTTCAAACGAAAAGGGTCGACAATCGATTTGCTATGAAGCGGTTAATTTTGGGGAATGTATCTATGACATCCTAACGAAGTCTAGTTTTTGGATTATGCCTCTAAAAGTGTTATGGTGTATTCCTTAAAACACACACGAATTGCAAATGGTTTCTTTACCTAGTTAAGGTGTTTCAACATCCTATAACTTAACCAACACTACTATAATGGATTTACTGGTTTCGAAGTCTAGAACCAATACGTTAATACTGGTGACAGACTCATTATAAGGTTTTCTCCTTTTTAACTTACTATATTATAAACTTACTAGGCTACAAATAGCCTTATCGTCGGGCTTTAACTACTTTACTTGTCTCAAGGTATGACTATTGCTTGAGTAATTTGTTTCTATGCCTACTTATGACAAGTTGTAATACTAGCCAAGTACTAGGGTTTTGATGCTTAATTGCTCTTTTCATCATCCTTCCTTGATCATAATAGATCTCTGCATCCTCTAAGCCGACGAGGTATCTTCACAACTGAATCTTGATGCTCTCTATTGGCGAACTATGCAACCTACTCACTTTCTCGTCTAGAAGCTCCTATGATGCCAAGATTAATCCCATACTCCTATGATGCCAAGATTAATCCCATACCCTTGAGGGTACGAAACTATCGGGTTCTCTTGTCTATCACAGTCATACCTATGAATTCAGTTAATTCCTATGTCCTACCTGATGCTTGGGAGGAAACACCAACCTTTCTTTGAGCAGCAAGATGCTCATAGCCTATGGGTAATCTTAGCAGAAAACTTCCGTCTTCTTTTTTCTAAATAACTAAACCTAAACAAAAAACTTTTATCCAATTGTGTTGCACCCTCCTGGTCCTCGATGTAGAGACCAAAAGTCGAACTTTCTTCTTATGGGTCGGTTCTCCCCCACTTGGGTTCGACCCATTATCTATCGCTACTTGTCACAGATCATATCCCAATCTGGCTTTGTCTATGCAATCTGTAGCTTCTTTTAAATTTGAAGAAACTCATGTTAGTCATAACCAATGATCTTCAACATTCCTATTGTAGTACTACTACTTGTGCCCAATGCAAGTCATCTTTACATAGCACGACCAAAATCGGATAAGATCGTGAGAAGCACAATGTTTCCTTGAAATGTACTAACTTAATACTAGCAATAACATACAGTTAAAAATCCATTTTTATTGTAATATTGTCATTGTACATTTGTTAGATAGGATTTTAGCTAAATTCTAAAAGCACTATTTAATCACTCTGATGCGATCACCTTCATGTTGGAGCTTTTCCTCGATCAGAAGAACAACCAGCCATGACCTCCGATGCTTCCCTTGCTTCCTCCGCCGTGAGTTGAAAGGATCACCCTTTGGCCCTTGGGGATTCAACTTTACCTTGCTATTCATCGGTTATCCTTAGAGTTGTAAGCGATGGAGGTGGTATTGTACATGTTGGATTCAAAAGAGGATAGTTGGCCTTGATGTAACCAATCTGGTTGCAGTGGAAATAGATATGCATGTTGGATTAGTGTCTAAGTCCGTAACTATATTTGGTAAGTACTTGACCCGGTTGTGCATGGTCATTTTGGGTTGTCGTCACCAAAGCAACATGATAGGATGATTTATGAATAAAGAGGTTATTATGATTTATTAATATGTTATATGAATAATATACTAAAAGAGAAATCATATAATTTAATTAATATTAGACAAGAATTAATTAAGAATTAATTATGTGGCTAAAAGAGATTAATTAAATAAAGGGGACTGGAACTGTTAATTGTATGATAGTTGATTTGGGCTGAGAATCCTTTGGGATTAAGGCGTGGACGAAAATAGAGTGGGAGCCCATCTAATTTCCGTCCATGGCCTTATTCTGGAAGATTCTGTCGACTGCTTAAGGCCTAAGCTATCCAATTAGGGTTTTGACTGAAACCCTAGCAACACAAGTATAAATAGACCCCTTAGGCTTCAGAAATCTGCTAACCCTATTCCTAAGAGTGCAAGAGCCGAATTCTAGAGCCTCCAACCTCTCTCCAAGATCATCCTCTTGCTTGTGGTGTTTGTAAGCCATTAGAGGAGTGACATTTGTGACTCTAAGCGCCAAGGACAAGAAGATTCAAGCTTTGAAGAAGAGGTAATCATCTAGATCTGTTTGTAATGTTAATTTCGAATTATACCTACTCGATCTAGGGTTTGCAAGACTTGGATGAATGCATGTACAATAGAGAAACCTAGATCCAAGCATTAGGGTTTGCATGAGCACATAGGATGTTCTTTTGGCTTAAACCCATCAGTGGTATCAGAGCCTTGATTGGTTTCTATTGTATTAATACTATGTGTCTTCATTCAATCTTTAAATCGAATTTTTTGCCCCCTGACTGACAGGACTGGGCGAGTCCCATAGTGGGCTCGACGAGTAGGATGAACTCGACGAGTGCATAAGGGGACTCGGCGAGTCGGAGCGTCTGTCAGAGGGATTTTCGGGATTTCTTGCTGTTTTGCTTAAGGATAATTACCTAAATCGTTTTTGACTAATAAAATCCGAATTTTATTACTGTTTTATGATTACTGTTTTTGATAATATTTGATTATTTGAATTAATTGTTGAATTATCTTGCAAGTAAAATTAACTAGGTCAAATTTAGATAATCATTAAATTAATTGTTTAATTTAAATTATTTGCTATTTGATCTTTTGTGTTTTGAAAAGTTCAAAACTTGTCCTCAAGTTTTGAAATTTAAATTTTATGATTAAAAGGTTAATTTGAACAATTTAAATTTCAAACCTTAGAATTTTACAAGTTTAAAATTCAACCCTATACTTTATAATATTATAAGATTAATATATATATATATATATATATATATATATATATATATATATATATATATATATATATATATATATGTATAACTTAAATGCTAGTCTCACCGTTAGTGGGCCTCATTCACGAAGCCGATCTATAATGGGGGTATAAGGTTATGACCTATAAAATGGTCGTTTAATGGGTGTCCACTCTCACCCACTGCTTCCTTGATTGGTGGAGGGTCGTTAGCCGAACGGGTAGGATAGGGAAACCCTTTCCTCATTAATAAGTATAATGAATTATAAAAGTAACTAAATGTTTTTACAAAATTCCGAATCTTAGTTACTTTAGGCAAAAGTGAATTGATGCAATTCCATGAAGTTACACTTTGTACCCTTGCTAAGATGTTAGTGGAGCGTGTGTGGTTAACCGACACACTAATTGGGTTCTAAGCAAAGGTGGCAAAGGGTGACTCATTGTTTGTCATAGTTTGATGGAGCGTGTGTGGTTAACCAGCACATCGAATAGGTGACTGTAACAATGAGGGTACCATGTATATTTGCATGGTTATTCACACCCGCTTTGTGATCCTCGGCATCCCAGTCACAAACTAGAGGGGCATATCGAGATTTAAACATGCCATTGAAAGGTTCAATGAATCTCAAAAGATCTAGGAGTTTTCAATACATTTAAAACTTAATCTCTTTTTCATTTTTCATGGTGGAGAATTAGTGAATAGTCATTCACTTACCTTCAAATTATTTGCTTGTTAGATTACGACATCCCTTTTTCTAATTTGTGAATAATGTTGTTGGTTCCTAGCCCTAATTTCTCATTTGGGTGTTTAATTGGGGAATTCATTTCTAATCAAACTTTGTTCTTTTTCCTTTTCAGATGTCGAACGTCAACAACAACGCTTCTGGTTCAACTTCCTCTGGCTCGTTCTCATTCATGAACTTGTGTGGGAGAGTGATCTGTGACGGGTCAAATTTCAATGATTGGATCCGCAACATTCGCATGGTCACTCGTTATGAGGACAAAGAGTATGTCCTTGATGAGAAGCTGAAGGAAATCAACCTCAACACTGCTACTGCTGAAGAGATCGCGACCTTTGAGGCCCATGAGCGTGATGCCACGAAAGTCCATTGCATCATGTTAGCGACTATGACTGCAGAACTCCAGAAGTCCAATGAGGACATGTACCCCTATGAAATGCATCAGGATCTGCTGGACCGGTACCACCAATGCGCTAGGCAAGAAAGGTACGAGATCATCACTTCGATGATCACTACCAAAATGGGTAATATAGAGTCCCTTACTGCTCATCTGCAAAAGATGCAGAGATATGTCGATCGCCTGCTAAAGTTCAATGTGAACTTTGATGAAGAGCTGGCAATTGACATCATCCTTCATTCCTTGCCTCCCTGCTATAGCCAGTTTCGCATAACCTACCACATGAATAAGGAGGAGGTCACTTTGAGCAAGCTTCAAGGACTGTTGAGGACTGCTGAGAGCAACCTCAAAGATAAAACTGTTGCATCAACTCCAACTCCTACTGCTGCCCCTGTCTTGGCAATAGGGCAAGGGAAAGGTAAGAAGAGGAAGGCTCCCTCAAAGAGCCACCACAAGGGAAAGTCCCAAGATGGTACCTCTTCTAGTGGAACCAAAGTTGGTTCTGCTAAACCCAACTCTAACCCTAATGAGGCAGAGTGCCACCACTGCCACAAGATAGGGCATTGGAAAAGAAGCTGCCCTGAATATCTACAAGCTATCAAGGATGGGAAGATTAAGCCGGTCTTCGCAGGTATTTATACTATTAAATCTAATGATTCATCGCATGCTATTTCTTGGGTTCTTGATACAGGATGTGGTTTTCACATATGTTCTGATTTGCAGGGACTAAGAAGAAATAGGGATGTGGAGCGTGGAAGGATAAACCTAATAATGGGAAACAGAAGATCGTCTCCTGTCACCAAGATTGGAGTGTATTCCTTAGTGCTTAGTAATGGATTAGGTTTAGATTTAAATAATTGTTGCTATTCGCCAGATATGGCAAGAAACATCATTTCATTTCATGGTTTATATAGACAAGGATTTAGATATTCATTTAATAATGAAAAGGGTTCTATTTATGCTTATCCGAATAGTGTTTTATATTTTGAAGCATTGCCTTGTAATGGAATATATGAAACTGTGATGGATATAGACAAACTATGAAATGATGTGTTGTATATTGATTCTTCCAATGATTTGGATAAATCATGCTTGTGGCATTGTCGTCTTGGACATGTCAACAAGAAGCGCATAGCCCAACTCCAAAAGGATGGAGTGTTGGAGTCATTCGACCTTAGGGACGATGACGTGTGCGAATCTTGTTCACTTGAAAAGATGACCAAGTCACCCTTCACTGGCACTTGTGCGAGGGGTGAGGGTTTATTGGACCTCATACATACAGATGTATGTGGACCATTTAGATCCACCACAAGGGATGCCTGCCGCTTCTACGTGACTTTTACCGATGATTATAGCAGATATGGTTATATCTACTTAATCAGGCATAAGTTAGAAACCTTTGAAAAGTTTAAAGAGTTCAAGCAAGAAGTGGAGAATCAGTTGGGCAGGAAAATCAAGATGCTTCGATCTGATCGAGGTGGAGAGTACCTAAGTCTTGAATTCCACGACTACCTCAAAGAATGCGGAATTGTTTCGCAATTGATGCCACCTAGGACACCACGGTTGAATGGTGTGGCTGAGAGGCGTAATCGAACCTTGCTAGACATGGTTCGTTCCATGATGAGTCGTTCTGCGCTACCTATCTCATTCTGGGGGTATGCCTTAGAGAATGCCGCCCATATCCTTAACTTAGTCCCTACGAAGAAGGTTGCCAAAACACCTCACGAGATGTGGACAGGGAAAGCTCCCTCGTTAGCACATATCAAGGTTTGGGGTTGCAAGGCTTTCGTAAGACGAGAGACTCACGACAAGCTCGAACCTCGTAGTGAGCGATGTATTTTCATTGGCTACCCATAGAAGTCCTTTGGATATCTCTTCTATAGACCGAGTGACAATGTTGTCTTCGTTGCGAGGAGAGGAGTTTTCCAAGAGCGAGAACTCATAAGCCAAGGGGACAGTGGGAGGCAAATCGATCTTGAAGAGCTTCAAGAGTCCAGCGATGAAGGAACCTCTAACACTGGTGCTCAACCCGAGGAGGAAACTACGGTTTAACCAAATGACGAGTCATTACCTCTTAGACGTTCTGAAAGAGTTAGGGTTCAACCCCAGTTTTATGGTTTTCATATTACTACCGAAGGGGATACGTTCATTAGTGATAGTACACTAGTGAATCTGGACGAACCTAACAGCTGTAAGGAAGCCATGGCAGGCCTAGAATCTACGAAGTGGAAAGAGGCGATGGACAGCGAGATTCAGTCTATATATGACAACCAAGTTTGGAATTTGGTTGACCATGTACCAGGTCGTATGACGGTCGGGTGCAAGTGGATCTTCAAGAAGAAGGCCGACATGGATGGGAATGTACAGACCTATAAGGCACGATTGGTTGCGAAGGGTTTCACTCAAACTCCCGGAGTTGACTATGATGAAACCTTCTCACCAGTTGCGAAGATAAAGTCTATCGGGGTGATGCTAGCCATGGCCGCATTTCATGATTATGAAATATGGAAAATGGATGTCAAAACCGCTTTCCTTAATGGGAAGTTGGCTGAGGATGTTTACATGGCTCAGCTAGAGGGTTTTGTCAATGCGAAGCATCCCAATAGAGTGTGTAAGCTTGAGAAGTCCATTTATAGACTTAAGCAAGAATCTCGCAGATGGAATCTTTGTTTCGATGAGAAAGTTAAAGAGTTTGGCTTTCTGCGAAGCGAAGATGAATCATGTGTATATGTCAAAGCCATCGGGAGTATAGTAAGTTTCCTCGTATTGTATGTCGACGACATACTACTCATAGGAAACGACATCCCGACACTGTAGGAAGTTAAGTCCTGGCTCGGGAAGTGCTTAGTTATGAAGGACCTCGGAGAGGCTGCCTATATTTTGGGAGTAAGGATAGTGAGAAACAGAAGTAAGAGACTAATAGGACTTAGTCAGAATACTTACTTGGACAAGGTACTAGAACGTTTTAGTATGGAGAATTCAAAGAAGGGGGAGTTACCAATCCAAAGTAATGCCAAGTTGAGTAAGACTCAAAGCCCGAGTACCGAAGTCGAGATAGCAGAAATGAGCCGAGTACCATACGCTTTCGCAGTTGGCTCGATTATGTATGCTATGACTTGTACTCACCCTGATGTAGCCTTGGCTTTGAGCATGGTCAGCAAATATCAGGGAAATCCTTGCAAAGCACATTGGACCGCAGTCAAGAACATTCTTAAGTACCTTCGGAGGACCAAGAAATGGTTTCTAGTCCTCGGTGGGAGTGATGACTTAAAAGTGCGAGGGTACAGTGACGCCAACTTTCAGATCGACAGGGACAACTACCGTTTGCAGTCGGGCTGGGTCTTTACCCTAAATGGAGGAGCAGTGACTTGGAAGAGTTCCAAGCAATAGACCATAGTTGATTCAACGTGCGAATCCGAATATATAGCGGCGAGCGAAGCGTCAAAGGAGGTAATGTGGTTGAAGAACTTCATCGGAGACCATGGAGTTGTGCCAGCCATAAAGGAGCCCATGGAAATTTTCTGTGATAATGAAGGAGCGATTTCCTTGACCAAGGAACCCAGGGATCATGACAGATCTCAACATATCGACATAAAATATCACTTCATTCGACATCGGGTGGATGAAGAACTCCTCGTAGTGAAGAGGGTATCGTCAGAGGATAACCCAACAAATCCGCTTACGAAGGTGAGCAGGGTTATGCACTTGCAGCACGCTAGGAGCATCAGGCTAAAGGACGATATTAGTTTAGATTAGATAGTTTAGAAACGTATAATAGATAAATTGTAATTAACATTCGATGATTAAATAAAAGAGTATGATTTATTAGTAATGTTACTGATTATTCGAACGGTCCACAGTCATTCATATGTTGGAAGTAGTTATGAATGAAGACTGTCATGAATTGGTTTGTAGATTGTCTAAAGAGTATTAGACATAGAAAAAGTTTTCTACAATGTTCATGAGTGCTTGTGAACTTGATTTGAGCATTGGAATAAATCCACACTTGCTAGAATCACTTCATGGAATTTATCACGAGTGATCGTAAGACGATAATCTCATATGGTCTTAAAACCTAAATATATGGTTTATTGTTTGCTAATTGGTTGTGTATTGATAATGCATAAACGCATCAGTAACTTGATATTATAAAACACATTGTTTTGTATGATTTTATTAGTGGATAGTAAATGCATATAAGTCGAAGTTTATCTGTTCCTTTTATCCTAAGAGGGTAAAAGCGATATCAGGGCCCCTCGATGATTTAATTTGACTTATGTGTCGGGCCCGGTTAGGACTGAATTGATGTGTTCAATTAAGTTATATGTCAAATAAATCAGAGATCAAGAAACAACTGCTGGACAATAAGTATGACTATGTTCCATGTGTTTGTCCGCACGATATCTAGAACAGAGGATTATACGATCCCTTATCTAAAGGACAGGTTACTGATAAGATCAGAGTTTGACAGCGTCTTTGAGAGCTACGATTGCTAATCGGATTGTATTTGCATTTTTAGTTACTAGACTTATCCAAGTGGGAGATTGTTGGATTAGTGTCTAAGCCCGTAACTATATTTGGTAAGTACTTGACCCGGTTGTGCATGGTCCTTTTGGGTTGCCGTCACCAAAGCAACATGATAGGATGATTTATGAATAAAGAGGTTATTATGATTTATTAATATGTTATATGAATAATATATTAAAAGAGAAATCATATAATTTAATTAATATTAGACAAGAATTAATTAAGAATTAATTCTGTGGCTAAAAGAGATTAATTAAATAAAGGGGATTGGAACTGTCAATTGTATGATAGTTGATTTGGGCTGAGAATCCTTTGGGATTAAGGGGTGGACGAAAATAGAGTGGGAGCCCATCTAATTTTCGTCCATGGCCTTATTCTGTAAGATTCTTTGGACTGCTTAAGGCCTAAGCTATCCAATTAGGGTTTTGACTGAAACCCTAGCAGCACAAGTATAAATAGACCCCTTAGGCTTCAGAAATCGGCTAACCCTATTCCTAAGAGTGCAAGAGCCGAATTCTAGAGCCTCCAAACTCCCTCCAAGATCATCCTCTTTCTTGTGGTGTTTGTAAGCCATTAGAGGAGTGACATTTGTGACTCTAAGCTCCAAGGACAAGAAGATTCAAGCTTTGAAGAAGAGGTAATCATCTAGATCTGTTTTGTAATGTTAATTTCGAATTATACCTACTAGATCTAGGGTTTGCAAGACTTGGATGAATGCATGTACAATAGAGAAACCTAGATCCAAGCATTAGGGTTTGCATGAGCACATATGATGTTCTTTTGGCTTAAACCCATCAATGCACTCCCTGTGTTTCATGCTTACAGTCTTGGCTGGAATATCCTTCCTTCCTACACTTGAAGCATATCAAAGAACGAAAAGCTCCTCCATGAGACTTCCCACGCCTATTACACCATGGACCTCACTGTCCTCCAGAAATCGATTCCCCGGGCTTGAATTTCTTGGCTGTTGGTTGAGACGAGGCTAAATTCTGCTTCTTTTCCTTTCGTTGAGTCTCCAACTCAATTTCTCTTGTCCTAGCATGCTCTTGCATTTCTGCTAAGTTTTTGTATCGATTTTTTGATATGAACTCCCTGATATCATTCTTGAGCATAATCAAGTATCAATATATCTGCACTTGCTCCGATAAGGCGTATTCTCGGCAAAACAAGGCTCTCTTGGTGAACATCTTGGTGATCTCAGTCACCGATTCAGTGGCTTTTTTGAGTGATAAATATTCTTGAGCGAGTCGCTCCCTTTCTACTGATGGAACATACTTTGCATTAAACTTCTACACAAATTGTTCCCAAGTCACCACAATCTTCTCGGCAGGTGCATAGTTATTAGTGACAATTTTCCACCAGTCTTTTGCTCCTAGGCGTACAAGTTTCTGCGTATATCTAAACTTCAAGTTAGCTGAACAAGAACTGTAAGGGTCGAATTGTTGTAATTAGTCGAAATGTATTTTGTACTCTTCGAATGTCATGTAATGTATTTTACTAGGGCGCTTTTATTCGAAGCTTAAATGTGTATGCCTTAGTATATTTTTTTTGTACGCTTTCGGTTCCCTATAAATAGGGTTATTTACTAGAGTTAGATAAGAGTTTTTACAGACCTGTCTATTGTACTCTGTAAACATTCGAAAGCGTAATAGAGCTGAAACAAGATCATATTTACATCCGGTGTTCAATCTCGCATTCTTACTTGAATTCATACTCTGATTAATTCAATACTCGATTCTTTGGTTCATCAACTGGTATCAGAGCAGGAATCAGATCTGTGATCTGATTTTCATTCATTCAAAAAGTTTTTGAATCAAATTTTTGGTTCAAAAGTTTCCGCACTTTCTGATCGTGAAAAACTGATCTAGATTTCAATTTGTGATTTGATTCTGCATTTGAATTGTTGAATCAAGTGTTTTTCTTTCAATTCCGATTTGAATCAACTAGTTTGTTTTCAAATTTCCATTTCTTCTTAAAAAGTTTCAAATTCAGCTTTCGTACAACAATGGCGAGTTTCAATCTCCATTCGATGACCTCATTTTCTCATCTGTTAGGTTCATCAACCAAAATTCCAATGGTAATCCCTGAATATTATGATCAGTGGGCTGATCGTATGCAAGATTATCTGAATGATCTTGATGAAGAATTATGGTCATGTATCACTGGAAATGTCAATGTTCCAGTGAATGTTCAACCAATCGGATCTTCTTCCACAAATTCTGATGTTGATAATCAATCTGATCGTCTGAAGAAACTGGAGAAGAGGTGTATGAGGGAACTGCGAGGAGCTTTACCTCCAGTTGTGTACAACTATATAAGGAGCTGTACAACTGCAAAGGAGATCTGGAACAGTCTGAAAGATAAGTTTCAAGGAAGTGAGAAGACGAAAATCAATTCAGTCAAACAGTGTTTAGTTGAGCTGAAAGATTTCAGACAAAAAGAAGGTGAAACAATCGAAGTCTACTATGATCGACTGAATGAGTTAATCTATCGTTGTAATCGCTATGGAATTACCAGGACTTCAATGGAATTCAATCTTATCTTTGTGATGGGTCTTCGAAAAGAATGGAGAAGCGTTAGTATGATGGTGAAGAATCAGCAAAGTTTTGATACATCAACTCTCAATGATTTGTACAACCAGTTGAAAACACACGAAACTGAGGTAAACGAAATTGCTGAAGAGACGAAGCTAAATTTGGGAGGTCCATTGGCACTTGTGTCAAAGATATCAGAGAAAGAAGCTAATAATGGTGATTCTGAGAAAGAAGAAGGATTCATCATGAATTCGGATGATGAGGCAATTGCTTTTTACTCGAATAATCGTGTTAAGAAGTTTTTTAAAAAGTCGTTCAATCCGAAGACTAAGCTTGCTGAGGGAAAAGAAAGTGTTGTGAGTAAAACTGTTGATGAGGAGAAAAAGAAACTTGAAAAGAAAGATTCGAAAATGACTGAAGGAAAGATTGAGAAAAAGCTGAAAGGTGATGCTGGAATAGATTGTCATTATTGCAACGGTGCGAATCATCTTGCGAATGACTTTATGCTTTGGAAGAAGGATGAGAGGAAGAATAAAGTCAAGGATGATGCGTATTATGCAGAGCGGCTTGAGGAGGTTCGTGCGAAAGCCAAGAATTTGTCATTGGTTGCAAAGGGTGAGCATGAGGATGAAGATGAAACTTATCAAATCTGGTCATCCGGATCAGACGATGAAGAAATGAGAAATCCGACACATGGAGCGTTGTATGCGAAAATGGAGGAGGACTCAGATGATGAGAAATTCGAAGTGAGAGGACGATACTTCGTATCCAAAGCGGCAGACAAATCTCCAATGACAACAAAGGTACGTAAAATTCTCGAATCTTTTAATATTCCTACACATGCTTATGATTCTGAACTAATATCTTTTGATGAGACGGTTACTTATTTTGAATCAATTGTTGTGTCTGCTAGCAATGAGGCCAACAAATTGTCTATGGAGTTATCAGAGACCAAAAAGAGATTAGACTTGAAAATAAGTAAAATTGAATGTTTGGAATTACAAATGACAAATATTATGTGTGATAGGGATACTTTAACGAGTGAAGTCAAACTTTTGTTAGCACAAAGAAACATTTATTGTAATTCAGCTAAAAGACTTTATGGAAAATTAACTGATTTACATATTCATGTGACATAAGTAAAGAGCAACATAGAAAATTACTACCTTTTCTAGCATTCGAAAGAGCTAAAGTAGATAATATTTCGTATGATTGTGAGCAAATAATAGCTGATTTTGACAAAGTTCCCGATGATAGATATAAATATGGAATTGTCAAAATTGAGGAATGTCTAGATGCGAATGAATTAGTTAACATAGTGAATGATACTTTGACTAAATCTGAACAAATTCAAATTTTGAAAAAGACTGAGAATTCAACATCTGATTCTCAATCTAATTTTGCTGATATTGAAGATAATTTTGACAATATTAGTGAAATTAGTGAACTAGAAGATGTTGATTGTTCTCAGTTGTCTGTTGTTAATGTTGCATCAACATCTAAAGGGAAAGAAAAAGTTAAGGATTTGATGGTTGAAAATGAAACTGATATACCTTCAACTTCGAAAGTTTGTGATATGAACTTCGTGGATCTCAAAGACAGTGAAACTGATGATAGTGATGATGAAGATGAAGAGAAAATTTCGAAGGAAAAAAAATCTTCAAAGGAAGAAGAAACTACTCGAATAGTGGTTGATAAAGTGTATGGTGATACACAAAAGTTCGAAAAAGTAATGAATGAAAAAGGTGAACACTATCTTGAAATGAATACAGTGGTTTATCCAAATTTCAAATGTACAGATGATGTCATTTTTCCAAATCAAGTTTTCATAACTACTGGAAATGTTGAGAAGATCAAACCAGAATTAAAGAAGTTAGTTGAGGAGGATAATTCAAAAACAACTGATGAAGGTTTTTTTCGCAAATCAAAGCACAGTTGAAAACAACTTAACAAAGAATTCGTATGTGTTCCAACGTCGAAAACCACAACGAAAATGGGTTGAAAAATCAAAAATTGAAAAAGAGAATTCAAAACAAGTTGTAAAGGAAAATGAAAGTGTTGTCAAACTAAACTCTAAGGAATTTAAAGATCAAATTGACAAATTTTCGAAGGATAACAACATTTCAAAAAGACAAGCTAGGAAGAAAATATTTTGGCAGAATGTTGAGTCTCAAAAGATTTCTGAATCACAATCACCCAAAAATGTTTTCAAAGCTAAAAATTCCTCTTTTTCAACAAATCCTATCATTCATCTCAAACAAATCATTCAAAGTCTAAAGTGAATAATCAACCAAGGTTTTCGAAAGTTTCAGAAACTAATATTCCAAGAAAATTTTCAAATAATTCAAATCCAAATCAAAAATACTTTCAACGTCAACATTTTAAATCAACAGTTGATACATCATATGCTCAATCTTTTCTAACAAATCCAAAAGTTGATTTTGTTCCTCAAAAGCCACATTTTCCTAATAAAACGAAGAGAAAAACTATGCAAATTTCACGAGAAATAACTTCAAGGAAGAACATTGACCATTGGCTTGAAGGCAAAGGAAAGATGTATCAGTCGAATAAATTTTCAAAGGAGCAAATTCATGAAGCATATGAGAAGTATGTGAATACTTCATCAAACGGTAGTTCATCTTCTAAGGATTCGAACATATCAGTCAAAGCTTGGAAACCAGTATTAAAAACAAAGAATGTTCATTCAAAAACTTAGAATTCGAAGAGTAATATCAGTGAACATTCGACACCATCAAAAACTTATGTTTCAGTTCCTTTAAATGAAGATGTAAACTTTATCGATAGTCTCAAAACCAAAGTTTGTGATTGGGTTAAAAGTTCTTCATTACATTCGAAATTGAAATCTAATTTCCAAGGACCCAAAAAGCCTTGGGTACCTAAATTTTTCCATTGATTATAGGTACTATGTGACGAGCAATATGATAACAAGTGGTACATTGATAGTGGTTGCGCTCGTCACATGACTGGGAAGAAGGAAAATTTACGTGATTTTCGAAGTCTCAAAAATGTTGGAGTAGTGAAGTTTGGGAACAATCAAAAATGTCAAGTCAAAGGATATGGGAAGATCACGAATGGACAATTCACAGTAAATCGTGGTGCATATGTTGAAGGTCTTCAACATAACTTGATAAGTGTTTCTCAACTTGTTGTAGGCACTGACAATCAAGTTCTTTTTAACGAAGAAGAAAGTGTTATTTCGAATGTCAACACAAAAGAAGTGTTACTGAAATCCAAAAGGAAAGGTGACATGTTCACTCTGGACATCAATCCGATAGTAGCGAAACCTGCTATATGTCATCTTTCGAAAGCAACAGCAGACTTAAGTTGGCTATGGCATCGAAGACTTTCTCATCTCAATTTTCGAAACATCAATAAACTTGTGGTACAAGATCTGGTAAGAGGTTTACCTGTACTTAAATTTGACAATGATTCTTTATGTGCGGGTTGTGAAGTTGGCAAGCAACATAAACAAGGTCATCCAATTACGATTGATTCGAAAATTGTTGCGCCTTTGGAGCTCTTACATATTGATTTGTGTGGTCCTTCGACAGTTTCAACTCTCAACAAGAAAAGGTACATTTTAGTTATTGTTGATGATTTTTCCAGATTTACGTGGGTTTATTTTCTCAGGCTTAAATCCGAAGTTGCACAAATCATGATTGACTTTATCAAAAAGATGGAAACAACATTGAAGAAGATTGTTCGAAAAATTAAGAGTGATCATGGAACTGAATTTAAGAACAATCTCCTTGATTCATTTTTGGTGGACAAAGGGATTTCGCATAATTTTTCATCTCCATATACACCACAACAAAATGGTGTTGTTGAACGAAGAAATAGGTCTTTATGTGAAGCTGCAAGGACTATGTTGGCATATGCGAATCTTCCCCAATATCTATGGGCTGAAGCAGTATCAACCGCATGTTTCACTAAAAACAGATCCTTCATTCATCGACGTTTTAACATTACTCCATATGAAATTCTCAACAATCGAAAACCTAACGTCAAATTTTTTCATGTTTTCGGATGCAGGTGCTTCATTATGAATCTCAAGGATAATCTTACGAAATTTCAAGCAAAAGCAGATGAAGGGATTTTCTTGGGATATTCGCATAATTCAGTCGCATATCGTGTGTTGAATAAAAGAACACGAAAAGTTGAAGAAACTTTTAATCTTACATTTGATGATTACTACATTAAACAAACTACCTCACAGTTTGAAAATCATCCAATTATGAAAACCATACAATATGAATCTGAATCCTCACAAACCATAGATATTGATTATGATTTAATTTTTGGAATTTCAGATCATGCTGTTGATGCAGAAATAAATGCAAATGATAATCATCTCTCTGAACTAACGAAGCTTACTGATGATTCAACATCAACTTCTCCAGAGAAAGGCGAAAGTATGCAACACAATCCAGTGGAGGGGGAGCACTTGGATTCGAATACTTTGGATGAGGAAGAGCATTCTTTCGAGGGGGAGAAAGAAAGATTGAATGTTGATGTTGAGGGGGAGCATTTAGAAAACATTGAGAATAATAATGATTTTGATGATGTATGTTCGGTTGCAGGTTCAGAGAATGATGATATATACGAAGATGCACCTTTGGAATTTGATCCAGCATATCCACCAATGGAAAAGTGGACAAGAGATCATCCGAAGGAACAAATAATTGGGAATCCACAGGAGGGAGTTTTAACAAGAGCCCAAATTCGTGCAAAGAATGAGGTATTGAATACTCATCAAGAATTTTGCATGTTCAATGTTTTCATCTCTAAAATTGAACCAAAAACAGTTAAGATTGCAATGGAACACTCAGATTGGGTTGTTGCAATGCAATCTGAATTGTCTGAATTTGAAAGAAACAAGGTTTGGAGATTAATTCCTAAACCTGAAAATGTTTCGATTGTCGGGTTAAAATGGATTTTCAAAAGTAAAACCGACAAAGATGGAAATATTGTTCGAAACAAAGCCAGACTTGTTGTTAAAGGATATTCACAACAAGAAGGAATCGACTATGAAGAAACTTTTTCCCCTGTCGCAAGACTCGAGGCTATTCGTATATTTCTGGCTTATGCAGCTCACAAAGATTTTGATGTTTATCAAATGGATGTGAAGTGTGCATTTTTAAATAGAGAGCTTGAAGAAACTGTTTACGTGGAACAATGTCACACCCCCGAAACCAGAAGGCGGAAACGTCTGAGGGCTCGCATGACTTAAATTAAATATCATCACAATGAATATACATGAATCGTAACATAAACATCACCATGCATCAATACATTACAACTGATATTGTTTACATCCCGTACATTGTTTTAAATATTACACATTCATAACATAAATTGTTTGAGAGTTTTCAAAAACATAACATCCTAACATTACTTGATATTACCTTTCCGCTTACCTGTTACCTGAGAATACAAGTTATTTTGGAAAAGGTCAACATATGAAATGTTGGTGAGTTCATAAGCAATGTTGTGATAAAAATGATTTGTGTAGATTGTAAAACCCAGAAAATCCGATATTTTCTGAAAAGGCAATAGTTTGTCAAAGTGTAAAGATCCATAAGTTGATGCATGAATGATTTTAAAACATGTATATAAAAGGGAGTTTTGTATTATAGTTATAGTGATTACAAGCGAGTGGTGTCGAATTCCCCGAAAAACCCGATGTTTTCCGATGACGAAAGATATACTTGTTTACTAATTGTTATACCTCCACAACGAATGATTTTTGATTACTCTTCCTTGATTACTCGGGTGGTGTCGGATATTATCAATTCTAGTGAGTCGTTACAATGATGTCTGGTAATGACTGGTTATAACTGCCAACTACGAACGACCCATAGAGGTGCCGTCCGTTGTTACTCACTTAATCCAAACCACCTTGATTACTATTGACTAACGACCCGAGTCTGTTTACTTTGATTACTCATAAGCCTTAGCAAACGAAGAGAAGAGGAGTACGAAGTCCTGCTACTATCGTGAGTTACCTTAGGCTGTCGGTGATGCGAAGGACACGTTGGCCCATCTCGCATTTGATTACTTTGACCTTACTAGCAATACTAATGGACCACTAGGGCCCAATAGCGCATAAAAGCCATTGAAGGTCCCTTTATATGGAATTGGGTCATAAAAGGCCCAATAACATGTAATCATTATCCCTTGGGCCCCAAAGATCATGTTAATGGATTTGCAAGGTCCAACAAGCATGAGTTGAAACTTTCAAGCCCAATTGTCGAATGTTTACTTGTCTTAGGTATCGCATAACTACTGGAGGGTTCGATTGAACGATTGTTGTTTTTGTATCGACTCGAGACCGGTGGATTTGTTTACAACGATATTTGGATTTAGGTGTGTATTCATCTTACAATTTTTCGTAAGCCGTAGTCTAGTATATTTGACTCAATACTCTATAAATAAATTAATTTACTTAGAAATAGTGGTTTGACCTTTTCAACCCCTTTCTTTTTATAAAAATAACAATTTTAGTCCTTTATATAAAAGAAAAGACATATTAAGCCTTTAAAACATTTTCTTGACACTTTTGCATCATAGACTTGTTTAAATGATATTTTTGACTCAAGACTTATACTTTGGCAGTTTCAGCCCTTCCAGAATAGTGTTTTTCGGTTAAAGCCCAACCTTTTGCAATTTTTACAATTTTAGCCCAAAATCTCAAAACCTTACATTTTTGATCCTTTTTTGAAATGAAAAGCATTTTTAACCCTTGAAATAGTTTTGTTACACTTTTTATCCCCTGTTTTGAAGAATTTACCATTTCAGTCCCTTTAAATGTCATATTTTCGCAATTTTGGGCTTATTGGGCCGAAAAGCCCAAAATTTAGCCCATTAAGCTAATATTTACATTTTAAGTCCTTTGAAGATCATAATGTTCATAAAAACAATTATTGTAACTGTTTTGACTCTTTTGACCTTTAAGAAACCGTGATTGGCAACTTTTAACCCAACTTTTGTATGTTTGACAATTTAAGCCCAAAAATGAGTTTTATGTTGCAATATTTTTATAATAATCTTAGAGATTAATATTTTTGACTTGTTTAGTGTAATATAACTTGGATCATGTTTGTTTTCCTTCTTATAGCATAGATCTCGAGTTTTCTTCCCTTTTTGGTTACATATTTTCCACAAAAACACATAAAATCACACATACATGCATAAAACTTATGAAAACCGAAAAGAGAGGGGTATGAAGCTCACCTTTGCTTGTTGTTTTTGGTTTAGAAGGAAGAAATGAAGAAGATTCGATCCTAGCAAGCCTTCTTGGAGGATCTCGAACTTAGAGGCTTCTAAGATGGTGATCATGAGTTTGAATAGATTAGGAAGAGATTTTTGATATAAAAAAGAATCTATATCATGGATCAAGCATGAACTTACCTTGGATGATGATTTTTGTGGAATACTCTCCTTGAAAAGCTCCTAAATCTCGAAAATTTGATGAAGAATGAAGAGAGTTCTTATGTGTTTGAGAGAGATTTTTGAGAGAGTGTGTGTGTTTGAGTTGGTTTTGGCCGAGAGAAAAAGAGAGAGGAGAAAGAGAAGTGAGTGAAGTGATGTGTGCATGGGAACATGAGATGAGTGCATAGAAGTCCAAAAGGTAATAAATAGGTGGCAATTGGAAGTCAACTCTTCCTCCATTTGAGTAGTTGGGCCCAGAGAAGAGGAAAGAAGAAAAGAGATTGGGCCTTTTTATGCTTAAGCCCATATTATGATCTAATTAGATGATTTTTGGCCCAAAATAAATCAAGGAATGATTTTTATGATCTACTAGGGCTATATAAATTTGTTGTGGTCCAATAAGGCCCATTAAAGTTAATCTAGTTCATTTTAGGCTTATAAGGCCCAAAATATTAAGTTTCATGTATATGGGTCCAATTAGAGTCCATTTAGGAGTTCTAAGCCCAAGATAGTTAAGTTGGAAGCTTATTGGTCCATCAGGCCCAATAAAAAGATCCTTATCCAAAATGGACTTAAACCGGGATTTCTAGGGCTTCCAATTCTTTGTTGACTAATTGCAGTGCTTGTATGAGGTGTTTGATGGAAGTTTTGTTGTTATTGAATAAGCATCATACATGCTTTCACATTGTTGGTTCACAATTGGTATAATTGTTGTAGTTACAAAGCATCAAAATTCCTAGTTGTGACATCATCCCCCCGTTAGAGGGAATTTCGTCCCGAAATTCTTTTGAAAGCTAGATTTGAGAATGCGAGAATAGGTGATGGTACTTCTGCTTCATTTGATCTTCGCGTTCCCACGTGAATTCTGGTCCGCGTCTCGCGTTCCATCGAACCTTCACAATTGGAATGCGGCTCTGCTTAGTACGCTTCACCTCTATGTCCATGATTTCGACTGGTTCCTCGATAAACAGGAGATTCTCGTTGATTTCGATTTCTTCTAATGGAATGACGAGAGTCTCGTCGGATAAGCACTTTTTCAAATTGGAACGTGAAACACGGGGTGTACACTGCTGAGCTCAGCGGGTAGCTGCAGTCTATAAGCCACTGGACCGATTCGGGTAAGAATCTCGAAGGGTCCAATGTATCGAGGGTTTAGTTTTCCCCGCTTTCCAAAACGAATCACCCCTTTCCAAGGAGAGACTTTTAATAACACCCTATCCCCGACTCTAAATTCCAAGGGCTTTCACCGTTTGTCAGCGTAGCTCTTTTGTCTGTCTCGTGATGATTGCAGTCGGGCCCTGATCTGAATTATCTTCTCGGTAGTCTCTCGTATGATTTCCGGTCCTGTTAATGCATTGTCTGGCATTTGCCCTCTTGCTAGCTGGGTGTCTCCTACCTCAGCCCAACACAATGGTGATCTACATTTACGCCCGTACAATGCCTCGAAAGGAGCGACTTTGATGCTTGAATGGTTACTGTTATTGTATGAGAATTCGATCAAAGGCAAATGGATATCCCATGACCTTCCAAAGTCTATCACACATGCGCGAAGCATATCTTCTAGCGTTTGAATGGTTCGCTCGCTTTGACCATCCGTTTGCGGGTGATAGGCAGTGCTCATGTCAAGTTGTGTTCCCATAGCTTTCTGTAGCGATTGCCAAAAGTGTGAAATAAACCTACTATCTCTATCCGAGATGATAGATACGGGCACTCCATGGAGTCTCACGATTTCTTTGATGTAGATTCTTGTCAGGCGCTCCATCTTGTATGATTCTTTTATTGGTAGGAAATGAGCGGATTTTGTTAATCTATCAACTATTACCCATATGGTATCCAAACCATCCGTCGACTTGGGTAATTTGGTCACAAAATCCATGGTAATCCTTTCCATTTTCCACTCGGGAATTACTGGTTGCTGTAGTAATCCGGAGGGCTTCTGATATTCCACCTTTACTTTAGCACATGTGAGGCACTTGCTAACGTAAGTGGCAATCTCTGCCTTCATGTTAGGCCACCAATAATGTTGCTTAACATCCAAGTACATTTTGTCTGAACCCGGATGGATGGAGTATCGCGTCTTGTGGGCTTCGTTCATGACTACTTCTCTGAATCCCCCAAGTTTAGGGACCCAAGTGCGGTTCATGAAGTAATTTGTTCCGTATTCCTTCACTTCAAAGTTCTTCTCCATTCCACGCAACGCTTCGCTTGTTTTGTTTTCTGCCTTCATGGCATCGAGCTGGGCTGCCCTGATTTGAGAGGTTAGTTGGGATCGAATCGTTATGGAGAGAGTCTTCAAACGACGATTCGATTATTCTTTCTGACTCAAGGTATCAGCTACCACGTTAGCCTTGCCTGGGTGGTACTTGATTTCACACTCATAGTCGTTCAGCAGCTCAATCCATCTTCGTTGCCTCATGTTCAACTCCTTTTGGTTCAAAATGTGTTGGAGACTCCTGTGGTCGGTGAAGATGGTGCACTTAGTACCATAAAGGTAGTGCCTCCAAATCTTCAGGGCGAAGACCACTGCTCCCAGTTCCAGATCATGAGTGGTGTAGTTTACCTCATGCGTCTTTAGCTGCCGGGACGCGTAAGCTATCACCTTTCCACGCTGCATGAGTACACAGCCTAAACCCTGATTTGACGCATCACAGTAAACTATAAAGTCTTCTGTTCCTTCTGGTAGTGACAGCACCGGCGCACTGCAGAGTGCTTGTTTCAGAGTTCGGAATGCAGCTTCTTGCTTGTCCATCCATTCGAAGGGTACACCCTTTTGTGTAAGCGAGGTAAGTGGCTTTGCTGTTTTGGAGAAGTTTTGAATGAATCTCCTGTAGTAGCCTATGAGGCCTAAAAATTGGCGAATTTCGGTAGGTGTTGTTGGGATCGCCCATCCTTCGATGGCTTGGATTTTAGAAGGATCCACATGTATTCCTTCCTGACTAACAACATGTCCCAAAAAGCTCACACTACGGAGCCAAAACTCGCACTTAGAGAGTTTTGCGTATAACTTTTCGGTTCGTAGGGTTTCTAGGATTTGTCGGAGATGTCGGCCGTGTTCTTCCTCGCTTCGAGAATAGACGAGGATGTCGTCGATGAAAACGAAGACAAAGTTATCG
This sequence comes from Lactuca virosa, assembly GCF_052849685.1. Classification (NCBI taxonomy): domain Eukaryota; kingdom Viridiplantae; phylum Streptophyta; class Magnoliopsida; order Asterales; family Asteraceae; genus Lactuca; species Lactuca virosa. The sequence continues at coordinate 464,161,928 of NC_136429.1, forward strand.
AGGAATGGTCGGCAGATTCGATTCATTAGGTCCATGAATGCGGCAGGAGCATTCGTTAGACCGAAGGGCATTACGACAAATTCATAATGTCCATAACGAGTTCGGAAGGCGGTTTTAGGTATATCCTCCTCCCGGACGTTGAGTTGGTGGTATCCAGATCGCAGATCTATCTTTGAGAAGTAACTAGCTCCTTGGAGCTGGACAAACAGATCGTCGATTCGCGGAAGTGGATAGCGGTTTTTGATAGTAAGCTTATTAAGTTCCCTGTAGTCGATACACATCCTGAAGGTACCGTCTTTCTTCTTGACAAAGAGAACCGGAGCTCCCTAAGGTGAAAAAATGGGTCAGATGAATCCTTTGTCCAAAAGCTCGCTGAGTTGACTGGACAACTCTTGCATCTCCGCAGGAGCCAATCTGTAGGGCGATTTGGCGATGGGAGTAGCTCCTGGTATTAGATAAATTCGAAACTCGACTTGTCTTTCTGGGGGTATCCCCCGGAAGATCCTCTGGAAATACATCTGGGAAATCACAAGCCACAGGGATGTTTCGAATATTGATCTCTTCTTTGGACTTATCCACTATATGAGCTAGGAACGTCAAGTCCTTCTTTCGTAGGTACTTTTGTGCCTTAATGCACGAGATAAGACGAAGGTTCGTGCTGGGTTTGTCTCCGTAAATAACTAGGGTTTCGTGATTTGGGAGATGAAGGCGAACGGCCTTCTCGTGACACATAATTTCAGCAGGGTGGGGGCTTAACCAGTCCATGCCGATAATCACATCAAAACTCCTAATGGAAACAGGCATTAAGTTTATTTGAAAGACGTGGTGATTTAAGGCCAGGGTACATCCGATGTAGATTTCCCTAGTGGATTCTGTTTTCACATTAGCCATTTCCACCGTAAAGGTTTCATTAAGCTTCTGGGGTTGTTGTTTTAACTAATGCTTGAATTTATTACTCATGAAACTTCGTTCTGCCCCGGTATCAAATAGGATGCATGCATAAGTGTGGTTTAGGAGAAACGTACCGGTAACAACAACGAGATCCTGAACCGCTTCTCCCTGACCCATAGCTAGCACCCTTCCTGTTCCTCCGTTCCCAGGGTTGTTGGTGTTGGGGCAGTTTCGACGGATATGCCCAGTCTTTCCACATCCATAACAGGTGGGGCTTGATCCTGTGTTATTGCCGCTATTGTTGGTGTTGTTGTTGTTGCTGTTGTTGCGGTTATTGTTGTTGTTGTTTCCTTGCTGTTGGTTCTGGGGAGGATAGGTCCTGCAATACCTTGCCGTATGACCCTTCCGATTGCAACTGGTGCATTGAATTTCCTTGCATTCGCCATTATGATGGAGACTACACTTGTTGCACTTTGGGAGATTCCCAGAATACTGCCTAGGAGTGCCTGGATTAGCTGAGGCTGGAGCATGTGGTGTGGAGGGTACTTGGGTGGTTGCAGCGTTGACTGTCACTGTTTGTTGCTTCTTTGTCGACTCCGAGCCTTGTCGCCCTTTTCTCTTGTTGTTCTTTCCTTTCTTGTTGTCACTCTCCTTCTTGCCTTCACTTTCCGCTGGCTTCTCGCCCTTCTTGTTGTTGTGGTCGTATAGTTTCTTGGCCAACCTCTTGGCATTGTCGAAGGTTTCAGGATTTGCAGCGATTACATTTCCTTGAATTGGGGAGGTCAATCCCCAGATGAATCATTCGATTTTCTTTCCTTCTGACGTAATCATGCCAGGGCACAACAATGACAGCTCGCTAAACCTTGATATGTATGCATCTATATCAGAGTTTCGGACGGTGAGATTCCACAGCTCTTGCTCCATTTTCTAAATTTCGCCACGAGGCCAGTACTCAGCCATCAACATTTCTTTCAGCTCCGTCCATGGCATAGCATTGGCTACGGGGAGAGTCATGGCCTCTATATGTCCATTCCACCAGGTGAGAGCCTGGTCAACAAATGTGCATGCGGCGAACTTCACTTTCACCTCCTCAGGGCATTCACATATCTCAAATACCGATTCCACTATTTCCATCCATCTCTTTAGGGTTATCATTCCACCCGTGCCATTAAAGGTTCGTGACTTGGCGTTGGTGAAGTCCTTGTAGGAGCATGTTTTGGTAGGTCCGTGATTTGTTCCGTTGTTCGAACTCCCAGCCCCTTGTCCATTGACTCCGCCATTATTCCCTTGCTGGATTTGCGCCATGGCTGCAGTAACTACAGCAGATACAGCTGCTTGGAATGCAGCTAAGTTGACTTCGGGTGGGATTGGTCCAGGGTTTCCACGATTTGGTCGTCGAGGCATCTTTCTGTCATGGAAGGGAAAGATGTTGAGTGCCTATGATTTTTGTGAGATTGTGGTCCTATAAACTAAGTGTGTTGAATGAACTTCAGTGGTTTCACAAATTAGCATACAATCATGTATATATAACACATAGCAGATCACAACATCACAATAAAACACATAAAACTTTTCATTAATATTATCCGCATTTTTGATACATGAAAATTTTGCTCAGAAGAGCATACATAAGTGGTGCAAGTTCGGCAGCGTAACGGCTCTATGAGCAGTGTAATCACTTAAACATAGAGTCGATGGTACATAGCATAGATCACCTAAGCATAATACTAAAGATAGATAACACTAATCCTACCACTCTAAGGAGCGCTCGACGGCGGTAGTAAGGTCATATACCGAAGTTTTGTGCCAACAACTGGGCCATCTCAGTCATTTCTCCGATGACTTCATCTCTTTCCTGTCCAGCTTGCACCGCTCGTGCTTCCATGGCGAATAGCTGTTGCCTCAGGGCAGCAATCTCAGCTTCCGGAGAGCGATTCTCCCTCGCGGGATTTCCTGGTGGGGTGGGGTGGTCCTGCTGCATCTCGCTGGTAGGTGATATGGCAGAATCCTTCCCTGAGCCTTGTTCTTCATCAATGTCGTCGTCGGTACCATCAAACTCGTAGTCTGTGTCCGTGTACTCATCGGGCCCCACGCCGTGTGCTCCTCCCTGATTTCCCTCAGGCTCATCCTCGATCGTCCCGTGGGCCACTAACACCTGATGAAACTGAATGACTTGGTGTTCTCCTTCCATTGCCACTGGGAGGAGGTATATGAATAAACTATTATTACTCCTAGGATGTTTTTGTTATTATGTAATTTGAATTGATGTTCTCTTCTTGGTAACAAGGGGTACGTTTTTAGGTTTACTGACCATCGAGGCTTTCCCGGAGCATGTGATAGTTGCACTTCAGAGGCAATGTAGCTGATCAGGCTACACACACCCCTTACTACAACCATGAAAAGTCATGACTTAACCGAGATGTCAGTGTTATCTTATTTGATTTGGTATCATGTTCTTTTTCCTATATCACACAAGTAAAGATGTTTTATCATTGTGTTTTATTTGTCTTGTTCAGAGTTGTTTTAGTCCCTCTTTGGTTTATAGTTGCATATCAATGTGTGGTTAGATATGCCAGTTCACTATAAACAGAGCTCTGATACCAACCTGTCACACCCCCGAAACCAGACGGCGGAAACGTCCGAGGGCTCGCGTAACTTAAATTGAATATCATCACAATGAATATACATGAATCGTAACATAAACATCACCATGCATCAATACATTACAACTGATATTGTTTACATCCCGTACATTGTTTTAAATATTACACATTCATAACATAAATTGTTTGAGAGTTTTCAAAAACATAACATCCTAACATTACTTGATATTACCCTTCCGCTTACCTGTTACCTGAGAATACAAGTTATTTTGGAAAACGTCAACATATGAAATGTTGGTGAGTTCATAAGCAATGTTGTGATAAAAATGATTTGTGTAGTTTGTAAAACCCAGAAAATCCGATATTTTCTGAAAAGGCAATAGTTTATCAAAGTGTGAAGATCCATAAGTTGATGCATGAATGATTTTAAAACGTGTATATAAAAGGGAGTTTTGTATTATAGTTATAGTGATTACAAGCGAGTGGTGTCGAATTCCCCGAAAAACCCGATGTTTTCCGATGACGAAAGATATACTTGTTTACTAATTGTTATACCTCCACAACGAATGATTTTTGATTACTCTTCCTTGATTACTCGGGTGGTGTCGGATATTATCAATTCCAGTGAGTCGTTACAACGATGTCTGGTAATGACTGGTTATAACTGCCAACTACGAACGACCCATAGAGGTGCCGTCCGTTGTTACTCACTTAATCCAAACCACCTTGTTTACTATTGACTAACGACCCGAGTCTGTTTACTTTGATTACTCATAAGCCTTAGCAAACGAAGAGAAGAGGAGTACGAAGTCCTGCTACTATCGTGAGTTACCTTAGGCTGTTGGGGATGCGAAGGACACGTTGGCCCATCTCACATTTGATTACTTTGACCTTACTAGCAATACTAATGGACCACTAGGGCCCAATAGCGCATAAAAGCCATTGAAGGTCCCGTTATATGGAATTGGGTCATAGAAGGCCCAATAACATGTAATCATTATCCCTTGGGCCCCAAAGATCATGTTAATGGATTTGCAAGGTCCAACAAGCATGAGTTGAAACTTTCAAGCCCAATTGTCGAATGTTTACTTGTCTTAGGTATCGCATAACTACTGGAGGGTTCGATTGAACGATTGTTGTTTTTGTATCGACTCGAGACCGGTGGATTTGTTTACAACGATATTTGGATTTAGGCGTGTATTCATCTTACAATTTTTTGTAAGTCGTAGTCTAGTATATTTGACTCAATACTCTATAAATAAATTAATTTACTTAGAAATAGTGGTTTGACCTTTTCAACCCCTTTCTTTTTATAAAAATAACAATTTTAGTCCTTTATATAAAAGAAAAGACATATTAAGCCTTTAAAACATTTTCTTGATACTTTTGCATCATAGACTTGTTTAAATGATATTTTTGACTCAAGACTTATACTTTGGCAGTTTCAGCCCTTCCAGAATAGTGTTTTTCGGTTAAAGACCAACCTTTTTGCAATTTTTACAATTTTAGCCCATAATCTCAAAACCTTACATTTTTTATCCTTTTTGGAAATGAAAAGCATTTTTAACCCTTGAAATAGTTTTGTTACACTTTTTATCCCCTATTTTGAAGAATTTACCATTTCAGTCCCTTTAAATGTCATATTTTCGCAATTTTGGGCTTATTGGGCCGAAAAGCCCAAAATTTAGCCCATTAAGCTAATATTTACATTTTAAGTCCTTTGAAGATCATAATGTTCATAAAAACAATTATTGTAACTGTTTTGACTCTTTTGACCTTTAAGAAACCGTGATTTGGCAACTTTTAACACAACTTTTCTATATTTGACAATTTAAGCCCAAAAATGAGTTTTATGTTGCAATATTTTTATAATAATCTTAGAGATTAATATTTTTGACTTGTTTAGTGTAATATAACTTGGATCATGTTTGTTTTCCTTCTTATAGCATAGATCTCGAGTTTTCTTCCCTTTTTGGTTACATATTTTCCACAAAAACACATAAAATCACACATACATGCATAAAATCATACATAGCATACACATACACATAGATCTATACATTTTACTTGTATTCTCCCCCATAAAACTTATGAAAACCGAATAGAGAGGGGTATGAAGCTCACCTTTGCTTGTTGTTTTTGGTTTAGAAGGAAGAAATGAAGAAGATTCGATCCTAGCAAGCCTTCTTGGAGGATCTCGAACTTAGAGGCTTCTAAGATGGTGATCATGAGTTTGAATAGATTAGGAAGAGATTTTTGATATAAAAAAGAATCTATATCATGGATCAAGCATGAACTTACCTTGGATGATGATTTTTGTGGAATACTCTCCTTGAAAAGCTCCTAAATCTCGAAAATTTGATGAAGAATGAAGAGAGTTCTTATGTGTTTGAGAGAGATTTTTGAGAGAGTGTGTGTGTTTGAGTTGGTTTTGGCCGAGAGAAAAAGAGAGAGGAGAAAGAGAAGTGAGTGAAGTGATGTGTGCATGGGAACATGAGATGAGTGCATAGAAGTCCAAAAGGTAATAAAGAGGTGGCAATTGGAAGTCAACTCTTCCTCCATTTGAGTAGTTGGGCCCAGAGAAGAGGAAAGAAGAAAAGAGATTGGGCCTTTTTATGCTTAAGCCCATATTATGATCTAATTAGATGATTTTTGGCCCAAAATAAATCAAGGAATGATTTTTATGATCTACTAGGGCTATATAAATTTGTTGTGGTCCAATAAGGCCCATTAAAGTTAATCTAGTTCATTTTAGGCTTATAAGGCCCAAAATATTAAGTTTCATGTATATGGGTCCAATTAGAGTCCATTTAGGAGTTCTAAGCCCAAGATAGTTAAGTTCGAAGCTTATTGGTCCATCAGGCCAAATAAGAAGATCCTTATCCAAAATGGACTTAAACCGGGATTTCTAGGGCTTCCAATTCTTTGTTGACTAATTGCAGTGCTTGTATGAGGTGTTTGATGGAAGTTTTGTTGTTATTGAATAAGAATCATACATGCTTTCACATTGTTGGTTCACAATTGGTATAATTGTTGTAGTTACAAAGCATCAAAATTCCTAGTTGTGACAAACAACTCCCAGGTTTTATTAACGAAGAATATCCAAATCATGTTTATATTTTAGATAAGGCAGTTTATGGTTTGAAACAGGCACCACGAGCATGGTATGCAACTCTTACTTCATTTTTGAAACAATCTAAATTTAAACAAGGATCTGTTGATCCCACATTATTTCGAAAGAAAGTTAGGAATCATCTAATGCTTGTTCAAATTTATGTTGATGATATTATTTTTGGCTCAACTGACCCTGCCTTGTCTAGAGAATTCGAAGATCTGATGAAAAGCAAGTTTGAAATGAGCATGATGGGAAAAATCAATAATTTTCTTGGAATGAATATTCGTCAAAACAGAGAAGGGATTTTTATTAATCAGGAAAAATATACGAAAAATCTGCTAGAAAAACCTGCAGTTGACATAACTCTTTATAGGAGCATGATTGGTTCATTACTTTATCTTACAGCAAGTAGACCTGATATCATGTTTTCTGTGTGTAATTGTGCTAGGTATCAGTATAATCCACGAGAACCACATCTCACTGCTGTGAAGAATATATTTCGTTATCTTAAAGGAACAATTTCGTTAGGATTGTGGTATCCTTCGAAAACTGGATTCTTTGTATAAGCATATTCGGATGCAGACTTGGGTGGTTGTAATCTTGATAGGAAAAGCACAAGTGGTGGATGTCAATTTCTCTATGGCAAATTGGTGAGCTGGCAGTCGAAAAAGCTAACATGTGTCTCAATCTCAACAGCTGAAGCAGAATATGTGGCTGCTGCTGCTTGCACTTCACAAATAATATGGATTCAAAGTCAATTGCGTGATTATGCAATCAATATGAAAAAGATTACATTATATTGTGATTCTCAAAGTGCAATAAGAATTTGTCATAATCTTGTGCAGCATTCGAAGACTAAACATATTGCACTTCGTTATCATTTCATCAAGGATCACGTGGAGGATGGGAATATTGAAGTCCATTTCGTGAAAACAACTGATCAGTTAGCTGATATTTTCACGAAAACGTTAGATGAAAAATCCCTTGTGAGAATTATAGAAGGGCTTGGAATGATCGATGGAAATTCTGTTCCATGCGAAAAAGGAGAATGATGGTTGACAGGACAGTTCTTGCATCTCTGCAGGTGCTGGACGATAGGGCAATTTGGCTACGGGGGTAGCCCCTGGAACTAAGTCGATTCTGAACTCGACTTGACATTGCGGAGGTAATCCTGGGAGTTCTTCCGGAAAGATGTCGGGAAAGTCGCGTACTACTGGAATGTTCTGAATGTCTTTCGTTTCTTGTCTCACATCGACCACATGAGCAAGGAATGCGCGACATTCCTTTCGTAAGAATTTCTGAGCTTGAATGCTCGAGATAATACGAAGGTTCGTGTCGGGTTTGTCGCCATAAACTACTAGGGTTTCGCCAGACGGCAGATTAAGGCGTACAACCTTTTCGTAACACATGATGTCGGCACGATGAAGACTCAACCAATCCATGCCGATAATGACGTCGAAACTTTTAATTGAGACCGGCATGAGATCGATCGAAAATGAATGGCCATCTATAGTTAGGGTACACCCTATGAATATACTGTTAGTGCTCTCTGTCTTTCCATTAGCCATTTCTACAGTGAACGGTTCTTTGAGTGCTCGTGATTTTTGCTTAAGTAAATGAGCAAATTTTTGGTTCACGAAGCTCCTCTCCGCTCCACTATCAAATAGTATACATGCATACGAGTTATCGAGGAGAAACGTACTAGTGACCACTGTGGGGTCGGCAACCGCTTCCTCGTGGCCTATGGCCAGAACTCTTGCCACTCCACCGGCGTTCCCTGCTTTCGGGCAGTTCCTTTTGAAATGGCCTACCTCGCCACAAACGTAGCAAGTTTGGCTCACACCAACGCCGGGGAATTGGGTGATTGGCCTCGTCGGAGCTTTGCAGAAACGGGGAGTGTGCCCCTTCCTGTTGCAGTTCAAACACTGCATTTCCCGGCAGGCTCCTATGTGGTGGAAGTTGCACTTGTTGCACTTGGGCAAACTTCCAGCGTACTGCTTTACCGGTGCAGCAGCGGCAGGTGCTATCGTAGCATCTACTGCCACGACCTGCTGTTTTTTGGCAGCCTTTGTCTTCTTTTTGTCATCCCAAAACTTCCGCTTGGAATCAGCGGTTCTGACGGGTTCTGAGATGGCCAGGGTTGTTGTTGCGGCCGGGGTACGAACCCCATGGTCTACGAGCCGCTGTGCCAATCGCTTGGCACTATCAAATGTAGTGGGGTTTGAAGACAAAACATTTCCCTGGAATGGAGGCACCAGCCCCCATATGTATCTTTCAATCTTCTTCCCCTCTGTATGAACCATGTTGGGACAGAGGGCCACCAGTTCACAGAACCTGGCGGTGTAGGCGACTACGTTGGAGCCCTTCATGGTTAGGCTCCACAGTTCTTCCTCCAACTTCTGGATCTCGCTCCTCGGGCAGTACTCCTCAATCATGAGGTCTTTCAAAGTTTCCCAGCCCATAGCATTAGTCACTATAAGAGATAGTGACTTAACATGGCTATTCCACCATGTTAGGGCTTTTACTTCAAAGGTGCAAGCAGCAAACTTGACCTTGCTCTCCTCTGGACAGGAGCAGATCTGAAAGACCGACTCTGTCTTTTCGAACCATTGCGAGAGGGCAATGACTCCGCCAGTCCCCTTAAAGGATAATGGCTTGCAGTTGGTGAAGTCCTTGTAGGAGCACTCTCTGGAGCGCACAGGGATTTCACCATGAGTAGATAGGACGGGAGTTCCTCCTCCAGTGGAACCAGAAGAATGGTATTGTGCCATGGCTGTAGCCACAGCCGCAGCTACAGCAACATTCAGGGCTGCCGTGTCGAATTGAGGAGCAGGTGGTGTTGGTGCGGGAGGATCGCGTCTTGTAGATTTACGTGGAGGCATCTTTTAGCTATAAGTTTAGAAAGATGAAGATATTGATAAGAATTTGATTAGGAAAATTGATGAGAATAACTCATGGACTAACTCTCCATAGTCCAACAGCACAATTGAATAGCACGATTGAATGAAGATCTAGTACTAACAGATGATAGCAATTGGATATTGATTTCCATAAGATTAGATATCTGTCAATAAAACTGGAATTACAGATGTAATGAGTTCGGGAAAAATGACCTAGAAGTAGGTCTTACATCAACCAAGATGGAAAATTTTGACAGACTACGACCTAATCAAGACCTAACGGGTCTAAGATCTACAACGATTTAAAATTAGACTGGAGTTTTTACACAAACCAGGTTATATCCAAAAGAGAAGTCGATGAGACTCTAGCGGCGACGAGAACTACTAGAGTGACTTCTCGATTCCGACAAAAGACGTTCTATGTCCCTTACGCGCCTATCAGATCTTGCTTGCTGAGCTCGAAGTTCCCTGAGTTCAGCTTGGGTTTCAGCAAGTTCCCTTTGCAGAACTGCATTGCGGACCTGAGTCCTTTCATGAGCAGACTCAAGTTGGCGAATGCGGACGGTGTTAACGCCGAGTTGGTGTCAATCTCTACTACTCGGTCGATAGCTGCTCGACCTTGCTCGGTGTTCCGAGCAATCCTACGAACCATGACGGGTAGGACCCTGTCAGCTGAACCTCCCTCAGTGAGGTTGTAGAAGCTTCTGTCTCCATTGTAGGGAATGGGTTGACCATGTTCCTTACTCCATTTGTTCAAGTTTGTGGCCCACAGAGGTGTGGGTCCTTGAAATGCTGGACGAGGGTTCAGGTTTGGGTCTTGAGCAGCTGGGGGTAGGTTGTTGACTTCAGGCTCTGAGTCAGAACCATCTGAAAAGCCTTCAGCTTCGTGATCATCCAATGGGATTGGCTGGTCATCTTCTGGCTCTTCTCCCAGCCATCCTGCATTGCCGTTGTTGGGGTAGTACGGGTCTCCGGGAATATGGAATCCAACCATGAAATCTACGCGAGAAAAGGGATATAAGAAATAACTAAATAGACGAACTAATTAGATAATTATAAGATGATCTTTATCAGTTACTTCAACATTTGCGTAGTGCATTCCAGTCATATGTAACCGAGACAGTATAAACCTTCGAATAAGTGACCCTAACTCTAAGCCCACAACCAAACACGGAACAGGAAGTAGCGCAAAGATCACAGATTCTAAGTCTATGATATCCTAGACACATATAACCTTAGCGTATCCACTCCGCAACTATTGACATACTTAATAAAGACCTTTAGTTCTCAGATAAGAAATTAATAGCAACACAAAATACTCCTATAGTATTTCAAGTTTATGTTCTGTTCTACTGTTCTTGTTATAGAAGTGTTGGTAAGTTTTTAGACTTGTTGCAACCTCACAACCACAGTTAGGCACATGCTAATCACTCCTCGGATAATGTAGTTGATCAGGCTACATCTTCCCAGGGTTGACCATATGTGACAACCGTCAAAATTCGAGTCGGTTCTAGATTTGACTAGACTTAGTTGCACATATAGGCACAACACATATTAGACTTAGTAACTAGAAGCTAAGTTATAACCTAGTAGAAACTTGGAAACAAATAGAAACAATGGATGGTGTACTTAGATTTCACATTGATATGTGAATTCTACTACTACTTAAGTGTAGTGACTATCCATATTTGGGTCACTCTTTGACTCGAACACCATTTCATGAATCATATTCACACATTATGCACTTGACCTAGAAGTAGAAATTAGGTCAAAGTCTCATAGAAACTTAAGTCAAAGTTGAAGAGTAGGACTAGTATACTTGATTCCTCAATTTCGTTTGAATCTCGGAATCACTACATAGAATGCCAATAAACCGCTAAAAATAAATTACAAACAATATTTCTAATTTGAATAAGAGTTATGAAACTCTAAAATAGTTTGAAGTCTCAAAATTCAAGTAATTTTGATATCCAAAGATTTACAAACTCTCAAAAACCCTAAATGCCCTAAAAACTCACATTTATAAACTTTAACCTTAAAAATTCTATAGAAATAATCATGAACCTTATAATATGATCTTATAACAATTAAAATTATAAAAATGCATTCAAGGAAAATGAAATTTAACTCATTAACATTTACCCTTAATTTATAAACCAAAAATGAACACTTTTATGCATACATACTTGGTTAAGTTGCATCTTTTATAAATAATTGATATTTTTATAAAATATTTAAAATTTATAAAGACAAATGAAAGGGAGAGGGATATTATAACCTCAAAAGTCGGATTTCTCTTTCTCTTTCTCTCTCTCCTCTTCCCAACACACTCAATCACTTTCCCAACACACCCACTCCATCTCTTTCTCTCTCACACTCCCTCACTTCATTTTCTCTCTACTCTCTCTTCCTCTCTCCCTCAACCACGAAATTGTCCAGAAAACAAGTCCAAGAACACACCTCAAACACAAAATCTTCATCATGTAGTGGTGTTCATTAAGGTAGAACACGATTTCCTTTCATTTTCCTTCAAGTTTTTAAGATTTTCTTGCATTTCCTTCTTCTTCTACAACTTTCTATTAGAAAATATGTGTGCATGTTCATTCACTTCAGTTTTGATGATGATGGTGGTAGGATTTCACCCAAAAACAACATGCATGTTGTAAATGGTGAAATCCAAGGACCTAAACCTAAGTCAAGATCATGAAAATGCACTTTTCTACAAGTTTTGGTGGAAAATCACCACATGCACTCTAAGTTTTCTTTCAAAAATGATTTTTGAACATTTCAAACTCATGAATGGTCTTCAAACAAACATGCATGTGATGATCTTCAAGGTTAGATGCTAGATCATCAAAGTATGTTGTTAAAAGCTTTCAAATATGTTCATGAATGATTTATTTCCAAATAAATATCTAAAACTCATTTTCTGACCAAATCCGATTTTTCCCAGATTCCCATCAACAAAATGAGGTGTTCAACAAATTTTCAGAAAATAATTCATTTTTCTCGAATTATTATAATTGTTGAAATAAAATAGGGCAATAAATCATATAAAATACTTTCGGATGTCTATAAATCCTAGGTAAATTCGTGGATGACCCCTATGCTAAGGAATGACCCCAAATTAAATTTCATCGGTTTTTGTTACTCTTTAATATGGTTTTGAATTTTCTTTTTGTTTGGCTCCAATAAATCATAAAAGCACTTTAGAGAATCTTAAAATGATATATAACAATTTTCGCAGTTGCTACCGGAGGTATAAGACTCAGAAAAATATTTTCAGAGTTTTTCATAATGCATTCCTATTTTTCCCCGATTTTTGTATTTATAATGGCCTAAAAATAGAACAAATAGTTCTGCTCATCCAAACTTCATGAAAATTTACCAGAATACCTTGTATTACATTAGGAGACTACATAAAAATTTTGATGATTTTTCTCTTCTGTATACTATTTTTCTCCTATTTTCTAAGATTAAATACACTTAAATACACAAAATCAGATTTCAGTATATAAAAACCACATTTGGTATTTTTCCCAGATTATTTACTCTGTAAATGAAGTGTACAAAATTTTTGGTAATTTACTTTAACTGTTTAATAATTATTATTCAATTAATGATTATTTAAGAGGATTAAACAAGGAAAAATAGCAACACTAATTGAAAAATGTCTTTTATATTTTTCACAGCTTCTATATATGTAATAACAGTGTTACAAAAATTTTGGACAATTTTGGAAACTGTTTTCTATTTATCTCCATTTTTATTAGAATAAATGCACAAAAATCATAAAAATTGGGTTAAACAGTTTATAAATCCATTTTTATATTTTTCCCAGCTTAAGTATGTGTAATGGCAGTAATATAAGAAGTTTGGGGAATTTTCTTAACTGATTGCTATTTTTCATGAATTTTTATCTATTTAGAGAATTAATTATAAGAAAATTGGTTATACATATCTATAAACCATGAAAATTTATCTGGAAGTCTTTTAATGTAGTTAGAACCAAAATCTGAAGATTGGTAATTCTTATTAACTTTTTACTATTTTTCCATGATTTTATGATTATTCAAGGAATTAAATGGTGAAAAATAATTAGACAAATCAAAAAGTCAAGAAAATTTATCTTAAGGTCTTTGACTTCAATTAAAAATGAAATGCAAAGTTTAGGAAAGTTTAGACTAAATTGATTTAGTTTTTGAATATTTAATCATTGGAATACCTCTTAAAATGTTAAATATTAACATTTCAATAATGAGAAATTTCCACTTAAATTGTTATATAACAATTGATTCTTTGAAATTTAATTTTCACAGAAAAATGTTTGTAACCTATCAATATTAAACTTTGACACATTATTGGCATAATTCTATTGTAGTAGTAAGTATACTAGTATTAGATTTCAATTAAGGACTCATTAGTGTGTAACGTCGTTGTAGGAAAAACGATAGTGGTACGAGTGGAGCGTAGATCAAGGCACCATTTGCATCATCTCAATGCATTGCGAGTATTCATGCACTCCCCTATTTTCAGTTTTTATGTTTTGGGGTGGAAAAGCATGTCCCGAAAAACTATTATTTTAATGTTGTATTTAAATTGATTTGTATCAAACATGATTGCTATTTTATTGCTATGTCTCTATATGTATGTCTATGCAACACGGAACATGAGAACTTATCGTACTAAGGCCCTTCCCTTATCTCTAACCATTAACTCTTTGAGCCAATGGTCATTATGGATAGCGCTATTAGGAATTGACAACTCCTCACTCGCCCTATTGCTGGAGTGCATGATACCATATTCATCTATGGAACGATAAGCATTGATCTTGATAGGGCTTCAGTCATAGGTTTGGTTGAGACTCATTGTTTGCTCATACACATACAAACTCGTTACTTATTATAGCAATAAACTTGTTTATTAATTATAGCAATGAACTTTGTTTCTCATTACAACAACGAACTGTTATTACTAAAAACTTATATACATGTTTTAGCAATGAAATTGTTTGCTCCTTGTAGCAACGAAATTGATTGCTCATTTTAGCAATGAAACTTGTTTACTCGTTTGAGTAACGAACCTTATCTTCCATGAGAATATGAATGTTGCATCTTATTTGGGCAACATACCTTATCTCTCATGATGACAAAGAACTTTGTTTTTACAAACTCATTTACTCATTTTAACAATATACTTTTATTATTAGAAACTTTTATCAAAACTTTGATTTCAATTCATGGAACCAGTATTATTTTGTTTATCTGTGAGTACTCACCAACTATTTTTATAGTTGACGCTCGTTTTACATGCTTTTTCAGGAATCATCGAGTAAGTGGCACTTAGGGACACTTCACTTTTAGGAGCATTCGCATGTGTTGTATTTCAATTTACATTGTAATTACTTTTAAAAGTTATTCAAACCCATTGTGAATTTGTAATGATTTTTAATACTATGGTTGGTGTTGTCTTTTAACTTTTGCGATGAAACCCTTTGTACTGCCACGCCCTGTGTTTCCGCTTTAGCGGGGTGTGACAGGAAATGGTATCAGAGCCGAAGGTTATAGAGAATACCGGTTTTCCTTTGGAAAACCACAACTATAGCCAAAAATTTTCTAAACGTTTTTAAAATATAGAACATACTACTGGTATAACTAATTCGAGTACGCATTATTGGACTTTAATTAAGTATAGCCTGGCCAACTAAGCTTAATTAAGGAAAGTTAATGTGAGGCTGGAAACGGTTATAGTAGAATTATGTTTAAAACAATTTTTAACTTAAACTATTGAAAAACAAAATTTTTCGGTGTGCGTACGGGCATTGCATATTATAGGCATTCATCTAGATACACTTAGAAACTAAGTGCACTTTTATAACAATGCCTTGATTTAGAAATATTCTTGTCCTTTATCAAGTGCTAGGTTAACCACTTAGGTTATATCACTAGCCACTCTAGGAGAAATGCACTTAGTATTGAGAATGAGTATTCCTTGGTAGCTATTGACTTTAGATGTAAGGTTAGTAGCTAGATATACACTAGTAATAATCATAAGTCGAAACCTATACCAATTATTCCTCAATACCTCTTCATCGTCTTCGTACTAGAGTTACAACTATGAAAAAGTGTTTCGATATCGACACGAATGATAATTGGAGCATCGTGTAAGGAGGTAGATGAGTCGCCACTAAGTAATCATTTGGATACCATTGGTGGGCATTCCGGATTCGACTCACGAGGAGACATGGAGGTTTAACCCATACGTGAGACCTTATTACTACGCTACGATTTAGCTCTAAGTTGTTTCCACCTTGAGCTTAAAACTTAACATAAGATGTCCCTTTGACCTCTATAAAAGGGTCGTAAACTATATTGACACCATAAAACGTTTTTCAAACAATTTTTCTTGTCTTTTATCTTGGGGGAAAAGACATCGGCACTCGCCTTGTACTCACCTTAGTATTTAGGTACGATCGGCTACACTAACATACTTATTCCTTATTTCTTAATCTTCCATCAAAAAGTTATTTCGTTTCATCGGTTTTATTTTATCATCGATAAAATACTTTATAACCACTTTATACAACTTACTAGACCTTTCCTAACAATTTACGTCATATTCTCGCTAAAAATCTTTTGACAACTTGCTTTAATTTAACACTTTTCTTCAAAACTCAATTTAACCAATATTTGTTTTGACATTGCTATTTCAATTTCATTTCAATCCATTTCAATGGATAGATGTGCTTTTAAGGGCATATAAACCATTTTAAAACCTTGCTTACCATTTTGACACGTTTTCGAAAAACTTAGAAACAATTTCTTTTATAAAAGTGTTTAGACTCTATGCTATAAAACTTAAACATATGACATTGAAGTTCATATTACGTGTAAAAGCTTCACTGGGTCTTTCAAACCACTTTTGTTTTGGTTGACCACTTCCTCATTTAGGCATTATGCTTTACTTAAATGTGTTTTCTTGAAACCCAACATGATATTTTTACAACTTTCTAATCCAAATGTGTTTACAAGACATCACTGGTTCCTACATTTAAAAACACACCTTATTTGTTTATTTCATTTCAAATTAGTTTTATAATTTGTGTTTATAAAACTTACAACATTGCAAAACTTAGTGTTCACTTTTAAACTTTCAGTGACGTACTTTTGACAATGCACAATTATTCATCTAAATATGTTAAGTCTTTACCTTATCCGTTTTAACCATTTTTGGACCCCAGTCAAAAAAAGTCAAAATTGTCAGATTTTCAATTGCCATTTGTAGGGCTTCTTCTTTTTCACAAATGGAGTTTAACTTAATATGTAACTTATGAATTTTTAGCAATCCTTAGCAAACACTTTAGAACTCCCACATGTCTATTTAATCATCAATATACATCAAATATTGAAGTTTGAAGTATATCTCAACCTGGTTTTAATCTACCTATAGGTATTGTTCTTATAATTTTAACAATAACAATCATTGCCGCCGCTACCTTCCTTTTTCTTTCCCCCGCACTTGATTTCTTGCTCTCCTTATGATTTTAGATCTCGCACGCCCATAATAGTAACATAATACATTGTCTAACTTTGTTTCTGTCTATTTTGCTTCTCGTGGTATCATGTTCGTATACATAAAGACTAGAAGTCTACCCTTTCTTTTTGAGCGATTAATACGTGTATAGTCATGAGGCATACTTTAATTTTAGTCAACTTTGATATATATTCAATTACGCCTTTTACCATATACATCTTGTTTTTATTTTGAAATCTACTATAAGCAAGTGATCCTTATTTACATTTACTCTTTCGTTCTAAATTCAAAAACTTGATATAAAATGCAATCTTCATTGTATTTTTCCTTATAAGTAATACACAAGATGAATACATTTATGCTTATAATTTTTCTATATCTGAAAAATATATGTGAATGATATGTATCCTTATGTTTCTTCTTTTCTTTAAATACATCAAAAGTTTTGAATTTTACGATTATCTATTCTCTAAATGATTGTTTTGTAGAAACACTAAACTATGAATGCACTATTTTCAAAGATTGACATTTTTACACCTTTCTTAAGATAGTATTTTACTTTGCAATTTTCAGTGAGTTCCTAAAACTCTCAAACTTGTTTTCATAAGTATTTTGACTCCTCTTAAACTTGTATTTGTTTTGACTTAGACAATTAGTCAATTTTACAAAAAGCGAAATGTCAATATTTCTAAAAAAAAATCCCTTAATGACGACTTAAACATTTAACTTTAACTAATCTTTATATTATTTTACTACTTCGTTTGATCGCCACACATGTATTTTCATTATCTCGGAATTATTACATATTTTGATAATAGTGAGATTAATTATCATTTTTAAACACACATTTTGATAACAGTGAGATTTCTATCACTTCTAAACACTTAAAATGCTATCTACACAATGTGATTTAATTTATCATAAATTTTCTTCGCCTCCATTTGCACCAATGACTCTCTAAATATATTTACTCTTCGAATATAGTTCTATTATTGTAAGAGTAACCGCAGTAGTAATTATAGCCTCGGAGATCCTCAATCATTTCGTAATTTATTTTGTGGACGACACTTAAATAGCCTTTACATTTGAGATGTACCAAAACTTCGTTGCCTACCCTTAGTACGTATTTTTAGGAACTTACCCTCGATCGCTTCCCTTTCATTCGTGCTACCCCTTCTTATTTCGAAATATATCTTTCCAGAGGTAATAGCTAACCCGGAAGTGAACAAATTGTTCCTAATCTCTTCTTTACTAGGCGGCGAATTTACACTTAGTGCTAATTTAGAATGCGACTTAAGCATCAATGCGGATTTAATGCCCAATGCAGTTGGTGCTTAAGAAAAACTTATAACGTTCTTTTAATTTAGATAATATCTAACTATATAATCTTTTTCAACTAGGTCACCATGGTTGGATCATGATTTCCATGATCCTAATTTCTCGCAATTTAGACTGTAGAACTCGAATTAGGGAAACATTAATTTGATTATAGCTAAAGAATTGGGCTCTTCCCTTGAGGAATTAACCCAAAATAATCAAAGAGCTCTTCAAGTCACCATCTCTCCAATTATACAATTGTATTCGGCTGAGTTCTAATAGAATGTGTCACGAATTGAATTTCGGGACGAAATTCTTTCAACTGGGGGAGACTGTGACAACCGTCAAAATTCGAGTCCGTTCTAGATTTGACTAGACTTAGTTGCACATATAGGCACAACACATATTAGACTTAGTAACTAGAAGCTAAGTTATAACCTAGTAGAAACTTGGAAACAAATAGAAACAATGGATGGTGTACTTAGATTTCACATTGATATGTGAATTCTACTACTACTTAAGTGTAGTGACTATCCATATTTGGGTCACTCTTTGACTCGAACACCATTTCATGAATCATATTCACATATTATGCACTTGACCTAGAAGTAGAAATTAGGTCAAAGTCTCATAGAAACTTAAGTCAAAGTTGAAGAGTAGGACTAGTATACTTGATTCCTCAATTTCGTTTGAATCTCAGAATCACTACATAAAATGCCAATAAACCGCTAAAAATAAATTACAAACAATATTTCTAATTTGAATAAGAGTTATGAAACTCTAAAATAGTTTGAAGTCTCAAAATTCAAGTAATTTTGATATCCAAAGATTTACAAACTCTCAAAAACCCTAAATGCCCTAAAAACTCACATTTATAAACTTTAACCTTAAAAATTCTATAAAAATAATCATGAACCTTATAATATGATCTTATAACAATTAAAATTATGAAAATGCATTCAAGGAAAATGAAATTTAACTCATTAACATTTACCCTTAATTTATAAACCAAAAATCAACACTTTTATGCATACAAACTTGGTTAAGTTGCATCTTTTATAAATAATTGATATTTTTATAAAATATTTAAAATTTATAAAGACAAATGAAAGGGAGAGGGATATTATAACCTCAAAAGTCGGATTTCTCTTTCTCTCTCTCTCTCTCCTCTTCCCAACACACTCAATCACTTTCCCAACACACCCACTCCATCTCTTTCTCTCTCACACTCCCTCACTTCATTTTCTCTCTACTCTCTCTTCCTCTCTCCCTCAACCACGAAATTGTCCAGAAAACAAGTCCAAGAACACACCTCAAACACAAAATCTTCATCATGTAGTGGTGTTCATTAAGGTAGAACACGATTTCCTTTCATTTTCCTTCAAGTTTTTAAGATTTTCTTGCATTTCCTTCTTCTTCTACAACTTTCTATTAGAAAATATGTGTGCATGTTCATTCACTTCAGTTTTGATGATGATGGTGGTAGGATTTCACCCAAAAACAACATGCATGTTGTAAATGGTGAAATCCAAGGACCTAAACCTAAGTCAAGATCATGAAAATGCACTTTTCTACAAGTTTTGGTGGAAAATCACCACATGCACTCTAAGTTTTCTTTCAAAAATGATTTTTGAACATTTCAAACTCATGAATGGTCTTCAAACAAACATGCATGTGATGATCTTCAAGGTTAGATGCTAGATCATCAAAGTATGTTGTTAAAAGCTTTCAAATATGTTCATGAATGATTTATTTCCAAATAAATATCTAAAACTCATTTTCTGACCAAATCCGATTTTTCCCAGATTCCCATCAACAAAATGAGGTGTTCAACAAATTTTCAGAAAATAATTCATTTTTCTCGAATTATTATAATTGTTGAAATAAAATAGGGCAATAAATCATATAAAATACTTTCGGATGTCTATAAATCCTAGGTAAATTCGTGGATGACCCCTATGCTAAGGAATGACCCCAAATTAAATTTCATCGGTTTTTGTTACTCTTTAATATGGTTTTGAATTTTCTTTTTGTTTGGCTCCAATAAATCATAAAAGCACTTTAGAGAATCTTAAAATGATATATAACAATTTTCGCAGTTGCTACCGGAGGTATAAGACTCAGAAAAATATTTTCAGAGTTTTTCATAATGCATTCCTATTTTTCCCCGATTTTTGTATTTATAATGGCCTAAAAATAGAACAAATAGTTCTGCTCATCCAAACTTCATGAAAATTTACCAGAATACCTTGTATTACATTAGGAGACTACATAAAAATTTTGATGATTTTTCTCTTCTGTATACTATTTTTCTCCTATTTTCTAAGATTAAATACACTTAAATACACAAAATCAGATTTCAGTATATAAAAACCACATTTGGTATTTTTCCCAGATTATTTACTCTGTAAATGAAGTGTACAAAATTTTTGGTAATTTACTTTAACTGTTTAATAATTATTATTCAATTAATGATTATTTAAGAGGATTAAACAAGGAAAAATAGCAACACTAATTGAAAAATGTCTTTTATATTTTTCACAGCTTCTATATATGTAATAACAGTGTTACAAAAATTTTGGACAATTTTGGAAACTGTTTTCTATTTATCTCCATTTTTATTAGAATAAATGCACAAAAATCATAAAAATTGGGTTAAACAGTTTATAAATCCATTTTTATATTTTTCCCAGCTTAAGTATGTGTAATGGCAGTAATATAAGAAGTTTGGGGAATTTTCTTAACTGATTGCTATTTTTCATGAATTTTTATCTATTTAGAGAATTAATTATAAGAAAATTGGTTATACATATCTATAAACCATGAAAATTTATCTGGAAGTCTTTTAATGTAGTTAGAACCAAAATCTGAAGATTGGTAATTCTTATTAACTTTTTACTATTTTTCCATGATTTTATGATTATTCAAGGAATTAAATGGTGAAAAATAATTAGACAAATCAAAAAGTCAAGAAAATTTATCTTAAGGTCTTTGACTTCAATTAAAAATGAAATGCAAAGTTTAGGAAAGTTTAGACTAAATTGATTTAGTTTTTGAATATTTAATCATTGGAATACCTCTTAAAATGTTAAATATTAACATTTCAATAATGAGAAATTTCCACTTAAATTGTTATATAACAATTGATTCTTTGAAATTTAATTTTCACAGAAAAATGTTTGTAACCTATCAATATTAAACTTTGACACATTATTGGCATAATTCTATTGTAGTAGTAAGTATACTAGTATTAGATTTCAATTAGGGACTCATTAGTGTGTAACGTCGTTGTAGGAAAAACGATAGTGGTACGAGTGGAGCGTAGATCAAGGCACCATTTGCATCATCTCAATGCATTGCGAGTATTCATGCACTCCCCTATTTTCAGTTTTTATGTTTTGGGGTGGAAAAGCATGTCCCGAAAAACTATTATTTTAATGTTGTATTTAAATTGATTTGTATCAAACATGATTGCTATTTTATTGCTATGTCTCTATATGTATGTCTATGCAACACGGAACATGAGAACTTATCGTACTAAGGCCCTTCCCTTATCTCTAACCATTAACTCTTTGAGCCAATGGTCATTATGGATAGCGCTATTAGGAATTGACAACTCCTCACTCGCCCTATTGCTGGAGTGCATGATACCATATTCATCTATGGAACGATAAGCATTGATCTTGATAGGGCTTCAGTCATAGGTTTGGTTGAGACTCATTGTTTGCTCATACACATACAAACTCGTTACTTATTATAGCAATAAACTTGTTTATTAATTATAGCAATGAACTTTGTTTCTCATTACAACAACGAACTGTTATTACTAAAAACTTATATACATGTTTTAGCAATGAAATTGTTTGCTCCTTGTAGCAACGAAATTGATTGCTCATTTTAGCAATGAAACTTGTTTACTCGTTTGAGTAACGAACCTTATCTTCCATGAGAATATGAATGTTGCATCTTATTTGGGCAACATACCTTATCTCTCATGATGACAAAGAACTTTGTTTTTACAAACTCATTTACTCATTTTAACAATATACTTTTATTATTGGAAACTTTTATCAAAACTTTGATTTCAATTCATGGAACCAGTATTATTTTGTTTATCTGTGAGTACTCACCAACTATTTTTATAGTTGACGCTCGTTTTACATGCTTTTTCAGGAATCATCGAGTAAGTGGCACTTAGGGACACTTCACTTTTAGGAGCATTCGCATGTGTTGTATTTCAATTTACATTGTAATTACTTTTAAAAGTTATTCAAACCCATTGTGAATTTGTAATGATTTTTAATACTATGGTTGGTGTTGTCTTTTAACTTTTGCGATGAAACCCTTTGTACTGCCACGCCCTGTGTTTCCGCTTTAGCGGGGTGTGACAGGAAATGGTATCAGAGCCGAAGGTTATAGAGAATACCGGTTTTCCTTTGGAAAACCACAACTATAGCCAAAAATTTTCTAAACGTTTTTAAAATATAGAACATACTACTGGTATAACTAATTCGAGTACGCATTATTGGACTTTAATTAAGTATAGCCTGGCCAACTAAGCTTAATTAAGGAAAGTTAATGTGAGGCTGGAAACGGTTATAGTAGAATTATGTTTAAAACAATTTTTAACTTAAACTATTGAAAAACAAAATTTTTCGGTGTGCGTACGGGCATTGCATATTATAGGCATTCATCTAGATACACTTAGAAACTAAGTGCACTTTTATAACAATGCCTTGATTTAGAAATATTCTTGTCCTTTATCAAGTGCTAGGTTAACCACTTAGGTTATATCACTAGCCACTCTAGGAGAAATGCACTTAGTATTGAGAATGAGTATTCCTTGGTAGCTATTGACTTTAGATGTAAGGTTAGTAGCTAGATATACACTAGTAATAATCATAAGTCGAAACCTATACCAATTATTCCTCAATACCTCTTCATCGTCTTCGTACTAGAGTTACAACTATGAAAAAGTGTTTCGATATCGACACGAATGATAATTGGAGCATCGTGTAAGGAGGTAGATGAGTCGCCACTAAGTAATCATTTGGATACCATTGGTGGGCATTCCGGATTCGACTCACGAGGAGACATGGAGGTTTAACCCATACGTGAGACCTTATTACTACGCTACGATTTAGCTCTAAGTTGTTTCCACCTTGAGCTTAAAACTTAACATAAGATGTCCCTTTGACCTCTATAAAAGGGTCGTAAACTATATTGACACCATAAAACGTTTTTCAAACAATTTTTCTTGTCTTTTATCTTGGGGGAAAAGACATCGGCACTCGCCTTGTACTCACCTTAGTATTTAGGTACGATCGGCTACACTAACATACTTATTCCTTATTTCTTAATCTTCCATCAAAAAGTTATTTCGTTTCATCGGTTTTATTTTATCATCGATAAAATACTTTATAACCACTTTATACAACTTACTAGACCTTTCCTAACAATTTACGTCATATTCTCGCTAAAAATCTTTTGACAACTTGCTTTAATTTAACACTTTTCTTCAAAACTCAATTTAACCAATATTTGTTTTGACATTGCTATTTCAATTTCATTTCAATCCATTTCAATGGATAGATGTGCTTTTAAGGGCATATAAACCATTTTAAAACCTTGCTTACCATTTTGACACGTTTTCGAAAAACTTAGAAACAATTTCTTTTATAAAAGTGTTTAGACTCTATGCTATAAAACTTAAACATATGACATTGAAGTTCATATTACGTGTAAAAGCTTCACTGGGTCTTTCAAACCACTTTTGTTTTGGTTGACCACTTCCTCATTTAGGCATTATGCTTTACTTAAATGTGTTTTCTTGAAACCCAACATGATATTTTTACAACTTTCTAATCCAAATGTGTTTACAAGACATCACTGGTTCCTACATTTAAAAACACACCTTATTTGTTTATTTCATTTCAAATTAGTTTTATAATTTGTGTTTATAAAACTTACAACATTGCAAAACTTAGTGTTCACTTTTAAACTTTCAGTGACGTACTTTTGACAATGCACAATTATTCATCTAAATATGTTAAGTCTTTACCTTATCCGTTTTAACCATTTTTAGACCCCAGTCAAAAAAAGTCAAAATTGTCAGATTTTCAATTGCCATTTGTAGGGCTTCTTCTTTTTCACAAATGGAGTTTAACTTAATATGTAACTTATGAATTTTTAGCAATCCTTAGCAAACACTTTAGAACTCCCACATGTCTATTTAATCATCAATATACATCAAATATTGAAGTTTGAAGTATATCTCAACCTGGTTTTAATCTACCTATAGGTATTGTTCTTATAATTTTAACAATAACAATCATTGCCGCCGCTACCTTCCTTTTTCTTTCCCCCGCACTTGATTTCTTGCTCTCCTTATGATTTTAGATCTCGCACGCCCATAATAGTAACATAATACATTGTCTAACTTTGTTTCTGTCTATTTTGCTTCTCGTGGTATCATGTTCGTATACATAAAGACTAGAAGTCTACCCTTTCTTTTTGAGCGATTAATACGTGTATAGTCATGAGGCATACTTTAATTTTAGTCAACTTTGATATATATTCAATTACGCCTTTTACCATATACATCTTGTTTTTATTTTGAAATCTACTATAAGCAAGTGATCCTTATTTACATTTACTCTTTCGTTCTAAATTCAAAAACTTGATATAAAATGCAATCTTCATTGTATTTTTCCTTATAAGTAATACACAAGATGAATACATTTATGCTTATAATATTTCTATATCTGAAAAATATATGTGAATGATATGTATCCTTATGTTTCTTCTTTTCTTTAAATACATCAAAAGTTTTGAATTTTACGATTATCTATTCTCTAAATGATTGTTTTGTAGAAACACTAAACTATGAATGCACTATTTTCAAAGATTGACATTTTTACACCTTTCTTAAGATAGTATTTTACTTTGCAATTTTCAGTGAGTTCCTAAAACTCTCAAACTTGTTTTCATAAGTATTCTGACTCCTCTTAAACTTGTATTTGTTTTGACTTAGACAATTAGTCAATTTTACAAAAAGCGAAATGTCAATATTTCTAAAAAAAAATCCCTTAATGACGACTTAAACATTTAACTTTAACTAATCTTTATATTATTTTACTACTTCGTTTGATCGCCACACATGTATTTTCATTATCTCGGAATTATTACATATTTTGATAATAGTGAGATTAATTATCATTTTTAAACACACATTTTGATAACAGTGAGATTTCTATCACTTCTAAACACTTAAAATGCTATCTACACAATGTGATTTAATTTATCATAAATTTTCTTCGCCTCCATTTGCACCAATGACTCTCTAAATATATTTACTCTTCGAATATAGTTCTATTATTGTAAGAGTAACCGCAGTAGTAATTATAGCCTCGGAGATCCTCAATCATTTCGTAATTTATTTTGTGGACGACACTTAAATAGCCTTTACATTTGAGATGTACCAAAACTTCGTTGCCTACCCTTAGTACGTATTTTTAGGAACTTACCCTCGATCGCTTCCCTTTCATTCGTGCTACCCCTTCTTATTTCGAAATATATCTTTCCAGAGGTAATAGCTAACCCGGAAGTGAACAAATTGTTCCTAATCTCTTCTTTACTAGGCGGCGAATTTACACTTAGTGCTAATTTAGAATGCGACTTAAGCATCAATGCGGATTTAATGCCCAATGCAGTTGGTGCTTAAGAAAAACTTATAACGTTCTTTTAATTTAGATAATATCTAACTATATAATCTTTTTCAACTAGGTCACCATGGTTGGATCATGATTTCCATGATCCTAATTTCTCGCAATTTAGACTGTAGAACTCGAATTAGGGAAACATTAATTTGATTATAGCTAAAGAATTGGGCTCTTCCCTTGAGGAATTAACCCAAAATAATCAAAGAGCTCTTCAAGTCACCATCTCTCCAATTATACAATTGTATTCGGCTGAGTTCTAATAGAATGTGTCACGAATTGAATTTCGGGACGAAATTCTTTCAACTGGGGGAGACTGTGACAACCGTCAAAATTCGAGTCCGTTCTAGATTTGACTAGACTTAGTTGCACATATAGGCACAACACATATTAGACTTAGTAACTAGAAGCTAAGTTATAACCTAGTAGAAACTTGGAAACAAATAGAAACAATGGATGGTGTACTTAGATTTCACATTGATATGTGAATTCTACTACTACTTAAGTGTAGTGACTATCCATATTTGGGTCACTCTTTGACTCGAACACCATTTCATGAATCATATTCACATATTATGCACTTGACCTAGAAGTAGAAATTAGGTCAAAGTCTCATAGAAACTTAAGTCAAAGTTGAAGAGTAGGACTAGTATACTTGATTCCTCAATTTCGTTTGAATCTCAGAATCACTACATAAAATGCCAATAAACCGCTAAAAATAAATTACAAACAATATTTCTAATTTGAATAAGAGTTATGAAACTCTAAAATAGTTTGAAGTCTCAAAATTCAAGTAATTTTGATATCCAAAGATTTACAAACTCTCAAAAACCCTAAATGCCCTAAAAACTCACATTTATAAACTTTAACCTTAAAAATTCTATAAAAATAATCATGAACCTTATAATATGATCTTATAACAATTAAAATTATGAAAATGCATTCAAGGAAAATGAAATTTAACTCATTAACATTTACCCTTAATTTATAAACCAAAAATCAACACTTTTATGCATACAAACTTGGTTAAGTTGCATCTTTTATAAATAATTGATATTTTTATAAAATATTTAAAATTTATAAAGACAAATGAAAGGGTGAGGGATATTATAACCTCAAAAGTCGGATTTCTCTTTCTCTCTCTCTCTCTCCTCTTCCCAACACACTCAATCACTTTCCCAACACACCCACTCCATCTCTTTCTCTCTCACACTCCCTCACTTCATTTTCTCTCTACTCTCTCTTCCTCTCTCCCTCAACCACGAAATTGTCCAGAAAACAAGTCCAAGAACACACCTCAAACACAAAATCTTCATCATGTAGTGGTGTTCATTAAGGTAGAACACGATTTCCTTTCATTTTCCTTCAAGTTTTTAAGATTTTCTTGCATTTCCTTCTTCTTCTACAACTTTCTATTAGAAAATATGTGTGTATGTTCATTCACTTCAGTTTTGATGATGATGGTGGTAGGATTTCACCCAAAAACAACATGCATGTTGTAAATGGTGAAATCCAAGGACCTAAACCTAAGTCAAGATCATGAAAATGCACTTTTCTACAAGTTTTGGTGGAAAATCACCACATGCACTCTAAGTTTTCTTTCAAAAATGATTTTTGAACATTTCAAACTCATGAATGGTCTTCAAACAAACATGCATGTGATGATCTTCAAGGTTAGATGCTAGATCATCAAAGTATGTTGTTAAAAGCTTTCAAATATGTTCATGAATGATTTATTTCCAAATAAATATCTAAAACTCATTTTCTGACCAAATCCGATTTTTCCCAGATTCCCATCAACAAAATGAGGTGTTCAACAAATTTTCAGAAAATAATTCATTTTTCTCGAATTATTATAATTGTTGAAATAAAATAGGGCAATAAATCATATAAAATACTTTCGGATGTCTATAAATCCTAGGTAAATTCGTGGATGACCCCTATGCTAAGGAATGACCCCAAATTAAATTTCATCGGTTTTTGTTACTCTTTAATATGGTTTTGAATTTTCTTTTTGTTTGGCTCCAATAAATCATAAAAGCACTTTAGAGAATCTTAAAATGATATATAACAATTTTCGCAGTTGCTACCGGAGGTATAAGACTCAGAAAAATATTTTCAGAGTTTTTCATAATGCATTCCTATTTTTCCCTGATTTTTGTATTTATAATGGCCTAAAAATAGAACAAATAGTTCTGCTCATCCAAACTTCATGAAAATTTACCAGAATACCTTGTATTACATTAGGAGGCTACATAAAAATTTTGATGATTTTTCTCTTCTGTATACTATTTTTCTCCTATTTTCTAAGATTAAATACACTTAAATACACAAAATCGGATTTCAGTATATAAAAACCACATTTGGTATTTTTCCCAGATTATTTACTCTGTAAATGAAGTGTACAAAATTTTTGGTAATTTACTTTAACTGTTTAATAATTATTATTCAATTAATGATTATTTAAGAGGATTAAACAAGGAAAAATAACAACACTAATTGAAAAATATCTTTTATATTTTTCACAGCTTCTATATATGTAATAACAGTGTTACAAAAATTTTGGACAATTTTGGAAACTGTTTTCTATTTATCTCCATTTTTATTAGAATAAATGCACAAAAATCATAAAAATTGGGTTAAACAGTTTATAAATCCATTTTTATATTTTTCCCAGTTTAAGTATGTGTAATGGCAGTAATATAAGAAGTTTGGGGAATTTTCTTAACTGATTGCTATTTTTCATGAATTTTTATCTATTTAGAGAATTAATTATAAGAAAATTGGTTATATATATCTATAAACCATGAAATTTATCTGGAAGTCTTTTAATGTAGTTAGAACCAAAATCTGAAGATTGGTAATTTTGATTAACTTTTTACTATTTTTCCATGATTTTATGATTATTCAAGGAATTAAATGGTGAAAAATAATTAGACAAATCAAAAAGTCA
This sequence comes from Lactuca virosa, assembly GCF_052849685.1. Lineage (NCBI taxonomy): Eukaryota > Viridiplantae > Streptophyta > Magnoliopsida > Asterales > Asteraceae > Lactuca > Lactuca virosa. Next base: position 464,190,958 of record NC_136429.1, read on the forward strand.
AGAAAATTTATCTTAAGGTCTTTGACTTCAATTAAAAATGAAATGCAAAGTTTAGGAAAGTTTAGACTAAATTGATTTAGTTTTTGAATATTTAATCATTGGAATACCTCTTAAAATGTTAAATATTAACATTTCAATAATGAGAAATTTCCACTTAAATTGTTATATAACAATTGATTCTTTGAAATTTAATTTTCACAGAAAAATGTTTGTAACCTATCAATATTAAACTTTGACACATTATTGGCATAATTCTATTGTAGTAGTAAGTATACTAGTATTAGATTTCAATTAGGGACTCATTAGTGTGTAACGTCGTTGTAGGAAAAACGATAGTGGTACGAGTGGAGCGTAGATCAAGGCACCATTTGCATCATCTCAATGCATTGTGAGTATTCACGCACTCCCCTATTTTCAGTTTTTATGTTTTGGGGTGGAAAAGCATGTCCCGAAAAACTATTATTTTAATGTTGTATTTAAATTGATTTGTATCAAACATGATTGCTATTTTATTGCTATGTCTCTTTATGTATGTCTATGCAACACGGAACATGAGAAGTTATTGTACTAAGGCCCTTCCCTTATCTCTAACCATTAACTCTTTGAGCCAATGGTCATTATGGATAGCGCTATTAGGAATTGACAACTCCTCACTCGCCCTATTGCTGGAGTGCATGATACCATATTCATCTATGGAACGATAAACATAGATCTTGATAGGGCTTCAGTCATAGGTTTGGTTGAGACTCATTGTTTGCTCATACACATACAAACTCGTTACTTATTATAGCAATAAACTTGTTTATTAATTATAGCAATGAACTTTGTTTCTCATTACAACAACGAACTGTTATTACTGAAAACTTATATACATGTTTTAGCAATGAAATTGTTTGCTCCTTGTAGCAACGAAATTGATTGCTCATTTTAGCAATGAAACTTGTTTACTCGTTTGAGTAACGAACCTTATCTTCCATGAGAATATGAATGTTGCATCTTATTTGGGCAACATACCTTATCTCTCATGATGACAAAGAACTTTGTTTTTACAAACTCATTTACTCATTTTAACAATATACTTTTATTATTGGAAACTTTTATCAAAACTTTGATTTCAATTCATGGAACCAATATTATTTTGTTTATCTGTGAGTACTCACCAACTATTTTTATAGTTGACGCTCGTTTTACATGCTTTTTCAGGAATCATCGAGTAAGTGGCACTTAGGGACACTTCACTTTTAGGAGCATTCGCATGTGTTGTATTTCAATTTACATTGTAATTACTTTTAAAAGTTATTCAAACCCATTGTGAATTTGTAATGATTTTTAATACTATGGTTGGTGTTGTCTTTTAACTTTTGCGATGAAACCCTTTGTACTGCCATGCCCTGTGTTTCCGCTTTAGCGGGGTGTGACACCATATGTCTCTAAGTCTACTTGTGCTGTCCAACAATCGTAATACTTTTGTTCTGTCCTAGTGACACTGATTTTAGTATGAATGCAGGTATGTATACTTGGTTAAATATTTTATTATTTAAAATTATAAACTCTTTATCAGAGTATTTTAATCCCGTTGTGTTTATAGTTCGTATATCTTTTATGGGTTGATACACTCGATGCACTATAAACAATGCTCTGATAACAATCTGTCACACCCCAAAACCATGAACGGCGGAAACGTTCGGGGGCGGAGGACGTCATGTATAGTATCACAACAATGCAAAGTAGTAAACAAGCAACAACATCATCCATTGCATTAATAATATAATTTCATATAAGTGTGTTCTGTCAAGTTATATAGACACCAAAAATATACATCAAAATAAAAGATGAGTCTTGAACGAGCTCCATCTTCTGAAAAACCTGGCTCCGGTATCTGTCTACTGGCGACCTGAGAATACAAGTTATTTTGAAAGAGTTGATCAACTTTAAAGCTGGTGAGATCATAAGTGTATTAGTGTCTGTGTTTGTATGAAAGCATTGGTAAGATGTTTGAAATGTATAAGTTTTGTAAAAGTTTGTGTTTGTTTGAACTCTCCTAGAAAACCCTATGTTTCCTACTAATAGTAGCCTTCTACCAAGGCATCTAGTGTCTGTGTGTGTGTCTCTTATAAGAGTGTGTATTTTCCCAAATCTGACTATCATTAACCAATAATATAGTTCTATACACAAACTCATATGCTCCCCAATTAAGGAGATTCTGGATACAAAACGGGTCATGACAGGTAGTGCCATGCCCCCGTTAAGTGGCTCACATAATTGTATTTAATGTATATGTATATGTGTATGTATGTGCTAGTTCTATTGTGTGTTCTTTCTCTGTCTAGCTTGTATGTTTTGTTTCTCATCACTGTGTATTATGTTTGTTTCTCATCACTATGTATTATGTTTGTTTCTCATCACTCTGTATTATGTTTGTTTCTCATCACTATGTATTATGTTTGTTTCTCATCACTCTGTATTATGTTTGTTTCTCATCACTATGTATTATGTTTGTTTCATTGTTCTAGTAATAGTATCTTCCTAAACTATACCTATTATAGTTTACTAGTAATGTTGTTTGTGTATATGAACATGTTTGTATACCTTTGCTACCCAAAGGCATTGAACTGAATGAAAGAAGTAACCTTTTATATCTATATATGTATACATGATATATAACTAATATTTAGACGACATTCGGACGAATAACCGATACCCCAAGGCCACATCCAAACAAGGAAAAGGGAATAAGGTGAGCTAGCCTTCCTAAGTCCTTTAAACATTACTTATATAACTATACATATATAGGTATACATTTGTCAATATAACAGAATATAAGTTTAAAAGAGTTTACTAAAAGTATTTGATAAGTAAAAGAGTTTGTAAAACAGTTTGAAGTAAAACAGTTTGATAACACAGTTTGAAAAGTAAGAAATCCACTTGTTTGGTAGTTATTAATCACATGTGATTTATATAATAACTATAATAGTTCAACTTGTATTCCCCCCCATAAAAGCATTTGAAAACATTTAAAAGGTTAATTAAGGGGTATGAACTCACCTGTAGTGAGTGGTTTGGATGAACGGATTGTATAGGATGCTAAGTGGCAAGTGAAGACTTGAGCACACATGCGGATCCTATTTCACATATAATGATACATATATGAAAATAATTAGTGCTTATAACAACTAATTAGTGACTTTTAACCACCTTAGGGACTAGTAAACACTTATTTTGAAGTGTTTCAACCATATAAGATTGTATATAAGGGGTATATGGCTATACAAGGGAGTATATGGTTAAAATACACACTATTTGTGTGTGTGCGGCCAGGGTGTGAGGACAGGGTGTGTGTGCGGCCGCACACTCCCTATGGAATGTGCCAAAACATGTTTTAAGGCTTTAGGACTTATCTAGGAAGGTTTCTTACTTCATGCTTTAGCCTTATAAGAAGTTTATTGCCATATTTGGACCTAAAAAGGGTGTGTGCGGCCACCATGATGTGTGCGGCCGCACACCCTTTATGAACATGATAAAATCATGTTTTTCTAGCATATCCTCAAGTGTTCTTATCATATAACAAGTTATGCTAAGTGTACACACGTTAAAGAGGCTTGAAAGGGTGATTAAGGTCCAAAACTAGTGCGTGTTCTTAGTGTTCTTGGTGTTCTTGACTAAAGATGGATGTTTTCACGGATCAAACCAAGGGAAAAGGCTAGTTAAGGTCATGTATTAGCTAAACCAAGAAGGAATCACTCACTTGTTTGAAGATTGGAGTGAAACTTTGGATGATACTTGAGAGAAAACGAGTTCTAGCTTTGAAGAAGTGAAAAAGTGTTCAAAAGTGACAAGTGTAGTATATATATGGGAGAGTGTGCGGTTGGGATGGGTGTGCGGTTGGGTGTGCGGTCGCACACACTTGTGTGTGGCCGTACACTCAAGTGTGCGGCCGCACACTCCATGTGTTGGAGTGTTTGGCCCGATTTTTGCTTTATACGCATCGATTTATCCCATTTCTAGGTTCCTACCTTGATTATATTGGGTTTAGAACACTTAAATAGACTCTAATAGTGCAAGAAAATAGCAAAAACGAGTCTAACCTTCATTTATTTGAATAAGAGTTTAATGTAAAAATTTCGGATTGTCACACAAGTGATCCGAAGGGAATGGATAAAGGTGATCCAACTAAACATTACAACTACGAAATAATCGAGGCCAAGGTTGCATTCAATCACATGTATTCATTTGAGAAGAAACCAAAACAAAGCTATTTGGTTACGAATACTGATACAAGCCAGCTGGATTTTCCGATAAACAAAATGATGTTTATCATGCCTCAGTTCAAAGCTGAAGGAAATTTTAAAGAAAAGGATGAAGGTACTCACATGAAAATTCGTTTTCATGCTGTTCTTGCAAAAGCCCCTGAGGAAGTGTGGTCATTGGTTAAAATCAAGAAAGTGATCAGTATGAAAAAGGATGTGGTATTCGAAAACATAGTCCAAAATTTCAAGTATGTGGTTGCTAGGGCAAATGGAAATATTTGTGAGTTTACTATTGCAGATTTTCCATTAATGAACTTGTATGATCTTATACAAGTTGCATTAATTTTAAAAGACAAATCATTTTCATACCTTTAAAACACAGAACCGGATGAATTCAAGCTTGGGGTGGCTCACATCAAGATTTTCATCGAAAACTATTATGAGTGCTTGACACTAACAGATGTGGAATTAGCTACTGCCAAAGGAATGGAAATAAAAGCACCAATGGCTCCAACGAAGACTCAAGCAGAATTGAAAAAGTATGCTGATGGTGAAATCTGCTTGAAGCCTTTTGGAATGGTCTTCGTAGGAAAAGACAATGCTGGAAAAGCTAAACGGTTCTTATTCCAGGCATGCGAAGTGGAGAGGTATTCAACATCACAATATACGAACTTAATTGTACGTATGAGTCATTGCAAGAAGAAAAATGAAGGAGATAAGAAAGAGTTGAAGAAGATTATCTCCTGGTACACGGAGATTCGAAGAGTGTTACTGTATTCCGTCACACTTCTTACAAATTAAGGATTTCGACTTTAATTACAAAGGGGGAGATTGTAAGGGTCGAATTGTTGTAATTAATCGAAATGTATTTTGTACTCTTCGAATGTCATGTAATGTATTTTACTAGGGCGCTTTTATTCGAAGCTTAAATGTCTATGCTTTAGTATATTTTTTTTGTACGCTTTCGGTTCCCTATAAATAGGGTTATTTACTAGAGTTAGATAAGAGTTTTTACAGACCTGTCTATTGTACTCTGTAAACATTCGAAAGCGTAATAGAGCTAAAACAAGATCATATTTACATCCGGTGTTCAATCTCGCATTCTTACTTGAATTCATACTCTAATTAATTAAATACTCGATTCTTTGGTTCATCAATAAGTGTAGAAGCATCTTTCTACATCCGAGATCCATCACATGGAAAAAATAGGATCTCTAACACGATCAAACTCTAGGGGCTTGGTGCTACTAAACTCTCGATAAGGCATCTGTTTCTCTCTAGGTGAAGCAACAGTAATAACATCTCTAGTGGCTGCGGCATCAACATTACTGGCAACGACATCATCACATTCATCAAACAAGGTTGTCAATTTAGTCTTAATAGTTCCGAACATATTTGCAATTATCTCTCTTACAGGTGTTGATGTTGGATTAGGTGTCTAAGCCCATTACTATAATTTTTATATACTTGAATTGATGGTAGCACATTCCTTTTGGGTTGCCCTCAAACCTAGTAATTGAATAGGATAACTTTTTGAGAGAGATAGTGATTTATTAATTTATTATATGATTAATAAATTAACTAGAAATCAAAATAAAGGATTTGTGAATATATTACGAGAATAATATATTAATTAGAAATATTATTATTTAATTAAGAATTAATCAGAAATTAATTTGAATTAACTTTAGGATTAATTGGATTAATTAAACGTACAAGGTTAAAATGTAATTGTTCAATAGTTGAACAAGAAGCGTTCCAAAACCTTCCTATGGCCTTGGACGATTTTAGGAGGGTCTAGGGTTTCTAGAATATCCCTTGGAGATAATTAGGAAACCAGATAATTACCTAATTTAAGATATTATTATTTTAATCAAGTGTAACACTCGGTTTCAGACTTGCTTCTTTATTCGGGGATGCGACCCAATCTTCAAAGGTTATGAGGCTTAGGGCCTTGGGAACGAAATAATTTAGCCCTTCTCGGGTGTATGTGTTATGGTTTAAGTGATCCAAGTGTTCGATGTTTCTTCGAAGGTCAAGGGTATAATCATAAACTGATGTTCAATATTTTACAGATTTTGGGTTTTTATTCGGGAGGTTTTAAGGCTTGGGTGTGCCGTTAGAAGCGCAGGGCTTCTCGCCACCTTTCCATGGATATAAGGTTCGTTGGAAACAAACCTAGGATGAGGGAGTTATGGCATTTTGAAGTTTTGGCAGATTTGGCCCTTGATGGAAAAAGATTGCATTCTGGTCCCATGCATGCAAAGGTGGCATGTGCTGAGCACGCCCAACTTAATATTCGAATATGGATGGGGGGGGGGTTGATATGTACGCCCAACATACTGGAACTACACCCAATGTTGTGTGTAGGACCCCAAACCCTACATTTTAGGGTTGGCTCACTATTTAAACATCTTAAGTCCCTGGTGTGAGCCTCTCTTTCATTCCCCATTGTCATAAACCCTAATCTTGAGCTATAGCTTCATCCAAGAGTGTTGTGAGCCTTTTTATGTGCATCTTTGGTGGGTTTTAGTGTTCATTCAAGAGTGAAAGAGTTGTACAAGGTGGTTAATCAAGGGGAAGGCTTGTGGATATGAACTCTTTGCTACATTTTCAGCTCATAGAAGGTAAAAAGTTCTTAACTTGCTCATTAGAAGTTGAGATATAAGATTATGTGGATTTTGGTTCCATTTTGACCTCGTGAGCAAGATCTAGTGGTTGGACACCACTCTAGAAGCTTTGAGTTGCCACTCTTAGCAGTTTTGAGGTTATAGGTTCATAAAAATGTTTACTTGATGCTTAGATATGCTCCATGTATGTTCTTGTTGGGTTTTAATGGATTAAAATGGTTGTTGGTTCCCATTGAGTCATGTAAATGCATAAAGGTTCCGACTTTGTGCATTAGGAGTTTAGTTAGAAGGTATTTTGAGGTTTTTATGGAAGGACTTAACGGATTAAGTCATGAAATAAGTTTTGGAGAAATTGGGGTACGCCCCGCGTAAACAAAAGTAAGCCCCGCGTACTTAAGACTTTGTGAGGACGCTCAGTGTACTAGTGTGTACGCCCAACGTAAATGGCCTAGTACCATTTTGGGCTTGGTTGTCATCTTTGGACCTTGGGCCTTGGAGTTGGGTCTTGGGCTTTGAGAGTTGGACTTCTGGACTGAGGAATTGTTTTTGGAATTGGACTTTTTCTTGGACTAGGTTATGGGGTTTTTTTTATTAGGCCTTGTGGGCCCAATGGATTTGGACCTTATGGTATATTTGGGTTTTCTAAAATTTGTTATTGACTAAGGAATTATTGGGCTTTAGGATAAGGCTCATATCGGGTTGGGCACACTTTGGAAAATTAGGCATTCGTGGGCTTTTATGAATCAGGTAGTTTTGGGCCCCGGTTTTGGTTCACGTTGGACCAGGGGTAAAATGGTCATTTTACCCCAAATATGGACTATAGATCTTGGTTTGGGAACCCAAATGCTAATTGGGTGATATTTTGGTAATGATAGCTCAAGAAGTTGTCAGGGCAGCAGCTAAGGATTTCTTGCAGTGAGCTTCAACATTCGAGGTGAGTCTCCTCACTGTTCTATGGGTTGAAGGCACCAATGCCGGCCCATTTGGTTTATGTATGGTAGGAAGACCCAGGGGTGACCCTTGGCATTTTGTATGAAAGACTAGGAGGCGGCTCCTACGAATTTGTATGAAAGACCAGAGTCTGAACTCTGGCAAATGGTAGTTAAGCAGCTATAGATTGTATGGTAGTTGTCTTTGTGATACTTGCATGGAAAACCATGAGTTGTCTCCTGACACTTGTCTGTAAGACCCAGGGTTGTGGCCCTCGACCTAGAAAGAAAGGCCATGAGGTGGCTCGTGACATAATGGAAAGATTATTGTTAGCACATAGCACTCCTATTGATTATGTTTATGTGTGATATGTATGGCTCATGATTATGTTTGTTATGTAAGGCTCGTTTGATAGGTATGGTATGTGGTATTTGGGGAAGTTACTAAGCTTTGCGGTTATAGTTTTGTTTTTGGTTGCAAGTATTTCCGATTCAAAAAGGAAGGGCCCGACTTGATCGTAGCGCATACACACATGTTTTCCGTAATATGTGATTTTGGGATTTAAGTCTGATAAATATTTTACTTAGCAATGTTTTTGAATGTTTGGATTAAGTAACATGTGTGTTTTTACTATAATAAAAATGAAATATTTATCCTTGATTTTTGGGTCGTTGCAAGTTGGTATCAGAGCCTTGGTTTTAGGGATTCGGGCATATTGTCGGGTGTGGCTGAACTCAAACTAAGGGTTTGGTTAATTTTTTTATAAAATAAATATTTAATTAAAAAGGAATTTCTAATCAAGAAAGGGGTGTAATGCGTGCAATCGGCCGAGCTCAAGTAAGTGGTTCCCAGAATACCAATACGTGGTTATTATGATATATGCTATGATTATGAGAATTTCATGCTAGATTAGGGGGCTAAGGATCTGCTCAGTAATATATGATAGGAGAGATGCCTTTTTATGCCTGATTATATGAGCTTTAGAATTGCATGCTAGTATAGATTCTTGATTAGAGGATAGAGTGGCTTGATTAGAGTATGTTGATTAGTTTTTTGTTGTACGAATACTACTTTCTTTGTGCTTTTTGGGACTCTTAGTGATGCGAATTTACTGCTAAGTGAATATGCTAAGTCACATGGGGCGCAGGTTAAATAATCTTAGAGTGATGCATATGACCCTATTACGCAACTCTTGTTTGAGTCTAACCGTTCTGTGGTTTAGTTTCTTATTCGAAGGATTATCTGATCTCTGTTTCATGTAACTATATTCATGAGGAAGTTAGTTGACATTCGTGGGAGTCCTTCAGCAGTTGAGGGTTAGTTGAGGTCGGGAACCTAGGAGAGCCTAACATATGTTTCAGTGGGTTTAGTGATGCGGGTTAGTGGGTTTTGATGCAATGGTTTGAGGAGGTGACTTAGAGGATTCAGGATGATTGCTAAGGAAAGTATGCATAGGTGTGGAAGGTAGTATTGGGCGCTTACTACTGAAAGCACAAGATCCATACTTGAATCGGGGAGAGTCTTGGAGAATCTAAGAAACTTATGGGAGGAGGATTCTTGGGCATGTTTTGATCTTTGGAATGTTGTATTTCGGTTGGGAGAAAAGCAGCTAGGCAGGTGGTTCTGGTTCTGGTTCAGGTTCCAGCTCAGGTGCAGGTACTGAGCCGATTAGCGAGCAGTTGTCGGAGTTCATCTCATCGGAGATTTCTCGCAGTATTTTGGAGATATTGGATGAGTGCTTGGGCACGTTTCGTGTGGAGGTTTTGGCTCTCATTGGAGCTCGCACTCTTTCTTTCTAGGAGTTTCGTGCTTGTGGAGATCCTACGTTCCATGGGGAAAGGGACCCCATTGTCAGTAGGAGGTGGTTAGCGCATATGGCTAACACGTTCAGGACGAGTTTCTGCCCCGAGGAGACGAAGGTCGGATATGCTTCCTACCTATTGAAGGACAGGGCACGAGATTGGTGGGAATAATTCGGTAGTGAGTTGGGTGATGATGTTGTTGATGCTATGTCATGGGATGACTTCTCGACCAGGTTCCGAGCTGAATTTGCACCGAAGATTGAGGTGCAGCAGTTGGCGCGGGAGTTTTTGGATCTTTGCCAGACTACTGAGACTATGGCAGAGATCACTGCCAGGTTCCGGGAGAGGGCTGTGTTGGTACCTCAGTGTGCAACAGATGAGAAAATAAAGAAGGTGATATATCATGATTTGCTGCGGGATGATATAAGGGATTTTGTGTGTATTTCAGGGTGCGAGACCCTGATGATATGATTTGTAGAGCCCGAGAGCGGGAGATCGATTTGGAGCACCTCGGGAAGAGGGGGTCAGATCAGGTGCATATAGTGGAGGGTCTCGGGAAGATACCCAAGACTTATGATCAGCGTTTGAGAGGCCATCGAGGCCGAGGTCAGTGCATCACGTGCGGGAAACTGCATGATGGAGTTTTCCGTTCCTGGGGTTTGGGCTGCTACAAGTGTGACAGGGTTGGTCACGTCAGCAAGGATTGTCCTTAGAGGGAAAGCCCGTTATGTTTTAGCTGCGATCAGGTGGGCCACAAGAAGGCCGACTGTCCGATTTTGAGGGGAGGAGAAGTGAGTGTGCCTGCTCCAACTACTTTGAGGATTACCGATGGACGAGAGGGTAGGGTAGGAGCCCCAACGGAGAGGAATAAGGCTTTACAATGTCAAACAGGGGAGTTCAGGACTCCAGACGGCAACATTGCAGGTATGTATCTTTTTCTTTCTTTTCAGATTTAATTATATTTCGTTGATTTTGAAATCTTGCATCGGTTTGGGTAAGCATATATTTGGTATATTTCTCTGCTTATGTTGGGTTATATCTTCTAGAAATGTATATGCCATTTGCATGCCATGAATCTTTAGTAAAATAGTGCGAGGTTGTTTCCTTGTATGGCGGGTCTCTAGTGCTCGATGGTTATTTTGGTTTGTAGTCGAGTTTGGATCAGGCGCATTGGGTCGAACGTCTGTGGTCAGGGTTTAGCAGTTTGGTTGTCCAGCATCGTCAGGATACGGTGGTTTCAGTCATTGTGCTTGGATTGGCTTTTGAGGGAGCACCAAGGGAAGTGGTCTGTTGCTGTGGTTTTGGTTGGAGCATCTGTTCTTTGGACTTCAATATTTGAATGTGATATCATTTTAAGCATTTAGGTTAAGAAGGATAGGAAATCCTTCAATTCTCGTGTGTTGTGAGGATTTAATCGAACAAAAGTGGGGGAGAATCGTTCAGGTATTCAGCTTCAGAAGCAGGTGTGAAACTAGGATGTGTTTCGCATCCTCATCAGGGAGGAAGGCGGCCCAAGTGGCTGTCTGGATGGCAGATTGTGTGAGTTGGGAGTTCGGGTAACTTCCTAACATTGGGTTTGCATCTTCTTGGTGTCAGTTAGCAGGCTTTGGGAGGGGAAACCAGGGTGGGGTTCTAGTCATGACCCGAGTTCGACTTGGGTGTTTGGTTGAGTACATGATTAACTCCAGGAGGAGTTTGAATTGATAGGAAGTGACAAGGCTTTGAGCGGTGGTTGTGGCAAAGTGGGACTGTTGTAAGACTGCGAGGTGGCCCGTAGCATTCACTAGTTATCAATTAGTATGGAGGTATGGTAAGACTGCGGGGTGGTCCGTAGCATTCACTAGCGATCAGTTAGTGTGTGAAGTATTGTAAGACTGCGGGGTGGCCCGTTGCATTCACCGGTACCTATGCAGCGTTGAGATTGTGGCAAATATGTAATTTGCTCACGAGTTCTTCAAATATTTTAGGCCAGGGCGGGTATGTTCGCAAGACTGTGGGAGGGCCACAACATGTTTGGAATCAGGATTTTGTGGTTCGCGGGAGACCGGGTATGAGATAAGACTACAGCTGGTCCTGTAGCATTCAGTTTAGCATCCAGTTAGTGTTATGATGGTTCGGGTAATTTTTGCCAGTCGGGGTTTCCTTTCGAAAGCCGTGCGGGGAAACTGGATGAGTGCCTTTGGCTCAGCAACCGGGCAAGAGTCCGGTACTTCAGATAGTTGTCAGACAAGTTGGGACTAGGGAGGTCTCGACTGCTTTTGGAAAGCAGCTAAGGGTCAGCGTGATGCTTCGGGCAGTAGTAGTGATTTGGGATTCTTGTGTATGAGGTAACTTTTGATCGGAAAGTGCTAGGTCACTTGCAGTTTGGATTAAATAATATCAGAGTAAATGATTTGACCCTTTTGCGCAACTCCCGTTTGAGTCTAACCGTTACAGGGATGAATCTTCTAGTTGAACGAGTATCTGAGCCTTCTAGCGAGTGCAATTGTTATGTCGCTGTTTATGGTTGGTGGCTTTCTTTTGGAAGGGTGCATCAAGATAATTAGGGTTGGAAGTGTTGTGTTTGATCCGTTATTCGATGAGGTTCTGGCATGGTAATATTTCAGCGTAGGCATCTGTCGGGGAGTCATATTAGTATAGATTTCCGGTATCTAAAAGGTAGAAGTTGTTTTGCAGGGGCGAAAAGGTTTGTTTTTTCGGGATGGAAGTCTCAGTTTGGGGTTCGGTTGTCATGGGAAGGTTGTCTTATGTGCAGAATTTTCGGGTGCGTTCCTTAGGGATTTGTTTTGTTATGAGTGTTAGTAAGGAGCGATTTCGAGGATGAAATCTAATATAAGTAGGGGAGAGTTGTAACACTCGGTTTCAGACTTGCTTCTTTATTCGGGGCTGCGGCCTAATCTTCAAAGGTTATGAGGCTTAGGGCCTTAGGAAAGAAAGAATTTGGCCCTTCTCGGGTGTGGGTGTTATGGTTTAAGTGATCCAAGTGTTCGATGTTGTCTTCGGAGGTCAAGGGTATAATTGTAAATTGATGTTCGATCCTTTATGTATTTTAGGTTTTGTTTGGGAGATTTTAAGGCTTGGGTGTGTCGTTAGAAGCGTAGGGCTTCTCGCCACCTTTCCATGGATATAAGGTTCATTGGAAACGGACCTAGGATGAGTAAGTTATGACATTTTGAAGTTTTGGAGGATTTGGCCCTTGATAGAAAAAGATTCCAATCCGGTCCCATGCATGCAAAGGTGGCATGTACTGAGTACGCCTAACGTAATATTGGAATATGGACGCGGGTGGTTTTGAGTTGTATGCCTAGTGTACTGGAACTACGCCCATTGTACTGTGGAGGACCCTAAAACCGTAAATGTTAGGGTTGGCTCACTATTTAAACAACTTAAGTCCCAGGTGTGAGCCTCTCTTTCATTCCCCATTGTCATCAACTCTAATCTCGAGATGTAGCCTCATCTAAGAGTGTTATGAGCCTTTTTATGTGCATCTTTGGTGGGTTTTAGTTTTCATTCAAGAATGGAAGTGTTGTGCAAGGTGGTGAATCAAGGGGAAGGCTTGTGGATCTTGACTCTTTGCTACATTTTCAGCTCATAGAAGGTAAAAAGTTCTTAACTTGCTCATTAGAAGTTGAGATCTAAGATTATGTAGGTTTTGGTTCCATTTTGACCTCATGAGCAAGATCTAGCGGTTGAACACCACTCCAGAAGCTTTGAGTTGCCACTCTTAGCAGTTTTGAGGTTATATGTTCATAAAAATGCTTGCTTGATGCTTAGATATGGTCCATGCATATTCTTGTTGGGTTTTAATGGATTAAAATGGTTGTTGGGTCCCATTGAGTCATGTAAATGCATAAAGGTGCCAAATTTATGCATTAGGAGATTAGTTGGAAGGTATTGTGAGGTTTTTATGGAAGGACTTAACGGATTAAGTCACGAAATAAGTTTTGAAGAGATTGTGGGTACGCCCCGCGTAAACATAAGTACGCCCCGCGTACTGAAGACTTCGTGAGTACACTCAGCGTACCAGTGTGTACGCCGAGCATAAATGGCTCAGTGCCATTTTGGGCTTGGTTGCCATCTTTGGACCTTAGGCCTTGGAGTTGGGTCTTGGGGTTTGAGAGTTGGACTTCAGGACTGAGGAATTGTTTTTGGAATTGGACTTTTTCTTGGACTAGGTTATGGGGTTTTTTTATTGGGCCTTTTGGGGCCAATGGATTTGGACCTTGTGGTATATTTGGGTTTTCTGAGAATTGTTATTGACTAAGGAATTATTGGGCTTTAGGATAAGGCCCATATCGGGTTGGGCCCATTTTGGAAAATTAGGCATTCGTGGGCTTTTATGAATCAGGTAGTTTTGGGCCTTTTGGTTATTGGTTTGGGCCCCAGTTTTGGTTCAAGTTGGACCAGGGGTAAAATGGTAATTTTACCCAAAGTATAGATTATAGATATTGGTTTGGGAACCTAATTTCTAAGTGGGTGATATTTTGGTATTGATAGCTCGAGAAGTTGTCACGACAGCAGCTAAGGATTTCTTGGAGTGAGCTTCAGCATTCGAGGTGAGTCTCTTCACTGTTCTATGGGTCGAAGGCACCAATGTCGGCCCATTTGGTTTATGTATGGTAGGAAGAACCGGGGGTGACCCTTGGTATTTTGTATGAAACACCATAAGGCGGCTCCTGGCAATTTGTATGAAAGACCAGAGTCTGAACTCTTGCAAATGTTAGTTAAGTAGCTCTAGATTGTAGGATAGTTGTCTTTGTGATACTTGTATGGAAGACCAGGAGGTGGCTCCTTGCACTTGTCTGTATCGATCAGGTTTGTGGCGCCCGGGCTGGCAAGAAAGACCACGACGCGACTCGTGGCATAATAACAAGACTATGGTTGGCACATAGCACTATTTTTGATTATGTTTAACAAGTCAACTCGGTCAACTCAACTAGTACTACTATATTAGGGTTTACTCTATGTTCCCTAATGTATAATTTGCTATTATAATACAAAGTATCACTCGGAAGTTTCATACGTTTAACAATATGAACCCTAAATAGGGTGAGTGATGTAACAACTCGATAGAACATAACTATGTATCCTCCAAGGATGAAGAACACTCATGACACTGCGTAGTGAAGTTCATAATCCTAACACTAAGGGGTAAAACCATAAGAAAAACTACAAACACCATCTCTCTAAACTCTCTCTCTCAATAAAATCTCTCTGTGTGTCCCAAATCTTTCTACAAACCTCTATTCCAAATCTCTCCCAAATCTCTCTCTTAACTTTTTATTAAATACCGACATCATCCTATCCCTTCCTTTATTGAAAACGACTCAAAATGGATGGAGAAAACCCAAAAGAACAAGCTCATTTCGGAATACACTATTCATTTTCGGAGCCTCTCTTCTTGGTCCGGAACCCTTTTACTCCGGAACACTTCTGACTCCGGACCTTCTGATTAGCCCCGAAATTTCCTTCTGCTTCGGAACCTCCTCATCCGGACCAACTCTCTTCAGAATACCCTCTCATCTGGACGAACTAGCTCCGAAACTACTCATTCGCTCCGGAAGTCTTCGCTGCCTCGGAAGCCTCGCGTCTCGGAAGATCAGTCGGCTCCGAAACCTGCTGCTTGACTCCGAAATTTGAGGATTGACTCCGAAACTTGAAGATTAGCTTCAGAATTTTTCGCTTGACTCCGGAAATGGATTTGTGACTCCGGACCCTCGCAAACCCGAACCCCATTCCGACTTTTTGACCATTTCGGACCTTTTTGTAATTTTAAGAGATTTTGTAACATCCCAATTTCCAAGCCCAATTTTTTTTTTTTAAAATTAAGTAGTTCTCAACATAGTTTACCAAAACATTTTCTCATGCCATATCATTTGCAAACAAAACTATAACAATGTGTCTGAAATCATAATGTCAAAGTAAAATCAATCAGAGTACAATCCCAGAAAACTCCATGCGAAAATCATGTGTGTGTGTGATGCGCTGCTACACTGCCGGCTCCTTCCCCTTAGACGAAGACGTACCTGAAACCAAAACTGAAACTGTAAGCACAAAGCTTAGTGAGTTCCCCCATCATACCACATACCATACAGACATATCGCATACATACTGCCGGGCAATTCTGGGGTGCCCGACCTACCCAGTACGGCCATTCTGGGGTGCCGACCTACCCGTGTCAAGCCATTCTGGGGTGCTGACCTACCCATGTCAAGCCATTCTGGGGTGCTGAACTACCCTTCGGTCCTATCAACCGAACCTCGGGGACTATTTCACCCCCTACTGCTACTATCACATATATCATAACGTAAACATACTGTCAGACATTTTTGGGGTGTCCGACCTACCCTTCGGTCCTAACAACCGAACATGGGGACTATACCCTCCCTACTACCACTATCACATATAACATATCATGTCAGCATATAATCATATCATCATATACTTGTCAGACATATCTGGGGTGTCTGACCTACCCTCCGGTCATAACAATCGGACTCTACTATTGTCGCATATACATATCATGCTAGCATAAAACATATCAGGTAGTAGCAACCTAGATGAATATCACAAAGACAATCATCCAACATACAACTCCTACTGGTGGGTCGGCATTGTGGCCGTAGACCCACCGCTACTCGAAGGTAACTCACCTCGAACGAGTAGCTGCTGATAATCTGTGCGGGAAATCTCTGTCTGCTGCTGCTCCGGAAATCCTCCGGCTATAATCCCCACAAAACACTTAATCAGAGTCTGATATCTATTCTTAGGGTAAAGTGACCATTTTACCCCTGACCAAGACCAAGTAAAAGTCAAAGTCAACTTCCAGTTGACTCGACTCGCCGAGTTGGGCCGCCAACTCATCGAGTCCCTATCTCTTCCACTGTCCTCATCCACGTCTCTACTCGTCGAGTTGGGCCGCCAACTCGTCGAGTCCCTATCTCTTCAACTGTCCTCATCCACGACTCTACTCGTCGAGTTTAGCATCGACTCGACGAGTTCTCCTTCTAAAACCAAGCCGGATGAACCTTCATCCGACTCGCCGAAATGTATGAACAACTCGTCGAGTCCATCTTCATCCTATGAACACGTCCTGACCTCGACTCGCCGAGTTGTATGAGCAACTCATCGAGTTCATCTTCAAGAGTTGGGAGATTGCCTTGGACTCGCCGAGTCGACTCATGCACTCGCCGAATCCTATGAACTCCAGGACTATGGCTTATCCCGATACGTTTGGATCACTCTCCTGGACCCTCTAAAACCTTTCTTTCACTCAACTAGGTCTCTTGGACCATAACAGAAAATAAGTCAAGCCTCGGACTCGCCGAGTCCCAAGGATGACTCGCCGAGTCGATACAATCCCTAGTCTATTCCTTCGATTTCTGGTGTACAACTCTTGTCCAAATGATAGATCTAGGCCCCTAAACTCGATCTAGCACGTAAAGTTACGAACTTTACGTGCATGCATGGGACTTTGAGCCAAAAAGGCTCTAAAAGAGGCTCTTAAGTTGCATGGGGGCTTCCATGGGTGCAAAAGCAGCCCTTTTCTGCCTTGTAACTCTTCCGTGGGCCTAGATCCAAAGCCTCAACCCCCAACCATGCATGCAATCATGGTTGGTTACCAAGAATGGCTTATAAAAGCCCTAAATCTCCCCCAAAAGGGATCAAACGAATAAGCAAGCAAGGTACATGCTTTATACCTTTCAAACACTGCAAATGATGCACCAAACTCGAATCCTTCAGTCTGCTCTTGATCCTTCTATGCTCTTCCTTCTTCCTTGTGATCAAAAACCCACAAAATCACTCAAAAGCCTTAGATCTTGCACCAAAACACTTAGGGTTTGCTATGGAGGGTTTCTGGGAGCATAAAGGGGCGATGGAGGCTGTATAAGGTTGTTTAAATAGGGTGCAAACCCTCAGATTAGGGTTTTGTCCAGACAGAGCCTACTCGTCGAGTCCAGGACCCGATCGACGAGTCCCATACTTAAATCCCGCGTCTCATCCCGCTTCTACTCGGCGAGTTGGGCCTTCAACTCGCCGAGTCCCAGGCCAAAAATGAAAAATTACTTAAATAAAATACATACCAAGAACCAGTTGCTACAAATCTCCCCCATTTATCTTAGACTTCATCCTCGAAGTCTGCTGCTCGTTCCTGGATACGCTCTGGGTAATGCTCCATCATCTCATTTACCGGCTCCCAAGTCCATTTCGAGCCCTTCCGGTGCTGCCATTGCACCTTTACCAGCTCGACCCTCTTGTTCCTTAGATCCTTCGACTTCCGGTCGAGAATCGCTACAGGCCGCTCGATGTAATTCAGGCTGTCATCGACCTGAATATCCTCTAATGGTACCACTGCCGAATCGTCCACCAAACATTTCCGTAACTAGGAGACGTGAAAAGTGCTATGAATCTGACTGAGTTCGGCTGGCAGATCCAACCTATATGCCACCTTGCTCACCCGGGCTATAACCTTGAAGGGTCCAATATACATGGGACCCAACTTGCCCCGCTTCCTGAATCAGATGACGCCCTTCCATGGCGACACATTCAGGAGAACCATATCCCCGACCTGAAACTCCAGGTCCGATCGGCGCTTGTCGGCATAACTTTTCTGCCGACTCTGAGCAGTCTGAAGTCTGCTCCGAACCTGCTGAATCCTCTCTGTCGTCTTGAGAACCATATTGGGGTTCTGCACTTCCTCCCGTATAACATCTCGAAGGGAGGACGGTCAATACTCGCATGATAGCTATTATTATACGAGAACTTCGCCAACGGGAGGAAGGTATCCCAACTACCTCCAAAGTCTAACACACATGCCCGCAACATATCCTCTAGCGTCTGGATGGTTCGCTCGCTCTGACCATCCGTCTGCGGGTGAAAGGCGGTGCTAAAATGCAGACGACTACCCAGCTCGTCATGAAACTTCTTCCAAAATCTGGAAGTGAACCGCACATCCCTGTCGGAAATCACTGAAACTGGCACTCCGTGCCAAGCTACCACCTCTCGGATATAGATGTTGGCCAACTTTTCGGCCGAAATGCTCTCCTGGATCGGTATGAAATGGGCACTCTTGGTCAACCGATCGATGATTACCCAAATCGAATCCACTCCCCGTGCAGTCTTGGGAATCTTGGTATTGAAATCCATGGTAATATCTTCCTATTTCCACAAGGGAATATCTAACAGCTGCATCTTGCCGTGTGGCCTCTGGTGCTCGGCCTTGACCTTCCTGCAGGTCAAGCACCGCTCCAGATACCATGCTACGTCCCGCTTCATGAAGGGCCACCAATAATCAGGACGAAGATCTATATACATCTTCGTCGCTCCGGGATGGATAGAAAATCTGGATTTATATGTCTCCTCCATCGGGATCTGGCACATGCCTCCATGATAAGGGACCCACACCCTACGGTGAAGAGTCAATAACCCTCGACTATCATAGTCGAAGGAGGATCTCACAATCATAATCCTTCACCACATCCAGCCACCGACGCTGCCTCATGTTCAGGTTCGGCTGATCCATGAGGTACCTCAAACTCTTGTGGTCCGTGTAAATGGTACAACGAACACCATAGAGGTAATGACGCCAAATCTTGAGGGCAAAAACAACAACCCCCAGCTCCAAATCATGCGTCGGGTAATTCGCCTCGTG
Organism: Lactuca virosa; assembly: GCF_052849685.1. Classification (NCBI taxonomy): domain Eukaryota; kingdom Viridiplantae; phylum Streptophyta; class Magnoliopsida; order Asterales; family Asteraceae; genus Lactuca; species Lactuca virosa. The sequence continues at coordinate 464,210,219 of NC_136429.1, forward strand.
AGGCTTCAGCTGCCTCGAAGCATATGCAATAACATGCCCTCTCTGCATCAGTACCGCGCCCAAACCTGAGATGGACGCATCACAATATACCACTAAATCCTCCATGCCCTCTGGCAGGGCTAAGATTGGCGCCTCGCACAATCTCTGTCTCAATGTCTCGAATGCGGCCTGCTGCTCAGGCCCCCAGCAAAAGACCACGACTTTCCTCGTCAGCCTAGTCAGGGGCACGACTATCTTGGAGAAGTCCTGAATGAACCTCCGATAGTAGCCTGCCAATCCCAGAAAGCTCCGAATCTCAGATGGAGACCTCGGAACTTCCCACCTCATCACGGCCTCAACCTTGGACGGGTCCACCGATATCCCGTTCTGGTTGACAAGGTGTCCGAGAAACTGCACCTCGCGCAACCAGAACTCACACTTGGAGAACTTAGCATACAAGCTCTCCCTTCTCAAAGTCTCCATAACCTCTCGCAGATGCTCCTCATGCTGCTCTCGCGTCTTGGAGTAAACCAAGATATCATTAATAAACACTATCACAGACCGGTCTAACATCGGTCTACACATGCGGTTCATGAGGTCCATGAACGCGGCAGGAGCATTGGTGAGCCCGAAAGGCATCACCACAAACTCATAGTGGCCATAGCGCGTCCGGAACGCAGTCTTCTGTACATCCTCCTATGTGACCCTCATCTGATGATACCCTGATCACAAATCAATCTTGGAGAACCAAGATGCTCCCTATAGCTGTTCAAAGAGGTCATCAATCCTCGGGAGTGGGTAACGGTTCTACACCGTTACCTTATTCAGCTCCTTATAATCTATACACATCCGATGCGACCCGTCCTTCTTCTTCACAAATAGAATCGGGGCTCCCCAGGGTGAACTGCTCGGTCTAATGAAACCCTTGTCTAACAGCTCCTGCAGCTGTGTAGACAACTCCTGCATCTTAGGAGGAGCCAACCGATATGGTGCCTTGGCTATCGGAGCCGCACCAGGGACTAGTTCAATCCTGAACTCTACCTGCCTCTCCGGAGGTATCCCAGTCAACTCCTCGGGGAATACGTCCGCAAAATCTCGTACCACGGGCACATCGCTCACCGTTGCCTTACTCATCTCCCGGGTATCCATCACATAGGCAACAAATCCTACGCAACCCTGCTGAAGGTAACGCCTAGCTCTCGCTGCTGAACATAAAGCTGGTCCTTGCTGTGGCCTCTCGCCCTGAATCACCAGCTCTCCCCTACTTGGGGTCCTGATCTACACCAATTGCTGCGCACAGTCAATCACTGCCCCATTGGGGCTTATCCAATCCATACCAATAATAACCTTGTTCGCCCGCAAAGGTATGGCAACCAGATCTAGCAGATAACGCTTCTCAAACAGTCGTAGGACGCAATCTCGGTAGACCTCTGATGCTCACACTGACCGGTCGTCTGCAATCTCGACCTCTAGAGGGCAATCCAACGTGCCCGACGACTCAGGAAACTTCTTGCTAAGCGCAAGAGAGACAAACGATCGGGTAGCATCCGAATCAAACAATACCTGAATTGGGATACCATTCTCATGGAATGATCCTAAACAGAGCACATACATAACATATCAAGATCACAACGCCATAAATTAAAAGCATAAGAAAGGAATCATACCCGTCACTACATCAGGTGCAGCGCGTGCCTCCTCGGTTGTCAACTGAAATGCTCGGCTCTGCACCACTGGAGCCTCTGTCTTGGCCTTCCGGCCATCTGCAACCCGCGATGTCACTGAAACCGGCACCGCTGCTGACGCTGCTGTCAATCTCGGGCAATCGGCCTTTTTGTGGCCCCTCTGATTGCAATGGAATCAAATCAGGTCTGTCATCTGTACTGTGGGGGCAGGGGCAGTACAATCCCTGCCAAAGTGCCCCGTCTTGCCGTACTTGTAGCAGCCTGACGATCCTGCTCTACAAGCTCCCTCATGCGGCCTGCCGCACTTCCTGCAGCGGCTCTGGCCCGACTGTCCCTTCGACCTAACATCGGATCCGTTGGGTTTCTTCCCCGAAACCCCTGAAACCTGCTCAGACTCAGCTTTCCTCTTCCTCACATGCTCCAAATCGAGCTCCATCTCCCACGCCGTGGCAATCATGGACTCCAGGGTCGGGCAGACAGAGTAGCTGACATGCTCCCGAATATCAGCCCTCAACATATCATTGTAGCGGGTCTTCCGCATTTCCTCATCCCCCGCATACTGGGGTACCAACAATGCTCTCTCCCGGAACTTGGCGGTGATCTCCGCCACAGTCTCCGTAGTCTGCCTCATATCCAAAAACTCTCTGGCCAGCTGCTGAAGCTCTACAGCCGGCGCAAACTCAGCTCTGAATCTGGTCACGAAATCTGACCACGTCATAGCCTCGACGGCTGGGGCTCCCAATGAGTCACCAGTCGACTCCCACCAGTCTCTAGCTCTATCCCTCAAACATCCCACAGCAAAGCGGACCTTCGACCCTTCCGGGCAGAAGCTCGTCAACTGCACAGACTCAATGTCTGCGATCCATCTCCTGGCAGCGATGGGGTCTTTCACCCCGTGATAATCCGGCGCACCACTCCCATGGAAGTCCTTAAAGGACAGTGTGCGCGTACTCATCTGGCTAGACGCCATATCACTCCTGAATGCTCGGAGGCGATCCTCCATCAGCTCAATAATCCCTTCCTTGATCGACCCGAAAATGACCGGGGTCGACTCAAGAATGCCTCTCGTGATCTCAAATGCGATGAACTCACGCAGCCCGTCATCAACCTGCTCGGATCCTGCACCCGATCCTGATCCTAATCCTGATCCGGAACCCCCTGATCCATGTCGCGTGGTCACCATACTGAAAAATACATGCATAAATGTCAGGATCATACATACTCTCGAGAGGTCTAACACACTCTCCAAGGTTCTCGATTCTGTCTCAACCTTCCTTGATTCGAGTACGGATCCTCTGGTTCCAGTAGTACGGGCCCATACTACCTTTCACATCTATCCGTACTTTCCTCAAGGACTATCTCGACTTCACCAGGTCCCTTAACCAATATCCCTTTCCATCTAGTCTCATCCCAGGCTTTCCTAGGACACTCTCTGACCTACTCTCCGCCATCAGCTGCACTAGGAGTCCCTACTTCCTTTCCCTAACTAGCTTGTGAGTACTGTTAAATATCCGCTCACTAGTTAGTTAAAGTTAGCCAGGACCCATTAAGCACAAAGCAAGCATCATTCGTGCGTCGAGTAACCGCATCAGGCATGACCTAATCAGGCTATCCTACTGCTGACTAAACAATCCTAGCATACAGCTCGTACAACAGGCATATAAGGAATCCTCCCTAGATCCTTGGCCCTACTCTAGCATGCAGTTCTCAGAATCATATTCATCAGGAATACAAGGCATCCTCCTAGATCCTTAGCCCTAATCTAGCATGCAGTTCTCAGAATCATATATCATATAACTTATTATAACAAGTATGGGTATCTTGGGGGAAAAACTTACTTGAGCTCGGCTAGTCGCACACATCACACACCTTGTTCTTTCTCAAAACCCTTTCACTCATATTTTAGAAAACCATTTTCATTGTAAAAATCTTTTAAATCCCTCGGTTTGAATCCAGACACTCCCGAGGGTGTGTCTGAATCCCTCAAACCAGGGCTCTGATACCAACTTGTAACATCCCAATTTCCAAGCCCAATTTTTTTTTTAAATTAAGTAGTTCTCAACATAGTTTACCAAAACATTTTCTCATGCCATATCATTTGTAAACAAAACTATAACAATGTGTCTGAAATCATAATGTCAAAGTAAAATCAATCAGAGTACAATCCCAGAAAACTCCATGCGGAAATAATATGTGTCACACCCCGAAACCGATGGCGGAAACGTTCCGTGGCGGAGGACATCATGTGTAGTATCACAATAGTTGTATCATAGTAAGTGAAGTAAACACAACCATTACATTATAATATGAGTAATTACATTGTTCAAAAACATGGTTTATACATAACGGTATATGACAAAAGTAAAAGACGTGACTTCAGAATGTTCCGTCTTCTCCAACAGTTGGCAAGAGCACATGTCTATTGATGCCCTCAGAATACAAGCAGTGTTAAAATATCAGCATAAAGCTGGTGAGTTCATAAGCGTTTAGATCAGGTAAAAGAAATGTTTCTTTAATCCTTTGAAAAGTATTTCCCAAGAAAATCCTATATTTTCTTATGAAAGAAGTTCGATTATCCATTAGTTAAACAACCTGTTTACGAAAGATTTAGTTATCCTCGGAAAATCCTATATTTTCCTTAAAAGTTGATAGTTGGCTCTCGATTCTGAAATGAGGTGTACAAGAATCTACCATACTTGTATCGTTAGATGTAGTTTCCTTGAAAAAAATATGTTTACTCTCAGTGGGATGTATTAGCCTTATTACATAAATAAAACTAATAAATAAGTAGTGAACTAGATCCTAAGGGCATTACTAATGCCCTCTAGTAATCAAATCGGTTATTACTTTGAGGTTAGTTCACTTTTTTCATTATTACAAAAGTAAATCTCTGTTATCTTGGTTGCGAGTTTTATAACCATACATTAAACTAGATATGGCAAGAAACGGGGCCTGTATCCTTTTATGACTTTGTCACCCGTAGACCTAACGGTCCCACTGTAGCTAGCAGCGAGGTGCGAGATAGTCAGTCCCGTATAGATCTATACACAATAGTCACGCTCTTCCTACAAGAGATTCTGTTATAAGGGCTAGTCCTACACTCACGAATCCGGTGGAGTGTTACCAAGGACGTGTCTCCAATCCTTAAATAACAAACTTACAAGTAATAGTATCGAAAATCCTGTTTATGTTTTGTATAAATCCTTTAGAAAATATCACATTCTATGATAAGATTTACAAGTTTCTTGCTTTAGTTTTTGAAAACTGTTTCTACTAGTTGATTTCTCAATCGATTGGTAAAACGGTTTTCTGAGTTAAAAGCATACTGAACATATACTTATTTTTAAACAAAAAAATATACTTGAGTACAAATTTCCTTGTACTTTTGCTTGTATTCCCCCCTGAAAACATGAAAAACTCGGAAAAAGTGTAGGGGTATGAACTCACCTGAAGTGAGTGATGCGAATGTAAGATCGAAAAAAGGATGCTAAGTGTCAAGTGAAGTCTTGAGCACGCGTACGGATCCTATTTAGCATATAATGACATATATATGTATACAATTAGCGCTTACTCAACTAATCAGGTAAAGAATAACACTTTAAGGACTAAGAAATCCTTAATGGAAGTGTTACAATCACTTAGGATTGTATAAGAGGAGTGTATGGTCACCAAATGGAGCTTTCGGTCCAAGTGGTATGTTCCTAGGAGCTTTTCGGTCCTAATGTTTCTCGGTTCGAAAGGTTCTCGGTCCGAAGGGTTCTCGGTCTAAAACCGAAAACACCCGATCTTTGATGCATGTGGTGTTTCTTAAGGGCTTTCAAACATGCAAAGGGTTTCTAAGTTATATCCGAAGCCTTAAGTGCGTTTTAAGGTCTTAAATGCACTTTTCTTTAGGGGTTTCGGCTTAAGGAGATGCACTAATCCGAAAACTCCTTTTGTTCTTGGAAGATGATGATTTCAAGGCTTTAAACAAGAGTTTCAACTAGATAATAAGTGCAGAAAGTAATACTTACGATTTAGAGGCTAAAAGAGTTGATTTTTGGACCAAAACACTAGTGTGTGTTCTTGGTGTTCTTGAAGATTAAACCCAAAAAGATGAAGTTAATGGATGAAATCGAAGGGGGATGCTAGTTAGGAAGATCTATCAACGATTCAAGGTGAAAGAAACACTTACATTTTTCGAGAACTTGAAGATCAAAGTGAAGAACTCGATGATACTTGAGAGAGAATGGATGTTTTCTTGCTTGAAAAGGAAAGAATGATCTAAATGATCATGAAATATATATGTAAGATGGGGTGTTAGGTCCCTTGACTGAAAACTCTAAGGTCTTGACCGAAAACTCCTTCTCGAGGAGGTTTTCGGTTTGCTTCATGTCTAGAACTTCAACAAATTCATCCTAACCCCGATTCTTTTGATGCATTAAGTTTCGAATATTCCGTTAGTCCAAAAATAATACTGACGTGAACATAAATAAATCCGAATTGATTTATTTAAATGCAAAGTCTTTCCCAAACTATCAAATTTGACGGAATTAAATAAAAACCCGAATTTGATTAATGGAAATTGAGTAAGGATAACGGAAAAAGTTTCGGGTTGTCACATCATCCCCCCATTAGAGGGAATTTCGTCCCGAAATTTGAATATAGAATATAAATCATGGATTAGAAAAGAGATGCGGATACTTCTGTTTCATCTGATCTTCGCGCTCCCAAGTGAATTCAGGTCCCCGCTTGGCATTCCAGCGAACCTTCACTATCGGGATGCGACTTTGTTTCGTTCGTTTGATCTCTCTATCCATAATTTCGACTGGTTCTTCTACGAAGTTCAGATTCTCGTTGATTTCAATCTCGTCGAGAGGAATCGTAAAGGGTTCGTTGGATACATATTTCTTAAGATTCGAAACGTGGAATACAGGATGAATGTTGCTAAGTTCTTGCGTTTGTAGGGTACGGGACTGATCCTAGCGAGGATCTCGAAAGGTCCTATGTATCTTGGATTTAGCTTTCTACGCTTTCCGAAACGTATCATGCCTTTCCAGGGCGAGACTTTTAGCAGGACACGGTCTCCAACCTAGAACTCCAAGGGTTTTCGTCGTTTATCGGCGTAGCTTTTTTGTCTATCTCGTGAGGCCTTAAGTCGTTCTCGGATTTGTACGATCTTTTCAGTAGTTTCGCAGATGATTTCTGGACCAGTGAGAGTATGGTCAGGGACTTGTCCCTTGGCTAGCTGCGTGTCACCCACCTCAGCCCATCACAGAGGGGATCTGCACTTGCGACCATAGAGGGCTTCGAAAGGCGCAGCCTTAATGCTGGTATGGTAACTGTTGTTGTAGGAAAGTTCAACCAAAGGAAGATGACTGTCCCATGACGCGCCGAAATCGATGACGCAGGCTCTCAACATATCTTCCAATGTCTGAATTGTTCTCTCACTCTGTCCATCAGTCTGAGGATGGTAAGCTGTGCTCATATCCAGCTTAGTTCCAAGAGCTTTCTGTAGTGACTGCCAGAACCTCGAAGTGAATCTGCTATCTCGATCGGAGATAATGGACACAGACACACCGTGCAGTCGGACTATTTCTTGGATGTAGATTCGCGTGAGTCTCTCCATTTTGAAAGTTTCTTTGATTGGCAGGAAGTGAGCGGATTTAGTCAGTCGGTCGACAATTACCCAAATAGCGTCGTGCCCACTCGGAGACTTGGGTAATTTGGTGATAAAATCCATAGAAATTTTCTCCCACTTCCACTCAGGTATCTCCGGCTGGTGGAGTAGACCTGAGGGTTTCTGATATTCGACCTTCACCTTGGCGCAAGTCAGGCACTTGCCCACGAAGGTAGCGATCTCTGATTTCATGTTCGGCCACCAATATAGTTTCTTGAGATCGAGGTACATCTTGTCTGAACCTGGGTGAACGGAGTATCTAGTCTTGTGAGCTTCGTTCATTACAACCTCTCTGTAACCACCGAACTTTGGGGTCCAGATCCGGTCCATGAAATAATAGACTCCGTGTCCCTTGATCTCTAGGTTCTTTTCCATTCCTCTCAAGGCTTCACCCGTCATGTTCTCTGGTTTTAAGGCTTCCAACTGAGCCTCCTTGATCTGCGCAGATAAATGGGAATGGATAGTGATGGTCAGTCCCTTCACTCTACGACCTGAATACTCCTTCTGGCTGAGGGCATGTGCTACCACATTGGCCTTGCCGGGATGGTAGCGGATTTCGCACTCGTAATCGCTGAGTAGCTCAACCCATCGCCGTTGTCACATGTTCAGCTCCTTCTGGTCGAAGATATGCTGCAGAATTTTATGGTCAGTGAAGATAGTGCACTTAGTTCCGTAGAGATAATGTCTCCATATTTTCAGTGCGAAGATTACTGCTCTCAATTCTAAATCGTGTGTTGTGTAGTTGACTTCGTGTGCTTTCAGCTGTCTTGAGGCATAAGCAATGACTTTTCCCCGTTGCATGAGCACACAGCCTAGGACCTGGTTGGACGCATCACAGTAGACAACGAAATCCTCCGTCCCTTCGGACAAAGACAAGATAGGTGCGCTGTACAGGGCCTGCTTCAATGTTTGGAACGCAGTGTCTTGCTTTTCACTCCAACAAAAGGGTACGCCTTTCTGAGTCAGAGTGGTTAAGGGTTTGGCAATTTTGGAGAAATTCTAGATAAATCTGCGATAGTAGCCGGCGAGACCCAAGAATTGACGGATTTATGTGGGTGTCTTCGGTGCTGACCAGTTCTCTATCGCTTTGATTTTGGAGTGGTCCACGTGTATGCCTTCTTCGCTTACCACGTGACCTAGGAAGGTTACTTTTTGAATCTAGAATTCGCACTTGGAGAATTTCGCGTACAGCTTCACCCTTTTTAAGGTTTCCAGCACCGATCTCAAGTGTTGTCGATGATCTTCTTCACTTCTGGAGTAGACAACTATATCATCGATGAACACGATTACGAACTTGTCCAGGAAAGAACGGCACACCCGATTCATCAGGTCCATGAATACCGCCGGTGCGTTGGTTAGACCGAAGGGCATCACTACAAATTCGTAGTGACCATACCGGGTCCGAAATGCTGTCTTAGGAACATCACTCTCATGGACTCGCAGCTGATGGTACCCTGATCTTAGGTCTATTTTGGAAAAGTAGTTGGCTCCTTGAAGTTGATCGAAGAGGTCGTTGATTCAAGGAAGAGGGTAACTGTTTTTGTCTGTGAGCTTGTTCAGCTCTCGGTAGTCAATGCACATCCGAAAGGATCCATCCTTCTTTTTCACAAATAAGATCGGGGCTCCCCATGGTGAGGAACTCGGTCTGATGAATCCTTTGTTGAGCAGCTCATTGAGCTGACTGGATAACTCCTGCATTTCTGCCGGCGCTAATCGGTATGGGGATTTAGCTACGGGGGTAGCTCCGGGGACTAAGTCGATGCAAAAATCGACTTGGCGTTCGGGAGGGATTCCCCGGAGATCTTCGGGAAAAACATCGGGAAAGTTGCAGACTTCGGGGATGCTCTCGAGATCTTTAACTTCCTGCTTCTCGTTAATGACGTGGGCTAGGAATGCATAAAACTCCTTTCGCAGGAGTTTCTGGGTTTGGATGCATGAAATGATACGGAGGTTCGAACTGAGTTTATCGCCGTAAATTATGAGAGCTTCATCAGAGGAGAGATTGAGGCGGATAGCTTTTTCATAACAAAGGATATCAGCATGATTGGGGCTCAACCAATCCATGCCGATGATGACATCGAAGCTTTTTATGGAGACTGGCATAAGGTCGATAGGAAAACAATGATCGTTCAAAGTGAGGGTACAGCCTACGTATATATCATTAGTGGTCTCTTTCTCACCGTTAGCCATCTCGACGGTAAATGTTTCAGTTAATGGTTGAGATTTATGCCTAAGAACATGTTTGAATGCATGGCTAACAAAACTTCTCTCCGCACCAGAATCGAAATGAAATGCATGCATAAGAGTTGTCGAGGAGGAACGTAGCCGAAACAACGGCGGGCTCAGCCACGACTTCCTCTTGCCCCATAGATAGTACTCTCCCGGTTGCCAGTTGTTGTTGCCTTGGGGCAGTTTCTCTTGAAATGCCCGACTTCCCCACAGCCATAACAGGCTTTACCGATACCTACTCCAGAGGCCTGATCGGTTGGTTGGACTGGGGTTCTGCAGCTTTGAGCCATGTGACCCTTCTTGCCACAGTTGCTGCAGAGCGTTTCACGGCATGGGCCGGGGATGCGATGATGATAGTTGCATTTGATGCACCAAGGGAGGGTACCAGTATATCCACTGGTAGGTGCTTGAGTGGCAGGAGCAGCGGCAGGAGTAGTAGCAGCGTGGACTGCCACCGTTTGCTGTTTCTTCAAGGGCTCTTGTGAAGACTGGCCCTTCCGCTGCTTCCAAAACTTTCTTTTCTCACCACTCCTTTTAGCTGGCTCAGGAGCGGTTGCCACTTTATCTAGATCAACTTCGTGATCTATGAGAGTTTGCGCCAGACACTTAGCGCTGTCAAAGGTGTTTGGCCTAGCAGCCAAGACATTTCCTTTGGTGGGTTGTGTCAGTCCCCAAATGTATCTCTCTATCTTCTTGCTTTCCGGGGTGACCATTCCCGGGCAAAGAAGCACTAGGTCTTCAAACCTAGAAGTGTAGGCAGCAATGTCGGATTCTTTCATCCTCAGGTTCCAGAGTTTGTGCTCTAGTTTCTGCATCTCGCCTCGTGGGCAGTACTCGGCTATCATGAGTTCCTTTAAACTTTCCCAACCCATAGCATTTGCCACTGGAAGGGTTAGGGATTTGACCCGACCATTCCACCAGGTCAGCGCCCTGTTGGCGAAAGTGCAAGCGGTGAATTTTACTTTGTTGGCTTCAGAACAGGAACAGATTTCGAAAATGGACTCGATTTTCTCGATCCATTGAGTCAGGGCAATAACTCCTCCTTTGCCGTCGAAAGATGTGGGTTTCGCACCCATGAAGTCCTTATAGGAACACTCCTTCTGGTGTCCCTGACCACCTTCATGATTTTGGGGATGCGTACCACCTCCCTGACCACCAGATCCGCCAGGATTCATATGTGACATCGCGGCAACCACATCAGCAGTAACAGCTGCTTGGAACATAACGGGATCAAAGTCACTCCCAAGCACATGTTGGTCATGTCTCGAATGAATATAGTTGATCAGGCTATATTGACCCAAGACATGATTACATAACTGCCTAGGTTTAACCGCAGTATTTGTCACACCCCGCTAAAGCGGAAACACGAGGCGTGGCAGTATAAAGGGTTTCATAGCAAAAGTTAAAAGACAACACCAACCATAGTATTAAAAATCATTACAATTTTACAATGGGTTTGAACAACTTTTAAAAGAAATTACAATGTAAATTGAAATACAACACATGCGAATGCTCCTAAAACTGAAGTGTCCCTAAGTGCCACTTACTCGATGATTCCTGAAAAAGCATGTAAAACTAGCGTCAACTATAAAAATAGTTGGTGAGTACTCACAAGTTTAAAAATAATATTGGTTTCATGAATCGAAATCAAATTTTGATATAAGTTTCCATAGATAAAAATATATTGCTAAAATGAGTAAATAAGTTTGTGTAAACAAAGTTCGTTGTCATCATGAGAAATAAAGTATGTTGCCCAAAAGAGATGCAACGTTTATATCCTCATGGGAAATAAAGTTTGTTACTAAAATGAGTAATCAAGTTTTATTGCTGCAAGGATCAAACAAGTTTGTTACTATAAGAAGCAACCAATTTTGTTGCTAAAACAAGTAAATAAGTATTTAGTAACAAAAGTTCGTTGTTATAATGAGATAAAAAGTTTATTGCTATAATAAGAAACAAAGTTGATTGCTATAATTGATAAACGAGTTTATTGCCATAATAAATAACAAGTTTGTATGTGTATGAGCAAACAATGAGTCTCAACCAAACCTATGACTGAAGCCCTATCAAGATCTATGCTTATCGTTCCATAGATGAATATGGTATCATGCACTCCAGCAATAGGGCGAGTGAGGAGTTGTCAATTCCTAATAGCGCTATCCATAATGACCATTGGCTCAAAGAGTTAATGGTTAGAGATAAGGGAAGGACCTTAATACGATAAGTTCTCATGTTCCGTGTTGCATAGACATACATAGAGAGATATAGCAATAAAATAGCAATCATGTTTGATACAAATCAATTTAAATACAACATTCAAATAATAATTTTTCGGGACATGCTTTTCCACCCCAAAACATAAAAACTGAAAATAGGGGAGTGCGTGAATACTCACAATGCATTGAGATGATGCAAATGATGTCTTGATCTACGCTCCACTCGTACCACTATCGTTTTCCTACAACGATGTTACACACTAATGAGTCTCTAATTGAAATCTAATACTAGTATACTTACTACTACAATAGAATTATGCCAATAATGTGTCAAAATTTAATATTGATAAGTTACAAATATTTTTCTGTGGAAATTAAGTTTCAAAGAATCAATTGTTATATAACAATTTAAGTGGAAAATTTCCATTATTGAAATGTTAATATTTAACATTTTAGAGGTGTTCCAATGATTAAATATTCAAAACGAAATCAATTTAGTTCTAAACTTTCCCAAACTTTGTATTTCATTTTTAATTGAAGTCAAATACCTTAAGATAAATTTTCTTGAATTTTCGATTCGTCTAACTATTTTTCACCATTTAATTCCATGAATAATCATAAAATCATGGAAAAAATAGTAAATTATCATGAAAAATTCTTGTAAGTTTTGTGTAACTATTTTACAGTGCACATAATCTAGGAAAAATATTAATATGTGTTTTCAAAAAGTTTAACACAATTTTTCGGATTTTTGTACATTTAAGTGTATTAAATCTTGGGAAAATAGAAGAAAAATAGCATACAGAAGATAAAAATCATCACAATTTTTATGTTTCATCCTAACATATTATAAGAGTTTCTGGTAAATTTTCATGAATTTTGGATGAGTAAAACTATTTTTCCTGTTTTTAGTCCATTATAAACACAAAAATTCAAGAAAAATAGATATACATTTTCAAAAATTGCCAAAATATTTTTCGGAGTCTTAAATATAAGGTCCAAGCTGCGAAAAATAAGAAATAATATTTTCACATTCCCTAAAGTGGTTTTATGATTTATTAGAGCTAAATAAAAAGAAAATTAAAAACCATACTAAACAGTAACAAAAATCGATGAAACTTCATGAGAGATGTTTATTAACTTAAAGGGTCATCCACAAATATTTCCAGAATTTATTTACAAGTTTAAGTATTTTATATGCTTTAACACTCTATTTTATTATTATTTTCATATAAAAATAAAGAAAATATATATTGAGCTGAAAATTTCCAGAATGCAACTTCAAACAATTTAATAACAATTAAAAATTGTTTTCTTATTTTTGATGTCGAAAAACATGCCTAAAGGCTCAAACAATTATAAAGAAAACTTGATTCTTGTGATTTTGGTAAAAATTATTGATGTTACTTTGAGAATTTTTGCAACATGTTCCAAAGGCTTTTGAATGAAGATATTTTTATACCTCTTAATACATGATGTTAAGTGCTCAAGTTAATTTTTCCTTGATTTTTAGTGATGAATAAGATCTTTGAACATGCAATACAAAACTAGTATTCACAAAAAGGTGCTGATTGAGCAACAGTTTTGTAAAAATTGCTAAAAATCGAAATATTTGAATTTTCCAGTGAGGTCAGATGGGTTTGAAAGCTAACTCAAAATATTATATTTCAGAAAAAGAATCCCGAATTTTGGTTAAGAAATGAGTGAGATATGACAGTTTAAAGTCAGGTAAAGAAATCTGGCAGATTGCATGCATGGTGATTGGTTAGAAAAATGAGTTTTCATCATTTCTTTGAGTAAATCTTTTGAAATATTTTAAAAGATATCATGATAAACTTATATTCTAGTCATGTTTCCAGAGATCAAAAGATTAAAACTTATCAAAATGTATACCTTCATTTATGAACAAAATTTTGTTTCTCAAAAACTCTTAACTTGAGTTTGATGTTTTAATCCTTAAAATCGATTTTTGCACTAAGATCATGAACATGCAACCTTGTTTATCATACATGCATGGTGTTAAAACACATCCATGATGTTCTAAAAACCATTTTAACAAAAGGAAAACAAGTTTGAAGAAGATGAAGAAGTAGAAGTCGGTTTTTGAAGTAAAATGCACATGCATGGCTTAAATTATTGTTGTGGATCTTCAAGAGATGTATGTTCTTTACCTTAAATTTATTTGTGGCTTGAAAAACCCTTATGAATGTCCATAATTTCGTGGTTAAGAGGCTGTGGTTGTGGTGTTTGGAGAAAAAAAATTAGAGAGAAGGTAGAGAGAGTTTTCTAGAGAGAGAAAGAAGAGAGATGTGTGTGTGTTGGAGAATGAGAGTGTGAGAGATAGATATGGGAAGAGAGGGGTCCGAAATTTTGAGTATAATAACCCTTTATCATTCATTTTGTTTTATAAAATTTAATTTATTTTATAAAATATCTAAATTTTATATAAAATGTGCACTAAAATCAAGTTTTTATTCATGAAACCTTGATTTTTGACTTATAAATTAAGGATGAATGTTAATGACTTAAATTTTTATTTTCCTTGATTATATTTCCCTGAATTTAATTGTTTTAAGATAATATTATAAGTTTCATAACTATTTTTATAGAATTCTTGATGTTAAACTTTATAAAATTTAAGTTTTAGGGTTTTTAGGGTTTTTGAGAGTTTGTAAAAATTTGGATATCAAAATAAATAGAGTATTTGAGACTTTAAATTATCTTATGGTATTATAACTCTTTTATAGTTATAAATAATGTTTGTAATTTATTTTTATCGGTTTATTGGCATTCTATGTAGTGATTCCAAGATTCAAGCGAAATTGAGGAATCAAGTATACTAGTCCTAGTCTTCAACTTTGACTTAAGTTTCTATGAGACTTTGACCTAATTTCTACTTCTAGGTCAAGTGCATGATGTGTGTATATGATTCATGAAAAGGTGTTCGAGTCAAAGAGTGACCCGAATATGGATAGCCTCTAGAGTTAAGTAGTTGTAGAATTCACATATCAATGTCAAATCTAAGTACATTATCCATTGTTTCTAGTTGCTTCCAAGTTTCTAGTAGGTTATAACTGAGCTTCTAGTCACTAAGTCCATTATGTGTCGTGCGTATATGTGCAACTAAGTTTATTCAAATCTAGAACCGACTCGAATTTTGACGTTTGTCACATTCTCCCCCGGTTGAAAGAATTTCGCCCCGAAATTCAATTCGTGACGTATTCTACTAGAACTCAGTCGAATACAATTATATAGTTGGAGAGGTGGTGACTTGCAATGTTCTTTGATTATTTCGGGTTTATTTCCTCAAGGGAAAAGCCCAATTCTTTAGCTATAGTCAAATTAATGTTTCCTTAATTCGAGTTCTACAATTTAGATTGCGAGAAATTAGGATCATGGAAATCATGATCCAAACATGGCGACCTAGTCGAAAAAGATCATCTAGTTAGATATTATCTGAATTAAGAGAGCTATAAGTTTTGCTGAAGCACTAACTGCACTGAGCGTTAAATCCGCATGGATCCTTAAGTCGCGTTCTAAATTAGCACTAAGTGTAAATTCGCCGCCTAATAAAGAAGAGATTAGGAACAATTTGTTCACTTCCGGGTTGGCTACTACATCTGGAAAGGATATATTTTGAAATAAGAAGGGGTAGCACGAATGAAAGAGAAGCGATTGAGGGTAAGTTCCTAAAAATACGTACTAAGGGTAGGCAACGAAGTTTTGGTACATCTCAAATGTAAAGGCTAATTAAGTGTCGTCGACAAAATAAATTACGAATGATTGAGCATCTCCGAGGCTATAATTACTACTACGGTTACTCTTACAATAATAAAACCTTATTCGAAGAATAAATATATTTAGAGAGTCATTGGTGCAAATGGAGGCGATGAAAATTTATGATAAATTAAATCACATTGTGTATATAGCATTTTAAGTGTTTAGAAGTGATTAAAAATCTCATTGTTATAAAAATGTCTGTTTAGAAATGATAATTAATCTCACTATTATCAAAATGTGTAATAATTCCAAGATAATGAAGATACATGTGTGACGATCCAACAAAGTAGTAAAATAATATAAAGATTAATTAAAGTTAAAGGTTTAAGTCGTCATTAAGGGAAATTTTTTTTATTGAAATTATTGATATTACGCTATTTGAAAAATTGACTAATTGTCTAAGTCAGGACAAATCTAAGTTTACGAGGAGTCAAAATACTTATGAAAACAAGCTTGAGAGTTTAGGAACTCACTAAAAATTGCAAAGTAAATTACTATTTTAAGAAAGGTGTAAAAATGTCAATCTTCAAAATAGGGCATTCATAGTTTAGTGTTTCTACAAAAACAATCATTTAGAGAATAGATAATCGTAAAATTCGAAATTCTTGATGCATTTAAAGAAAAGAAGAAACATAAGGATACATATCCTTCACATATATTTTCCGGATATAGAAAAATTATAAGCATAAGAGTATTCATCTTGTGTATTAATTATAAGGAAAAATACAATGAAAATTGCATTTTATATCAAGTTTCTGAATTTAGAACGAAAGAGCAAATGTAAATAAGGATCACTTGTTTATAGAGATTTCAAAATAAAAACAAGACGTATATGATAAAAAGGCGTAATTGAATATATCAAAGTTGACTAAATAAAAATTATTCCTCACGGCTATACATGTATTAATCGCTCAAAACGAAAGGATAGACTTCTAGTATGTATGTGTACAAACATGATACCAGGAGAAGCAAAATAGACAGAAACAAAGTTAGACAATGTATTATGTTACTATTATGGGTGTGCGAGATCTAAAGTCATAAGGAGAGCAAGAAATCAAGTGCGGGGGAAAGAAAAAGGAAGGTAGCGGCGGCAATGATTGTTATTGTTAAAATTATAAGAACAATACCTATAGGTAGATTAAAACCAGGTTGAGATATATTTCAAACTTTAATATTTGATGTATATTGATGATTAAATAGACATGTGAGAGTCTTAGAATGTTTGCTAATAATCACGAGTTACCTTATTAAGTTAAACTCCATTTGTGAAAAAGAAGAAGCACTACAAACGGTAGTTGAAAATCTGACAATTTGACTTTTTAGAATGGAGTTCAATAATAGTTAAAACATATAAGGTAAAGACTCAATAGATTTAGAAGAGTAATTATACATTGTTGAAGGTGTCACTGGAAATTTAAAAGTGAACACTAAGTTTTGCAATGTTGTAAGTTTTATAAACACAGATTATAAAACTAATTTGAAATAAAATAAACAAATAAGGTGTGTTTTGAAATGTAGGCATCAGTGATGTCTTGTAAACACATTTGGATTAGAAAGTTGTAAAAATACCATGTTGGGTTTCAAGAAAACAAATTTAAGTAAAGTATGATGCCTAAATGGGGAAGTAGTCAAAAGTCTTAGAACAAAAGTGGTTTGAAGATCCGATGAAGCTTTTACACATAATATGAACTTTAACGTCATATGTTTAAGTTTTATAGTAAAGAATTTAAACACGATTATAAAAGAAAATGTTTCTAGTTTTTCGAAGACGTGTCAAAATGGTAAGCAATGTTTAAAATGGTTTATATGCCCTTAAAAGCACATCAATCCATTAAAATGAATTTGAAATGAAATTGAAATAGCAAGGTTAAAACCAATATTGGTTAAATTGAGTTTTGAAGAAAAGTGTTAAGTTAAAGCAAGTTGTCAAAAGATTTTTAGCGAGAATATGGCTTACATTGTTAGGAAATGTCTAGTAAGTTGTATGAAGTGGTTATAAAGTATTTTATCGATGATAAATAAAACCGATGAAACGAAATAATTTTTCGATGGAAGATTAAGAAGTACGGAATAAGTATATTAGTGTAGCTGATCGTACCTAAATACTAAGGCGAGTATAAGACGAGTACCGATGTCTTTTTCCCTAAGATAAAGGGCAAGAAAAATTGTTTGAAAAACGTTTTATGGTGTCAATGCAGTTTCGTGGCCTTTTATAGAGGTCAAAGGGATATCCTATGTTAAGTTTTAACCTGAAGGTGGAAACAACCTAAAGCTAAATCGTAGCGTAGTAATAAGGTCTCACGTATTAGTAGCAATAGGTTAAACCTTTGTGTCTCCTTGTTAGTCGAATCCGGAATGCCCGCCAATGGTATCCAAGTGATTACTTAGTGGTGACTCATCTACATCCTTACGCGATGCTCCAATTATCATTCGTGTCGGTATCGAAACGCTTTTTCCTAGTTGTAACTCTAGTACGAAGACGATGAAGAGGTATTGAGGGATAATTGGTATTCGTTTCGACTTAAGATTATTACTAGTGTATATCTAACTACTAACCTTATATCTAAAGTCAATAGCTACCGAGGAATACCCATTATCAGTACTATGTGCATTGCTCTTAGAGTGGCTAGTGATATAACCTAAGTGGTTAACCTAGCACTTGATAAGGGATAAGAATATTCTAAATAAGGGCATTGATATAACAGTGAACTTAGTTTCTAAGTGTATCTAGATGAATGCCTATAATATGCAATGCCCGTACGCACACCAAAAATTTTGTTTTTCAAAAGTTTAAGTTGAAAATTGTTTTGAACATAATTCTACTATAACCGTTTCAAGCCTTGCATTAAGTTTCCTTAATTAAGCATAGTTGGCCAGGCTATACTTAGTTAAAGTCCAATAATGCGTACTCGAATTAGTTATATTAGTAGTATGTTCGGTATTTTAAAAACATTTTGAAAATTTTTGGCTATAGTTGTGGTTCTCCAAAGGAAAACCGGTATTCTCTATAACCTTCGGCTCTGATACCATTTCCTGTCACACCCCGCTAAAGTGGAAACACGAGGCGTGGCAGTATAAAGAGTTTCATAGCAAAAGTTAAAAGACAACACCAACCATAGTATTAAAAATCATTACAATTTTACAATGGGTTTGAACAACTTTTAAAAGAAATTACAATGTAAATTGAAATACAACACATGCGAATGCTCCTAAAACTGAAGTGTCCCTAAGTGCCACTTACTCGATGATTCTTGAAAAAGCATGTAAAACGAGCGTCAACTATAAAAATAGTTGGTGAGTACTCACAAGTTTAAAAATAATATTGGTTTCATGAATCGAAATCAAATTTTGATATAAGTTTCCATAGATAAAAATATATTGCTAAAATGAGTAAATAAGTTTGTGTAAACAAAGTTCGTTGTCATCATGAGAAATAAAGTATGTTGCCCAAAAGAGATGCAACGTTCATATCCTCATGGGAAATAAAGTTTGTTACTAAAATGAGTAATCAAGTTTCATTGCTACAAGGAGCAAACAAGTTTGTTACTATAAGAAGCAACCAATTTTGTTGCTAAAACAAGTAAATAAGTATTTAGTAACAAAAGTCCGTTGTTATAATGAGATACAAAGTTTATTGCTATTATAAGAAACAAAGTTGATTGCTATAATTGATAAACGAGTTTATTGCCATAATAAATAACAAGTTTGTATATGTATGAGCAAACAATGAGTCTCAACCAAACCTATGACTGAAGCCCTATCAAGATCTATGCTTATCGTTCCATAGATGAATATGGTATCATGCACTCCAGCAATAGGGCGAGTGAGGAGTTGTCAATTCCTAATAGCGCTATCCATAATGACCATTGGCTCAAAGAGTTAATGGTTAGAGATAAGGGAAGGGCCTTAATATGATAAGTTCTCATGTTCCATGTTGCATAGACATACATAGAGAGATATAGCAATAAAATAGCAATCATGTTTGATACAAATCAATTTAAATACAACATTCAAATAATAATTTTTCGGGACATGCTTTTCCACCTCAAAACATAAAAACTGAAAATAAGGGAGTGCGTGAATACTCACAATGCATTGAGATGATGCAAATGATGCCTTGATCTACGCTCCACTCGTACCACTATCGTTTTCCTACAACGATGTTACACACTAATGAGTCTCTAATTGAAATCTAATACTAGTATACTTACTACTACAATAGAATTATGCCAATAATGTGTCAAAATTTAATATTGATAAGTTACAAACATTTTTCTGTGGAAATTAAGTTTCAAAGAATCAATTGTTATATAACAATTTAAGTGGAAAATTTCCATTATTGAAATGTTAATATTTAACATTTTAGAGGTGTTCCAATGATTAAATATTCAAAACGAAATCAATTTAGTTCTAAACATTCCCAAACTTTGTATTTCATTTTTAATTGAAGTCAAACACCTTAAGATAAATTTTCTTGAATTTTTGATTCGTCTAACTATTTTTCACCATTTAATTCCATGAATAATCATAAAATCATGGAAAAGTAGTAAATTATCATGAAAAATTCTTGTACTTTTTGTGTAACTATTTACAGTGTACATAATCTAGGAAAAATATTAATATGCGTTTTCAAAAAGTTTAACACAATTTTTCGGATTTTTGTACATTTAAGTGTATTAAATCTTGGGAAAATAGAAGAAAAATAGCATAGACAAGATAAAAATCATCAAAATTTTTATGTATCATCCTAACATATTATAAGAGTTTCTGGTAAATTTTCATGAATTTTGGATGAGTAAAACTATTTTTCCTGTTTTTAGTCCATTATAAACAAAAAAATTCAAGAAAAGTAGATATACATTTTCAAAAATTGCCAAAATATTTTTCGGAGTCTTAAATATAAGGTACAAGTTGCGAAAAATAAGAAATAATATTTTCACATTCCCTAAAGTGGTTTTATGACTTATTAGAGCTAAATAAAAAGAAAATTAAAAACCATACTAAACAGTAACAAAAATCGATGAAACTTAATGAGAGATGTTTATTAACTTAAAGGGTCATCCACAAATATTTCCAGAATTTATTTACAAGTTTAAGTATTTTATATGCTTTAACACTCTATTTTATTATTATTTTCATGTAAAAATAAAGAAAATATATATTGAGCTGAAAATTTCCAGAATGCAACTTCAAACAATTTAATAACAATGAAAAATTGTTTTCTTACTTTTGATGTCGAAAAACATGCCTAAAGGCTCAAACAATTATAGAGAAAACTTGATTCTTGTGATTTTGGTAAAAATTATTGATGTTACTTTGAGAATTTTTGCAACATGTTCCAAAGGCTTTTGAATGAAGATATTTTTATACCTCTTAACACATGATGTTAAGTGCTCAAGTTAAATTTTCCTTGATTTTTAGTGATGAATAAGATCTTTGAACATGCAATACAAAACTAGTATTCACAAAAAGGTGCTGATTGAGCAACAGTTTTGTAAAATTTGCTAAAAATCGAAATATTTGAATTTTCCAGTGAGGTCAGATGGGTTTGAAATCTAACTCAAAATATTATATTTCAGAAAAAGAATCCCGAATTTTGGTTAAGAAATGAGTGAGATATGACAGTTTAAAGTCAGGTAAAGAAATCTGGCAGATTGCATGCATGGTGATTGGTTAGAAAAATGAGTTTTCATCATTTCTTTGAGTAAATCTTTTGAAATATTTTAAAAGATATCATGATAAACTTATATTCTAGTCATGTTTCCAGAGATCAAAAGATTAAAACTTATCAAAATGTATACATTCATTTATGAACAAAATTTTGTTTCTCAAAAACTCTTAACTTGAGTTTGATGTTTTAATCATTAAAATCGATTTTTGCACTAAGATCATGAACATGCAACCTTGTTTATCATACATGCATGGTGTTAAAACACATCCATGATGTTCTAAAAACCATTTTAACAAAAAGAAAACAAGTTTGAAGAAGATGAAGAAGTAGAAGTCGGTTTTTGAAGTAAAATGCACATGCATGGCTTAAATCATTGTTGTGGATCTTCAAGAGATGTATGTTCTTTACCTTAAATTTATTTGTGGATTGAAAAACCCTTATGAATCTCCATAATTTCGTGGTTAAGAGGTTGTGGTTGTGGTGTTTGGAGAAAAAAAATTAGAGAGAAGGTAGAGAGAGTTTTCTAGAGAGAGAAAGAAGAGAGATGTGTGTGTGTTGGAGAATGAGAGTGAGAGAGAGATATGGGAAGAGAGGGGTCCGAAATTTTGACTATAATAACCCTTTCTCATTCATTTTGTTTTATAAAATTTAAGTTATTTTATAAAATATCTAAATTTTATATAAAATGTGCACTAAAATCAAGTTTTTATTCATGAAACCTTGATTTTTGACTTATAAATTAAGAATGAATGTTAATGACTTAAATTTTTATTTTCCTTGATTATATTTCCCTGAATTTAATTGTTTTAAGATAATATTATAAGTTTCATAACTATTTTTATAGAATTCTTGATGTTAAACTTTATAAAATTTAAGTTTTAGGGTTTTTAGGGTTTTTGAGAGTTTGTAAAAATTTGGATATCAAAATAAATAGAATATTTGAGACTTTAAATTATCTTATGGTATTATAACTCTTTTATAGTTATAAATAATGTTTGTAATTTATTTTTATCGGTTTATTGGCATTCTATGTAGTGATTCCGAGATTCAAGCGAAATTGAGGGATCAAGTATACTTGTCCTAGTCTTCAACTTTGACTTAAGTTTCTATGAGACTTTGACCTAATTTCTACTTCTAGGTCAAGTGCATGATGTGTGTATATGATTCATGAAAAGGTGTTCGAGTCAAAGAGTGACCCGAATATGGATAGCCTCTACAGTTAAGTAGTTGTAGAATTCACATATCAATGTGATATCTAAGTACATTATCCATTGTTTCTAGTTGCTTCCAAGTTTCTAGTAGGTTATAACTGAGCTTCTAGTCAATAAGTCCAGTATGTGTCGTGCGTATATGTGCAACTAAGTTTATTCAAATCTAGAACCGACTCGAATTTTGACGGTTGTCACAGTATTCAACATCCAAAATACTTTTGTTTTGTTCTACTTAAGATACTGATTCTGGTACGTAGGTATACTTGTATACTTTTTGAGAAAATACTTGTATTTTAAAAGTATACTTTTAGTTCAGAGCACTTCAGCCCCTTTGTGTTTATAGTTGTATACCATGTAAGGTTCGGTATACTTAGTTCACTATAAACAATAGCTCTGATACAAATCTGTCACACCCCGAAACCGATGGCGGAAACGTTCCGGGGCAGAGGACGTCATGTGTAGTATCACAACAGTTGTATCATAGTAAGCGAAGTAAACACAACCATATATTATAATATGAGTAATTACATTGTTCAAAAACATGGTTTATACATAACGGTATATGACAAAAGTAAAAGACGTGACTTCAGAATGTTCTGTCTTCTCCAACAGTTGGCAACAGTACCTATCTATTGATGCCCTGAGAATACAAGCAGTTTTAAAATATCAGCATAAAGCTGGTGAGTTCATAAGCGTTTAGATCAGGTAAAAGAAATGTTTCTTTAATCCTTTGAAAAGTATTTCCCAAGAAAATCCTATATTTTCTTATGAAAGAAGTTCGATTATCCATTAGTTAAACAACCTGTTTACGAAAGATTTAGTTATCCCAGGAAAATCCTATATTTTCCTTAAAAGTTGATAGTTGGTTATCGATTCTGAAATGAGGTGTACAAGTATCTACCATACTTGTATCGTTAGATGTAGTTTCCTTGAAAAAAATCTGTTTACTCTCAGTGAGATGTATTAGCCTTATTACATAAATAAAACTAATAAATAAGTAGTGAACTAGATCCTAAGGGCATTACTAATGCCCTCTAGTAATCAAATCGGTTATTACTTTGAGTTTAGTTCACTTGTTTCATTATTACAAAAGTAAATCTCTGTTATCTTGGTTGCGAGTTTTATAACCATACATTAAACTAGATATGGCAAGAAACGGGGCCAGTATCCTTTTGTGACTTTGTCACCCGTAGACCTAACGGTCCCACTGTAGCTAGCAACGAGGTTCGGGATAGTCAGTCCCGTATAGATCTATACACAATAGTCACACTCTCCCTATAAGAGATTCTGGTTATAAGGGCTAGTCCTACACTCACGAATCCGGTGGAGTGCTACCAAGGACGTGTCTCCAATCCTTAAATAACAAACTTACAAGTAATAGTATCGAAAATCCTCTTTATGTTTTGTATAAATCCTTTAGAAAATATCACATTCTATAATAAGATTTACAAGTTTCTTGCTTTAGGTTTGTAAAACTGTTTCTATTAGTTGATTTCTCAATCGATTGGTAAAACGGTTTTCTGAGTTAAAAGCATACTGAACATATAATTATTTTTAAACAAAATAATATACTTGAGTACAAATTTCATTGTACTTTTGCTTGTATTCCCCCCTGAAAACATGAAAAAGTCGGAAAAAGCGTAGGGGTATGAACTCACCTGAAGTGAGTGATGCGAATGTAAGATCGGAAAAAGGATACTAAGTGTCAAGTGAAGTCTTGAGCACGCGTACGGATCCTATTTAGCATATAATGACATATATATGTATACAATTAGCGCTTACTCAACTAATCAGGTAAAGAATAACACTTTAAGGAGTAAGAAATCCTTAATGGAAGTGTTACAATCACTTAGGATTGTATAAGAGGAGTGTATGGTCACCAAATGGAGCTTTCGGTCCAAGTGGTATGTTCCTAGGAGCTTTTCGGTCTTAATGGTTCTCGGTTCGAATGGTTCTCGGTCCGAAGTGTTTTCGGTCCGAAGGGTTCTCGGTCCAAAACCGAAAACTCCCGATCTTTGATGCATGTGGTGTTTCTCAAGGGCTTTCAAACATGCAAAGGGTTTCTAAATTATATCAGAAGCCTTAAGTGCGTTCTAAGGTCTTAAAGGCACTTTTCTTTAGGGTTTTTGGCTTAAGGAGATGCACTAAACCGAAAACTCCTTTTGTTCTTGGAAGATGATGATTTCAAGGCTTTAAACAAGAGTTTCAACTAGATAATAATTGCAGAAAGTAATACTTACGATTTAGAGGCTAAAAGAGTTGATTTTTAGACCAAAACACTAGTGTGTGTTCTTGGTGTTCTTGAAGATTAAACCCAAAAAGATGAAGTTAATGGATGAAATCGAAGGGGGATGCTAGTTAGGAAGATCTATCAACGATTCAAGGTGAAAGAAACACTTACATTTTTCGAGAACTTGAAGATCAAAGTGAAGAACTCGATGATACTTGAGAGAGAATGGATGTTTTCTTGCTTCAAAAGGAAAGAATGATCCAAATGATCATGAAATATATATGTAAGATGAGGTTTTCGGTCCCTTGACCGAAAACTCTAAGGTCTTGACCGAAAACTCCTTCTCGAGGAGGTTTTCGGTTTGCTTCATGTCTAGAACTTCAACAAATTCATCCTAACCCCGATTCTTTTGATGCATTAAGTTTAGAATATTCCGTTAGTCCAAAAATAATACTGACGTGAACATAAATAAATCCGAATTGATTTATTTAAACGCAAAGTCTTTCCCAAACTATCAAATTTGATGGAATTAAATAAAAACCCGAATTTGATTAACGGAAATTGAGTAAGGATAACGGAAAAAGTTTCGGGTTGTCACAATGTGTCTGTGATGCGCTGCTACGCTGCCTGCTCCTTCCCCTTAGACGAAGAGGTACCTGAAACCAAAACTAAAACTGTAAGCACAAAGCTTAGTGAGTTCCCCCATCATACCACATACCATACAGACATATCGCATTCATACTGCCAGACAATTTTGGGGTGCCCGACCTACCAGTACGGCCATTCTGGGGTGCCAACCTACCCGTGTCAAGCCATTCTGGGGTGCTGACCTACCCATGTCAAGCCATTCTGGGGTGCTGACCTACCCTTCGGTCCTATCAACCGAACCTCGGGGACTATTTCACCCCTTACTGCTACTATCACATATATCATAACGTAAACATACTGTCATACATTTCTGGGGTGTCCGACCTACCCTTCGGTCCTAACAACCGAACTTGGGGACTATACCCTTCCTACTACCACTATCACATATAACATATCATGTCAGCATATAATCATATTATCACATACTTGTCAGAAATATCTGGGGTGTCTGACCTACCCTCCGGTCCTAACAACCGGACTCTACTACTGTCGCATATACATATCATGCTAGCATATAACATATCAGGTAGTAGCAACCTAGATGAATATCACAAAGACAATCATCCAACATACAACTCCTACTGGTGGGTCGGCATTGTGGCCGTAGACCCACCGCTACTGGAAGGTAACTCACCTCGAACGAGTAGCTGTTGATAATCTGAGCGGGAAATCTATGTCTGATGCTGCTCCGGAAATCCTCCGGCTATAATCCCCACAAAACACTTAATCAGAGTCTGATATATATTCTTAGGGTAAAGGGACCATTTTACCCCTGACCAAGACCAAGTCAAAGTCAAAGTCAACTTCCAGTTGACTCGACTCACCGAGTTGGGCCGCCAACTCGTCGAGTCCCTATGTCTTCCACTGTCCTCATCCACGTCTCTACTCGTCGAGTTGGGCCGCCACCTCGTCGAGTCCCTATCTCTTCAACTGTCCTCATCCACGACTCTACTCGTCGAGTTTAGCAACGACTCGACGAGTTCTCCTTCTAACACCACCCCAGATGAACCTTCATCCGACTCGCCGAGTTGTATGAACAACTCGTCGAGTCCATCTTCATCCTATGAACACATCCTGACCTCGACTAGCCGAGTTGTATGAACAACTCGTTGAGTTCATCTTCAAGAGTTGGGAGATTGCCTTGGACTCGCCGAGTCGACTCATGCACTCGCCGAGTCCTATGAACTCCAGGACTATGGCTTATCCTGTTACGTTTGGGTCACTCTCCTGGACCCTCTAAAACCTTTCTTTCACTCAACTGGGTCTCTTGGACCATAACAGAAAAGAAGTCAAGCCTCGGACTCGTCGAGTCCCAAGGATGACTCACCGAGTCGATACAATCCCAAGTCTATTCCTTTGATTTCTGGTGTACAACTCTTGTCTAAATGATAGATCTAGGCCCCTAAACTCGATCTATCACGTAAAGTTATGAACTTTACGTGCATGCATGGGACTTTGAGCCAAAAAGGCTCTAAAAGAGGCTCTTAAGTTGCATGGGGGCTTCCATGGGGGCAAAAGCAGCCCTTTTCTGCCTTGTAACTCTTCCATGGGCCTAGATCCGAAGCCTCAACCCCCAACCATGCTTGCAATCATGGTTGATTACCAAGAATAGCTTATAAAAGCCCTAAATCTCCCCAAAAAGGGATCAAGCGAATAAGCAAGCAAGGTACAGACTTTATACCTTTCAAACACTGCAAATGATGCACCAAAATCGAATCCTTCAGTCTCCTCTTGATCCTTCTATGCTCTTCCTTCTTCCTTGTGATAAAAAAACCCAAAAAATCACTCAAAAGCCTTAGATCTTGCACCAAAACACTTAGGGTTTGCTATGGAGGGTTTCTGGGAGCATAAAGGGGCGATGGACGCTGTATAAGGTCGTTTAAATAGGGTGCAAACCCTCAGATTAGGGTTTTGTCCAGACAGAGCCTACTCGTCGAGTCCAGGACCCGACTCGACGAGTCCCATACTTAAATCCCGCATCTCATCCCGCTTCTACTCGGCGAGTTGGGCCTTCAACTCGCCGAGTCCCAGGCCAAAAATGCAAAATTACTTAAATAAAATACATACCAGGAACCAGGTGCTGCAGATTTTGACGCCGTAAATTTCCTCAAACTCCTATTTTATGCCAAATTTTAAGGGTTAGAACACATTTTCTTAAGATAATATCTAAGATTATATTATAAAGAATATCACCCACTTGCCCACTTGTGTACCCACTTGGTTTAAGATTTACCTTCCCAAAGTAAATGTCACTTCTTATTACAGCACCTTATCTCCTTCCCTTCATAAATAAACATGAGTGGGGTCGTTTTTCAATCCTCACTTCCAGTGAACGAAAATTCTTCACTTTTACTCTAAAGATTAAAACCACTTTCCTTTCAATACTCATATTCAAAACCTCCAGGAGACTCTGCTCTTACCTTCAACATTTGTTATTTGAATATAATGTAAGATCATCTAATTTAGTGTTATTACTTATACATTTCATGATTACTCCAAATAATCACACATTATTATGTGTTAAAAATATTAGGATACAGCTAGAATTACATATTCTAAACTCGAAGATTATCTTCTCTATCTGGTTATCTAACCATGATCATCACATAAGGTGAGTTCATACCCCTACACTTTTTAATGATTTTTCTATATTTTAGGGGGGGGGGGGATACATGTATAACACAAGGAAATTTGTGTTAAAATACAAACCATAAGTTATATTTTCTTACATTTTATGTATCTTTTACGTAAAAAAATCAAATATACGAAACGACATTACTACCAAATTTATACATGAAAAGTTGTGAACATAAAAAGGTGTTCATTTTATCGCCAAATACATCTTAAACTATAATAGGTATAGTTTGGGGATCATTTACGTTATTTTACCCTTTCAGGATTTAGACATAATTATATAAAAGTATTATTATTTTCATACTATACAAACACTATGAAAGGGTAATACTTAAATTTACAACAAAAAGGAGTTTTCATTTCATTTGACGTGAACCTGTTAATGAATAAATTTGTGAGACATTCGACTTCACGGTACTTATAAAATACTGCATTAAAGTCTTGTAATTGTAGCCAGAATCTCTTGTAAGGAGAGCGTGATAGTTGTGTATAGATCTATACGGGACTGACAATCCCACACCTAAACTGTTAGCTACAGTTAGACCGACATGTCTGGGGTGACAAATGTCATAACGTTTCCGACGCCTGAAGAACGTCGTTACAGGCCGACTGGATCATAGCGTGGTTTTAATAATTCACATGGGGTATTAACAATGCATACGGTTTACAGGGATTAACAAACACACAAAAAGGAGTGGTATTTACATAAAACTACAATATTCTATTACAAGTACATGAGCCTTCATACATTTTCAGGTCTTAGGGTAACTAAGACTACAATACATTTTACAAGAAAATATTGGATTTTATGGAAATCACACTCTATCATTTTTACAAGGAAAAACAACATATTTCTCAAAAAAAACTCTTATGAACTCACTAAATTAATTGTTGACACTCTTTTCAAAATTACTTGTATTCTCAGGGAATCAGTGAACAGGAAACCAACCACTTGTGAGGACGGGACGCTAAGGCGTTAGTTCAAAGCTCTTTTTGTCATCATATTGTAATTTATTTGGAAACATGTAACACATGAAACAATGTAACCTATTAAATTATATTTATGATGGTTGTGTTTACTTTCTTTACTACTATTCAACTGTTATGATACTATACATAAAGTCATCCGCCCCCGGACGTTTCCGCCGTTCTGGTTTGGGCGTGTGACAGATTGGTATCAGAGCATTGTTTATAGTGAACTAAGTATATCAAACCATGTAATATATACAAACTATAAATACAATGAGACTAAAACTCTCTAATGTAATGTTTTCGTACAAGTATACTTTAAAATATTATGATATTTTTATAAAAGTATAAGTATAATCATACTCACTAGTCCAGTAAAAGTAACAAAATAAAAAGTATTGAGATGAGTTGAACACTACGATTAGGCCTCGGGCAAGGATGAATATAGCCTGATCAACTATATTTATCCGGGATATGACCAACGTATGCCGATGAATGGTGGTAGTGAACAAGTCTAAAACTTACCAAAGAAACTCTAGAACCAAACATAAAAGTTTAAAATACTATAGGAGTATTCTATGATGCTATAAAAAACTGTAACAACCATGCTTAAACCTCGATATTTACTAGAACTAGTAATCGTTAGGAACCTTCTCGCAAAAATGAATTAAAGCCTTCACATAAAAGCTAAAAGACCCTTACTGGTAGGTCTATAATTGGAATGTGTATATGCTAAAGATTATGTATGATTAAGATGCTATAGACTTAGGATTTGTGATTCCGCTTTAAATCTTGTTCCTTGGTTGGTTGTGGGTTTAAAGTGGAGCTACTTATCCGACAGCCTATTCGATCTCGATCATATATAACATGTATACATTACGTAATTATAGAAGGACCCGGTCTGGGCCAAAATTTTATTAAAAAGTATTTCTATTAAAAATTTCCAGAATTATACACTTAAAATTTTCATATATTTCTCATATCGCTATTCTCGCACAAAAGCCATGGCAATATTTCATATACCAGGAGACCCCTATTTCCCTCCCCAAGAGAATGATGGTAGGATCGTAGCAAAATCCTAAAGAGGATCCTGAAGAAATAATGGAAGAAGAACCTGAAGACGATTCAGAGGAAGAAAACGATGCAGAGGGAGAAGACGAGTAGGAGGATCAGGAAGACACCAACTCAAAACCAAAGGTCTACAATACACCACGAGCTAACCGAGGCCCCGCTCCTAGACAACACTTTCATGGCCTGACGCCTCGATGGGCAATGGACTTGAGGAGATGGAGCCAGGAGCAGGGACAACGCCCGCCTTATGGTATTGAACGAGGTTTCTATAATCTTAGTCGAGGGGGATCAGCGGACAGTGCTCTTCCTGTCATGCTCTGTCACATCGCCCGACAGGGCGAGCAAGCAAGGGCATACGCTAACCATATCTTGGAGGTTAGGGCCAACACCAAGGTCACCGCAGTTCGTCTTCGTCGTCTGGACGAAGATCATTATCGAACACGGGATCATACTGAAGCCCTTCAGAGAGAAGTTACCGCGAATCGAGCTGAGATGAGAGAATACCAGGAACGTCAAGCCATAATGGAAAGGCGTGAATTTGAGGCTGAGCATCGAGTGAAAGAGATGAAGACTTTCATGACTTCACCTCATGGCCCATGGAGGACCGAATGCCACGAGTAGTCTCATATGCTACTCATGTTTTGCTATAGACTAGGTGTTCCGAGTAGTTGTCAGTACTACTCTTCTCTATATGTACATATTCGACCCTACAATTAAGTGGCTACACTATTCGAGGGTTCGTAATGCTGTCAAAATTTTCCATTATTGATGTAATGTAGAGCTATATCAAGGTCAAATTTTCCAAAACATTATGTACTAAGATTTTATCAATGAAATTGACATGCATTTTATTTCATTAGGAGTTACCACAAGTTTCACAACTTCGTTATTACAAATTATTTACTCATAGTAAATCTATGATTGCTTTGTGTATACATTAAAGTTATAGGTAATTAAGACTGAAATCGACTAAGAAATGGTGGGCCCGCCTTAGGTCTTGTTCCTTGTTTGGTTGTGGGCTTAGGACAGACCCATTAAATTCAACGGCCTATTAGAATCTTACTTACATACAACTCGTATACACCAAGTGATTTTAGAAGGACCTGGTATGGATCAATACACAGGATTTCATTGAGACATTACTAGAAAATTCATAAGTTTAATGTTACATAAACCTCTGTTATGAATTGATTACAAAGTACTTTACAAGTTGGATCATGATGTGTGTAGAAACTAATATAATTAGTTTATTAACACCCGACTGATAACTACTATCAAAGACTTACCGTCTTTTCACTTTTAAACATGGTGTCAGAGAAATGCCACCTCGTAGATCAAACAGGCATGTAAACAACACAACAACAAATCCACCACCGCCATCACCTCCACAATTTGACCCCGCCATTTTCCAAGCTGTTGTGACAGCAGCTGTGGCAGCCGCAATGTCACATATCAGCACAAATGGTGCTGGTGGAACAGGAAATGGTACTACGAACTCTAACCAAGGAGACACTCAGGGACGCTCAAGGGAATGTTCCTACAAGGACTTCACAAATTGCAAACCCAAACCCTTCAATGGGAGCGGAGGTTTCGTCAATATAATGAAATGGTTCGAGAAGACTGAATCCGTCTTTAAAATCTGTGCGTACCCCGAATCAAGCAAAGTCAAATTTGTAGCTTGCACTTTCTCTGACAGGGCCCTTACCTGGTGGAACGGCCATGTGAAGTCATTGACCCTCCCAGTGGCTAATTCAATGAGCTGGGAGGACTTG
Source organism: Lactuca virosa (assembly GCF_052849685.1). Classification (NCBI taxonomy): domain Eukaryota; kingdom Viridiplantae; phylum Streptophyta; class Magnoliopsida; order Asterales; family Asteraceae; genus Lactuca; species Lactuca virosa. The sequence goes on from NC_136429.1 coordinate 464,241,973, forward strand.
AAGCCAATAATGCTGGAAGAATATTGCCCAATAGGCGAAGTACAAAAATTGGAACAGGAACTCTGGAGCCTCAAAGTGACAGGCTCCGACATCACATCTTATACTGCCAGGTTCAGAAATCTGGACATACTATGTCCCGGGATGGCCACCCCGGAGAGTAAGAAGGAGGAGAAATACATCTGGGGACTATGCTCCTAGATTTAAGGGAACAAGTTAGCTTCAAAACCGATTACTTTTGACAGTGCCAAACACTTGGCACAAAGACTCATTGACCATAGGGCTAGCCAGGGCACTGTGGAGGCCACCCCCGAGCAAGCCAAAGGGGGAGACAACAAAAGAAAGTTTTGGGACAAAAAGAAGAACCAACCAACACATGAACCCACTAAGACATTATGCCGTGAACTTACCAAAATGTAACAAATACAACTTCCACCACAACGGTGCTTGTCAGGAAATGCATTGCAATAATTGCAACAAAAGGGGCATAAATCTCGTTTCTGTAAGGCGCCAGCCAAACAAGTCACCCAGGCCGCCAATGTTGGGGTAAGCCGAGCATGCTACGACTGTGGGGAGACCGGGCAGTTCAAAAGAGATTGCCCAAAGGCAAGAAACAATAATGTTGGCGGTGTGGGAAGAGTCCTGGCCATAGGACACGGAGAAGCAGTTGGAGACCCCATGGTGGTTACCGATACGTTTCTCCTCAATAACTCATATACATGCATACTTTTCGATAGTAGAGCGGGGAGGAGTTTCGTAGGCCACCATTCAAACACTTACTTAAACAAAATCCCCAATCACTAAAAGATACGTTCACAATAGAAATGACAAACGGAAAAACAGAAAGCACAAACAATATGTATGTAGGGTGCACACTAGCTATAAATGAACACTCTTTCCAAATCGATCTAATGTCGATCACTACAAGGAGTTTTGATGTCATCATCGCTATGGATTGGATAAGCCTTCACCATGCCGATATCCTGTGTTACGAAAGGGTCGTTCGCCTTAATCTGCCAAGTGGCAAAGCTCTCATCATTTATGGCGACAAACCCAATACAAGCTTACAAATCATCTCTTGCGTCAAGGCTCAAAAGTATCTCCACAAAGAATACCACGTCTTCTTAGCCCACGTTGTGAGTAAGGAACAAGAAGTGAAAGAAATCAAAGGCATCCCGAAAGTCTATAATTTCACTGACGTATTTCCAGAAGATCTTCTAGGAGTGCCACCCGCACGACAAGTCGAATACCGAATCGACCTAATTCCTAGAGCCACCCCTCTAGCCAAAGCCCCATATCGCTTAGCACCAGCCAAAATGCAGGAATTATCCAGCCAACTTAATGAACTATTGAGCAAAGGGTTCATCAGACCAAGCTTCTCACCTTGGGGAGCACCTGTCCTATTCGTAAAGAAGAAGGATGGACCATTCCGAATTGTATCGACTACTGGGAATCCAAAACCAATATCCCCTACCACGAATTGATGATCTATTCGACCAACTTTAGGGAGCAAGCTATTTTTCAAAAATCGATATGAGGTTAGGATACCATCAACTACGATTCCAGGAGGAAGATATTCCTAAAACCGCGTTCAGAACTCGTTATGGTTACTATGAGTGTGTAGTGATGCCCTTCCGATTAACAAATGCGCCCACAGTGTTCATGGATCTAATGAATCGTGTATGTCGACCTTGCTTAGACAAATTCATGATTGTTTTCATAGACGACATTCTGGTCTACTTACGGAGTAAGGAAGAACACAGTGACCACCTACGACAGGTCTTGGAAACATTAAGGGCGGAGAAGTTATACGCAAAATTCTCGAAGTGCGAGTTCAGGATCCGGGAAGTGGACTTCTTGGAACATGTGGTTAGAAAAGATGGAATACATGTGGACCTTTCCAAAATCAAGGAGATCGAGAACTGGTCAGCACCAAGGACGCCTACAGAAATCCGCCAATTCTTAGGCCTTGCTGGCTACTACCGAAGGTTCATTTAAAATTTCTCCAAGATCGTCAAACCGCTCACCACCTTGACTCGGAAAAGTGTAAACTTCAACTGGGGAGAAAAACAAGAAACCGCATTCCAAACGCTAAAGCAAGCCTTGTGTAGCGCACTGATATTGTCTCTCCCAGAAGGGACAGAAGATTTTGTAGTATACTGTGATGCATCCCATCAAGGGCTAGGATGTGTACTTATGCAACGAGGAAAGGTCATTGCCTATGCCTCAAGACAACTTAAGACACACGAGGTCAACTATACTACTCATGACCTCGAGCTGGGAGCAGTAGTGTTTGCCCTGAAGATCTAGAGGCACTACCTTTACAACACAAAATGCACTATCTTCACCGATCATAAAAGCCTCAAGCACATCCTCAACCAAAAAGATCTCAACATGTGGCAAAGACGATGGGTAGAGCTACTCAATGATTACAAATGTGAGATTCGTTATCACCCGGGTAAGGCCAATGTAGTAGCTGATGCCCTGAGCAGAAAGGAATACTCGGGCCGCCGAATAAAGTCATTAATCATGACAATCCATCCGCAATTGTCCATACAAATTAAAGAGGCTCAGCTGGAAGCCTTGAAACCAGAGAATGTGACAGGTGAAGCCTTAATAGGGATGGATAAAAACCTAGAAGTCAAGGGTGACGGAGTTCGTTCTCTCATGAATCAGATCTGGACGCCAAAGTTTGGTGGATTCAGAGACGTTGTCATGAACGAAGCACACAAGACTCGATACTGTGTGCATCCCAGTTCAGACAATATGTATCTGGACCTCAAGAAACTTTATTGGTGGCCAAACATGAAAGCAGAAATCGCTACCTATGTGGGAAAGTGTCTGACTTCCGCCAAGGTCAAGGTAGAATACCAGAAGCCCTCGGGTTTGTTACAATAACCAGAGATACCCGAGTGGAAGTGCGGACGGATAACCATGGATTTCATAACCAAGTTACCCACGACGACGGGTGGACTTGACACCATCTGGGTGATCGTCGACAGGTTGACCAAATCCGCACACGTCCTACTAATAAAAGAAACCGAAAAGATGGAGAAACTGACCAGAACTTACATTAAAGAGATAGTACGACTACATGGTGTGCCGATATCCATTATCTCCGACAGAGTTAGTAGATTCACCTCATGGTTCGGGAAGTCTCTACCAAAATCCCTGGGAACTAGACTGAACATGAGTACAACCTACCACCCACAGACCTACGTGCAGAGTGAAAGAACTATTCAAACTTTCAAAGATATGTTAAGAGCTTGCGTGATCGACTTTGGTACAGCTTGGTATACCTATTTACAACTTATCGAATTCTCATACAATAATAGTTATCACACTAGCATCAAAGTTGCTCCGTTCGATGCCCTATATGGCTGTAAGTGCAGATCACCTCTGTGTTGGGCTGAAGTGAGTGATACGGAAATAGCTAAGGGGAAAGTTCCTAACAACACTATCACTGGCCCTAAAATCATAACGGAGACAACATAGAAGATCGTCCAAATTCGAGAATGACTAAAAGCCTCTAGAGACAGACAAAAGAGTTACGCACACAAGAGTTGAAAACACTTGGAATTCCAGGTTGGTGACCGTGTCTTATTAAAGGTCTCACCCTGGAAAGGCATGATACGTTTCAGAAAACGTGGAAAACTAAATCCAAGGTACATTGGGCCGTTCGAGGTTCTCGCTAGAATCGGCTCGGTAGCTTACAAGCTTCTTCTATCGCAGGAACTTAATAACGTACATCCTACCTTTCATGTGTCCAACTTAAAGAAATGTTTGTCCGATGAGACTCTCGTCATCCCACTTGACAAAATTGAAATCAACGAAAGTCTCCACTTTGTAGAAGAACCTGTAGAAATCATGGATAAGGAGATCAAAAGGATGAAACAAAGCCGCATACCCATTGTAAAGATCCGCTGGAACGCCAAACGAGGACCTGAATACACTTGGGAACGAGAAGATCAAATGAAACAAAAGTACCCACATCTTTTCCCCAACCCTTGAAGTCCCACTCAAAATGCTAATTTCAGGACGAAATTCCTTCTAACGGGGGGATGATGTGACAACCGGCAATTTTGGTCAAGTTAAGTCAACAAGTCAACTCAGTCAAATCAGCTAGTACTAGTATATTAGGGTTTACTCTATGTTCCCTAATGTATAATTTTCTATTATAATACAAAGAATCACTCGAAAGTTTCATACGTTTAACAATCTAAACCCTAAATAGGGTGAGTTATGTGACAACTCGATAGAACATAACTATGTATCCTCCAAGGATGGAGAACACTCATGACACGACCTAGTGAAGTTCATAATCCTAACACTAAGGGGTAAAACCATAAGAAAAACTACAAACACCATCTCTTTAAACTCTCTCTCTCTCTCTCTAAAATCTCTATGTGTGTCCCAAATCTCTCTACAAACCTCTATTCGAAATCTCTCTAAAATGTCTCTCTCAAGTTTTTATTAAATACTGACATCATCCTATCCCTTCCTTTGTTGAAAACGGCTCAAAACGGATGGAGAAAACCCAAAAGAACAAGCTCATTTCGGAATACACTATTCATTTTCGGAGCCTCTCTGCTTGGTTCGGAACCCTCTTACTCCGGACCTTCTGACCAGTCCCATAATTTCCTTCTGCTTCGGAACCTCCTCATCCGTACCAATTCTCTTCGGAATACCCTCTCATCCGGACGAAATCGCTCCGGAACTACTGACTCGCTCCGGATGTCTTCGCTGCCACGGAAGACTCACGTCTCAGAAGATCAGGGGACTCCGGACCTTGTTGGTTGACTCCGGAATTTAAAGACGGACTCCGAAACTTGAAGATTATATGAATTACCAACACAATATCTAATTAGCAAGTAAGTTCCTTATCTGAAAACTAAAGGTACCTGAAACATAAACTGTAAATCATAAGCACGAAACTTAGTAAGTTCCCCAAATACCACTTAACATACATATCCAATGATCCATACATACCATACATACTGCGAGCCATACATATCATACATATCAATAATCAAATAAGATGTTATGTGCCGCACATAATCTTGCAGTTATGCCACGGGCCGCCACGTGGTCTTTCTTGCCAAGCCGGGCGCCACTCCCTGGGTCTTACAGACAAGTGCTAGGAGTCACCTTCGGGTCTTCCATGTAAGCAATCACAAAGACAACTAGCATACAATCTATTATACTTAGCTACTTTGCATACAGTGTGCCAGGAGCCACCCCCTGGTCTTTCTACTATACATAATAGCATTCTGTGTGCCAGGAGGCGCCTCCTGGTCTTTCGTACATAATGCCTAGGGCTAACCCCCAGGTCTTCCTACCATACATAAAGTAAATGGGCCAATATTGGTGCCTTAGACCCATACACACAGTGAGGAGACTCACCTCGAATGAAGAAGCTCGCTGCCCGAACTCCCTAGCTGCTGTCCTGACGTTTTTCCCAAACTAACAACTACAAACACAATATCCAATTATCAACTAAGTTCTAAACCATGTACCACAATCCAAATCTTGGGGCCTGGTCCAACAAGACCATAACTAAGGTCCAAAACTATATAATCCATAAAAACCCATCAATGGCCCAATTTTCCAACTTGGGCCCAAACCCTTACATGGGCGTTTCCCTAAAGCCCATTTACTTCTCTAAACCAATGATTTTTCCGATGGCCCAAAGGTCGAAGCCCATTGGGCCCAATCAAGGCCTAACAACATTGGGCCCACTAAGGCCCAATTCATCATCCAAGGCCCATTAGGGCAAACCCAGAAAGCCAAGCCTAACCAGAAGTCCATTACTGTATAATCGTTAGTCCATTATCAGTTCAAACAAAAGGATAGGTCCAATACCAAGCTAGACCACAATGAAAGAGTCTGAAACTTGCTCAGGGGTTGCTCATGTCGTGAGCACCTTATGGTCACGTCGTAAGGTCGCGATTACTGTCCGGAAACTTCCTCAAAATGTTCTCATGTCGTGAGGCTTCATTCCGCACGTCGTGAGTCCAGATCTGACCAAATATGAACATTAAGCTCCTAATCCATTAAGCCTTAACATGGGACAATCTAGAGGGTCTTCCTTGACCTCAAGGACCATAAAAATTGAAGGTTTTCAGTCACATATATCCAATACATGACTTAAACACCAACTTGGTCAAAATGAAGGAAAAGGGGCCAAGACTCAAACTTGGAGTCCAAAACCATGACCAAAGTCCAGATCTAGAAGACATAAGACATAAGATGCCATCATAACCCATAAAGTTGCCAACTTTATGGATTCTATGCATACTAACCAATATTACAAGCCATAAAATGCATGGAGACTTAGATCTAGCAAGCAAGGAAAGGAAATGCATGAGCTTGAGGACTTACAAAGGTCCAAAAGCTCCTCAACTATCTGATGAAGCAACCAAGATGTCAACAAATGCACCACCAATGATATTCTTCTCCTTATTGAGTTTCAAAGGACCCAAATACTCTTGAAAAAGACCAAGAATGATCAAGGACTTCAATGGGGGCTGAGATTAGGGTTTCCAGAGGTCTTAGGAGTGAAAGAGGCTAATGAGAAGCGACCCTAATCATCTCATACCTTTAAATACCCGAATATTAGGGTTTTAGTGCATCAGACGCTCCTCACGTCATTATCACTTTATGCTCACGTCGTAAGCCTTAAATGAGCTTGGTCAACAAGTCAACGATCAACCACCCGAACCACTCCAACTTCAAATGGCCATAACTTCTTTGTTTCAACTCCGTTTTTGACGTTCTTTATATCCACGGAAAGGTGGCGAGAAGCTCTACACATCTGTTGACTTTTACTCACCTCAAAACCTTCCGAACGAAAATCCAAAGTTCATAAATAGATCGAACTGCCACTTTACCGATTTACCCATTGGCTCTAAGGCATAATCCAAACTCCCGGATCACCTCAATTACTCCGTTCGTACCTAAATCGGTCTAGATCACTCTTCTCCAAAGGCAATAAGCCTTATGATAACCCATCTTCAGGCCACAGTCCCGAATTGGGAAAGAGTTTCGGAACAGGGCGTTACAACTCTCCCGTACTTAATTAGATTTCATCCTAGAAATCACTCCATACCAATACCCATATCTAAAACTACTGATCTGAGGAATGCAACTGATGGTCCTGAGCATAAGACAACTTTCTCAAGTAAACCGAAACCGATTCGAACTTCCATATCAAAGAAACGAACCTCAAGCTTCCGTAAACCACTTCTGCCTTCCCAAATTCTTAATTCCATAATGGTCTGTCTCCCTGATAGACCGCTTGCACTGCCATGTTACCATGCTCGAAACTCATCGAACGACTGATCAACCATAGAACTTCCAACTATGATGATGTTGATGCAACCTTCGAAAACAAAGCCCTTAACCATAACCCTACTGCTGAATTCTTATACTTGACAAAAGGCTCAGATAATCCTTCGAGTAGAAGATGTATCCCTGCAACGGTTAGACTCATACGAGAGATGCGCAACATGTTCAAATACTGGATTCCTACCCGGTTGCTGAGCTACGCAAAATCCCAATTCACTGCCGCTATCCGGAATACTGGATTCCTACCCAGGTGCCGAGATAAAGAGCAACCTCATAGTCGCCTCCCGCGACTTCCGAAGAAACTTCGGCTATCGAAGTCTGCCCTAACCATATTGCCACTCATGGCTCCATTATTCATGCTGATCCTCTCGATCATACTGTCCAACTACCTGTCGTTACCGAATCTACTACAAAAGGTGAATGCTACCATAACCACTATAGTCTTACATCACTCCTCGTCTCCAATGACCTACCGCTTCCTGAATCCAATCATACTGTGGCTTACTCGCATTCGTGCGGCTGACCCGCCCTAACTTAAACCATGTGAAGGAATTTGTGAGTGAATCACAAATCTGTCACATTCTCACTGTCGAATAAGGACCGATGAATGCTACCATACTAACTGACCACTCCTGAATGCTATGGGCCACCCCACAGTCTTACTATAATACCATGCTAATAGCTAACTAATGAATGTTACGGGCCACCCCACAGTCTTAAAATGTTTCTACTCTCTCTACCAACTAGTGAATACTACAGACTACCACATAGTTTTAAAACACTTCTACACTATCTACTAACTAATGTATGCTACGGGCCACCCCATAGTCTTACATCACTTCAACATTATCTGCTAACTAGTGAATGCTATGGGCCACCCCACAGTCTTACAACACTTCTACACTATCTGCTGACTAATGCTACGGGCCACCCCACAGTCTTACCACATTTATCCTGCTATCTGGCCACTGGTGAATGCTACAACTATCCCGAAGTCTTACAACACTCTCCACGCTGACTGGCTACTTGTGAACGCTACGGCTATCCCGCAGTCTTACAACAGTTCCCATGCTAACTCGACCGTTGACCATGGTCTTTCGCTGTCAACTAATCTGAAAACGCCCAAGGTCGAGCATACATGCACGATCTAATATCCTAAGCTGAAATGATGTCCTGAATGAAATTCCCAACCTAATTTTCTGAAGCCTGCTATCAAACATTCCGAGAACGCGATCTCACTATTGGCAAGTTTTCCGAACTTCCAATTCAAACTATCCCCAACCCATACAGCCGCTTAGGCCATCTTTCTTCCTGACAAGGATGCGAAACTTATCCCAGTTTGAAAACCGCTCTTGCTTCTGAGTACATGATCGTTTCTCCTCCATTTAGCTTCGACTAAGTCTTCACGGCACGCGAGAATTGGTGGATTCCCATTCCTTCTTTCTTAACACGATAGACATGCTAACTACCAACACCTAACCTTGATAGCGATCCATTACTAGCCCACTCCAAAGATAGCACAATCACTGAAGACTAGATGAATGCTTTCTGAAATCCTAATACTGATGGCCCCAAATGCTTAATCTGATGTCTCACTCAACCTTAAAGTCCAATTAGGCTATGCTAAGAGAAAATTCTTCAGTGATAGACTGGTTCTCTTGACGCTTCCAAAGACTAACCCTAGGATAAAGACTGAACTTCACCGAATCCTGAAAATGGTGGATAACCACCCTGCTGAACCCTGACCACAGACCGTCACGTAATGCCCTTGAACCAATCTCGACCGTAACGAAAATAATACTGAACGCTTCCGAACCAGCAAAAGGAAATGACTTACACTAACTACTAATAATTCTCGGTATGCAATTGGCATATGACATTTCTAGAAAATATAATCCAAATACAAGCAGAAAGATAAAACCATAGATACACTACCCTCAACTAATGCGAGGAAACAAAATCCCTAAATATAGATAGTACCAAACTGGGTAAAAGATACAAACCTGCCACATGGCCTGCTAGAATCATGATCTCCCTCGTCTGTCACCGCAAAGTCCTACCCTCTCGTCCATCAGTAATCCTCAAAGTAGCCGGGACAGATGCACTCCCTGCTCCTCCCCTCATCGTCGGCCAGTCGGCCTTCTTGTGGCCCACCTGATCGCAGTGAAAACACAATGGGCTCGCCCCCTGAGGGCAATCCCTGCTGACGGGACCCTCCAAAGTATGCACCTGGTATGACCTCCTCTTCTCAATGTGCTCCAAGTCAATCTCACGCTCTCGGGCTCTAGAGATCATATCATTCAGGGTATCGCACCCTAAAATACTTACAAACTTCCTGATGTCATCCCGCAGCATGTCATGATACCTCACTTTCTTTATCTCCTCGTCTGATACATACTGCGGTACCAATAACGCCCTCTCCCGAAACTTGGTAGTGATCTCTGCCACAATCTCCGTAGTTTGGCAGAGATCCAGGAACTCTCGCGCCAACTGCTATACCTTAATTCCTGGTGCAAACTCAGATCGTAACCTGATCGAGAAGTCATCCCACGACATAGCATCGACTGCATCATCACCCAACTCACTACCGGCCTCTTCCCACCAATCACGTGCCCGATCCGTCAACAGGAAGGAAGCATATCTGACCTTCGCCTCCTCAAGGCAGAAACTCGTCCGGAATGCGTTAGCCATATCTGCTAACCACCTCCTACTGACGATGGGGTCCCTCTCCCTATGGAACGCAGGGGATCCACAAGCACTGAACTCCCGAAAATTCAGCGTGCGAGCTCCAATGATAGGCATGATCTCTTCTCAAAATGCGCTCAAGCGCCCCTCTACTATCTCCGAAACACAACGAGTGATCCCCGATGAAACGAACCCCCGCCGCTGCTCGCTAATCGGCTCAGCACCTGCTCCTGAGCCGTAACCCGAAGCTGAACCATCTCCCTGAGAGATCATCCCCAAACTGAAAAATCACAAAACCAATGATCAAAACATACCAATACAACCCAAAATTTCTATCTTGTAAAGCCATTTAATTCAATCAAAAGTCAGACTTGTTTCTGCTATCTTTTAGATTTGTTAAGGGTCTGTTTGAGTGTTCTAAGCCTAGTACATTCAAGGATTGTGCGTTAGGATGTGTTAACTAAAGTTCATTGTGTTGCATTCAAGCCGGACACTCTATCACAAAGAGTTTACGGCCGTAAACTCCTGGAAGCCGTGAACTCTTTCCTTTATCATATACTTCCTTCATTATTTCTTCACTTCTCACATCTTCAAGTCAAGAACACTCATTTCTCTCTCAAGTATCATCAAGAACACTTCCATTTCTCTTCAAAGTTGTAAGTGATTCTTTCATTATTAGTTGATATCCTTCTTGATCTAGTAAAACCCTTTGATTTCATCCATGAATTCATCTATTTCGGGTTTAGATCTTCAAATCATTCAAGAACACCAAGAACACATACTAGTTTCTTGGGCCGTAAACACCCTAAGAGCTTCCAAATTGTGAGTATCTCTTCTATCATCTTGTTATACATTAAGATCACTTGAATTCAACCTTGAAATAATCACATTTTTCATGATCTTCAAGAGTTCACGGCCATGAACCCTTCATGTGGCCGTGAACCCTTCATAAGATCATCGTATGGCCGTAAATCCTTCCTAAGACAAATAATAGGAACCCTTCTTAAGATCAAGTGTTTTGGCCGTAAACACACCTTTGGCCGTAAACACTTAAGGTTTGGCCGTGAACTCCCTTAAGTGAATCATATGTGATTGATACACTCCATTATGAGTGATTCCTAGTTCCTAGGGATGTTTCCAATACATGATTAGTTGTTATATACACTAATTATATACATATATGTGTTATTATATGCTTATTAGGATTTGTTTGTGCTCGGGATTTCACTTGGCATACTTAGCATCCTATATCGATCTTTCATTCGAATCACTCACTACAGGTGAGTTCATATCCCTAACTTATCTTGTAATGATTTTAAATGCTTTTATGGGGGGGGGGGGGAATACAAGTAGAAAACAATATAGTTATAATATCAATCACATGTGATTTATAACTATCAAACAAGAGGATTTCTTATACTTCAAAACTGTGTTATCAAACACACTATTTCAAATCATTTTATAATCTGACATCAAGTCACGAATAACCAATTAAATGGTTAAAACTCTTTTATATGATAAAGTCTTTATCTAAACTCTTTTAAACTTATATATATTGTCAAAATCATGTCTATATAGATATATTTATATAAATAAGGCTGAAAGGGCTTAGGACTGATAACTCGCTTTATTTCCTGTTCCTTGTTTGGTTGTGGACTTAGGGTATCGGTTGTTTGTCCGAGTGTCGTTTAAATCTTACTTATATATTATGTATATGTATGTAGATATAAAATTTCTTCCAATCAGTTCAATACCTTTGGGTAGCAAAGATGTACAAACATGATTAGTCATTCAAACAACAGTACTAGTAAACTATAATAGGTATAGTTTAGAGGATTACTACTTACTATTTCTAGAACAATGAAACTTACAAGAGTCAGTTCATACATGAGTCAGTTCAAACATATGATAACAAGAACAGAAAGGAACATACAATAACAAGAATAGAAAGGAACATATAATAACAAGAACAGAAAGGAACATACAATAACAAGAACAGAAAGGAACATACATCCTTTTACAAGAATACAATAACATTAATGTGAGACTACTTCACGGCTTAGCAATATACTTGTTTGGTCGCGTTTTGTAACCAGAGTCTCCTGGAGGCAGAGCGGGCATTGTGTGTATAGATCTATACGGGACTGACAATCCTGCATACCGACTGTTCGCTATAGTTTGGCCGGCAGGCCAAAGGGTGACAAATGTCACATCAGTTTCGACGCCAGCAGGTCGTCGTGTTATATACTCGTCAATCAGTATGGTTATAACCACATCACATTTTAACCTTAATTAAACAAATTGGTTTTAAGGTAGTTAGTGTTTCGGTAGTTACTTATTACAACATTACTGTACACTGTCATTTTCCCATTACATTCATATAGTGATCTTCTCACATAAAATGTAATGTAAACTATTTTCTAGTAATAATAGTCATATATTTGGGAAAACACTCACTTTTACAAAAGAACAAACATACAGAACAGTCGGTCTTGGCAGAAGACTACTCTCCATTTTAAAAAAAATATAGGATGTTCTAGGAAGTATACAAACTTTACATCAAACATTTACAAACTTTACATCAAACACTTACAAACATTTTCTTTAAACTTATACAAACATTTGACACTAAAATACTTATGAACTCACCAGCTTAAATGCTGATCTACTCTTTCAAAATAACTTGTATTCTCAGGTCACCAGTAGACAGGTATACTGGACCAGGTTTTGAGAAGACGGAACACATTCGAGACTCGTCTTTTATTTTGATTCATATTTTGGAGTCTTTCAAACTATACACAGAACACACTTGTATTAAATTATATTATTAATGCAATGGATGATGTTGTTGCTTGTTTACTATTGTGCATTGTTATGATACTGTACATGACGTCCTCCGCCCCCGAACGTTTCCGCCGTTCTGGTTTGGGGGTGTAACAGATTGGTATCAGAGCTTTGTTTATAGTGAATTGAGTATATTAACCCATAAAAGATATACAACTATAAACACATCGGGATTAAAATATTCTGACCAAGAGTTTATACTTTTAGATAATAAAATATTTAACTAAATTATACATACAAGCATTCATACTTGGATCAGTGTCATACTAGAACAAAACAAAAGTATTGCGGTTGTTGGACAGCACAAGTAGGCTTGGGGACATATAATCAGATTTGGGAGTGATATAGCCTGATAAACTATATCTTTCCGAGAAGTGATTAGCATGTGCCTAAGAATGGTTGTGGTGTTGCAGCAAGTCTAAAAACTTACCAATACTACTACAATGAAAACTTTAGAACATAAAATACAGTTAAACTACTATAGGAGTATTTTGTGTTACTATAATTACTTATTTGAGAACTAAAAGGTCTTTATTAGTAGGTCAATAGTTGCTGAGTGGATACGCTAAGGTTATATGTGACTACAGTGTCATAGACTTAGAATATGTGATCGTTGCTTTACTTCCTGTTCCTTGTTTGGTTGTTGACTTAGAGTTAGGGTCACTTATTTGAAGGTCTATTCTGTTTTGGGTACATATGACTGGTATGAACTACGCAAGTATTCAAGTAACTGGTAAGGATCATCCTATAATTATCTTAAGTAGTACGTCTATTAACTATCTCTTTTATCCCTATTCTCACGTAGATAACATGGCTGAAATCCATCTCCCCGGCAACCCGTACTTTCCCAACCAAGGAAATGGTGGATGGCTCGATGCAGAGCCAGAAGAGAATCATGCAATTCCTCTAGATGATGATTTCGTAGAAAACTTCCCGGAGGATTCTGACTCCGAGCCAGAAGTCAATGATCTACCCCTGGTGGCTCCAATCCCAAATCCTAACCCTCGTCCGGCTTTTCAAGGCCCGACGCCTCTGTGGGCGGAGAACTTGAGCAGATGGAGTCAAGAGCAGGGAAAACCCTTACCCTACAAAGGAGACCGAAGTTTCTACAATCTAAGTGAAGGAGGCTCAGTAGACAGAATCCTGCCTATCCTGGTTCGCAGGGTTGCTAGAAATAACAAGCATGGGAGGGAATCCATCAACCGAGTCATGGAAGTTAATGCCGATGCGGGAGTCAGTACAGTCCGTATTCACCATCTACAAGCTGCTCATGGTAGAACTCTAGACCACAATGAGGTCCTGCAGAGAGAACTTACTGCAACCCAAGCTGAAGTCAGGGAACTTCGAGTCCGCCAGGCAACGTTCGAAAGGCGTATGCTGGAAATGGAACGTCATCAGGCAGAATCAAAGGCTCATCGGAGCGGTTCTCGTCGCAAGTAGAGTCTACTCTACTCAGTCTGCTAAGTCTCAGTTCTGTCAAATCTTCTCTTTATGGTGTGATGTAAGACCTACTTCAAGGTCATTTTTCCCGAACTTGTTACATCATTAATGCCAATATTATTGACAGACATCTAATCTTTTGGGAAATCTTTATCCAAATGCTTTCATCCTTCTATTGTTAGATCTCTATTTCAATCATACTCTCGTCTGTTTTGTTGGGCTATGGCGACTTAGTCCATGGACCACTATCATTATACTTACAATTAAATTCTTACCAATATCTTCATCTTTGTAAACTTTTAGTTGAAAGATGCCGCCACGTCGATCAACGAGACGTAATCCTCCGATAACTCCAACTCAACCACCACTACCTCCTCCACAATTCAATCCGACAAATATCCAAGATGCAGTGCCTGCAGCTGTTACGATAGCCTTAGCTTCATTCAGTGCTAGTGGTACTAGCGGAAGTGGAACAATTGTTCATTCCACTCAAGGTGATGCTCCAGTGCGCTCTAGAGAGTGTTCGTATAAGGACTTCGCCAACTGCAAGCCCATGAACTTTAAGTGGACTGGTGGAATCATTGCCCTCTCGCAATGGTTTGAGAAAACGAAGTCGATCTTCGAGATCCGCTCCTGTCCGGAAGGGAGCAAAGTTAAATTTGCTGCCTGCACCTTCACGGACAGAGGCCTGACATGGTGGAATAGCCATGTCAGGTCACTAACCCTGATAGTGGCTAATGCTATGGGCTGGGAAGCTCTAAAGGAGCTTAGGATTAAGGAGTACTGCCCGAGGGGCAAGGTTCAGAAACTTGAACAGGAACTCTGGAGCCTAACCATGAAGGGCTCCGATAAAGTTGCCTACACTACCAGATTCAGCGATCTGGTGGCGCTATGTCCGGGAATGGTCCCTACTGAGGGAAAGAAGGTCGAGAGGTACATCTAGGGGTTGGTGCCTCCATTTCAGGGGAATGTCTTAGCTTCAAACCCCACTACCTTCGACAGTGCCAAATGACTGGCACAACGGCTCATTGATCACGGAGTCCGCACTCCGACAACGACAACAACCCTGGCCATCCCAGAACCATCCACGGTCGCTGACAACAAGCGGAAGTTTTGGGACAATAAGAAGAAGAACAACTTGACGCAGAACTCTGCCAAAAAGCAATAGGTCGTGGTTGTTCATGCTGCGATAACACCTACTGCTACTGCGCCGATGAAGCAGTATACTGGAAGCTTGCCCAAGTGCAGCTTCCACCATAATGGACCCTGCCGGGAAATGCAGTGCGCTAACTGCAACAGGAAGGGGCACACTACCCGTTTCTGCAAGTCTCCGGCTAGGACAATTACCCAAGTCCCCGATGTTGGTGTGGGCCAGGCTTGCTACGGATGTGGCGAGGTGGGTCACTACATAAGAAACTGCCCGAAGGCAGGGAACGCGGGCGGAGTGGGAAGAGTTTTGGCTATAGGCCATGACGAAGCGGTAGCAGACCCTAAAGTGGTCACTGCTACGTTTCTCCTCAATAACTCTTATGCATGCATACTGTTTGATAGTGGAGCGGAGAGGAGTTTCATGAACCAGAAATTTGCTCACTTACTTAAACAAAAACCATGTGCACTTAAAGAACCGTTCACTATAGAAATGGCAAACGGAAAAACTGAGAGCACTAGCAGTATATACATAGGATGTACTCTAACTGTAGATAGCCATTCATTTCCAATCGACCTCATGCCGGTCTCAATTAAAAGTTTCGACATCATTATCGGCATGGATTGGTTGAGTCTTCATCGTGCTGACATCATGTGTTATGAAAAGGCCGTTTGCCTTAATCTACCGTCTAACGAAACTCTAGTTATCTATGACGAGAAACTCGACACGAACCTTCGTATCATCTCGAATATACAAGCCCAAAAGTATTTACGAAAGGAGTGTCATGCATTCCTTGCTCATGTGGTTGATATGAGCCAAGAGACGAAATACATAAAGAACATCCCAGAAGTATGCGACTTTCCCGACATCTTTCCAGAAGAACTACCAGGATTACCCCCACAGCGTCAAGTCGAGTTCAGAATCGAGTTAGTTCCAGGGGCTACCCTAGTAGCCAAATCGCCCTATTGTCTTGCACCAGCTGAGATACAGGAGCTATCCAGTCAACTTAACGAACTGCTCAGCAAGGGCTTTATTAGACCAAGCTTCTCACCATGGGGAGCACCGGTCTTGTTCGTGAAGAAGAAAGACGGATCGTTCCATATGTACATCGACAATAGAGAACTAAACAAGCTTACCATCAAAAATCGTTACCCTCTGCCTCGCATAGACGACTTGTTCGACCAATTGCAAGGGGCAAATTACTTTTCAAAGATTGATCTGAGATCCGGGTATCACCAGTTACGAGTGTTAGAGGAGGATGTTCCCAAGACAGCCTTTCGAACTCGTTATGGACACTAGTAGTTTGTAGTGATGCCATTCGGATTGACCAATGCGCCCGCAGTATTCATGGACTTAATGAATAGGGTGTGCCTTCCGTACTTGGATCAATTCGTCATTGTATTCATCGATGACATACTTATCTACTCTCAAAGTAAGGAGGATCATAATCAACATCTACGTCAGGTCTTAGAAACACTACGATCGGAGAAGCTTGTGAAGTTCTCTACATGCGAATTTTGGATTCGAAGAGTCGAATTTTTGGGTCACGTGGTTATCGAAGAGGGAATTGACGTGGACCCTTCGAAAATAAAGGCCATTGAGAATTGGTCAGCTCCGAAGATGCCTAAAGAAATTCGTCAATTTCTAGGCCTCACTGGCTACTATAGCAGGTTCATTCTGAACTTCTCTAGGATCGCGAAACCGCTTACTACATTGAACCAGAAAGGTGTGGCCTTTGACTGGGAAGAGAAACAAGAAAAAGCATTCAAAACGCTAAAGCGAGCCTTATGCAGCGCACCGATACTATCCCTAGCAGAAGGGATAGAAGACTTTGTGGTTTATTGCGATGCTTCCAACCAAGGTCTTGGTTGTGTTCTTATGCAACGAGGTAAGGTCATCGCCTATACACGAAGTCAACTACACCACACATGATCTTGAATTAGGAGCAGTGGTATTTGCTCTGAAGATCTGGAGACACTACCTGTATGGTACAAAAAGCACTATCTTTAAAGACCACAAGATCCTTCAACATATATTCGACTAGAAGGAGCTCAACATGAGACAACGACGGTGGGTCGAGCTACTCAATGACTACGAATGTGAAATTCGTTATCATCCCGGTAAAGCCAACGTAGTAGTTGACTCCCTAAGTCGGAAAGAATACCCTGGTCATAGAGTCAAATCATTGACTATGACTATCCATTCACATCTGTCCACACAAATTAAGGAGGCTCAGTTGGAAGCATTGAAACCTAAAAATGTGGCGGGTGAATCCCTAAGAGGGATGGATAAAAACTTGAAAGTCAAGGGTGGCGAAGCCTTGTATCTCATGGATCAGATCTGGACACCGAGGCACAGTGGTTTTAGAGACTTGGTTATGACCGAAGCGCACAACACTCGATGTTTCGTCCACCCAGATTCAGATAAGATGTATCTGGATCTCAAAAAGTTATACTGGTGGCCTAACATGAAAGCAGAGATTGCTACCTTCGTGAGTAAGTGTCTTACTTGCGCCAAGGTTAAGGTCGAATACTAGAAACCCTCAGGTTTACTACAGCAACCGGAGATACCGGAATGGAAGTGGGAGCGGATCACAATGGACTTCATAAACAAGTTGCCCAAGACAACGGGTGGTCTAGAACCATTTGGGTGATCGTAGACAGGTTAACCAAGTCCGCACACTTCATGCCTATGAAAGTAACTGACAAGATGGAGAAACTAAGAAGAACCTACATTAGGGAGATTGTACGACTGCATGGTGTTCCCATATCCATTATCTCTGATAGAGATAGTAGATTCACTTCACGATTCTGGCAGTCGCTACAAGGTTCCCTAGGAACTAGGCTGGACATGAGTACAACCTACCATCCACAAACTGATAGACAAAGTGAGAGGACTATTGAAACTTTAGAAGATATGTTGCGAGCCTGTGTGATAGACTTTGGGAAGGCATGGGATACTTATCCGCCCCTTGTCGAGTTCTCCTACAATAACAATTATCACACGACCATAAAGACTGCTCCATTTGAAGCCCTCTATGGCCGAAAGTGTCGATCCCCTCTGTGCTGGGCTGAGGTGGGTGACACACAGTTAGCTAAAGGACGAGTTCCTGACAGCACTCTCATAGGTCCGGAGATCATTCGGGAAACAACAGAGAAGATCGTTCAAATTCATGAACGATTGAAAGCCTCTAGAGACTGACATAAAAGCTACACAGACAAGAGAAGGAAACCTTTGGAATTCCAGGTTGGTGACCGTGTCCTATTGAAGGTCTCACCCTGGAAGGGCTTGATACGTTTCGGAAAGCGTGGAATGCTAAATCCAAGATACGTAGGGCCTTTCGAGATTCTCGCTTGAATCGGCCCTGTAGCTTACAAACTCAAACTACCTTACGAACTTAGTAACGCACACCCTAATTTCCACATTTTGAACTTGAAAAAGTGTCTATCCAATGAGACTCTTGTAATCCCACTCGACGAGATTGAGTTCAACAAGAGCATCAAATTCTTGGAAGAACCAGTAGAGATCATGGATCAAGAGGTCAAGCAAACGAAGCAAACTCGTATCCCGATAGTGAAGGTTCACTGGAATGCCAAGCGGGGACCTGAATTCACTTGGGAGCGCGAGGATCAAATGAAACTAAAATATCCTCATATTTTCCCTTAGTTATCTGTATTTGCTTAAACTCTAATTTCGCGACGAAATTCTCTCTAACGGGGGGATGATGTGACAACCCGAAATTTCTATCTTGTAAAGCCATTCAATTCAATAAAAAGTCAGACTTGTTTCTGCTATCTTTTAGCATTGTTAAGGGTCTGTTTGAGTGTTCTAAGCCTAGTACATTCAAGGATTGTGTTAACTAAAGTTCATTGTGTTGCATTCAAGCCGGAAACTCTATCACAAGGAGTTTACGACCGCAAACTAGAGTTTATGGCCGTAAACTCTTGGCAGCCGTGAACTCTTCCCTATATCATATACTTCCTTCATTATTTCTTCACTTCTCACGTCTTCAAGTCAAGAACACTCATTTCTCTCTCAAGTATCATCAAGAACACTTCCATTTCTCTTCAAAGTTGTAAGTGATTCTTTCATTATTAGTTGATATCCTTCTTGATCTAGTAAAACTCTTTGATTTCATCCATGAATTAATCTATTTCGAGTTTAGATCTTCAAATCATTCAAGAACACCAAGAACACCAAGAACACACACTAGTTTCTTAGGCCGTAAACACCCTAAGAGCTTCCAAAGTGTGAGTATCTCTTCTATCATCTTGTTATACATTAAGATCACTTGAATTCAACCTTAAAACAATCACACTTAGCATGATCTTCAAGAGTTCACGGCCATGAATCCTTCATGTGGCCGTGAAACCTTCATAAGATCATGGTATGGCCGTAAACCTTCTTAAGATCAAGTGCTTTGGCCGTAAACACACCTTTGGCCGTAAACACTTAAGGTGTGGCCGTGAACTCCCTAAAGTCAATCATATGTAATTGATACACTCCATTATGAGTGATTCCTAGTTTCTAGGGATGTTTCCAATACATGATTAGTTGTTATATACACTAATTATATACATATATGGGTTATTATATGCTTATTAGGATCTGTTTGTGCTTGGGATTTCACTTGGCATACTTAGCATCCTATATCGATCTTTCATTCGAATCACTCACTACAGGTGACTTCATACCCCTAACTTATTTTTTAATGATTTTAAATGCTTTTATGGGGGGGGGGGGATACAAGTAGAAAACAATATAGTTATAATATCAATCACATATTATTTATAACTATCAAACAAGAGGATTTCTTATACTTCAAAACTGTGTTATCAAACAAACTATTTCAAATCATTTTATAATCTAACATCAAGTCATCAATAACCATTCAAATGGTTAAAACTCTTTTATATGATAAACCCTTTATCAAAACTCTTTTAAACTTATATATATATTGTCAAAATCATGTCCATATAGATATAATTATATAAATAAGGTTGAAAGGGCTTAGGACCGATAACTAGCTTTATTTTATGTTCCTTGTTTGGTTGTGGACTTAGGGTATCGGTTGTTTGTCCGAGTTTCGTTTAAATCTTACTTATATATTATGTATATGTATGTAGATATAAAAGTTCTTCCAATCAATTCAATACCTTTGGGTAGCAAAGATGTACAAACATGATCAGTCATTCAAACAACAGTACTAGTAAACTATAATAGGTATAGTTTAGAGGATTACTACTTACTATTTCTAGAACAATGAAACTTACAAGAGTCAGTTCATACATGAGTCAGTTCAAACATACGATAACAAGAACAAAAAGGAACATACAATAACAAGAACAGAAAGGAACATACATCATTTTACAAGAACAAGATAACATTAATGTGAGACTACTTCACGGCTTAGCAATATACTTGTTAGGTCGCGTTTTGTAACCAGACTCTCCTGGAGGGAGAGCGGGCATTGTGTGTATAGTTCTATACGGGACTGACAATCCTACATACCAACTGTCCGCTACAGTTTGGCCAGCAGGCCAAGGGGTGACAAATGTCACATCAGTTTCGACGCCAGCAGGTCGTCGTGTTATATACTCGTCAATCAGTATGGTTATAACCACATCACATTTTAACCTTAATTAAACAAATTGTTTTTAAGGTAGTTAGTATTTCAGTAGTTACATACAACATTATTGTACACTGTCATTTTCCCATTACATTCATATAGTGATCTTCTCACATAAAAGGTAATGTAAACTATTTTCTGGTAATAATAGTCATATATTTGGGAAAACACTCACTTTTACAAAAGAACAAACATACAGAACAGTCGGGTCTTGGTAGAAGACTACACCCCATTTTAGTAGAAAATATAGGATTTTCTAGGAAGTATACAAACTTTACATCAAACATTTACAAACTTTACATCAAACATTTACAAACTTTACATCTAACATTTACAAACTTTACATCAAACACTTACAAACATTTTCTTCAAACTTATACAAACATTTGACACTAAAATACTTATGAACTCACCAGCTTAAATGCTGATATACTCTTTCAAAATAACTTGTATTCGCAGGTCACCAGTAGACATGTACGCTGGACCAGGTTTTGAGAAGACGGAGCACATTCCAGACTCGTCTTTTATTTTGAGTCATATTTTTGTGTCTTTCAAACTATACACAGAACACACTTGTATTAAATTATATTATTATTGCAATGGATGATGTTGTTGCTTGTTTACTATTGTGCATTGTTATAATACTGTACATGACGTCCTCCGCCCCCGAACGTTTCTGACGTTCTGGTTTGGGGGTGTGACACATACTCAGAGATCCTCCTCCACGAAGCTTCTCAGATTTTGAAAGACTCTCACTGATTCGAGTATGGATCCTGTGCTTTCAGTAGTACAGGCCCAATACTACCTTCCACAAATATTTATACTTTCCTCAACCATTATGTCACTACTCACTGAACCGTACTACTAACCCACTACAGCATATCCTAGTCTTTCCTAGGTACCCGAACCCAGCCAGTCCTCAGCTGATGAAAGATTCCCACTAATGTCAACTAGCTACCTCTTGAATATGGCCACATGCAACAGTGATCAGATAATCCTTCGAGTAAAAGACTCATCCCTTGGACGGTTAGACTCAAACAAGAGTTGCACATTAGGGTCGAGTCCATCACTCTAAGATGATCCGGCCTGTGCCCCATGTGACTTAGCATATTCATTTAGTACCTAACTCACATTACTAAGAGTCCCACAAAGCACAAACCAAACTTCATTCAGACAATGGAAAATCTAACCAACATACTCCAATCAAACTATCCTCTAATCAGGAATCCGTACTATCATGCAATTCTAAGGCTCACACAATAAGGCATAACCTAAACAGGCCATCCTACCTCTGGCTGATCAGTTCTAGCATACAAATCTATAAGCTCATATAAGCATACAAAGGCATCTCTCCTAGATCATTAGCTCTAATCAAGAATGTGAATCACATAATCATATCGTATCACATAACAAACATGTATTGGTATTTTGGGAACCACTTACTTGAGCTCGGTCGATTGCACGCATCACCCCTTTTTCTCATTTTTAAAACCTTTTTTATAAAAAAAATATGATTCTCTTTTGAAAACTTTCATACCAAGTCCTCAGTTTGAGTCCAGACACACCCGAGAGTGTGTCCGAATCCCTCAAACCAAGGCTCTGATACCAACTTGTAACATCCCAAATTTCAAGACGAAAAATTTCATTTTTAATATAAGAAAACACTTAATAACTTTGTTCCAAACATTGAAAACATTTCATTTAAAATAAACATCATAGTCTAATCCCAAAGATCACGTAATGCGGAATAATATAGGTGAATGCGATGCAATCGTCCCGAGCTCCTTATCTGAAAACTAAAGGTACCTGAAACCAAAATTGTAAACCGTAAGCACGAAGCTTAGTGAGTTCCCCAAATATCACTTACAATACATATCCACTGATCCATACATGCCATACATACTGTGAGCCATACATATCAAACATATCTATAATCAAATAAGATGTTATGTGTCGCACATAGTCTTGCAGTTATACCACGAGCCGCCACATGGTCTTTCTTGCCAAGCTAGGGGCCACCCCTAGGTCTTATAGACAAGTGGCAGGAGCCACCTCCGGGTCTTCCATGCAAGAAATCACAAAGACAACTAGCATACAATCAATTCTACTTAGCTAATTAGCATACAGTGTGCCAGGAGCCACCCCTGGTCTTTCTACCATACATAATAGCATTCTGTGTGCCAGGAGCCGCCTCCTGGTCTTTTATACATAATTCTTAGGGCTAACCCCTAGGTCTTCTTACCATACATACATTAAATGGGCCGACATTGGAGCCTTAGACCCATACACACAGTGAGGAGACTCACCTAGAATGTTGAAGCTCGTTGTCTGAACTCCCTAGCTGCTGCCCTGACGGTTTTCACAAACTAACAATTACCAACACAATATCCGATTAGCAACTAAGCTCTAAACTATGTACCATAATCCAAATCTTGGGGTAATTTGACCATTTTATCCCTGGCCTAACAATACCATAACTAAGGTCCAAAACTATATAATCCATAAAAACCCATCAATGGCCCAATTTTCCAAATTTTGCCCAAACCCTTACATGGGCCTTTCCCTAAAGCCCATTTACTTCTCTGAACCAATGATTTTTCCGATGGCCCAAAGGTCGAAGCCCATTGGGCCCAATCAAGGCCTAACTATATTGGGCCAACTAAGGCCTAATTCATCATCCAAGGGCCATTAGGGAAAACCCAGCCAGGCAAGCCTAACCAGAAGTCCATTACTCTACAATCCTTAGTCCATTATCAGCCCAAACCAAAGGATAAATCCAATACCAAGCTAGCCCACAATCAAAGAGTCCAAAACTTGCTTAGGGACTGCTCACGTCATGAGCACCTTGTGCTCACGTTGTCAGGTCACGATTATTGTCCGAAAACTTCCTCAAAACGTTCTCACGTCGTGAGGCTTCATTCCTCACATCATGAGTCTAGATTTGACAAAAAATGAGCATTAAGCTCCTAATCCATTAAGGCTTAACATGGGACAGTCTAGAGGGTCTTCCTTGACCCTAAGGAACATAAAAATCGAAGGTTTTTAGTCACATATATCCAATACATGACTTAAACACCAACTTGGTCAAAATGAAGGAAAAAGGGCCAAGACTCAAACTTGGAGTCCAAATCCATGACCAAAGTCCAGATCTAGAACATCTAAGACTTAAGATGCCATCATAATCCATAAAGTTGCCAACTTTATGGATTCCATGCATGCTAACCAACATTACAAGCCATATAATGCATGGAAACTTAGATCTAGCAAGCAAGGAAAGGAAAGGCATGAACTTGAGGACTAACAAAGGTCCAAAAGCTCCTCAACTATCTAATGAGGCAACCAAGATGTCAACAAATGCACCACCAATGATCTTCTTCTCCTTAATGAGCTTCAAAGGACCCAAATACTCTTAAAAAACACCAATAATGATCAAGGACTTCAATGGGGGCTGAGATTAGGGTTTCCAGAGGTCTTTGGAGTGAAAGAGGCTGAGGAGAAGCAACCCTAATCATCTCATACCTTTGAATACCTGAAAATTATGGTTTTAGTGCATCAGACGCTCCTCACGTCGGGAGCCTTAAATGAGCTTGGTCAACAAGTCAACGATCAACCACCCAAACCACTCCAACTTCAAACGGCCATAACTTCTTTGTTTCAACTCCGTTTTTGACGTTCTTTATATCCACGGAAAGGTGGTGAGAAGCTCTACACATCTATCGACTTATCCTCACCTAAAAACCTTCCGAACGAAAATCCAAAGTTCATAAAGAGATCGAACTACCACTTTACCGACTTATCCCTTGGCCCTAAGGCACAATCCAAACTCCCGGATCACCTCAATTACTTCCTCCGTACCTAAATCGATCTAAATCTCTTTTCTCCAAAGGCACTAAACCTTATGATAACCCATCTTCAGCCCACAATCCCAAATTAGGAAAGAGTTTCGGAACAAGGCGTTATATCGTTATAGGGATTGAGAAACACACAAAAAGGAGTTTTATTTATATAAAACTACAATATACTATTACAAGTACATGAGCATTCATACATTTTCAGGTCTTAGGTTAACTAAGACTACAATACTTATTACAAGAAAATATTGGATTTTGTGGAAATCACACTCTATCATTTTTACAAGGAAAAACGACATATTTCTCAAACAAAACTCTTATGAACTCACCAACTTAATTGTTGAAACTCTTTTAAAAATTACTTGTATTCTCAGGCATTAGATAAAACTCATTATGTCATCATACTGTAATTTATTTGGAAACATGTAACACATGAAACAATGTAACCTTTTAAATTATATTTATGATGCTTGTGTTTACTTTCTTTATTACTATTCAACTGTTATGATACTATACATAAAGTCATCCGCCCCTGGACGTTTCCATCGTTTAGGTTTGGGGTTGTGACATGTATGGCTCATGATTATGTTTGTTATGTAAGGCTCGTTTGATAGGTATGGTATGTGGTATTTGGGGAACTCACTAAGCTTTGTGCTAAAAATTTTGTTTTTGGTTTTAGGTATTTCCGAAGTAAAAGGAAGGGCATGGCTTGATCGCAGCGTATACACCCGTGTTTTACACAATACGTGATTTTGGAATTTAACTCTGATAAATATTTTACTTAGCAATATTTTTGAATGTTTGGATTAAGTAACATGTGTGTTTTGACTATAATAAAAATCAAAATTTTATCCTTGATTTTTGGGGCGTTACATCAAGTAAGGGTTATCTAGGGTTTCTTTGTCAGCTATAAATAGGATCTCATAGCCTCTAAATTTCAGCCACTTGACTCCTCAAGAGTATAGCCGAAAGTTTCTCTCTTCTATCCTCTCTCTTCAACTTCCTTGGTTGCTAGGGTTTGGGTGTGAATTATTAGAGGCACGATACTTGTGGTGCTTGCTTCGAAAATCAAAGATGAAAGGATTCTTGATTATTTACTACAACAATCAAAAAGGTATGTGATCCCTAACTTGTTTATGTCTTTTGAGAAAATACCTAGGGTACATAAGTTTCTTGTTGTTCAATAAAATGTTACTTCAATAGTGTTATGAAATAGATCTAATAGATTGCATGTACCCTTAAGTGTTAAACATTTATCCGCGTTAATACATGTAAAAGCCATCAATGGTTACAGAGAATATGGTTGTCTAACAATTGAATGTACATTGCTTGAACTTGAACAAAACAATTTTTTTCTGTCAGACTGATCTCACGACGTGAGAATTAATGCTCACGACATGAGCATAATATAATTCAGAAATTTGTTTTCTGTCAGACTGATATGGGGCGGTGAGACTTAATGCTCACGAAATGAGCACAATATTTCTAGAATTTTGGATTTTTTTTTGCCTAATTTGATTTATATGGTTGCTATTAGGTGATTATCTCTTATAAAATTTGCCAAATTCGAATTATCCTTATATTAGATAATTAAATAGAACCCTAAATGTTATGAGATAATCTTAGACAAGATAATGATTAATTATAATATAAACTAATATTATCCTTATAGATCTTATTATTAATTTAATTAAATGATTAATTAAAAGATAATTAATAAATCCATAAATTGGTTTAAATTTAATTAAATTAAAAGTTTAATTTATTAAAAGATTAAACATTGTATTTTTTAAATGTTTTAAAATACACCTTATATTGTGTATATAATTAAGCGTTTAATATATATTATATGTATAAGAATAGTTAGTGTAAGTCCCCAAATCTGCTTGTGTATCAATCGGATCCGTTTGATGGTGCGGAATCCCAATCAAATGGATGATGCCAGATCAAATGAAGAAGAAGGAGAAGAAGAATAACTTGAAGCTATGATGTATTCAATATTGGAATGATGAACAATACACATAAGATTCTCTCACACACACTCTTCTTCTCTCTAAATTTCTCTCTCTACAATATGCTCTCCTTCTCTAGCCTTCTACTCTCATGCACTCCTCACCCTATTTATATGAGACAGTTGGCGTACACGGGTTTACATCCGTAAACCCGTGTACGACCGTACACACAACCGTAAACACATATATAACCGTAAACACCGAGTTGTTTACGGTCCTAGTCATACAAATACATTTTCCTAGAAAAGCAAAGTATAAACCAAATTGAGAATATTCAGAGAGAATAGAGAACAGAACTTCTGGATCACTTCAGCAGGTACAAGATAGCAGCAAATTGATTGAGGAGGCTTCAATGCAATCTGTCACATAATCTTCAAGTACAGCTTCACCTTGCTTCTGGGGTAGAAAAATTGAATGTTGAAAGAATAGTCTTCATTTCTTGCTCCTTCGAATGAGAATTCTTCGATGATCACGGATGAAGCCTTGGCTCGGAAATTTCGATTTAGTCTCCATGAGTGTCATCTACATCTGAATTCACTTTTCAAGAGAAAACAAAACTAAAAGAAAACTTAGCACACAATATTTTTGTATTTTTCATATTTTCTAAAACAGAAACAAAAATATTTTTGGATTTTTGAATTTTTTTTTACAAGAAATAAAATAGAAATAACACTATTTTTGGATTTTTTTTTTTAATTTTTCTGATTTTTGTTTGATTTTTGATATTTTTAATTCTCCCCCTAAATTTGTGCATAGACGAAAACTATGAACAAATTTAACAAAAACAAAAATATTTGGGATCAAAGTTGTCAAGGAATCCAATATCGTTTATTAGCACACACTTGCATTTCTAGATATGGTCAATCACCGGCATTGTGGTCCACTTAAACACAAAGGATGTTGACAATTGGGACAGATTATAAGTGACAAGTCATTGTGATATCTATTCCTAAATTGACATTTAGATGACGACGACCAAGGATATTGTTGTCCACTTAAATTAAGCTGCAAGATCTAGAGGCAACCTATTAAATGGTTCAATTTTAGATGTACTAGAACATGTTTCCCACTTGCCGATATACCCCGGTAATCAAGAACTTCGAAAGAACTCCTTACTTTAGGTGAGTAAAAAATTATTAAGGAGGAAGTCAGATTTAGAAATAGGTGCATATGTTGTGTCCCAGGTCGGTTCTCTTTCAATCACGCAGAGGGGACAACATATGGCTAACTAGGATAGAGGGATTGAGAGGTGCATATGTTGTGTTCCAGGTCGGATCATTTCAATCACGTAGAGGAGACAGCATATGACTAACAGATATAAAGAATTTCATAGATAAGGAGGTGCGTAGAAGTAGAGTTGCATATGTTGCATTCCAGGTCGGATCTCTTCCAATCACGCAGAGGAAGCAACATATGACTGAGAGATAGAAAGAAAGAAAATAATTTCCTACAGACCTACTTTATCAAAACCCCCAGTCGCCCTATCAGAACCAGAATTAAGGACATAAGTCCGTACATCAAGGAAGAGTTAAGCCACAGTTCTAGATGCGTATTAATTTAGTGTATCTCGTGGGTTCTCGTGTTTATCTCACTGCTCAATCTACCATAGCATCGTATTGTCAGTCCAAATGAAACTATCTAAGTTTATATTTGTCAAGTCCTTTCATGGTCAATCAATGTCTAGTCCTTTTGAATCCTTTGTGCCTACCAGCACGTTGAATACCTAGTCTAGACTATTCGACTTTAGTGCATTACACGAATTTCATATTGCCCTTTAGCACTAGACTTCATATCACTTCCCAAAACAACCTACTAAAGAAATACATATAAGGAAATTAAAGAAAAATGTCTTTGAAATGAAACAGTGTAAAATAAACTCAGGCGTATAGAGAAAAAAACGCAAACCCGATTGAATTTGCATCCACAAGGTCTGAGAACAGCACGCATAATCTCAGAATAGATCCGAAAATTCTTCAAATCGTTAAGCACGAAACCCCTTGTGATCCTCTCCTTTCTTTCCTTTCCCGCAAAGGACACATACTTTCAAACAATGTTCTCAGTGTTGTACAGTTGAGAGATGCCTCTTATCATGTGCTTGGAGCAGCCACTATCAACAAACTGAAGTCTAATGATATGCCTCCATAGCTGCTCCGACACAGAGCGGGATTAGTTGGTCTTTGGAACCCAGTCCATTTTGAAACTGGGTTGACCTTTGTCATCTTTGCAAGGTACTCTCTCCCATGACATGTCCTGCTTATCACAAACAGAAGATGTAGAAATATTAGAGTCATTAGGTGATATGGGAGATTGAACCTTTGGTACCCATTTGTGGTTGGGTTTAACCCATTTCTTGTTCGATCCGATGGGTGCCCCGACACTTGTTTCAGAACTTGAAGCCGATCTTCGAGATGACTTTGACTTAACCGGTCTTGGCTTCACTAGAGCATCCCTTGATCTTTTCTTCTTGGCCGTCATTCCCTTCTTCTTGTTGGGAGTTGATTTCTTGGCCTTGGCAGTTGAATTCTTGCCCTTAATGGCATTCTAGTCGCCATTGTCTGATCGTCACCTTGAGGGGTTTCTTTTGGAAAATCCCCCTCCTAGCGAGTTCTTCCAGCCTTGTGCGTAGTAGGGAATGTATACACGATTTGGACAATATCTGGCAATGTGTCCAGGTGTTCCACAGTGAAATCAAGTCTTTTTCTTCACTGGGAAGTTGTTTCTTCCTGCCCCTGGTGGCGTATCCTTGCCTTGTTCCTGGTTGTTCCCACAAGCACAACTACAGCAAGCACTCTGTTTCGCTTGTTTTGGTGGCCTGTATTTCTCAACAGTAGGTTGATCAGAAGCAACTGAGTTCGAAGCAACATATTCAGAGTTCAAGGACACATTGGTTTGTTCAATAGTTTTCTCCTTGTTCTCATCTTCCGTTACTTTACCTGCACAAGAAGTAGAGGCATTAGAATCGTCCAGCTCAACACTTTCTGGCACAACCACGACAGAATTATCAAATATATCATCAAATATATCGAAAAAATTTAAGTCATCAGACTTTGACATAGAATCAGCACAAGACAAAGCATTAGTTTTAGAGTTAGAAACAAGAGTAGCATCATTTGAAACAAAAACATCATACTTTGAAACAATTTTATTATCAACACACTCTCTCCAGCAGCTTGATTGCAATGACTTAGTGGTTGATCTGCATGAGAAGTAGAAACATTAGTACTTGCAACCTGAGGACCACATCCCGACACAAATACAACAGGTTTGCCATATTTGAGATGTGCCTATCTGTCCATTTCCAATTTTGTCAAAGGGTTATACTGATAGGTGTGATTAAAAGGAGGAGGCACTTTATCATATCCTAAACCCTTTTGCTGGTTATTTTTAAATCTCAAACTATTTTCCATCATTGATGCAACTACTTCACTCGATGCATCAAATTTTCTGAAATTAAAATCCGCATTTTCAAACTTATTTTTCAATGTGTCAAGTTCAGCAGTTAACTCAGCAAGTTGTTCTGTCACAAATCTATAGTTTGCACATTTATTGCTATATTCTTCTTGTAGTTTTCGAATGTCCTTGGTTTTGGTCTCTAATTGTGCTTTTAAGGGTTTCTGTCCTATCCTTAGTTGATATCCTTCGTCTTTTAGGTCCTCATTTTCCCTTTTTAGCAAATCAATTTGTTCGCGAAGAAATTTAATCGTAGCTTCACAAGATGGAGTACATGAAACTTCATTTACTGGAATGGATGAGGAACTCATCTTTATAAAAAAATATGCCCTTAGACTAAAAACTCAAAAGTCAACCTTAAAAGTCAAATTTTAAAAGTCAAACTTAAAAGTCAAACCGAAAAGGTAAATTTGAAAATTTTAAAGTTAAACGAGAAAGTCAAAGTTTAAAGTCAAATGTCAAACTTTAAAGTCAAAGTCAAAATTTTAAGACAAAAGTCAATTTAGAAAGTCAAAAAAATAAAAACTAAATTTTTGGGTTGAAAATGGAATTTTAAATTAAAAGGAAATTGATTTTTGGCTGAAAGTGTAAAAAATGCGAAATTGGATTGAAGAAGGGACGCCTGATGAATTAAATCTGGAAGGTGAATAACATCTAGCAAGCTAGATAAGTTGGAAGGGGCGCTGGTTGTTGATGCGAGAGGTTGCAAGTTCGAATCTTGGCGACTCCAAAAATCCTT
Organism: Lactuca virosa; assembly: GCF_052849685.1. NCBI lineage: Eukaryota > Viridiplantae > Streptophyta > Magnoliopsida > Asterales > Asteraceae > Lactuca > Lactuca virosa. Next base: position 464,273,114 of record NC_136429.1, read on the forward strand.
CCTCTCCTTTTTTTAATGAGCGTTGAACGAGAAAGAAGGCACTGCTGAACGATAAAGACACTGAATGCTGTTGAACGCTGAATGAAAGTGGGTCGTAAACTTCAGGCTGTACACTCCGAGAAACCCTAGCCGTACACGCGATTCCGGCCATACACTTTCAACTGGCCGTGAACCAGCTTCAGATACGAATAAAAACAGCGATGTTTGCCCCTTTTTGCTCCAAAACTCGTTTTTATAAAAAATGGAAAGAACAAACCCCCAATAATTTTCAGAGATCTATCCAAAAACCCAAAAATCCTTCAAAAATAAGATCAAATAAGCTCCAGATCTAACAAAATTGATTAATACAATCCAAGCTCTGATACCAATTGTAAATCCCTAAATCCGCTTGTGTATCAATCAGATCCGTTTGATGGTGCGGAATCCCAATCAAACGGATGATGCCAGATCAATTGAAGAAGAAGGAGAAGAAGAATAACTTGAATCTATGATGTATTCAAGATTAGAATGATGAACAATACACATAAGATTCTCTCTCACACACACTCTTCTTCTTTCTAACTTTCTCTCTCTACAATATGCTCTCCTTCTCTAGCCTTCTACTCTCATGCACTCCTCACCCTATTTATATGAGACAGTTGGCCGTACACGGCTTTACGACCGTAAAACCGTGTACGGCCGTATACACAACCGTAAACACATATATAACCGTAAACACCGAGCTGTTTACGGTCCTAGACATAAAAATACATTTTCCTAGAAAACCAAAGTATAAACCAAATTTTGACCCAACAGTTAGTCAAATCGCTAGTACGCCTCATTCACGAAACCATGCTATAAAGAGGGTATAAGGAAGTGGCCTATAAAATGGTCATTGAATGGGTGTCCACTCTCACCCACCGCTCTCATGTGTGGTGGAGGGTCATTAGCCGAACGGATTTAATAGGACATAATTTCATTAATAAGTATAATGATATAAAGTAACTAAACTAATTTTAAAATCCCACTCTTAGTTACTTTAGTAATAATGTGAAAACTATGCTAATCCATGAAAATTCACATCATGCTTTTTATCTCGTTAGTGGAGTGTGTGTGGTTAACCGACACACTAATAGGGACTATAAAGAGATATGATGGACATCTTGAAGATTATCATTGTTGATGGAGCGTGTGTGGTTAACCGGCACATCAATGCGAGATGGTAAATGACATCAAGGTTGTCAAGCGAGTTTTCATGGTTATTCACATCTCCTTTGTGATCCTCGGCACCCCAGTCACAAAAGTGAGAGCATAATCCGAGATTAAACATGCCATTGATTAGATTCAATGAATCTCAAAATATTTAAGAGTTTCATAAGATTTAAATTGGTAAAAACCTTACCTACCTAAAATAGATTTGAATTTGATTACGGCATCCCTCTTCAAAGTTCGAATCGAAAATATGGATCGTGGCCTTAATTAAAATTTTTGGGTTAATAATTAAGGGTTAAAATCAACTAACTTGAATTCTCTTTTCTTCCATTATAGATGTCATGCCAAGAAAATAATGGTCTTCCTCATTCTTTTGGAAATGGTCTTCTTTTTTCCTTTTGAAGATGATCTTCCACTTTCTAATAAAGGTGAAAAAGTTTTCTCTTCTTCTGGAAATGGTGGAACTGGACGTCATGCTTCTTCAACTCTCCCTCTTCCTCATCCAGTGACTCTCCCAACGCCACGTTTTCCTCGAATTGAAAGATACAAAACTACTCAAGCCCTATTAGCATGTAGATATCAAGATGAAAATTTTGTGTGTGCGCATGTTCTGGAAATGAAGTCGTACATTGACAAGTTGGATAGAATGGGTGTCGTTTTCCCAATGGAGCAAGCCATTGATTTGGTTTTAATTTCGCTTCCAAAGTCATACGAACAGTTTATTGAAAACTTTCATATGATGAAAATCCACGTGACCCTTATGACCTGATCCAAATGTAGATTTTTACTGAAGCAAAAATGTTTTAGAGCACATCTGAAGTAGAAGTGCTTAAAGGGTTCGATTCCAAAGTTTCCATGGACATTGACAATAGTGACAATGGTGGTCCAAAACAGAGATAGTGAAGATAGTTCCATGTGTTAACCCTAAGGAGTCCATATGTTTCTATTTCCAGTTGAAGGGACATTGGTTGCTAAGCTTCCCAAAATACCTAAAATATCTCAGAGATAGTGAAGTCAAGTTGTGTGACTCTACTTCAAGTACATCCGTTATCTTAACTAATTCCTATTTATTGACTCTTAATACATGATGTGATGATCACATTTTGATGTTATTGCATGATCTAAGAGAAAGAAGGAAGCTTAAGTAGTGTATGCTAAATCTGATCAAGGAAATGGACTTCGTCACATGGTTCAATGATTGGATTTTGGAGTTGCTAATAAAGAGTTAGGATAATTTAATAGATTGCTATTACTCTTCGGAGATGTCTAGAAATGTAGTTTTTTCATTTTATGTGTTGTAAGGACAAGTTCAAATATTTTTGCTTATTTTCAATAGAATTGAGATTTTGATTTATTTGTTTGCCTCATTTATACATTTCCTTGTAATGACTTTTATGAAAGTGTTGATTACATTTCTAATATTAGCAATATTAATTGTGGCTTTGATTCTTATGATATCGCTTGTGGTATTGTCATAGTGAAAAGAAATCTCATCACTAACTGGACAGATACTTGGTGCTGTAAATTTTGCATTATATAGTGTATGAGAATCTTATTTATTTGAAAATTATAACTAAGTCATTGATCACATGCTTATATGAGTCAAGTGAGGGACAAATGGATCTAGTACACGTTGATGCAGACTATTCAGATCCACCACAAAGGATGATACCTCTATTCGTCATGATTTACTGATGTTTCAATAAATATGGTTATGTTAATAAGATTAAGCACAATTTTCTAACTTTGAAAAAATTCAAAGAGTATCAGAACGAATAAAAAGACCTCAAATATGTTGAAACTCATTTCAAACTAAGAAGGTTGAAAAACACCTCAAATATGTGGAGTAAAATGTTTTCTTACTCTAGGACATACATAATTGGAGTTGTGATGTTTTTCGTTAATCAAGAAACAAAGGAAAAACTGAGACCTATTCTGTGAAGTGTTTTCTTGTCGAGAATCCACACGAACTTTAGGATATTTGATTTAGCTTGTCAACGAATGTTCCTTAAGAGAAAACTTATATGTTAAGAAGTCAGTGAGAGTCTTATTGATCTTGAGAGCTTCAGGTTTCGGTCGATAATAAACCTTTGAGTTGGCATTGCTTATGAATTCTACGGTTCTCATTTGACTGAAAAGAAAAACAAAGCACGTTGGTCTGTGAAAGTACATTGATCAATATGGGTGGAATGCTTAACAACACGGAAGCACTGGTAGGCCCTTGAGCTACCAAAGGGCAAGAAATTTAGAATTGTGAAATCCAGTCCATGAAAGGAAAGCTAAATTTGAATTTGGTTTGGTCCTAAACCTTATCTTGTGACTGTAGGTTGGAAATGATAGATTCACATAGATGGGAATGTATACACCATAAAATCTAGGTGGTAAAAGGTTTCGCTCTAATTCATGAGAATAATTATGAGGAAACACTTTCGCTAGTAGATTTTAATGATCTGATAAATATCATATGTTGGATATGGTGTCTAAGCCCATAACTATAATTGGTATGTACTTAAATTGGTAGTAGCATGGTTCTTTTGGGTTGCCTTCACACATGTAACTAGACAGGATGATTTATTGAGAAAGAGGAAGAATTTATTATTGGAATAATAAATTGGAATAAATGATTTATTAATATGTTATGGAAATAATATAATAGTTAGAAATCATGCTATTTTTTAATATTTAATCAGAAATTAATTTGGAGTTCATTTTGGGATTAAAGGAACTAATTAATAGTGTAGGGGCTGGTTTGTAATTACTTAATAGTTGTGGTTTGGGCTCCTAGATCATCCTTAGTAGGGTTGTCCGAAATTTCTAAGGAAGGACCTCAGAATTTTGTCCAAGGCCTTAAGGAGGTGGATCCATAAGCTGCTTGGGGCCTAAGCTGGAAATTAGGGTTTCCATCTAGAAACCCTAGCTTTGGGTCTAAGCAACCTAACTATTTAAGGAGCATATCCCTTGCAATTTTCGGCCACTCTATTCCAAGAGAGAAGAAATCCGAAATTGCAACCTCTTTCCTCTTCTCACAATCATCTTCTTGCATTGTGTGTTTTTGAGCCATTAGAGGTGTGACATTTGTGACACTAAGCTGTTAAGAGTTCAAGATCTATAAGGTTTTCTTGTTATTACCACATAACAAGTAAGGTACACATCTAAACCATGGTTTGTATAAATTTCAAATTATATACTAGCTTTCTAGCATTTCTGTTTTGAATTAAAGTTTTCATGTTCAACTAGTGAAAACCTAGATCCAAAATCTTTAGGGTTGCATGAACATATAGGATTTGTAGTTATGCTCATAACCCATAAATGGTATCAGAGCCTAGGATGTTTTTCAGTTCAACTTGATGCAATTGTGAATCCTTTAAAGGAGAAGGGAGCAGAATCATCATTCTGTTCATTGAACTCGATGAGTTCATATTTGGAACTCGACGAGTTGGCCCAACTAGACGAGTGCATTGCACAGACTCGACGAGTTGGCCTGTCAGATCCCTGATTTTTCGATTTTGATAATCTTGGCTTGATTAGGATTATTACCTTAATTCGTTTTTCTGCCTAAAATTGAATTTTTATTAAAGGTAATTGTATATCCTCATCAAATTTAATGATTTGGTTTAATTTTTTGATAAAGATACAATTAATGGATAATTTAATTATTAAAAATTTAACTTATTATTATTTAAAAGTTTTAAAAATACACCCTTTGGTTTTATAATATAAAATTTTAATAAAATAGTTTAATTTTAAAATATTAAATTTTAGAACCGTAGTATTTTAAAAGGTTTAAAATACATCTTTATACTATATAAGATTAAAAGTTTAATATATATACGTATATATATATATATATATATATATATATATATATATTTATATATATATATGTATATGTATATATATATATATATATATATATATATATATATATATATATATATATATAAAAGAAAAGGTCAGTCTTATCGTTAGTAAGCCTCATTGACGAAGTTGGTCTATAAGGAGAGTTTAAGGTAGCGGCTTATAAAATGACGGCCATTTAGGTATCCACTCTTACCCACCGCTCTCTTGACTAGTGGAGGGTCGTTAGCCAAACGGGTTTGATAGGACAAAATAATTCTGATTAATAAGTATAATGAATTATAAAGTAACTAAATAATTTTTCTACAATCTCATTCTTAGTTACTTTAGGAAAAATGTGAATTTGATGTTAACCCATGAAACTGCACATTGCACCTTATTAGTCATTAATGGAGTGTGTGTGCTTAAACAGCACACTAATATGAGACTAATATTGTTGGCAATGGTTGTCTCGTAAATTATCATTGAGTTAATGGAGCACGTCTGGTTTACCGACACTTTAATTTATGATGATAAACGACATCGAGAGTACCAAGCTAATTTGCATGGTATTTACATCTCTTTTTGTGATCCTCGACATACCAGTCACAAAGTGAGAGCATAATCAAGATTAAACATGTCATTGAATAGTTCAATGAATCTCAAAATATCTAGGAGTTTCATTAGATTGAAACTGGTAAATGCTTATCTACCTAAAATAGATTTGAATTTGATTACGACGTCCCTCTTCAGAATTCGAATTGAAAATATGGATCCTAGCCTTAATTTAATTTTGGGTTAATAATTACGCATTAAATAAATCAACTAACTTGAATTCTTTTCTCCCTTTATAGATGTCGAGTCAAGACAACAATGGTCTTCCTAATCCTTCTGGAAATAGTTTTCCTTTTCAATCTGAAGATGATTGTCCACAAGTTTATCAAGGTGAAAGAATGTTCCCTTCTTCAAATGGTGGAACTGGAAATCATTCTTCTCCAACTCTTCGTCCACCTCCTCTAGTGATTCTCCCCGACCCACGATTTCTTCAACTTGAAAAGTTCAAAGTCAATCAACCCTTATTGGCTAGTAAACATCAAGATGGAAAGTCTGTGTGTGCGCATGTTATGAAAGTGAAATCGCACATTGACATGATTGGGGATGATGGGTGTCGTTTTTCCAAGGGAATTGGCCATTGATTTGGTTCTAGTTTCGTTTCCTGAATCATATAGTCAGTTCATTAAAGACTTCTATGAGACGGATCACGACGTGACCTTAATTGATCTAACATATATTCTAATAGATTCTGAAGCAGAAATGCTTAAGAGCACAAATCAAGCAAATGTGTTTAAAGGATCTGTCTCCCAAGTTTCCATAGACATTGACAATGGCAACATTATGTTGGATAAGGTGTCTAAGTCCATAACTATATTTGAGATGTACTTGACCCGACCCGGCATGGTCCATTTGGGTTGCACTTCACCCGAACAATTTACATGGATAATCTTTTGAGAATAGTATAAGTTATGATTTTTAATATATTATAAGTTCTAATATATTAACATGAAACTATATTATTTAATTAGTATTTATCTAAAATTAATTTAGAATTAATTTGGTGATCAAAAGTGTGACGAATTAAATATGGACTCTTGTATTTATATAGTGTGGGCTAATGCTTATTTAGAATGGGCTCGGCTTGCATAGTAAGTCCATGGATAGTCCATGGAGATTTAACCCATGGATCTCATGGAAATGAAAGGTCATGTTTATTAGGGTTTACATGGATGTAACCCTAATCCACCGCACTATATAAAGGAGTCCTTAGCACTTGAAATTCCACTAGTTTTGTGTGCGAGAATAAAGGGTGGCCGATTTCTAGAAGTGTTCTAATATTGTCTCAAGTTTCCAAGGTTTGCGGTGATTTGTGACTTGCATTTGAGGCATCCACATTATTGGTGCTAGGCTCTAAAACTCCAAGCAATCAACCACTACTAAAAGGTATTTAACTCTACTAGCTTATTATGTATCAAAGTTCCCCATGCCATGCTAGTTAGGTTAAGAACCTTGGAAAAGCAAATTTGCATGTATTTTAGTAAAACATAGATCCAAGGTTTCTAGGGTTGCATGTACACCATAGGAGTGTTAGAATGCTCAAAAACCATCAGTGGTATCAGAGCCTAGGCTTGTTTTCTAGATACTTGATGCAAATTGTTGAAGAAAGTCGAAAAATATGCATTCTGTTGAATGAACTCGCCGAGTCCATGGGGGGACTCGACGAGTACATGAGTAAGATCATCCTACTCGTCGAGTAGGTTCATGCACTCGACGAGTAGAATGCCCAGAGTGTAGTTTTTCGAGTTTTGCTGCTGGAAATGGACTAGAAACATTACCCTAAACTGTTTTGGTCTTATAAAACTTATTTTAGATGGTGTAATGGTTATGCTAATCCATTTTCAATGGTTTTTATCAAAATTTGAATTTTTGTATGGTTTATTTATGATTCTTGAAATTGTTGATATGAATATTCATAAACTTATGAGTTTAGAAGATCATAGGAATTATTTGCAACTTGCTCGTTAGTTTAATTCTTGATCATTATGTGTTTTAATGGAATCCATAATTTGTCCTCAAGTTATGGATTACCAAAAGTCACTCTTTTAAAGTTCGTTAAAGAAACACATAGGTTACATAAAATGAATGGTCTCTCATTTTAATAAACCATTAACTCATAAGTTATGAAAGATGAAAAGTTTTGAACGTTACAAAACTTGCCCTCAAGTTTTGGAACATGTAAAGAGTCACACATTTTAGTAAACTTTAGTTCCAACCCCTAGAATTTAAAAGTTAAAATTCAACCCCTATACTTTATAATATTATAAGTTAATAATATATATGAATAAGAACAAGTCGTTTTACCATTAGTAGGCCTCATTCATGAAGCCGGTCTATAAAGGGGGTATAAGGTTGTTGCCTATAAAATGGCAGCTTAATGGGTGTCCACTCTCACCCACCGCTTCCTTGACTGGTGGAGGGTCGTTAGCCAAACGGGTAGGACAATGCCTTTAATCCTCATTAAAAGTATGATGAATGTAAAGTAACTAAATGTTTTTATAAATTCCCAATCTTAGTTACTTTAGGAAAATGTGAATAAGGTGCTAACCCATGAAATTACACTTTACACTTTGGTTAAGTCGTTAGTGGAGCGTGTGTGGTTAACTGTCACACCCCGCTAAAGCGGAAACGCAAGGTATGACAGCGACAAAGGTTTCATTGCAAAAGATAAAGATACATCACCATAGCAATATTAAAAAGTTTACAACCCATAGCTTAAACACAACAAAGTACAAGTTTTCCAAAATGACATTGTTCAAAATATATAACTTCATAAAATAACTTCCACACGATGCAGCATGCTCTATGATGATGAATCTCTATATCCACTTACTAATTATTTCCTGAAAAAGCATGTAAAACGAGCGTCAACTATGAAAATAGTTGGTGAGTTCACAAGTATATAAAATCGTGCTTGAAATAAGGCTTTTCGTAATTACAAGTACATTGCTTTAATGATAAACCAAGTTGATTGCTATTAATGAATACAAGTTTATTGCTATAACGAGAAACGAGTTTGTATGTGTATGAGCAAACAATGAGTCTCAACCAAACCTATGACTGAAGCCCTATCGAGATCTATGCTTATCGTTCCATAGGTGAATATGGTATCATGCACTCCAGCAATAGGGCGAGTGAGGAGTTGTCAATTCCTAATAGCGCTATCCATAATGACCATTGGCTCAAAGAGTTAATGGTTAGAGATAAGGGAAGGGCCTTAGTACGATAAGTTCTCATGTTCCGTGTTGCATAGACATACATAAAGAAACATAGCAATACAATAGCAATCGTGTTTGATACAATTCAATTTAAATACAACATGCAAATAATAGTTTTTCTGGACATGCTTTTCCACCCCAAAACATAAAAACTGAAAATAGGGGAGTGCGTGAATACTCACAATGTTTCGAGTAGATACAAGTGGTGCCTTGGAATACACCAACGTCTTAATGCTGGGATCCTACGACATCAAACACACACTAGTGAGTTTCCTTGTCGAAATCTAATGCTAATATACTAAACTCTACATATAGTGAAATGCCAATTTATGTTCTAATATTGGATTTTATATTAATTGGTTACACTTTTTCTGAAATGATGAAATTCTACAAGTCATGTGATAAATACAACTTTGGGATATTAATTCTCAAACTTTTTATTTTACTGTTATTACACATTACTAAGCTGGGAAAAATATAAAAATGGATTTCCAAGCTGTTTAATTATATTTTACGATTTTTGAGCATTTATTTCAATAAAAATTGAAATAAATAGAAAACAGTTTCCAAAATTACCCAAACTTTTTATTTAACTGTTATTATACATAACTAGGCTGGGAAAAATATAAAAGATATTTTTCAGTGGGTATTTCTATTTTTCCTGGTTTTATCCCCTTAAATAACCATTAATTGAAGAATAAATAACAAACAGTTAAAATAAATTACCAAAATTTTTTGTAACATCATTTACAGTGTAAGTAATCTGGGAAAAATACCAAAAGTGGTTTTCATATTGTATAGTCCGGTTTTGGGTATTTATGTGTATTTAAGTGTATTTAACTTTAGAAAATAGAAGAAAAATAGTTTATAGTAGAGAAAAATCATCAAAATTTTTATGTAATCTCCTACTGTACAACATGATGTTCTGGTAAATTTTCATGAATTTTGGATAATCAGAACTATTTTTCCTATTTTTAGGCCATTATAATTACCAAAAATTGGGAAAAATAGTAAGGCATGATGAAAAATTCTGAAATTATTTTTCTGAGTCACCCACCACAGGTAAGGGCTGTGAAAATTGTTAGATACAATTTTTACACTCTCTAATGTGGTTTTGTGATTTATTATACCGAAACAAAAAGAAAATCGGAAATCATACCAAACAACAAGAACAATCGATGAAATTTAGTGAGGGGTCATTATTCACCATAGGGGTCATCCATGAATTTATTCCGGATTTATAGACCTCTGGAAGTATTTTATGTGATTTATGCCCTTGTTTTCTTGCAATAATTTTAATAAATCAAAGAAATGATAAAAGCTCTTGAAATTTTCCAGATTATCACATGCATGTGAGGGCTTTCAAAAGGAAAAATGTTCAAATTTTATTCAGAAGGGAAATAGGGGTATTGAACCCAAACAAGTTAAGAAATGTTGCATATAATGGTGCATGAGATGTAAATGTGGCTGAAGTTCATGAGTTTGAGTAGCCCATTCAGTGGTGTTTTAAGCCACGAAATTTCAGCCATCATTCACTGGATATGTTAAGTTTCTAAATTATTTTTCCCCAGATTTATGGTTGGGTTTAAGGTCATTGATCACGCAAAGCAAAAATGGTGATCACAGAAAAAGAGCTGTTTGCGCAACCATTTTGTAAAAATTGCCAAAAATCCGATATTTAATATTTTACAGTGAGACCAGTTGGGTTTGAAAGTTAACTCGTGGAACTATCCAATACAAAAAGAATATCAGGATTTGGTTAAGAAATGACCGAGTTATGGCCGTTCAAAGCTGAACAATGTAATCTGGCAGATTGTATGTTTGCTTTGAGTGCATTCTTAGGGCATTTTGACAAGAACAACATGCATGCTTCGGTTAAGGTCCGATTTCTAGCACATGCATTGAGTGAATGAGCATCCAAGATGTACTAGAAATGGTTTAAATGCTTTTGGTCATGCAAGAACACAAAAGAAATGGAGAAGAAGATGTAATACTCGGTTTTGAAGTCACATGAACACATGTGCATCTTTTCACTCCTTGCATGGATTTGATCCCGGATTTTCACCATCTCAAACACATACATTGTGTTATGGTGAGAATCTACAAACCACAAGGGAAAAGTAAGGATTTCTAGCCATGGAAGGGTATAGAATCCGAAGAGTAGAGAAAACCATGAAGAAGAGGAAGTAAAATCATGAAACCATGAGGGAGGATTGTGTTGTTTACCTTGGTTTTGATCTTGAGAGAAGCAAGAACACTTCAAGACCTTCTCAATTTCGAAATTATGGCAGAGAATGGAGGATTTCCTGGAGGTGTAGGAGAGGTTTTTGAGGTGGGGAATCTTCTTGGAGAAGGAGTGAGAGAGAGAGTGTGTATGGGAAGTTGAAGTGTAAGAGAAGAATAAAATGATTAAGAATTTTTGGGGAAAAATGGAGCATGGGGGAGAGGGTGGCAGATTTTATGAGTGTAAGAGAGGCCCTCTCTCTCCTAATTCAAACTAAATAAATTTCCCTTCAATTTTTATAAAACCCAAATTTTTATAAAAATGCCTCTTTATGTAATTCATGATTTATTTAAGAATCTTTGTTTTTAGCTCATAAAATATGATTTATGTTTGATAATTAAATCTTTATATCTTTGATTATATCCTTATGACTTAATTATTTAAATTTTATCTAATGAGGTTCATAACAAATCTTATAGAGTTTTTAGGTTTTAAAGTTTATAAATTTGGATTTTTGGGCTCTTTAGGGTTTTTGGAACATTGTTTGATATTCACCATCATATTGAAATGAAATTAGAATATTTTAATTTATTTTTAGGGTTTTATACCCTTTTTCAATTGTAGCAAGGTTTGAAGTTTATTCTAATTATAGCATTGGCATTTCCTATTGTAGTTAAGCAACTTACTAGAATCGTAAGTGTCAAGTATATTAGTCCTAGATCTTAGTTGGGTCCTAGTTTATGCAAGATTTTGACCTAATTTATACTACTAGGCCATGGCATGTTGTGCATGAATGGTTTTTATAAAGATGCATGAGTCCGAGAATGACCTGAATTGACAGTTGTCACATTAACCGACACACTAACCTGGACTTAACAAGGTAGGAAATGGGTGGCTTGAGGTTTATCATAGGTCGGTGGAGCGTGTGTGCTTGATCGGCACAGCGATTGAGTGATAAACATTAAGAGTACCAAGTAATTTGCATGGTTACTTCACACCTTGTTTTGTGATCCTCGACATCCCAGTCACAAAACTTGAAGGGCACACTCGAGATTGAAACATGTGACAACCCGAAATTTTCATTTGTATAATCTCTACAGTTAAACACTTCATATAATATTCAAAAACATTTCAGTACATTTTTGGCCGGATATAAGTCCGTTTGGGTGTTTTATTTTGTTTTTCGTCAAACGATTAAATAAAAGGAAGTGACGTTATTAGTGATGTGTAGCAAACAAAACAATCAACATCTTAGCTAGGTGTTTACGGCCAAACAAGAGGTGTTTGGGCCGTAAACACAATTTTCCCAAGAACTCATGCATATAGCATGAGTTTACACACCTTTTCCTCATTTTCCACTTCCCACCTCAAGAACACCAAGCTTTTTCTCTCAAGTATCATAAGTTTATTTCTTCAAATCCGCCAAAATGTAAGTGTTTCCTTCCTAGATTCGTTCATACAACACTTAATCTAGTGTTTATACACCATTTCATCCATGGATTCTTGATTTTTACTTAGATCTTCAAGTGTTCTTCAAAACACCAAGAACATCAAGAACACACACTAGTGTTTTTGGGCTCTAATCACTCTTACAAGCTTCATATCAGTAAGTGTACCCTTCCTATCTAGTTATTTACTTAGTATACTTGTTAATACTTTGGAAAATCATCAAAATCACCAAGAACATATGTGTTTACGGTTTGGGGATCTCCCAAAACCGTAAACACCCCCAAATGGTGTTTTGATGCCCCTAACATCTTCAAATGCTTGGATAAAGGGCTAGAAACTAGCATGCATGAGCTCGAAACACAAAATCACGAAAAGGTTGAGGCATACACGAGTTTACGGCCGTAAACTCAAGGGTTTACGACCGTAAACCCAAGTGTTTACGACCATAAACTCTCAAGGATGGTCCAAGGACCGTAAACTCCAATGAGGGGTCCTTTTGTGCCCTAACCACTTCCTAAGCCTTTGATTCGAACTTAGAACCTTTCCTTGTGAGGTATGGGACCTTGAAACACACAAATTCACCATTTCCATGAGTTTACGGCCGTAAACTCATGGGGGAAATGGTCCAGAAACCGTAAACACACATAAAGACTACCAAATGAGGAGTAAACTCCAATGTGAGACCATACTCTCCGTAGATGCAACCCTTAGCACTCCTAGCACTTGAAACAAAGTGTTTTCATACATTAGAGTGTCTTTACTTGCTTAATTAGTGATTAATAACTAGAACAGACTACATGATTTGTTACTACTTTCAGATTTCCATCAAACTTTGGGTTTTCAAGTGTTTCAAACCTTTTATCAAACTCTTTTAATGCCAAAACTGTTTTCAAACACTTTTAAACTTACTTTATTTCCAAACCCATATCTATACTAATATATTTATACAAGTAGGACTTGAAGGACTTAGGACTGATAGCTCACCTTATTTCCTGTTCCTCGTTTGTTTGTGGACTTAGGGTATTCGGTTATTTGTCCGACTGTCGTTGAATTCTTAGTTATATATCATATATATTTGTGTTAGATATAAAAGTCTTCACTTCAGTTCGATACCTTTGTGTAACAAAGGCATGCAACCAACATCACTATTTAACTATAATAGGTATAGTTAAGGATTACCACTCATTACTACTATTACAATGACACTTACCGGAGTTAGTACAGTTATGAGTCAATACATGCTAAATACTATACGAAGAGAATACTATATACAATACAAGAGAACACTCTATACATTATACCAGAAAATACATTATATAATATACAAGAGAATATACTAAAACAGAATGTGACATACTACTTCTCGATACGACACTTCATTGTGCTATCACCATGTAACCAGAGTCTCCTGGAGGGAGAGCATACATTATGTGTATAGATCTATACGGGACAGACACTCCCACATCCCGACTGCTAGCTACAGTCCGAGCCGACTAGGCCTAGGGGTGACAAAATGTCACCATACTACGTGTGACGTGGAGGGTCATCAGTTAGTCGATCGTCAATCAGCATGGTTACATAAGAGTTCACATTCAGACCTTTAATTAACACTTTAAGAATTAAAGGCAAAATGGATCCCCCGAGGTGTATTGTACATTTAATACTACCCGGAGTCTGCATTTTCATTACATTAAGCCGGCAGTGACACTGCTGGGGTAAATCCTTATTTTCCCATTTACTTTATATGAATGAAGTCTAAAACTATATTTTTATACTGATAGTTTTACTGGGAAAACTTTTACATTTTCAAAGGATCAAACATGCAATCAACCCGGTCTTGGTAGAAGACTACTTTTACTGGAAAATATAGGATTTTCTAGGGAGCATACTATTTTCAAACATTGATATCAACGATTATACTACATGCTTGTAAACATTTTCATACAAGCAATGACACTAAATACTTATGAACTCACCAGCGTTATGCTGATACTCGCTTTCAAACTAACTTGTATTCTCAGGTCATCAGTAGACAGGTACAGATGAAGCTTTTGAGAAGATGGAGCACACACAAGACTCATCTTTTATTTTGATTATACTTTTGGTCTCTTAAAAACTGTATAGAACACGCTTGTATTACAATTATTATCTTAATGCAATGGATGTTGTTGCTTGCCTTTACTATTATGCATTGTTATGATACTGTACATGACGTCCTCCACCCCAGAACGTATTCCGCCGTTCTCGGTTTTGGGGTGTGACAGATTGGTATCAGAGCATTGTTTATAGTGAATCAAGTATATCAACCCATAAAAGATATACAAACTATAAACAAAACGGGATTAAAACACTCTGACCAAGAATATATACTTTTAAATGATAAAATATTTAACCAAGTATATATATACATCTATTTATACCAAGGTCAGTATCATACTAGAACAGAACAAAAGTATTAAGGTTGTTGGAGAGCACGATTAGGCTTAGAGACATATAGTCAAATCTGGGGGGATGTAGCCTGATCAACTACATTTCCCGAGGAGTGACTAGCATGTGCCTAAGAATGGTTGTGGTGATGCAACAAGTCTAAAAACTTACCCATACTACTACAAGAACATTAGAACAAGAATACTATAGGAGCATCCTGCATTACGATAAATT
This sequence comes from Lactuca virosa, assembly GCF_052849685.1. Classification (NCBI taxonomy): domain Eukaryota; kingdom Viridiplantae; phylum Streptophyta; class Magnoliopsida; order Asterales; family Asteraceae; genus Lactuca; species Lactuca virosa. The sequence goes on from NC_136429.1 coordinate 464,288,306, forward strand.
ACATATGTGAGAACTAAAAAGGTCGTTACTAGTAGGACAATAGTTGCCAAGTGGATACTCTGCGGTTACATGTGACTAAGGCGCTATAGACTTAGAATCTGTGATATTTGCTTTACTTCCTGTTCCTTGTTTGGTTGTGGATTTAGAGTTAGGGTCACTTATTCGAAGGTCTATCCTGTTTCAGTTGCATGTAATTGGTATGCACTATGCACGTATTGAATCAACTAATAATGATCATCTTATAAGTATCTTAGATTAGTACGTCTATTAACTATTCTTTCCCCATTCTCGCGTAGATAACATGGCTGGCTTTCATCTCCCTGGCGATCCGTACTATCCAAACCAAGGCATTGGAGGATGGCTTGATGATGAGCCGGAAGATGATCACCCAATCCCTTTGGATGATCACCTCGCAGAAGGCTTTTCAGATGGCTCCGACTCCGAACCAGAAGTCAACAACCTACCCCCAGTAGCTCCAAACCCCAATCCCCGTCCGACATTTCAAGGTCCCACTCCCATGTGGGCAACAACCTTGAATCGATGGAGTGATGAACAGGGTCAGCCTGTACCTTTCAACGGAGATCGAAGCTTTTACAACATAAGCGAGGGAGGTTCAGATGATCGAGTCTTGCCCATCATGGTCCGTAGGATTGCTAGGAACGTCGAACAAAGTCATGCAGCCATCGGCATAGTTGTGGAAATTGACGCCAACTCTAACCTTAACACTGTCCGTATCCGCCAACTCGAAGAAGCTATGGATAGGACTAGGAGGACCAATGGGGCTCTGCAGCAACAGCTAGCTGCATCCCGAGCTGAAGTCATGAAACTCCGAGTGTGTCAGAGGGCGCATGAGCGACATCTTCAGGAAGTTGTACGCTAACTGGCTGATCTTAGGGTTCGCCCAAGGGATACCCGTCGCCAGTAGAAGATGTCAACTCATCCTTCTCTTTTGATTAAGGAATAGCCTTTCCTTTTCTATGCTCGGTGGAGCACTTGTCTGTAAACATTCCTAAACTTGAAAGCACTCTAACTAGACTTCTAAGCTGCCAACATTTTCCTTATGGTGTGATGTAAGACCTACTGTTAGGTCAACTTTTTTGAACTCATTTTACATCAGTAATACCAGTAATATTGGCAGTTATCCAATCTATGGGAAAGTTTGTACTCTTGTGTTTCTCGAATCTATAAGTATGCTTCTATCTAACAGTTGGGCTATGGCGATTTAGTCCATGAAACACTCTCATTTGTACTTACAGTTGATTCTTACGGCTATCATCGTTTCTATAAACTTGCAGTAAAAGATGCCGCCTCGCAAGCGTCCGACCAGAAACACGCCTGCAAGTCAAACTCCACCACCACTACATCCTCCGCAATAGTTTGATGCGGTGATGTTTCAGGCAGCTGTAACCGCAGCTGTGACAGCAGCTATGGCCCAAATAAATTCTGGCGATGCAAGTGGAGCCGGAATGGGCACCAACTCTAGACATGGTGAAATCCACCCACGTACACAGGGGTGTACCTATAAGGATTTCATGAACTGCAAACCAACATTCTTCAATGGGACCGGAGGGATCATTGCACTATCCCAATGGATCGAAAGAACTGAAGCCATCTTCGAGATGTGCTCGTGCCCTGAAGAAAGCAAGATAAAGTTCGCTGCTTGCACCTTCACTGAAAGGGCCCTGACATGGTGGAATGGCCATGTCAAATCACTATCTTTGGTAACAGCCAACGCCATGGGCTGGGACACACTGAAAGACCTTCTGACAAGGAAGTACTGCCCTAGGGGCGAAATCCAGAAACTAGAGGAGGAACTCTGGAACCTCAAGATGAAGGGGACCGACATAGTGGCTTATACAGCCAGGTTCTGCGACCTGGTAACTCTGTGTCCTAACATGGTCCCCACCGAAGGCAAGAAACTTGAAAGATACATCTGGTGTTTAGTGCCCCCGTATCGAGGGAACGTCCTAGCATCACACTCTACGACCTTTGACAGTGCCAAGGAATTGGCCCAAAGGTTGATTGATCATGAAGTTCCTTACACTCCATCAGCAACCACAACGGTTGCCACTGCACCGGCCAAGACATCTGACAACAAAAGGAAGCTGTGGGACCGAAAGAAGGGTAAATCAGCCCAATCCTATTCAAAGAACCAACAAACGGTGGCCGTCCATGCTGCCACTACTCCTGCTGCCCCTGTACCAGCCAAAACATATGCAGGGAGTCTACCCAAGTGCACCAAGTGCTCTTTCCATCACAACGGCTCCTGCCGGGAAATGTACTGCACTAACTGTGACCGGAAGGGCCATACCGCCCGGTTTTGCCGAACACCACCCAAACCCATTTCCCAGGTCTCCAGTTCAGGAGTAAGCCAGGCCTGCTACGGCTGTGGCGAGATAGGACATTTCAAAAGAAACTGTCCAAAGGCTGGGAATACGGGAGGAGCAGATAGACTACTTGCTATTGGCCACAATGAAGCGGTAGCAGATCCCACAGTAGTCACGGGTACGTTCCTTCTCGATAACTCTTATGCTTGTATCCTATTTGATAGTGGGGCAGAGAGGAGTTTCGTAAAACAAAAATTTAAACACTTACTTAAACAATCACCGAAACCACTAAAAGAAACCTTCGTCGTAGAAATGGCTAACGGAAAGACAGAGCGTTCTAATGAAATCTACATAGGTTGTACCCGCACGCTAGATAACCATTCGTTTCCAATCGACCTCATACCAGTAGCAATCAAGAGCTTCGATGTCATTGTGGGCATGGACTGGTTGAGTCTCCATCGTACCAATATTCTGTATTTCGACAAAGCAATCCGTCTGAACCTACCAAATAACGAAACCTTGTTGATCTACGGAGATAAACCCAGTACGAGTCTTCGTATCATCTCAAGTATTCAAGCCCATAAATATTTGCGTAAGGAATATCGCGCGTTCCTTGCACACATCGTCGACACGAGCCAGAAAACAAAAGACCTGAAAGACTTCCCCGTGGTACGTGACTTCCCCGACGTCTTTCCAGAAGAGCTACCGGGATTACCACCCCAACGTGAAGTCGAGTTCTGAATCGACTTAATTCCAGGAGCCACCCCCGTAGCCAAAGCGCCCTATCGTCTAGCGCTTGCTGAGATGCAAGAACTGTCCGGTCAACTTAACGAGCTACTCAACAAGGGCTTTATAAGACCGAGCTTCTCACCCTGGGGAGCACCAGTCTTGTTCGTGAAGAAGAAAGACGGATCGTTCCGTATGTGCATCGATTACAGGGAACTCAACAAACTTACGATCAAAAATCGTTACCCTCTTCCTCGCATAGACGATTTATTTGACCAACTGCAAGGGGTAGTTACTTTTCCAAGATTGATCTGAGGTCCGGGTATCACCAGTTGCGAGTGCTTGAGGAGGATGTTCCGAAGACAGCCTTCCGAACTCGTTACGGACACTACGAGTTCGTAGTAATGCCGTTCGGACTGACCAATGCGCCCGCAATATTCATGGACTTGATGAATAGGGTATGCCGTCCTTACGTGGATCAGTTCGTCATCGTCTTCATTGATGACATACTTATCTACTCTCGAAGTAAGGAAGAGTATAGGAATCATCTACGATAAGTCCTGGAAACCTTACGATCGGAGAAGCTATACGCGAAGTTCTCTAAGTGCGAATTTTGGATCCGAAGAGTCGAATTCTTCGGGCATGTGGTGAGCGAAGAAGGAATCTACGTGGACCCTTCCAAAATTAAATCCATTGAGAACTGGTCAACACCAAAGACGCCTACAGAAATTCGTCAATTTCTAGGCCTCGCTGGCTACTACCGCAGGTTCATTCAAAACTTCTCTCGAATCGCGAAACCCCTGACTACATTGACCCAGAAAGGCGTGGCCTTTGACTGGGAAGAGAAACAAGAGAAGGCATTCCAAACTCTGAAGCGAGCCTTATGCACCCCACCGATACTGTCCCTCCCCGAAGGGATAGAAGACTTTGTGGTATACTGTGATGCATCCAACCAAGGGCTCGACTATGTTCTGATGCAACGAGGTAAGGTCATCGCCTACGCCTCAAGATAGCTGAAGACACACGAGGTCAACTACACCACGCACGACCTCGAATTAGGAGCGGTTGTGTTCGCCCTAAAAATCTGGAGACACTATCTGTATGGTACGAAGAGCACCATCTATACCGACCACAAAAGCCTCCAACACATATTTAACCAGAAAGAGCTCAACATGAGACAACGATGGTGGGTCGAGCTACTCAATGACTATGAATGCGAAATTAGTTATCATCCGGGTAAAGCCAACGTAGTAGCATACGCCCTAAGTCGGAAAGAATATTCTGGCCGAAGAGTCAAGTCACTAACAGTGATTATCCGTTCGCATCTATCCGCACAAATTAAGGAGGCTCAGCTCGAAGCTTTGAAACCTGAAAATGTAGCGGGAGAATCCCTGTGAGGAATGGATAGGAACATGGAAGCCAAGGGTGACGACGCCTTATATCTCATGGACTGGATCTGGACACCGAAGCACGGTGGCTTCAGAGACTTAGTCATGAAGGAAGCGCACAATAATCGATATTTCGTCCATCCAGGTTCAGATAAGATGTATCTGGATCTCAAGAAGTCATACTGGTGGCCTAACATGAAAGCAAATATTGCTACCTTCGTAAGTAAATGCCTTACTTGCGCGAAGGTGAAGGTTGAATACCAGAAACCGTCAGGTCTACTCCAACAACCGGAGATACTTGAGTGGAAGTGGGAGCGGATCACTATGGACTTCATAACCAAGCTACCCAAGACAACGGGTGGACTTGATACCATATGGGTCATCGTTGACAGATTGACCAAGTCCGCACACTTCCTACCCATCAAAGAAACCGACAAGATGGAGAAACTCACAAGAACATACATTAGGGAGATCGTACTACTGCATGGTGTCCCTATATCTATTATCTCCGATAGGGATAGCAGGTTCACTTCGAGGTTCTGGCAGTCATTACAAAGCTCCCTAGGAACGAGGCTGGACATGAGTATAGCCTACCATCCACAGACCGACGGACAAAGTGAGAGAACTATCCAAACTTTGGAAGATATGCTGCGAGCCTGTGTGATCGACTTTGGTAAGGCGTGGGATACCCACTTACCCCTTGTCGAATTATCATACAACAACAGTTATCACACGAGCATCAAAGCTGCTCCATTCGAAGCCCTCTACGACCGGAGGTGCAGATCCCCTCTGTGCTGGGCTGAGGTGGGTGACACTCAGTTAGCTAAAGGACGAGTTCCTGACAGCACTCTTACGGGTCCGGAAATCATTCGGGAAACGACAGAGAAGATCGTTCAGATTCGTGAACGATTAAAAGCCTCTAGAGACCGACAGAAAAGCTACGCAGACAAACGAAGGAAACCTTTGGAATTCCAGGTGGGAGACCAAGTCCTTTTGAAAGTCTCACCCTGGAAAGGCTTGATACGCTTCGGAAAGCGTGGAAAGCTGAATCCGAGATACATAGGGCCTTTCGAGATTCTCGCTAGAATCGGCCCCGTAGCTTACAAACTCAACCTACCCCGCGAAATCAGTAATGTACATCCTACCTTCCACGTCTCAAACTTGAAAAAGTGCATATCCGACGAGACTCTTGTAATCCCACTCGACGAGATCGAGATCAACGAGAGCCTCAACTTCGTGGAAGAACCTGTAGAGATCATGGACCGCGAGGTCAAACGAAAGAAACAAAGCCGCATCCCAATCGTGAAGGTTCGATGGAACGCCAAGCGAGGACCAGAATTCACATGGGAGCGCGAGGATCAAATGAGACTTAAATATCCTCATCTTTTTACTTAGTTATTTTGTAATAACTTAGTTGCCTGAACTCTAATTTCGTGACGAAATTCCCTCTAACGGGGGGATGATGTGACAACCCGAAATTTTCATTTGTATAATCTCTACAGTTAAACACTTCATATAATATTCAAAAACATTTCAATACATTTTTGGCCGGATATAAGTCCGTTTGGGTGTTTTATTTTATTTTTCGTCAAACGATTAAATAAAAGGAAGTGACGTTATTAGTGATGTGCAGCAAACAAAACAATCAACACCTTAGCCAGGTGTTTACGGCCAAACAAGAGGTGTTTGGGCCGTAAACACCATTTTCCCAAGAACTCATGCATATAGCATGAGTTTACACACCTTTTCCTCATTTTCCACTTCCTACCTCAAGAACACCAAGCTTTTTCTCTCAAGTATCATAAGTTCATTTCTTCAACTCCGCCAAAATGTAGGTATTTCCTTCCTAGATTCGTTCATACAACACTTAATCTAGTGTTTATACACCATTTCATCCATGGATTCTTGATTTTTACTTAGATCTTCAAGTGTTCTTCAAAACACCAAGAACACCAAGAACACACACTAGTGTTTTTGGGCTCTAATCACTCTTACAAGCTTCATATAAGTAAGTGTACCCTTCCTATCTAGTTACTTACTTAGTATACTTGTTAATCCTTCGGCAAATCATCAAAATCCCCAAGAACATATGTGTTTACGGTTTGGGGATCTCCCAAAACCGTAAACACCCCCAAATGGTGTTTTGATGCCCCTAACACCTTCAAATGCTTGCATGAGCTAGAAACACAAAATCACGAAAAGGTTGAGGCATACATGAGTTTACGGCCGTAAAATCATGGGTTTACGACCGTAAACCCAAGTGTTTACGACCGTAAACCCAAGTGTTTACGACCGTAAACTCTCAAGGATGGTCCAAGGACCGTAAACTCCAATGAGGGGTCCTTTTGTGCCCTAACCACTTCCTAAGCCTTTGATTCGAACTTAGAACCTTTCCTTGTGAGGTATGGGACCTTGAAACACACAAATGCACCATTTCCATGAGTTTACGACCGTAACACACATAAAGACTACCAAATGAGGAGTAAACTCCAATGTGAGACCATACTCTCCTTAGATGCAACCCTTAGCACTCCTAGCACTTGAAACAAAGTGTTTTCATACATTAGAGTGTCTTTACTTGCTTAATTAGTGATTAATAACTAGAACAGACTACATGATTTGTTACTACTTTCAGATTTCCATCAAACTTTGGGTTTTCAAGTGTTTCAAACCTTTTATCAAACTCTTTTAATGCCAAAACTGTTTTCAAACTCTTTTAAACTTACTTTATTTTCAAACCCATATCTATAGTAATATATTTATATAAGTAAGACTTGAAGGACTTAGGACTGATAGCTCACCTTATTTCCTGTTCCTCGTTTGGTTGTGGACTTAGGGTATTCAGTTATTTGTCCGACTGTCGTTGAATTCTTAGTTATATATCATATATATTTGTGTTAGATATAAAAGTCTTCACTTCAGTTCGATACCTTTGCGTAACAAAGGCATGCAACCAACATCACTATTTAACTATAATAGGTGTAGTTAAGGATTACCACTCATTACTACTATTACAATGACACCTACCAGAGTCAGTACAGTTATGAGTCAATACATGCTAAATACTATATGAAGAGAATACTATATACTATACAAGAGAACACTCTATACATTATACCAGAAAATACATTATATAATATACAAGAGAATATACTAAAACAGAATGTGACATACTACTTCTCGATACGACACTTCATTGTGCTATCACCATGTAACCAGAGTCTCCTGGAGCGAGAGCGAGCATTATGTGTATAGATCTATACGGGACAGACACTCCCACATCCCGACTGCTAGCTACAGTCCGAGCCGACTAGGCCCAGGGGTGACAAAATGTCACCATACTACGTGTGACCTGGAGGGTCATCAGTTATTCGATCGTCAATCAGCATGGTTACATAAGAATTCACATTCAGACCTTTAATTAACACTTTAAGAATTAAAGGAAAAACGGATACCCCGAGGTGTATTATACATTTAATACTACCTGGAGTCTGCATTTTCATTACATTAAGCCGGCAGTGACACTGCTGGGGTAAAGCATTATTTTCCCATTTACTTTATATGAATGAAGTCTAAAACTATATTTTCATACTGATAGTTTCACTGGGAAAACTTTTACATTTTCAAAGGATCAAACATGCAATCAACCAGGTCTTGGTAGAAGACTACTTTTACTGGAAAATATAGGATTTTCTAGGGAGCATACTATTTTCAAACATTGATATCAACGATTTATACTACATGGTTGTAAACATTTTTATACAAGCAATGACACTAAATACTTATGAACTCACCAGCATTATGCTGATACTCGCTTTCAAAATAACTTGTATTCTCAGGTCATCAATAGACAGGTACAGATGAAGCTTTTGAGAAGATGGAGCACACACAAGACTCATCTTTTATTTTGATTATACTTTTGGTGTCTTAAAAACTGTACAGAACACGCTTGTATTACAATTATTATCTTAATGCAATGGATGTTGTTGCTTGCCTTTACTATTATGCATTGTTATGATACTGTAAATGACGTCCTCCACCCCAGAACGTATTCCGCCATTCTCGGTTTTGGGGTGTGACAAAACATGCCATTGAAAAGTTCAATGAATCTCAAAGAATCTAGGAGTTTCAAAACAAATTAAAACCTAATAATTTATTTTGTTTTTCATGGTGGAAATTGGTGAATCGTCATTCACCTACTTTCAAATATTTTATAGCTTGGATTACGACATCCTTCTTCTAAGTTATAAAATATTGTGTTGGGTCCTAGCCTTAATATTAATTTGGGTGTCTTATTAAGGACTATCTTTATATCTAATCTAAACTTGTATTTTTTTTCTTCAGATGTCTTCCAATAATGCTGTTTCTCTCTCAAACCTTACTGGCTCCTTCTCTCTCATGAACCTTTGTGGGAGACTCATCTTTGATGGATCCAACTTTATGGATTGGATCAGGAACATCAACATGGTCACTCGGTATGAGGACAAATAATATATCCTCGACAAGGAGCTTAAGGAACTTGATGAGTCGTCTGCTACCCCTGAGGAGATCCCTGAATATCAGGCATATGAGAGAGATGCCACCAAAGTGGCATGTATCATGTTCGCCATAATGACAGCTGAGCTCCAAAAGTCCTATGAGGACTATTACCCTTTTGAGATGCACCAAGACTTGATGGACAGCTACCATCAGAGTGCTCGTCAAGAGCGGTATGAAATCATCTGATCCATGAAAACAACCCGAATGAAGGATGGTGAACCCATCACAGGCCACATGCAGAAAATGCAAAGGTATGTGGACCGTTTGCTGAAACTGAATGTGAACTTCCCAGAGGAGTAGGCAATTGATATCATTTTGCACTCCTTACCTTCGTCTTAAAGGTAAGTCGGTTGTTACTACTCCTACTCCTACTGCGGCCCCTGTCTTGGCAATCGGGCAAGGCAAATGAAAGGAGAGGAAGAGCCCTTCGAAGGGTACCAAGGGAAAGTCCCTTGATGGCTCCTCGTCAAGTGGAACCAAGAAAGGTTTTGTCACTCCTTCTGCTAACCTTAAAGTGGCTGAATGCTTCTATTGCCATGAAAAGTCGCACTGGAAGCAAAACTGCCCAAAGTACCTGCAAGATGTTAAGGATGGGAAAGTAAAACACAACCATGCAGGTAGTTACACTATATTGTCTAGTAACTCACCCTATTCTAATTCTTGGGTCCTTGATACAGGTTGTGGTATTCACACATGTTCTGATTTCCAGGGACTAAGAAGAAGTGAGAATGTGGAGCATCGGAAGATAAAATTGATCATGGGGAATAGGAAAGTTACACCTCTCACCAAGATTGGAGTTTGTTCTTTGTTGCTAAGTAGTGGGTTAACATTAGATTTGAATAAATGTTGTTACTCGTCTAAAATGGCGAGAAATATTATTTCCTTTCATGATTTGTACAAACAAGGTTTTACCTTTTCATTTGATAATGAATGTGGTGGTATTAATGCTTTCTTTAATAATGTTCTTTATTTTAAAGCATTACCTTGTGATGGTGTGTATGAAACTGTGTCGGTTGTTGATAACCTAGGAAGTAATGTATTAGTATCGATTCTTCCATTATCTTGGATAAAGCATCATTATGGCATTGTCGTCTTGGACATGTAAGCAAGAAACGTATAGGCCAACTTCAAAAGGATGGAGTCTTGGAGTCATTTGACCTAAAGTCAGATGATAGTTGTGAATCTTGTTTGCTTGGGAAAATGACAAAGTCACCCTTCATTGGTACTTGTGCTAGAGGTGAGGGTTTGTTGGACCTCATACATACTGATGTGTGTAGACCCTTCAGAACCGCCACAAGAGATGCTAACCGCTTCTATGTGACTTTTACTGATGATTATAGTGGATATGGATATGTCTACTTAATCAAGCAAAAGTCAGAAACCTTTGAAAAGTTCAAGGAGTTTAAACAGGAAGTGGGGAATCAGTTGGGCAGGAACATTAAGATGCTTCGATTCGATTGAGTTGGTGAGTATCTTAGTATAGAGTTCCTTGACTATCTTAAGGAATATGGGATTGTCTCCCAATTTACACCTCCTAGGACACCACAGTTGAATGGTGTGGCTGAGAGGCGCAATCAAACCTTGTTGGATATGGTTCGTTCCATGATGAGTCGAGCTTCGCTACCAATCTCATTTTAGGGGTATGCCTTTGAGACTGCCGCCCATATCCTTAATCTAGTCCCTACAAAGAAGGTTGACAAAACACCTCACGAGATGTGGACTGGAAAAGTTCCCAATCTGGACCACATCAAGATTTGGGGTTGCGAGGCTTTCGTGAGGCGCGATACCCACGATATGCTCGAACCTCGAAGTGAGAGGTGTATTTTCATCGGCTACCCACAGAGATCCTTTCGTTACCTCTTCTACAAACCCAGTGATAATGTGGTCTTTGTCGCAAGGAGCAGAGTCTTTCGAGAGAGAGAGAGAGTTCATAGGCCAAGAAAACTGTGGGGGGGCAAATTGACCTTGAAGAAATTCAAGAGTCAAGTGGTGAAGGAACCTCAAACCCTAGCAATCAACCTGAGGAGGAAACTCCTGTTGATCCGACAGATGACTCTGTACCTCTGAGGCGTTCCACAAGAGTTAGGAATACACATGAGCATTACTATGGTTTCCATATTACTGCGGAAGGTGATACACTTATCAGTGATAGCACACTGGTAAGTCTGGATGAACCTAAAAGTACACGGAAGCCATGGCAGGTCCTGAGGCTGCTAAATGGAAAGAGGCTATGGACAGTAAGATACAGTCCATGTATGACAATCAAGTTTCGAACTTGGTTGACAATGTAACAGGTCGTAAGACAGTCGGGTGCAATTAGATCTTCAAGAAGAAGACCCACATGGATGGTAATGTACACACTTATAGGGCGCGACTAGTTGCAAAGGGCTTTTCTTAAACTCCGGGATCGCTAAGGCTAAAAGTTGTCTGCGTAATTTCACTATTTACGCTTCCCGGTGTCGTGCCGGTTCCGTCGCGAAACTTCGACGGGTCATAACTTCTCCGTTATAACTCGGATTTCGGCGTTCTTTATATCCCCAGAATTCTTGTTTCGACCACTACAACTTTATGTAGAGATATCGGGTTTATTTCACACTTTAATTTTGATGCTTATTATTATTCTTTATCTATTAGACATTTATAAATAAGTAAAGAAGCATATAAAGGCACATAATTCACATAATACTCAAATATTTCATCTATATTATCTTAAAAAGAGTTACAATAGTTGACCTAGACTATTAGATCATCTAATAATGCTTAACATCGAAACCCGGGCGTTACAATGTAGTAAGCGGTTTCGCGATCCTAGAGAAGTTTTGAATAAACCTGCGATAGTAGCCAGCGAGGCCTAGAAATTGACGAATTTATATAGGCGTCTTAGGAGCTGACCAGTTCTCAATGGCCTTTATTTTGGAAGGATCCACGTGAATTCCTTTTTCGCTAACCACGTGAGCCAAGAATTCGACTCTTCGAATCCAAAATTCTCACATAGAGAACTTCGCGTAGAGTTTCTCCGATCGTAATGTTTTTAAGACCTGACGTAAGTGTTGACTATACTCCTCCTTACTTCGAGAGTAGATAAGTATGTCATCGATGAATACAATAACGATCTAATCCAAGTAAGGACGACACACTCTATTCATTAAATCCATGAATACTACGGTCGCATTATTTTATCTGAATGACATCACTACAAACTCGTAGTGTCCATAACGAGTTCGGAAGGCTGTCTTCGGAATATCTTCCTCTAAAACTCGTAACCGGTGATACCTGGATCCCAGATCAATCTTTGAAAAGTAATTCTCCCCTTGCAGTTGGTCGAACAAGTCGTCTATGCGAGGTAGGGGGTATCGGTTTTTGATAGTAAGCTTGTGTAGTTCTCTGTAGTCGATGCACATACGGAACGATCCGTCTTTCTTCTCACGAACAAGACCGGTGCTCGCCAGGGTGAGAAGCTTGGTCTAATAAAGCCCTTGTTGAGCAGTTCGTTAAGTTGACCGGATAGCTCCTGCATCTCAGCTGGTGCTAGACGATAAGGCGATTTGGCTACTAGGGTAGCCCCTAGAACTATGTCGATTCTGAACTCGACTTGACGTTGTGGTGGTAATCCTGGTAGTTCTTCTGGAAAGATGTCGGGAAAGTCGCGTACTTCTGGGATGTTCTTTATGTCTTTCGTCTCTTGGCTCATATCGACTACATGAGCAAGGAATGCATCAAATTCCTTTCGTAAGTACTTCTAGGATTGTATACTTGAGATGATACGAAGGTTCTTTCCTGGTTTGTCGCCATAGATAACTAAGGTTTCTTTAGACGGTAGATTAAGACGAACGGTCTTCTCATAACACATGATGTTGGCACGATGAAGACTCAACCAATCCATGCCGATAATGACGTCGAAACTTTTAATTGAGACAGGCATGAGGTCTATTGGAAATGAATGGCTATCTAGAGATAGGGTACATCCTATGTATATACAGCTAGTGCTCTCAGTCTTTCCGTTATCCATTTCTACAGTGAACGGTTCTTTTAGTGCCCGGGGTTGTTGTTTAAGTAAGTGTGCAAATTTTTGGTTAACGAAACTCCTCTCCACTCCACTATCAAATAGTATGCATGCATAAGAGTTATCGAGGAGAAACATACCAGTGACCACTGTAGGGTCTGCTACCGCTTCCTCGTGGCCTATCGCCAAAACTCTTCCCACTCCGCCAGCGTTCCCTGCCTTCAGGCAGTTCCTTTTGTAGTGACCTACGTACTCACATCCGTAGCAAGCCTGGCCCACTCCAACGTCGGGGACCTGGGTGATTAGCCTAGCCAGAGATTTGCAGAAACGAGTAGTGTGCTCCTTCCTATTGAAGTTAGCGTACTGCATTTCCCGACAGGGTCCGTTGTGGTGGAATTTGCACTTGTTGCACTTTGGAAAGCTTCCCGCATACTGCTTCACCGGCGCAGTGGCAGTAGGTGCTATCGCGACATGAACAACTACGACCTGCTGCTTCTTGGTAGAGTTATGCGCTCCGTTGCCTTTCTTCTTGTCCCAAAACTTCTACTTGTTGTCGGCAGTTTTGGATGGTTCTGGGACGACAAGGGTTTTTGTTGTTGGTGTGCGGACTCCGTGATCGATGTGCCGCTGTGCCAATCTCTTGTCACTTTCGAAGGTAGTGGGGTTTGAAGCTAAAGCATTCCCCTAAATGGAGGCACCAGCCCCCAAATATACCTTTCGATCTTCTTTCGCTCAGTAGGGACCATTCCTGGACATAGAGCCACCAGATCATTGAACCTGGCGGTGTAGGTTACTATGTCGGAGCCCTTCATGGTTAGGCTCCGGAGGTCCTGTTCAAGTTTCTGAACCTCGCCCCTCGGGCAGTACTCCTCAATCATAAGCTTCGTCAGAGCTTCCCAGCCCATTGCATTAGCCACTATCAGAGTAAGTGACTTGACATGGCTATTATAGCATGTTAGGGCTCTGTCCGCGAAGGTGCATGCAACAAATTTTACTTTTCTTCCTTCCGGACAGGAGCAGATCTCAAAGATCGACTCAGTCTTTTCGAACCATTGCGACAGAGCAATGATTCCCCCAGTCCCGTTAAAGGTTTTGGGTTTGCAGCTGGTGAAGTCCTTATACGAACACTCTCTAGAGCTCACTGGAGCATCACCTTGAGAAGAATGTACATCTGTTCCACTCCCGCTAGTACCGCTAGCGCTGAATTAAGCTAAGGCTTCCATAACAACCGCAGCTACTGCAGCTTGGAGAGCTGCTGGATCGTATTGTGGAGGTGGTGGTTGAGTTGGAGTTATCGGAGGACTGCGTCTCATTGATCGATGTGGAGGTATCTTTCAACTAAAAGTTTACAAAGATGAAGATATTGGTAAGCATTCAATAGTGAGAATAATGAGAGTGATACATGGACTAAATCACCATAGCCCAACAAATAGATGAGAGTATGATTGTAATGGAGATATAACAATTGAAGGATGAAAGCATTTGGATAAAGATTTCCCCAGGAGATTAGATGTATGTCAATATCATTGGTATTAGATATGTAACAAGTTCGGGAAAATGACCTTGGAGTAGGTCTTACATCACAGCAGAATTTAGAAAATTTTGACAGCACAAAGACCTAACAGACTGAAAGTTCAAGGTTTTAACATAAACAGTAAATTAATACTAAAGTCTATACATAGACCTAATTATATCCAAAAGACAGAGTAGAGTAGGCTCTACTCGCGAGGGGAGTTATTCTGGTTGGTACTTGATTTAGCCCTGGCTTCAGCAAGCTGCTGTTCCGTTTCCCAAACACGTCTTTGCAGTGCTACCTGGTTCTGACGAAGATCCCTAGTCTCAGATCGACAGGAATTCAGTTCCACCTCTAGGGTATCAGTGCGATACCTTTCAAAGTTATGGTCATCGGTCAGATGACGGAGATGAACTGTGTTGACTCCGGAGTTAGCACGGATCTCCATGCCTTGGTCGAAGTTTGCTCTTCCCAGTTCGGCATTGCGAGCAACACGTCGCACCAAGATAGGAAGGACTTTGTCTGCTGATCCTCCTTCACTTAGGTTGTAGATGCTTGGGTCTCCATTGTAGGGAGGTGGTTGTCCTTTCTCGTGGCTCCACCTGCCCAAGTTCACCGCCCACAGAGGCGTCGGGCCTTGAAAAACCGGACGAGGGTTAGGATTCTGAACAACTTGGGGTGGATTATAGACCTCCGGTTCCGAGTCCGAGTCTTCTTGGAATTCCTCCTTGTTCTCTTCATCGAAACTTTCCTCGGGGTGTTCTACTGTTGGGACCACTGGGTTCTCTTCTTCAAGCTCTGCATCAAGCCATCCACCATTCCCTTGATCGGGAAAGTACGGGTCGCCAGGGAGATGGAATCCAACCATGTTATCTAAGCGAGAAAAGGGATGTAAGAAACATATAATTGACGTACTACCTAAGATAATAATATGATGTTCCTTACCAGTTACTTCAATACTTGCGTAGTGCATACCAGTCACATGTAACCAAGACATAATAGACCTTCGAATAAGTGACCCTAACTCTAAGTCCACAACAAAACAAGGAACAGGAAGTAAAGCAAAGATCACAAAATCCAAGTCTATGACACCTTAGTCACATATAACCTTAGCGTATCCACTGAGCAACTATTGACCTACTAATAAAAACCTTTTAGTTTTCACACAACTAATTATAGTATCTCAAAATACTCCTACAGTATTTTAAGTTTATGTTATGTTCTAAAGTTTTCATTGTAGTAGAGTTGGTAAGTTTGTAGACTTGCTGCAACACCACAACCATTCCTAGGCACATGCTAATCACTTCTTGGAAAGATATAGTTTATCAGGCTATATCACTCCCAGATCTGATCATATGTCCCCAACCCAACTTGTGTTGTCCAACAACCGCAATACTTTTGTTCTGTTCTAGTATGACACTGATCTTAGTATGAATGCATGTATAAATACTTTACTAAAATATTTTATTATTTTAAAAGTATTAACTCTTGGTCAGAGTGTTTTAATCCCTATGAATGCATGTATGAATACTTTACTAAAATATTTTATTATTTTAAAAGTATTAACTCTTGGTCAGAGTGTTTTAATCTCGATATGTTTATAGTTGTATATCTTTTATGGGTTGATATACTCAATTCACTATAAACAAAGCTTTGATACCAATCTGTCACACCCCCAAACCAGAACGGCAGAAATGTTCGGGGGCGGAGGACGTCAGGTTCAGTATCATAACAATTCACAATAGTAAAACAAGAAACAACATCATCCATTGCATTAATAATAAAGTTAATACAAGTGTGTTCTAAATGTAAATGTAAGACACCAAAAATTTGCATATCAAAATAAAAGACGAGTCTTTAACATGCTCCGTCTTCTCAAAACCTGGTCCAGTGTACCTGTCTACTGGTGACCTGAGAATACAAGTTATTTTGAAGGAGTAGATCAGCATTAAAGTTGGTGAGTTCATAAGTATTTTTGTGTCAAATGATTTCATTAGTTTGATGAAAATGTTTGTATGTGTTTTGATGTAAAAGTTTGTAAGTGTTTTGATGTAAATGTTTGTATACTTCCTATAAAATCCTATATTTTCTACTAACATGGAAAGTAGTCTTCTACCAAGACCCGACTGTTTTGTGTGTTTGTTCTTTCGTAAAAATGAATGTTTTCCCAAGTTTATGACTATCAATACCAGAAAATAGTTTACATTACCTTTTATGTGAGAATATCACTATATGAATGTAATGGGAAAAGTGAAGATGTACAGTAGTATTGTATAAAGTAACTATTGAAGTACTAACTACCTTAAAACCAATTTGTTTAATTAAGGTAAAATGTGATGAGGTTATAACCATGCTTGATTGACTAGTATAAAACACGACGTTCCAAAGACATCGAAATGGTATGACATTTGTCACCCGTAGACCTGCAGGTCCTACTGTAGCTAGGAGCAAGGTGTAGGACTGTCAATCCCGTATAGATCTATACACAAACTCACGCTCTCCCTCCAGAGGACTCCGATTACAAAATGTGACACAACAGTATATTGTCATGCCATGAAGTAGTGGCTCACATTAATGTTATCTTGTTCTTGTATTAGTATGTATGTTCCTTCCGGTTCTAGTTATAGTATTTTCCTTTCTGTTCTTGTTATAGTATGTTCCTTCCTTTGTTGGTTATAGTATGTTTGAACTGACTCATGTAAGTTTCATTGTTCTAGAAATAGTAAGTAGTAATCCTCTAAACTATACCTATTATAGTTTACTAGTATGATTGTTTGACTGTTACTGATGTATAGAAAAGACTCAATTACTCACCAAGCAACTAAGTTAAGTATAATCCTTAAAATGGGTTTAATATTCATATATGTATATAATAAGTATAACTATGATTTAACTGACATTCGGACTAGTGATCCTAACCCGAGCCCACAACCAAACAAGGAACAGGAGTCAAGGTATCTAGTAATAGTCCTAAGTCTGTTAAATCATACTTATACGTAAATAGATAGACGAACATGAATTGATATAAAACAAGTTTATAAAAGCTTTAAAAGACTTTTCAACAAGTTTGAGTAAAAGAAATCCATTTGGATGTTGTTTTCACATGTAAATGGTTAGCACAATTTCATTGTGTTATACTTGTATTCCCCCTAAAAGCATTCAAAAACATTTAAAAGTGTAATTGTAGGGGTATGAACTCACCTGTAGTAAGTGATTCGAATGAAAGATCGATATAGGATGCTAAGTATGCCAAGTGAAGTCTCGAGCACAAACGGATCCTATTTAGCATATAATGACACATATATGTATACAATTAGTGTATATAAAAACTAACATGTAAGGGAAACCATATTAGGAACTAGGAAACACTCTCAATGGAGTGTTAGAATCACATATGATTGAATGAAGGGAGTTCACGGCCACACTAGGAGCGTTCACGACCTTATAATGGTTCACGGCCATAGAACACATTATGTGCTCACGGCCCAACCTTGATCTAATGAAGGGTTCACGGCCATGGAAGGAGGGTTCACAGCCAAACCTTGCATCTAATAAGGGTTCATGGCCCAATGAAGGGTTCACGTTCGTGAACTCTTGAAGATTCATGCAAAGTGGTGTTTGTTTCATGGGGAATCAAGTGCTTCTAATGGACAAGAAGAATATGGATGAGATACTTACTTATTGGAATCCTTTGGAGTATTATAGTTGATGAATGTTGAGAGAGAATGGGTGTGTTCATGGCTAGAGTTGAAGAAGTGAAGAAATAATGAACCAACTTTATATATATGGAGGATGTTCACGGCCAAGGATGGGTTCACGGCCGTGAGCTCCTTTTTGATGGTTTTTCCGGCTCAATTACAACTCAATGAACTCAAACTAACACTTCCTAACACACAATCCTTGAGTGTACTAGGCTTAGAACTCTCAAACAGACTCTTTACAAGGTTAAAAGATAACAGAAACAAGTCTGACTTTTGATTGAATTGATTGACTTTACAAGATAGAAATTTCGGGTTGTCATAACCATAAGAAGCATGAAACTTGTGGTGCTAGCTTCCAATATCAAAGAAGAAATGATTCTTGATTGTTTACTACAAAAATCAAAAACGTATGTGGTCCCTAACTTGTTTATGTTTTTTTTTAGAAAATACATAGGGTTCATAGGTTTCTTGTTGTCCAATAGAATGTTACTTCAATATTGTTATGACATAGATCTAATAGGTTGCATGTACCCTTCAGTGTATAGGATTTATCTGCGTTAATACATCTAAAACTCATCAGTTCATACCTGTTGGATTAGTGTCTAAGTCCATAACTATAATTGGTATGTACTTGACCCGACTCGGCATGGTCCATTTGGGTTGCATGGCATCGGAACATTTGGATAGACCGTTGATGAGGAAAAAACATTTTGTGACATATTAATATATTATAAGTTCTAATATATTAATATGAAATCATGTTATTTAATTAGTATTGATCAAGAATTAATTTGGACTTAATTTAGTGATAAAAAAGAGACTAATTAAATATATGGGGATTGATTGTGTAAATCATTCATTCTTATATATGTGGGCTTATGATCCAAGATTCCTTTATGTTGGGTTTAACCCATGTGGTGATCCATGGATACTCCATGGAGGTTAAAACCCATGGAGCATAAGGAATGGGTAAAGTCATGAGTTACATGGTGTAACCCTAATAGCCACACTATATAAGAACCCCTTTAGTTCAAGAAATTGGCACTAGTGATACATATGTAAGAGGGCTAGCCAATTTGAACATGTATGTCTTCTTCTCATGGTTATTCCAAGAGTTCATGATGTTGTGTGAACCATTTGAGGTGTCACACTTGGGGCACTAGGCTCTCAAGCTTCATGGAGTCAAGCAACAATAACAAGGTATGTATTCTATCTATTTTAGTATCCTAGTATCAATGTTTTGATATACTAGTTAGGATAATACCTTGGATAATCATATTTGAATGTATAATAGAGAAAACATAGATCTAAGGTATTTAGGGTTGCATGTACACTTAGGAGTGTTAGAATGCTCAAAACCCAACAGTGGTATCAGAGCCTAGGCTTGTTTTCAATTATACTTGATGCAAATTGCTGAAAAATGCTGAAAAAGTCGAATTTCGGGCATTCTGGGCACTGTACTCGCCGAGTCCACTGATGAACTCGCCGAGTACATGAAGAAAATCATCCTACTCGGCGAGTAGGTTGATACACTCGACGAGTAGGAGCCCCAGACAGCATATTTTCGAGTTTTTTGGCTAGAAATGGACTAGGAACATTACCATAAGCTGTTTTTGAACTTATAAACTTGTTTTTGATGTGGTAATGTTCATACTAATCCAATTTCAAAGATAATTGTCAATAGATTCATGTTTTGTATTAGTTTAGTGATTAGGCTAATTACATGAAAAAGTTTGATTTGAATTATCTTGTTCTTATGAGTTGCTTAGATTAATAGAAAAGTTAATTGATTTTGTGTTTTCAATCCATTTTAATCTAAGATTTGATTCTAAAATGTATTTTTGTAACTTGTCCTCAAGTTATATGAAAAGTCACATTTAAGTTTCATAAAACTCATAAAAGTTGGCAATGGTTACAAAAATGAAGAGTCTTGTCCTCAAGTTATGGAGGTTCAAGAGTCACTTCATTAAGTAATAAAATGTGTAACCTTAATTAATTCCATAAGTTATAAAATAATGAAAAGTTATATTCTTTTAAAAGTTTAAAGTCTTCCATAACTTGTCTTCAAGTTATGGAACTTGAAGAGTCTTTTAATTAAAACTACTTTAAACATATAAGTCATGGAATTAATTAGTTTTGAATAGTTTCAAAACTTGCCCTCAAGTTTTGGAATTAGAAATGTTTTCACTTATGAATACTTTAATTCCAAGTTAGCCCTTAGAATTTTAAAAGTTAAAATTCAAACCCTTATACTATTATTATAATTTTAATTATATAGATATGTATAAGATAAAGTCAATCTTACCGTTAGTAGGCCTCATTCACGAAGCCGGTCTATAAGGGGGGTATAAGGTTACTGCCTATAAAATGGCATTTTAATGGTGTCCACTCTCACCCACCGCTTCCTTGACTGGTGGAGGGTCGTTAGCCGAACGGGTAGGACAAAGACTATAATTCTCCCTTCATTAAAAGTATTAATGATAAATACTAAGTAACTAAACATTTATAAATTCCCAATTCTTAGTTACTTAGGAAAATGTGAAATTGGTGCTAGCCCATAAAATTACACTTTGTACCTTACCAAGTCGTTAGTGGAGCGTGTGTGGTTAACCGGCACACTAACATGGACTAGTAAGAGTGGCAAAGGGTAACTTAACTTTATTATAGATCGGTGGAGCGTGTGTGGTTAACCGGCACATCGATTAGGTAATATTGTTGAGGGTACCAAGTCAATTTGTATGGTTATTCACACCTTGTTTGTGATCCTCGGCATCCCAGTCACAAACTTGAGAGGGCACAATCGAGATTCAAACATGCCATTGAAAGTTCAATGTATCTCAAAAGATCTAGGAGTTTCAAATCCAATTAAAACTTAATTATATTTCGTTTTCCTATGGTGGAAATTGGTAAATCGTCATTTACCTACCTTTAACTATTTTATAACTTGGATTACGGCATCCCTCTTCCAGTTATAAATAGGTTATTGGGTCCTAGCCTTAATATTTCATATTGGGTGTTATATTAAGGACTCTAAATCAACTAACTTGAATATCTCCCAAAAGATGTCTAAGTTCAGACATCTATGATCTTCCCAAATCTCTTGAAACAAACTTTCCTAAATGAAGATGATGTCCCATGGAAATCATACCTCTTTCACCTCCTCCAATTATTCTCCCTAACCCACAAGTTCCTGAAAAGTTTAAGGTCACTCAAGCCCTATTGGCAAGAAAAGGTCTATGTGTGATCACATCTTGGAGATGTAGTCACATATTGACAAGCCGGGAGAGTTGGGTGTCAAAGTCTAGAGGAAGCTGATGATCAATCACTTTCTAAGTCACATAGTGAGTTCCTTTGGGACTCCTATGAAACAGACTATGACAAGACCCTTAATGATCTTATCTATTTGCTAAGATCAACTTCCTAAAACTTTATGGACATTGACAATGATGACGTTGGATATCCAGTAAAGCTCTCTCTTCCCAATGGAAAGGGATCGCCCATAGTCAACTCGGTTGACCAAATGGTAAAGAGAGAGGCCAAGTCTGAGATAGTCCCATTATCAAGGGTCCATTGCCAAAGAAAGGGGCATTAGTTGCGAAGCTGCCAAATTTACCTAAGGATGTTAAAGTCAATAAGTTTGACTCTACTTCAGGTAAAGTCCACTATCTAACTCTACTAAGTTTCTATTCTGAGATTCTTGATACATGATGTGACTGGGTCACATGTTGATGTTTTAAGAATCAAAGAAAAAAGTGAAGAAACTTAAAGAAAGAATATGCTGAATCTGATCGCGTAGATGGATTTTTATCGCATAGTTTGAAGATCGGATTCTTAAGCTACATCTTAGGAGTTATGATATATTGCATAGGATTAGATAACAACAAAGTTTTCATGTGCTTTTGCATTGTAAGGATAGTTTTTCCGCAAAGTTTTTTAAAATAAAAGGAAAAATGATGATTTTATTTATTTTAAAATATCCTTACAATGGCATTTGAGGAAAAAGTTGTTGCTTATAAGATTCCATTAAGAGCAAGAGTGGAAATATGAATTTGATTCTTTCATTTGTGGTAGTGTCTAAATTTACCAAATAAGGAAAGATTCTCATCACCTAAGTTTCAGTTGGATAGAAACTTGGAATCATGCAAGTTGTATAGCATGATGAATAAGAACTTTCAAGCATTGGAAAAATTAAGACTAAGTACTTGTCCACATGGATGTGTGAGTCAAGTAAAGGATCGAGTACACATTCTTGTGCACTGATCAAGCCCACCACAAATAATCGTTAAGACTATTCGTCATTATTTACTAAAATTCAGTAAATATGGTTATACTTACAAGCTTAAGTGTAATTCTGAGACATTGGAAAAGGTTTCAATGTATGGCAGAGCGAATAAGAAGAATCAACTTAGGCAGAAAGATAAAAGTTTCTCAAATCTGAAACGATAGGAGAGTACTTTAGTATCATGTTAGATAATCATCTTAATGATTAAGAGACCTTATCACAATTCATCCTCTAAGTGCATTCTGGTAGCTAAGAAGAGGAGCTATGAATTGTTGAAGTGGTTAAATCAAGAAGATGATTTATACTTCGTTCCAAAAACAATTCTTAGAGTTATACTCTAAGATTGTAACTTGAGTGACATGTCTTAAAGAAGGTTTAAAACACTTGTCAAATGTAAGAGTAAAAGTTTTCTACTCTTGTACATTTGAAATTAGTAAGTTGTGATGTTTTGGATAAAACAACGACCAACTAAGGCCAATTGTGTGAAGTGTTTGTCTTGATTAGAATCCACACTATCTCTTGAATATCTGACAAGAAAGTCTTATATGTCAAGAGGACAGTGGGAGTCTTAAAAGGTCTTGAAAGTCTCAAGAACTAATCAAGAGTAAAACCTAAAGTTCTTCACTAGCACACGACTTGAGGTTTATAACCTATCGTGTTGACTATTTCTGTGTCCATTCCAATTATAGTTGGCTTTGCATATGAGTTCTTAGAGTTCTCAATTGGTTGCACAACAACTTGGAAGCAATGGCAGACCCTTGAGCTGCCAAATGGCAAGAATTTAAGATTGCACAAGTTTAATCCATATAAGTGTGGATTTGTCAGTAACCTTGTCTTCTGATTATGGTTTTGACAAAATTCATATGGATAGGAACTCATACACCATAAAATCTAAGTGTCATAAGGTTTCTCTCCGATTCATGAAAATGATGGTGAGGAAACACTTTCACTAAGTAGATTTTAGCTAGATAGCAATTGTGATATTTGCATTCTCAAAGTCGTTAGTGGAGCGTGTGTGGTTAACCAGCACACTAACATGGACTTGTGAGAAGTGGTAAAAGTCTAAACAATCGAGACTATGATTACGGCATCCCTTTTCATAGTTCTTAAAATTGTTTAGACACACCTGTGAGCTATCTAAGATAGGGTGTATGATATTGATAAAGTTTTATCAAAGCAATATAGTATCAGAAATCTGAACTTTGGTAAGAAAGTCAATAAAGTATTGATTTCTAGAAGTCTAGCTGATTTCTGATTACATGTCAAAGCTAGTGGGAGCATAAGTGTTATGCTAATAATCATCATGTTAGTGGGAGCATGATAATTATGATAAAGGTTGCAAGTTAGCAATGTTAATTATAGAAAACAAAAGTTTCAATTCGTGAGGCTGCAGGGGTTGAAAAAGTTGTTTTTGCTATAATTAAGGGAGAGAAAATTATACTTCATTTCAATTCTAAAAGCTTAGATTGAGATTTTAAGTCGTATTTAGTCAAGGATATATATATGAATTTCATGTTGGAATGACTCAACATAAGGAAATTCTATATATGGGTCCATTATATGCGTTCTAAAATTCGATTATGATTACGACATCCCTTTTCATAATCTAAATTATGAGAACTTGGAAAATAGAAATGGAAATGTTATAGCAAAAGACTGGTTTAGTCTTTATGTGAGACATCATGACTCGTGTCCCATATGCTTCGGATATAGGATCGATTACATGTGCTATATTTATCCTTTCTAAAATTTTCCAAATGGCTGGGGCATTAAGAAGGGAAAAGGTCTAGAACTGGATATGACTAAAAGGATTAAGCAATTGTCGAGGACAATCTAAGGTTTACCAAAGATTGGTTGCTCAAGGACAGTTGGAAGTATAGTGTTAATTCTGGAAGGACCATATTGACATAATCTGTAAGGAGGCAACTCTTGTTCAGAAGTGATAGTCAAAATGGAATATGGAAATGTTTCAAAGTTGGAAATTATTCAATCTGTGTAAGATTAGGAAACTTAATGCTAGAAGGATATTTCCAAGGAGCTGATCTCCTTGGAATGATCTGTAATGGTTGTTGTCAAGTCTTTCTGACTCTGTGCATAATCATTACAGGAGGATTAATGCATATAAGTTTAGAATCTAACATATTTCAGTAAATGGCATGAATTTGGAATTCTTGCATTTGCATTAAGGATTTGGGACTGTGAAAGAGGATCATTGGAGTTATGTTCAATTGATCGAATTCACAAAGTGAAGATCATAGACAAACATAGTATGCATACTTGGTGTATGGCATGACTAGTGTTTAGAAAACATAGTGTACATGCTTGGAGCATGGGACAACTATTGTTTTAAATTCAAGAATAAAGTTGATAGCTGAAACAGTATACAATGAATAATGTGTAATCATATGGTGATAAATAAAAGGTGTTTTATTTATGTTCATAGGTTTTGATACCATATTAGATTCTATTATTATTGTGTTTCATTTTGCATGTTTTGACTTCCAGAATAACTAGGTCGTTCTTCCGGATTGACTAAGTTATTCAAACTATCCACTGTCATGGGTTGGCTTGTAGAGGTCTAAGATGTTGGACAAGGGGCTACAACACTCATGAGTGCTCATAAGTTCTGAGTATTGGATTCAACCCGCGCTCATTGGAATCACTTCATGGATTTTATCACGAGTGATCATGAGACGATAATATCTTATATTCTTCAAACCTAGAGATATGAGTTGTTACTATGAGTTGGTTGTACATTGATTGCACGAAAACGCATTCGGTAACTCGGTGTTATAAAACGTGCCTTTGTGTATGATTCAACAAGTAGTAGAACAAGCCATATGAGTCGAAGTTTATCCATTCCTTTTACCTTCGGGAATAAAGCGATATCTGTGGGCCCCTCGATGATTTGATGATGACAAATGGAAGTGCTCGGCCGAGCCAGGACTGCTTTGATTTGTTCAATTAGTCAGTCGTCATAAATCGGAAATCGGGAAACAACAAATGGACAGAGAGAATGATTATAATCCATGTCTCAGTCCATATGATATCTAGAATGGAGGAATATATGATCCCTTATCTAATGGACAAGTCATTGACAAAGGTCAGAGTCCATCTACAAGGTCAGAGTTCGACAGCGGCTTTTGAGAGCTACGATTGCCAGTTGGTTCCTGAAGTCATACGCAATAATAGTTTTAGACTTATCCAAGTGGGAGACTGTTGGATTAGTGTCTAAGTCCATAACTATAATTGGTATGTACTTGACCCGACTCGGCATGGTCCATTTGGGTTGCATGGCATCGGAACATTTGGATAGACCGTTGATGAGGAAAAGACATTTTATGACATATTAATATATTATAAGTTCTAATATATTAATATGAAATCATGTTATTTAATTAGTATTGATCAAGAATTAATTTGGACTTAATTTAGTTATCAAAAAGAGACTAATTAAATATATGGGGATTGATTGTGTAAATCATTCATTCTTATATATGTGGGCTTATGATCCAAGATTCCTTTATGTTGGGTTTAACCCATGTGGTGATCCATAGATACTCCATGGAGGTTAAAACCCATGGAGCATAAGGAATGGGTAAAGTCATGAGTTACATGGTGTAACCCTAATAGCCACACTATATAAGAACCCCTTTAGTTCAAGAAATTGGCACTAGTGATACATATGTAAGAGGGCTAGCCAATTTGAGCATGTATGTCTTCTTCTCATGGTTATTCCAAGAGTTCATGATGTTGTGTGAACCATTTGAGGTGTCACACTTGGGGCACTAGGCTCTCAAGCTTCATGGAGTCAAGCAACAATAACTAGGTATCTATTCTATCTATTTTAGTATCCTAGTATCAATGTTTTGATATACTAGTTAGGATAATACCTTGGATAATCATATTTGCATGTATAATAGAGAAAACATAGATCCAAGGTATTTAGGGTTGCATGTACACTTAGGAGTGTTAGAATGCTCAAAACCCAACAATACCGCCACCTGTATCTAATCACTTATCTGAGTCTCGCTTGGCCCTAACCCCTCAGAACGCGAACGCGACTAGCTTGATCTTGTGATCATTAACATGCTGAAGGCGTAACGAGAATAGGTTAATAAAAACCAAACTAACTCAAAAAATGATATTTGACTCCTCTCTAGTTTCTTAGCAACTTTTTGGCTTTTCTTGAATCTTTTATGGATCTTGTGCTTCCGGTCGTACGGGCGCATACTACCTTTCACACGTATCCATACTTGATCCAATAATTGTCCTAAGGCTTCTAAGTCACTACACTCTGCTATCGCTAGGTCTCTTTACACACAGTGCTTCAATGACCTAATTATTTCTTTCCTAGACTTCACTCGGATCTTGCGCCTCTATCGATGCCCTATCTTACAAATATATGCCTTATCGAGCATATATTAAAGTTCCTAGACTATCCTTTTTGGATTATTTTCCACTTCTATCGACTATTAGTTGAGGAAGAACTTCTACCAATATTAACTAATTATTTGACAAATACGATTACATGACTTTAAAATCAAATAGTCTGTTGACTGAAAGATCCAACACTATGGCGGTTAGACTCAAACCAGAGATGCGAAATAGTGCCCAATCAGGGAATCCAAAACTATTTATTTTTAGGAGATTGCAACCTAACATACTTGTCGAATAACTAATTAATATCATTATATGTTCTAAGCAGCAAAAAACAAGCAATTTCCTAGGCTATAAGGCATGTTAACGAGTGTTCTAAATAATGTGCCATGATGGCGCCAAGGTGTGCCAAGAAGTCATTACAAAAACATGTGAAACATCTTTGTGAGGTGTGGTGCCTAAAAAACGTGGCTACGCGCACCTTGAAGCGTTATGGTGCGAGTTTTTTCCAAGGCGTGAGTTTTTTTTGTTTTTTTGTTTTCGTTTTTTTTTTCAGATCGGGCATGAAAGAATTGGGTTGTTTTTAACCTTTTCATGTTAAGTGTTGATAAAACACTTCTAGCAATATGTTATATTTTATATAATTCTATATTTATGTGATTTATCCTTTTTAATGTATAAAAACTTATCACGCCTTGAAAAACGCCATGGCTCGCCATGGCTTGTGACTTGACCTTGCCGCCACGCCACGCCTCACACCATTTAGAACCTTGATCTTAACTATCAGACAATTCTAAATGGTTGAAAAGATCCCTAACCTACATACTAGCATGTATTTCTATCATTTAATATATCAACAATATAACAAATATGGATATTTTTGGAATCACTTTCCCTTCTGAGCTTTGGTTGATTGTACGCATTACATTATTTCCTTTTTGTATTATTCTTTTTATGAAAAGATTTACTAATTACTTAGATCTTTAGTTTGAGTCTGGAATCACATGATTGTTCATCCAGTTCACTAAAACCAGTTCTCTGATACCAACTTGTAATGTCCCGATTTTCAACCCAAAATTTTCAATTTATTTTTTAAAATATATATCAGAGTATGATTATATAGTGAAGAAACATGTTACGAATGCGCGTGTGGACAGTTGAACCTTGCCCTTCTTGTGAATCACTGATGTACCTGAAAAACATTTCTATTCAACTGGTTAAGCACGAGGCTTAGTGATTTCCCCAAAATATCATATACCACAATATATATATCATGCCCCACCCAAACTACTTAATGGGCCCCGCACAATAGACATAAACGAGCCCTGCCCGACATACAAAATAACATTACACATATAGAGACTATACTTTTAGGCTCTACTAATACAATCATATGGATGCTATACATCCTATTCTACTACTAATTTTAGTATACTAACATTGAGCCTCGAGGAAATAATATTCTATACTATCGGCTCTACTCTACTAGCTCTTACAACCTAACACATATAGATATGTATTGTGGTACACAATATACTGAGGTAAGTAACCTGAACAGTTACTCAGACGATTAACAGCTATCTGGGTGATCTTATTGGCAATCCAACTGGTGGGTAGCGTGCCTAACAAGTATTAACCTATAATACTATAACTTATTAAATCCTATGGCAAAAAGCTTGATTTTTCACTAATCCCAATAAATACTAAGAGTTCTATCAAATAAGGATCAACCATGTAGGACAGTTGGGAGGCATGATCATTTCAACATACAACTTTTCTTAAATGCAACAACGAAGAGAAAATGTCCATTCTAGACACCTCTCTGATAAGTAGATCAATCGGTATTATAACTAGATTTACTGAAAAATCTTGTCTATATATATATATATATATATATATATATCCATAACAACGACTATAATTATAAATATAAGTTACACTAAAAGAAATATGTGTAGGTTAACTTACATAGATTCTCGTGAAAAAAGCCCAGAAATTGTGTTGGCAGAACTCTGACCTGATAGCTACTAGTGTCGAGCAGTTAGGGACCCCAAATCTTTGCTAGGAACTTAAAAACTAATGGAATTTCTAACCAAAACGAACAAAAACTCGAGAGAAAGAGTTGGGAAGTGTGAGGGATTGGAATGGGAGTTGAAAGGTATTTATAGGCAGTTTTTCGAGGAGGCATGCTGCACACAACGTACTTGGTAGGTGGTCGATACTACGCCCAGAACGTGACACGTGGCGTCTTTTCAGAGGGGCTACGTTGCAGAAAAAGTAAGTAAGGCTGAAACTTCAAAAATTCATTTATCCCTCACGCAAGCTTCGTTTTCGAAGTTCTTTATATCCACGCGTAGGGATTTCCGAGTACTACAACTTTCATTTAGACTTTGTATGCTAATACTCAATCGATGTTAAATTTAATAGGCTATGGAGATTACACCGCAAAGGACCGTGTAAAATTCTTAACTTCTTCATACGAACTCCGTTCTCGACTATATTTACACCGACGGGCTCCTAATCACGATATATTCAACTATCCTTTAGACTGTTTTTCCTAACAATCGACCGATATTAGTTTTGGTTTTTGTGAGGCACACTGTTGCGCTGAAACTTCTAAAAATCATAACTTCCTCATACGAATTTAGAATTGGACGTTCTCTATATGGACACTCTCGGGTTTACAACTACTATGATTTTCGTTTAGATTTCTTAGGCTAATAAGCAACCTATATAAATCTCAATTTTCTACTATATTCACAGTTGTGACTTTTTAATCGCGAAACTTCGAAGAATCATAACTTCTTCATACGAAGTCGGATTTAAAAGTTCTATATATCTACAAAAATTATATCAATGTTTCCTACATGTTTATGACGATTACTTGGGCTAAAGAGTGTTATATATGTACTTCGAATTTTAAAAACAGTGGTTTATATTGAATCCTATTGAAAGTTGAAAATTAGGTGTTACATGTTTGTTGATTTACTAAATTATTATTAAACTGATTATAAAGTATCATAGAATTTCCAAACATTTTTATGTCTAAATATAATATATATTTTTCATTGTATTTTTATAAATTTTAATTCATAACTAAGACAATTTATTTATCTATAAAGTGGAGATGTCTAAGACAACAAATGAATGAATTTAAAATTTACGTTTGGCAAAACAAACTTGCTTATATTCAAATTATATATATTTAAACTTGTTGGCTTTTGAAAACTGAATTGCATTAACTGGTCAAAATAAATTATAATTTTTTTTAATCGAATATAAATTTAGTTTGGATTATCCATATATATGTTTTTAAAATCCATAATAAAATTGGATTTACTTGATCGGATCAGATCATATTGGATTGGATTAGATCAGATCAGATTGGATTTACTTCCTCTTACATCCTATCATCTTGCCCCGAAGGGAATTAACACATACGGATATCAACCAAGTCCAAGGAAATCTTGAACTTATTTCTAGGAAATGACCTTGTCAAACATGTCTTACAGATTCTCCTTGCTATCATACTTTTGAATGGAAAAACCATTCATAGAACATGACAAATTTCTCCACCATCATAATAAGACTTAGAACGCGATTAAACGCCAATGATCTTCTTATCACGAGATTACCTCCGTGGTCTTAGTCTATCGATCCAACCAAGTCTCTATGTCATGCATTAGCAACATACACTCGAAAACCATCACACATTCCCTTCAAGGGTTGCAAGATCCACTTTACGACTTCCCAATGAGCTTTCCCTTGATTACCTCGAACTACAAAAGAAGTACCAATAGGTTTCGACTAATAAAACCGTTCATCACATGATCATTCTTCAGAAGCTCCTTCAAGTTATCTTTTCCGAAATCAACATCACCAGACCCTTGTTTACTGGGTTGTACAAGAGATTCCTCACGTCTATGTTGTTCCATTCAACATTGAGGTTCCTCATTTATCGCATATCTATGTGGGATTTTTTATGCAAACTCCACATTCTATCTAGCACCCTGAACATTCCATGTAACACTTGTACTACCTCATCTCTAGTTACATATAGAAAATTTAAAGGTCACATATCTGCTACTAACAGATTTTGGAGTCTTTCCTTATTCTATAAACCATAGACGATGAATTTTCCCTCCAGATGCATATCCTAGAAATATACATTTCATTGCCCTCGGTTACAGTTTACCATCATTCAAACGAGTGTAAGTAAGGAATCCAAATATGCGTAAACCAGAATAATCAGACAGATTCCCCGACCACGCCTCTTGAGGTGTTTTACAACCAATTGCAGTTGATGGAGATGTATTCACTAGATAGCAAGCGATGTTGAATGCGTCCGCCCATAATTGTTCCGATAAATCAGCTAATAGTCTCATACACGTAGCACGATCCATTAATGGTTGGTTCATCACTATATGTTTAATTTTGCAGAAGTTGTCAAACAAAGCCTTGTAGAAACCCGATCCATTTTATGTTCTGAGTGACTTGACTTGGTTCTCGGTCTGTTTTTCAACTATAGTCTTCCACTCCTTGAAACGCTCAAACACTTAATCTTTATCTTTTGCCTTCAGAATGTATACCAAAACCTTCCTTGAGTAGTCATTAATAACAGACACAAGGTATTGACATCTACCATGAGACTTCACTTGAGATGGACTCCATAAATATGAGTGAACATACTCGAGGATCTTTTTCCTTGAGTGTTAAAACTAACTGAACTTCACCCTTTGTTGCATCTTTTGAACACAAGCTCACTAGGTCTATCCTTTCCAGTTACTTCTCCACGAAACAAACTTAGTTTAATCAATATTTTCATACTATTGTTGTTCATATTCCCCATTCAAAGATTCCAAAACTGTCACACCCCCAGCCGGCGACGTAAACACCGGGTGGTGTAACGTCATTCATTGTATCATAGTTATCAAATATATATTGAACAGTACAAAAGAATTATTGTAAACTACGTACCTTTATTCATAATAGAAAGTTATATTATTCCAGCTTATCAAGTTCCTGAAAACACATGCGTTTTGAAAATACGTCAACATAAAGTTGGTGAGTTCACAGGTTTTGACTCTGAGTAAAAATAGTACTCTTTCCGAGTTCAAGAAGTATAGAACATAGTTCGAAAATATTTTTCTAACTCATACTTGTTTCTATATAGTATGTATAGATCCTAGGTATAATGGTTTACTTAGTAATATACCTATAAGTTTCATATACTATGCATATAGGTGTTTGTAATTCCATACAAACAAAGGTTGCTACGTATAAATCTTATTTCAATTCTATACGAGTATGTAGGCTAGTTATAGTTGTCTACTTAATATAAAAGTAGTATACCTACCAGTTTCTTGTACTTAGAGTATAAGTATTTGGGAAACTTATACTTAACATTAATACTTGTATAACGACAAAGTATAATACTTAACATGCAAACCTCTGCTTGATGCTACAAGTTTCACATGTTAAGATAAGTTCCACACGCTTCATCAACGTCGGAACAATAAACAAACAAAAGGACAGTTCGTCACTTTCTTAAGTTTGGTTGTAGCTAGCAACCACGAGTGGGGTTGTCAACCTGTATCTTATTCATACACGAATTACTCGCTCACACGGGATTAACGGTTACAGGTCAGAGGATTTTCCCTATGATTTCCAATCCTAGTTGATGAATAAGGTAGCTCATGTAAACTCGTCGAGTTCTGTTAGTTCTAGTAGTAAAAGCATATTCGTGTCTAAAACCCTAAGTTATTAGACTATGCTTTAAGCATTACTCCTAATATTTATAATACTTAGGCAGTACAATAACTATAATTTGAGTTAAAACTAGGTTTTATCTTGACATAAAACCAACAATAGCAACATACTTAACAAGTATATATAGAACTCCTGAATATACCTTGAGGGTTATATTAATAACAAAATAGGTTTTATCTTGACATAAAACCAACAATAGCAACATACTTAGTAATTAGTATATAGAACTTCCGAGTATAACTCCGGAACTATATCGCACACAACATATATATAGAACTCCCAAGTATAACTCAGGGTCTACATTAGTATAATATCATGCTAACAAGTTTACGATAGTAGTATGTTTTCAAAATATCATATTCAAAACAACTATATCCCGGTTAATATAACTACCTATGTTGAGACAAATATACTATCATGTAGACATAATATTAACTTAAATACAATATTTAACATCTATTTCCCCCCGAAAATATTAGAAAGTAGGGCCATGAAACTCACCCTAGTAGCGTGATTTTATGGAATCTAACTAGAAACAGTCAGCGCTTCGTGATCGTCGGGCTCGGGATGCGATATGCCTTCCACAAACGAGAGAAAAGTAAGAAGATTTGGTGTAAGGATGGATGAGGTCGAATTTTCAATTTATAGGCAGTTTTTGGCTCTCTCACGTCGTGAGAATCAATACTCACGTTGTGAGCCATAGCAAGAGTCATCCTGTAGTCTTCCCAGGTGTTTTCTAGGCTCGATTAGTGTCTGTTTGACTCCTCACGTTGTCAGCTTTTGAGTTATCGTTCTGTAGACTTCTAGCTTCGAAATGTAGCATTTTGACTCTTCACGTCGTGAGAAATCAAGCTCAAGTCGTGAGTCCTGTCATATTAGGGTTTCTGACACGTATCATGCTCTCAAACAACTGTTACTTCGGAATGTCATAACTTTTGCATACGAGCTCCGTTTTTGACGTTCTTTATATCCACACATAGGTATTTCCAAGTACTACAACTGTATTTTAGAATCCAATAGCTAATTCTAAGTCTATTTTAAATTCCTGTTATTTATAGAGATTTATAGTGTTAGGGTTTATCATAACTTCTTCACGCGAAGTCAAATTTGGACGTTCTCTATATTTTTGGAATCGTATGGACGTATGATTTGAGTTGTATCATAAATTATGTATGAAAGTTCATACTTGTATTCGAATTTATAGTAAGTTTATCACATTACTAGTTTAACAAAATTGCATTACATGATTGACATAATCACATCTGATTGTTATTGACCTATTTTGACTGGTGTTACATTCTCCCCTTCGTTAGAATAATTTCGTCCCGAAATTTATCTTATGGATGGGGTTTTTTTTA
Source organism: Lactuca virosa (assembly GCF_052849685.1). Classification (NCBI taxonomy): domain Eukaryota; kingdom Viridiplantae; phylum Streptophyta; class Magnoliopsida; order Asterales; family Asteraceae; genus Lactuca; species Lactuca virosa. Next base: position 464,322,292 of record NC_136429.1, read on the forward strand.
AATGGTTAAGGGTATTTTTGTTTCATCTGATCTTCACGTTCCCAAGTAAATTCAGGTCCTCGTAAAGAGTTCCATCGAACTTTCACTATAGGAATACGGCTCTGTTTTAATCGTTTAGCTTCTCGATCCATGATTTCGACAGGTTCTTCTACAATGCTGAGTTTGGTATTGACTTGTATCTCGTCGATAGGTACAACAAGAGTGTCATCGGATAGACATCTTTTGAGATTTGACATGTGAAAAACATCGTGTACATTGCTTAGCTCTTGAGGTAACTTGAGTTGGTATGCGACAAAACCAATTCTTGCTAGAATTTTAAAAGGTCCTATATACTGTGGGTTTAGTTTGCCTCGTTTCCTGAATCGAATTATAGCTTTCCAAGGAGAGACCTTTAACATTACTCTGTCTCGAACTTGGAATTCCAAAGGCTTATGTCTTACGTCATCATAGCTCTTCTGAAGATCACGTGCTACCTTTAATCGATCCTTAATTTGCATGATCTTTTGAGTTGTCTCGTGGATTATTTATGGCTCGGCACATAAGGTATCACCTATATGTTCTCTGGCCAATTGTGTGTCTCCAACTTCTCAGTGCAATAACTACAGCTCCCAATTTAAGGTCATGGGTAGTGTAATTATTCTCATGCACCTTTAGTTGTCGAGATGTGTAAGAAATGACTTTTCCTACTTGCATCAACACACATCCCAATCCTTGATTTGATGTGTCGCAGTATACGACTAAATCTTATGTCCCCTCTGGGAGGGATAGGATTGGTGCACTACACAACATTTGCTTTAGTTTTTGAAAAGCATCTTCTTGTTTGTCTTCCCAATTAAAGTTCATATCTTTCTGGGTTAGTGTTGTAAGTGGCTTGGCTATTTTGGAGAAATTCTCTATGAATCTACGGTAATAGCCAGCAAGTCCTAAGATTTGATGCACTTCTGTTGGCGTCTTTGGTGCTTCCTAATTCTTAATTGATTCAGTCTTGGAGGGTTCAACATGAATCCCTTTGTAACTAACTACATGTTCTAAGAATTTGTACTTCTCTAATCCAAAATTCACATTCGGAGAATTTGGCGTACAACTTTTCTTTTCATAGTAGTTCCAAGATTATTTGCAAGTGTTGACCGTGTTCTTCCTTGGTTCGTGAATATATCAATATATCATCGATAACTACTATCACGAATTTATCCAAGTACGGTTTGCAAACACTATTCATGAGGTCCTTGAACATTGTTGGGATGTTGGTCAATCCAAATGCATAACTAAGAACTCTTAATGACCATACCGAGTCCTAAATGTTGTTTTATGAACATCGTCTTCTTGTATTCCGAGTTGATGGTATCCTGATATGAGATCTTTCTTTAATCTTCTAGAATCTTCAGGTGTTTTAGTCTATCAACCACCGTATCCAAGATTAGTTGTGCATCGGTCTGACCAAAATTAAACATAGGTGATCAGTCTATGTTTAGTTGTGGTTCGGCCCATGTACAATAAAAATCGACTAAGGAGCTTTGAGTTCATAGGTGATCAGTCTACGTTTGGGTTGTATATATTTTTGGTTTATACATGTGTCCTCATCGTGGGACAGAGTTCATACATAACTCTATATCTTTGTGTTTGTTGTATTCACGGGTATTATTAATTATTGTTTATTACTTCAGGTCTAGCTTATAAGGCACCGGCCAGTCAGAACAATCGGTGGGCAGGATCATTTTAGCATATAGCCGTTCTGAAATCCAGCAACCCAACGCGACATGTCTATCCTGTCACCGCTCCCGTAAGTAGTCCCTTAGTAGTATAATTTAATAATACTTTTTATTGTAAGTTAATGGATATACCTAAACCTAAAGAGTAAGCCCTAGACTATAGTGGTGCTTTCCTAAGAAAGTACTAGTTCTCTATAGTTAATAGCTCTGATACCAATCTGTCACACCCCCAGCCGGCGGTGGAAACACCGGGCGGTGTAACGTCATTCCTTGTATCATAGTTATCAGATATATATTGAACAATACAAAAAATTATTGTAAAATACGTACCTTTGTTGATAGTAGAAAGTTATATTATTCCAGCTTATCATGTTCCTGAAAACACATGCGTTTTGAAAATACGTCAACATAAAGTTGGTGAGTTCACAGGTTTTAACTCTTAGTAAAAAATACTACTCTTTCCGAGTTCAAAAAGTATAGAACATAGTTCAAAAATATTATTCTTACTCATACTTGTTTCTATATAGTATATATAGATCCTAGGTATAATGGTTTACTTAGTAGTATACTTATAACTTTCATATACTATGCATATATGTGTTTGTAATTCCATACAAACAATGGTTGCTACGTATAAATCTTATTTCAATTCTATACGAGTAAAAACGGCTACGTATAAATCTTATTTCAATTCTATACGAGTATGTAGGCTAGTTATAGTTGTCTTCTTAATATACAAGTAGTATACCTACCAGTTTATTGTACTTAGAGTATAAGTGTTTGGGAAACTTGTACTTAACATTAATACTTGTATAACGACAAAGTATAATGCTTGTAACAATTCCCTAAGATTTCCAATCTTAGTTGATGAATAAGGTAGCTTATCTAGACTTGTCGAGTTCTGTTAGTTCTAGTAGTAAAAGCATATTCGTGTCTAAAACCCTAAGTTATTAGACTATGCTTTAAGCATTACTCCTAATATTTATAATACTTAGGTAGTACAACAACTATAATTTGAGTTAAAACCAGGTTTTATCTTGACATAAAACCAACAATAGCAACATACTTAACAAGTATTTATAGAACTCCTGAATATACCTTCAGGGTTATATTAATAACATAATAGGTTTTATCTTGACATAAAACCAACAATAGCAACACACTTAGTAATTAGTATATATAACTTCCGAGTATAACTCCGGAACTATATCGCACACAACATATATATAGAACTCCCAAGTATAACTCAGGGTCTACATTAGTATAATATCATGCTAATAAGTTTATGATAGTTGTATGTTTTCAAAATATCAGATTCAAAACAACTATATCCCGATTAATATGACTATCTATGTTGATACAAATTTACTATCATATAGACATAATATTGACCTAAATACAATAATTAGCATGCGTTTTCCCCTGAAAACATTAGAAAGTGGGGCCGTAAAACTCACCCTAGTAGTGTGATTTTATGGAATCTAACTAGAAACGGTCAGCGCTTTGGTGTAAGGATGGCTTAGGTCGAATTTTCTATTTATAGGCAGTTTTTGGCTCTCTCACTTCGTGAAAATCAAGACTCACGTCGTGAGCCATGGCAAGAGTCATCCTGTAGTCTTCCCAGGTGTTTTCTAGGCTCGATTAGTGTCCGTTTGACTCCTCACGACGTGAGAAATCCTTTCTCACGTCATGAGATATTCAGTTATCGTTTTGTAGACTTCTAGCTTCGAAATGTGGCGTTTTGACTCCTCACGTCGTGAGAAATCAAGCTTAAGTTGTGAGTCCAGTAAGATTAGGGTTTCTGACACGTGTCATGCTCCTAGACAGCTGTAACTTCGGAAGGTCATAAATTTTGCATACGAGCTCCATTTTTGACGTTCTTTATATCCACGCATTGGTATTTCCGAGTAATACAACTTTCTTTTAGACTCCAATAGTTAATTCTATGTATATTTTAATATACTCTTATTTATAGTGTTATGTTTTATCATAACTTCTTCACGCGAAGTCATATTTAGACGTTCTCTATATTTTTGGAAACGTCTAGATGTATAGTTTGATTTGTATCATAAATTATGTATGAAAGTTCATACTTGTATTAGAATTTATAGCAAGTTTATCACATTACTAGTTTAACAAAATCACATTACATGATTGGCATAATCACATGTGATTGTTATTGACCTATTTTTACTGGTGTTACAAAAACTGTGTTTTATTATGACACTGATCCAAGGATTAGGATACAATCACCGTTCTTCTCATCGTGTAGTCTTCCAGAAAATAAATTCCATGTTGCAGCTTTGCCTTCATAACCACTAGATCACCTTTAGAGACTTTTACCCAATCACATTAACCATAATACTTTAGTCCATCCTTTTCCAAGGTGCCAAGAGAAATCATGTTTCTTTTGAAGATCTAGGACAAACCATCAACCCAGTTTCCTGACTATACCATTACACATCTTGATATGCACTATGACACTGTCCCTAATCCTACATATCCCATCATTACCCATCTTCACTGTGCCATTCATCATGAATTTAATGAATCACAACAATAGTGTTGTTGAGTCCAAGATCAAAGCTTCAATAGAAATGTTATACATAGAGTCAAAACTTCACCATCATCATTTCATCATAACTTTCTTGAATCACAGATTTAGTGTTATTGTTGCTTGGTTTAACTCCATTCCTCCCTTTCTTTAGTTGCGGGCAATCTCTTTTTTAGTGCCCTTTTTCCTTGAAGTTATAACATCTAATGTTGGCTTTAGATTCAGAACTTAACTTCCCTCTATTACCTCCACCTCTATCTGATGTTCTTCCTCTGCCTACGAACAAACTGGAACTAGAAACTTCTTCACTAACTGAAACTTTTCTTCTTAGTTCCTTGGACATCAACGAATCCTGCACATCATTCATATTAATCGTTGTCCTACCATATAACATGGTCTCAACGAAATTCTCATTTAGTATTCAGTAGTGAACATAAGAGGATAAGTGTTTGAACTTCATATTCAATCTTTACATTCACACCTTATAAATCCAAGATGATCCCATTGAATTTATTTAGATGATCATTCACTTGGGTAATTTCAGACATCCTAAGAGGATACAAATGATGTTTATGATATAACCTATTCTTTGTAGAATTATTCTGATACTTGTCACACAAAGTTTCCTAAATCACAACAACACTCGTTTGATCAATGACCACTCTTAGTAATTCGTCTATCAAACTCAACAAAATAGTGATATGTGCTCTTGCCAAATTATCCACCTTCTTCTCAACCACCATGTCTTTCATCATTTCGCATCTCCTACCAAATTTTTTGTACATACTTATTGTTAACACCCTATCGTGGGCGTATTATGCAAATACAATTTTACTGTTGGTTGCACTAATAATATAGCATAGTAAAGCAGTGTTGAATCCAAAGGGACACAGCCTAACGGTCAATGCATTTTTGCATCAAGCACATTCTAGTCAATGAAACGGATATTATAAAAGGGGTCTTTTGAATTAAACTAAAAACTAAAAATTATAGTGAAAATAGATTAAATAAAAATCAGTAATAAAAACCATTTCAGTTCTGTTGCAACTTTTCTAATCATGCAATCAGCTCATATCTGGTTATTCAGAATGTGTTCTATCTAAGTTGGTACTGAGAAAAACTAACAAGCTCTAGTATAATCTCTTTTACGTAATTAGTTAACCAAAAGTACTAGTCTAATGCAAAACTTCTAACATCCCAAAATTCAAGACCAAAAATTTTGTTTTTAGTTTAATAATTCATAAAACCAACAGTATAAAAACATCCAATGTCAAAACCAAAGTGTCAATAATCAAAACATGTTATCATAAAACAATATCAGAGTATAGTCCCAAATATCTCATGTGCGGAAAACATAGTGTGATGCGTTGCGATCGAACCCGCTCCTTTCCTTTGAAAACAAAGTACTTGAAACCAAAACTGAAAACCATAAGCACGAAGCTTAGTGAGTTCCCCCATCATACCACATACCATACAATCACATACTGTCAGGCATACCGGGGTGCCCGACCTACCCCATGCCAGGCATATCTGGGTGCCTGACTTACCCTGCTGAGCATACCGGGGTGCTCAACCTACCCCTGCTAAGCATACCGGCGTGCCTAACCTACCCCTGTCAGACATACTGGGGTGTCCGACCTACCCCTCCGGTTTATCTCAACCGGTTACGGGGAGTATTTCACCCCCTACTACTACCACATAAAACATAACATAATCATGTTGTCAGACATATCGGGGTGTCCGACCTACCCCTTCGCCGTATCGACCAGATATGGGGACTATTCTCCCTACTACCACTATCATATAACATCATATCATGAACATACTGCTAGGCATGCATGGGTACTGACTACCCATTTGGTATCTTTCAACTGGTATCTGGGGACTATTTCACCCCTACTACTACTAACACATATATCAGTTGATCCTAACACATAGAGCATATCAGATAGTTGCAAACCAGTTAATTATCACAAAGACAATCATCTTATACATAATCACCTACTGATGGGCCGACATTGATGCCTTAGACCCACCTCTACTGAAAGGTATCTCACCTCACACTGCTGAAGTCCCGCAGACGAAACCCTGGCTGCTGGATGACAGCTTCCCGAACTGTCCTTATCAAAACAAGACCCAATTAATAATTGGGTTCCAACACAAAAATCATAAGTTCATGATTGGGGTAAAAGACTGCTTTACCCCTATCTTAGCTTGATTCAACTCAAGGGCCAATCCAAAGGCCCAAAAGTTAAACTATGAATCATAGCCGAACATATGGCCAAATTTTCCTAATTGGGCCCAAACCTTTACATGGTCTTATTCTAAGGCCCGACCATTTAGTCCAGTCCAACATTTGGCATTTGTAATGGCCCAATATATAATCATTAAGGCCCAAACTATTGCACATATATGGCCCAATTTTCCAAATTGGGCCCAACCCCTCATATGGGCCTTACCCTAAAGCCCATCTAATTATTCTAGTCCATATGATTGTTCTTGAATGGCCCATTATTGGCCGAATCACCAAAGCCCAATAGAAAGGCCCAACTTAAGGCCCAAGTGAAATTAGGGTTTTCACATAAAATGACGATTAGGGTTAAGTGTTTCCCACTTAACCCATTAACGACTTAATCTATTAAGTCCATAACTCTACTAGATAAGTCATATGGTGTGCTTAGGTGTAATTCACATTTCCATTCTAATGACCCAAATGTGGGTCCCGATAAGCCCAAGGCCCATATATCCAAAATTAGGGTTTCTAAACCCTAATTAGGGTTACCAACCCAATCATAGCCCAATAGGCCCAATAGCTAGGTCTTTTGATCAATTAGGGTTTATTAGGCTCATTTGGGTTTCGCTAGTCGGGCACCACCTACTACCACCTCGGGTAGTGGTGGCCAACAGCGGCTCACGGTGGTGGCCACCACCTCATAGTGGTGGTTATGGTTCAAGTCCATTTTTTCCAAGCATCCCAAACGAATAAAAACACAAACAAGGCACACCACAACCCAACACGACGGCTAGGGACGGCAGGAGGCGGCAGCCACCACCTCACGGTGGTGGTTATGAGTTTCTTTCCATTATTCTAATCTCTAATTACAATTTTACAAAGCTTTAATCCCAAAATAAACACACACACAACCACTTTGTGGCGGTAGGCGGCGCTAGATAGTGGCAGCCACCATCTCATAGTGGTGGTGATGCCTTTTCCGAGCATTCCAGCCAAACACACACGCCCACAAACTGAGACACGCACATCTAGACGTCTTTTGCTTGGAAAATGAAGCCAACCGCCCACCTGGTGGCGTCTGGCGGCAACAACACCACGGGAAGCGGCAGTAGCGGCGGCCACCAAGGCTGGCGGGCATGGTGGTTATTTTCCTCGATTTTCGGCCATCATCCCTCCAACCATACGTCTCGGGTTCAACAGAAACACCCACCCACGTCTGGCATGAGACCACCGCTCGCAACCACTGACTAGGCGGCTAGTGACGCGGGAATGAGCAGAGGTGGCGACCAAAATCCATTGCCGGCGACAATGACGGTCCTGACGTCGAACCCATAAGGAGGAACGAAGAATGAGGTGTTGTTGGCATACCGAGAGTCTTCTAGTCGCTTATGGCTCGCGCGACGTCGTCCTTATCTCTAATCTTCGGTCTTCAGCGCACCTCTCGGTTTTTCACGACGTTGATGGCACCGGGTGGCGTTCCAATGGCGAGTTAGCAACGACAGCAGGCTTGGTATTGAAGTGGCGGCTGGGGAGTTCCTTGAGGGTGGCAGTTATAGATGTTACTTTAGGTTTAGGGTTTGTGTCCAGGAAACGATGGGGAAGGGGTCACCGGGTATATCCCATGTCCTCATACAAACTTTGGTACACTTTTCCAAGATCGGCTCCTCCTCACAGATTTTGTTTTCAATTTAAGTCCGAATTTTACCCTTTGACCCTTGCTTCCATAAATTCTTTTCAAATTCGATCCCTAATTTACCAAACAGCCCCTTAGCCTCCAAAATATCTTCAAATGAGGTCCCAGAAGTACCATTTAGTCCCTGACTTTATAAATTCTTACAAAACCAATCTGGAACTTACACTTTTAACCATTGACTTCTAAAAGTGTAACATTCGGCTCCCGAAAACCAACACCCCACTAAAATTATGGATTTAAGGGCTGCAATTCGTATAATTTTTTATCTATCTATTTATTTAATAAATGGCGTGTTACAACTCTCCCCCACTTAAAATTAGATTTCGTCCTCGAAATCATTCCTTACCATCCCTTACACGCTCGACAACTTGAACGACTTGGCCACAATCCCGAGCATAACCTCAGCCTTCCCAAGGCAAATCAAGCCAACCCTCATAGGGTTCTAAAACCCGAAGATGCACGTACTCTTGGCATTATGATCACATTTACTCAATCTGAAATCTGAAGTCTCAAGATTTTATGACTCTTTGACAGACGCCCATATTGATCCAAAGCTGAATCCATCCCATAATTTTCCAAACTGACTACTCAGCTTCTGCTGTTAGGGAATTCTGTTAGAAGCAGAATCACTGACCAACAACCCCTGTAGATCACTTACTCTTGAAAGTAGGCTCAAATAATCCTTCGAGTAGGAGATCTATCCATGCAATGGTTAAACTCTGACGAGAGCTGCGCAACAGGGTCATATCCATTACTCTGAGATTATTTAATCTCGCTGCAAGTAACTTAGCACTTCCCAATCAACCAGCTATTCTGTCCGTATTTGCAACCTAAAACATATATACTAACACTGCCTAAATGCTAAAATTGCCCGAACATTGAACTGCCTAAAGCAGTATGTTGCCACATGGCTGCTGTCCAAAATCTACCGAGACCTGCCTGGTCTCAATTCGTTCGCCAATCATCTGAAATATCGGGTTTCAACCCGGTCGATGAGCTATAAAGGCTCCCATACGACCTTCGAACAAAATTATCTTCTGTCAAAAGTTACCATTAGTTATCTTACCATTATGGCTCTAACAACCTCCTAACCCAACAGATCGGGTCCATACGTCTAGTCCTGAAGTCACCAATCCAAAGCTAAAAGTGATTGCTACCTGACCAATGGTAGCCTTATATCACAAACAACCTCATACAATCCATTACTTCCCTGATCTCATAACCATCGTGGCGTTCCTACGATCTCATCACTGGCTCAACCAGGTCTAATTCATCTAGGGAAATCCGTGAACCAATATGTGGTCTTGCCGCGTCATCACTGTTGAACCTGAACTGGTGGGTACTCCTGTTCCTTCCGCATCCTAACAATGCGCTCAAGTTATTTACAAACCTCGTGAATGCTACGGCTACACCCGCAGACTTAAAACACTGTAGCACTATCTGACCGCTAGCGAATGCTACGGCTACCCCCACAGTCTTACAACACTTTCCATGCTAACTGACTGTTAGTGAAAGCTACAGCTACCCCCGTAGTCTTATAACACTTCCCACACTATCTGACTGTTAGTGAATGCTACGGCTACCCCCATAGTCTTACAACACTTTCCATACTATCCGATTGTTAGTGAATGCTATGGATACCCCCGTAGTCTTACAACACATCCCATACTATCTGACTGTTAGTGAATGATATGGCTACCCTCGTAGTCTTACAACACTTTCCATACTATCTGACTGTAAGTGCATGATACGGCTACCCCCATAGTATTCCAACACTTTCCATACTGGGTCGAACACGCACTCGACCTAACACTCAACTGAACATGAGTCCTAACTGGAGCCCTAACATGGTCCCTGAAACCTTCTTTATAATACCAAGGAAAAGCATGAACCAAATGTTGGAACGTTTTCTGAACTCCCAACTCACCAAATCCTCAACTGTGACGGCCACTCGACTCCCTTTCCCCCTGATGGGGATGCGAACCTCATCCTAGTTTCACACCTATTTCTACTCCTAGATACCTGATCATTTCTCCCCCACTTAGATTCGACTAAGTCTTCACGGAACCTGAGAATTGAAGAATTCCCAATCCTTCTCGCTTTCTAATAATCCGCTGTTGACAACCTGTGCTTATAAATGCTAGCGATTAATCACCGGAAACCATGATGAGTACCTTGAAATCTGGTCCAGTCTGACACCTCAATCCACCTCCCATGCTAACAACTCAAGGCCTTCATCTTCACTCTGGCTGACGAAACCTCGTTCCCACTCCCAACCTCGTAACACTACTGAACTCTGACCGAGCACAACCCATGCGAGAAATGCAATTCTCTTGAACATCCGATGACTGAACACCCATGCATCTAACACTCGCAACTTACTCCACTATCTTCATGCTAGCAGTCCTTCCCTAGCAACGATAGTGCCTTGAACTCCAAAGTTCATCCATAGACAATTGTCGACCATACCTAAATCATGATAGAACCACTGAACGCTGACTTCACTGGAGAACTATCGCTCTAATCCTGAGCTACTATCCTCCAAATAATACTCCTGCACAGATCTCGACAAAGATCCATAATGATAATGGTACACGCGGAACCCACTCCTCAAGATGCGTCCTTCTGTGGGTTCATCAAGGACTTTCCGACATGGAGGATGACATATATGATTCTTGATAACCCAGACACTAGCAAAAAACCCAACCGAGATCTGACTTATCCAAACTCACTCATTGTCACACCCTCAAACCACGGATGTCGGAAACGTCCGGGGGTGGAGGACTTCATGTATAGTATCACGACAACGAGTATAATAGTGCTCAAAGCAAATACAGCCATCATGGATATAATCGAAAAAGTGACACCATAGTATGAGTTTACATGTTTCAAATCAATTACACTATAATGACAAAATGAAATGTTTGACGATTTAACGTCCCATCCTCAAAAGCGGTTGATTTCCTGTTTCACTGAATTCCTGAGAATACAAGTAGTTTGAAAAAGTGTCAACAATTAAATTGGTGAGTTCATAAGAGTTTTATTTGAGAAAGAAGCCGTTTTCCTTGTAAAAAAAACGATAGAGTATGATTCCATAAAATTCAATATTTTCTTTATTAAATGCGAAATGAACTCTCTTATGTTATGCAATAATGTATTCTAGAAAGACCTGTAGATTCCTTCTATAATCACCCGGTGTATATAAGTTATATAAAATTTAAGTTAAATAAACTGTCGAATATAATGGGTCTGCCCTAGGTCCACAACCAAACAAGGAACAGGAAGTAAGGCGGGCCCACCAATTCTAGGTCGATTGCGACTAAATTCATATATAACTCTAACATGCACACTTAGCAAATTATAGCTGAAGTCTAACAATTCTAGATGAAACGTAGTTTTAATATCATGAAGGCCATTTAGTAATAAATTTGGTACTTTGTCATGTATACTTCAAGAAAAATCCCTTATTTTCCTTATAAAAGTTATGTAGCCTTAAATCCCAAGACCGAGAATATGAGTGTGTGTAACGCCCCGATTCTCAGGTATTGCTTATATAAATTTTTTTTGGGTTGAGCTCTACTCGACGAGTTTGTTGACCTACTCGTTGAGTAGCAGCGAGATGGGATCACGTGTTAAGTGACCTACTCGACGAGTCTATATTGGGACTCAACGAGTAGGAGCTGGCAGATGAAACCCTAAATCCCGGGGTTTTACATCCTATTTAAAGGAACCTTAGCCTCCCTTGGGCCTCTTTACAGTTCTAGAGAGTCCTTGAGAACCCTAATTCGTGTGTGTGCGCCTATTGTGTGTTTGAAGCTTTAGAAGAGGATCTTTGGAGGGAGAAGGCTTGGAGGAGAAGGAGATTGGAGCAAGTAGAGTGTGGGAATCAACACTTATCTCAGTTATCATCTTCTGGAGGTACCCGAATCGCCGTTTTTCCCTTGTAGATCTCTTTTATTGGTTGAGTTTTAGGGTTTTGTGGAATATTAAGTCGGTAAGATGAGCTATGGGCTAGATCTGAGGTTGTAACTTCAGATCTGGACCCCCCTTGGATTCTAGAAGCATAAAGTTACAGTTTTGGTCATGATTGAGGTCCCTCTTGAGCATGAAGCTCCATTAAGAACTTAAAATAAGCATTTAGAGCCTTTATAGCCATGCATGCACGTAAAGTTTGCAACTTTACGTGATAAGCATGCCCTAGAAGCTTGGATCTGTGATTTGGAGCCGCTGCATGGCTCAAATCAAGTCTGTATGGAAAAAGGACTGAATAGGCTCGGCAAGTCGCAAGGTTGACTCGGCGAGTCACATGAAGATGGCCGTGAACTCGACGAGTTGGATGAACAACTCGGCGAGTCCGATGAAGATTGCCATACACTCGGCGAGGTGAAGAACAACTCGGCGAGGTTGATGAGTTTTCTCCTGGATGTGTATGAGTGTGTATCCGTCGAGTTGCAAGGAGGAAACTCGACGGGTGGCCTTAAAGTTTGATCGAAAATCGAGGGAACTCGACGAGTCACCCCGATGACTCGGCGAGTTGGAATGTACCTCAAGGAGCTCGGCATGTAGCCGAGGGTACTCAGCGAGTTGAGGTCAACATGGACTATTGACCTTAACTGAGGACTTTGACTTTGACTAGGGGTTGTCTAGTGGGTTATGAAGTACCGTATAAGGTTAAGGAATTATGAGTATGTTGTACTATGATATTAGGTGGTGGGGCGTGTGTCAAGTGATCCGAGAGTTGGAGCTTACCTTTCGAGTCGACATCCGCGAGGTGAGTTATCCTCACTGTATCGATAGGGTCTACGGCACCAAGGTCGGCCCTTTAGTTGTTATTGTTATGATATGATTCATATGATTATGATCTGTTAGATCGGAACCAGGGTAGAAAGTATGTTATGCTCTTATGATCCGTAAGGATTGGTATGTTAGTGACCTGCTAGGTCGGTACTCTAGTTACGAGAGAATTCTATGATTGATAGTTAGTGAGATAGATATGTTTGATGTTTGTATATGCCAGTATATGATAATTATACGCATATGGTTATTTGCTTGTTGGTTGGGTTGAGGCGGTCCTGCTTTGTGATGAAGGCCAACATACCCTATGAGCGGTCCGGGGAGACTGCAGGCCCACGTGGCGGAACAGTCAGACCGAAGGCTTGGGATAGATTCATATAGACTGTAGGCCCAGTAGAGCGGTCCATTCTGGCCGATGGCCCAGTATGCATGTTGATTGATTGATTTTTACTGATATGGTATTGTCAGTGTGGTATTGGTACTTTGGGGGTAGCTCACTAAGCCCTTAGGCTTACAGTTTTCAGTTATTGTTTCAGGTACTTCAGGATATCGTGGCAAGGCGAAGGCGTGACCGAATCGCTCCTCGTCCTTATGATCTGTTTATGGGACACTGATGAAAAATGATTTGAAAACAATTTGTAAACAATTACTAATTTGGGTTTTAATTGTGAATGGAAAAGTTTAAATTTGGCGTAAATTTTATGGATGTTACAAGTTGGTATCAGAGCCTTGGTTTGAGTGAATTGGAGGAACACTCGTGTGAATCCAGTCTCAAATCAAGGAGATTTTCGGAAAGTAAGTTTTAAAAAAAAATGTTTTTCAAAATAAAGGATGGAGGATGCAGAGGGTACGATCAGCAGGAGCCTGTAAGTAAACCCCAAAATACCATACAATTATTTGATATTCTGATATGTTAGAACAGCATGCTAGTGCTAGGCTAGGGATCTTCAGGAATCGCATGATAGATTTGCCTGATTATATGATACCTATTAGCCTAGGGTTTCTTGTATATGGAATTGACATCATAACTGTAGATGTTTAGTATATGCATCACGGCTGTGTATAGTGAAGATCTTATAGCCTGAGAATGTCTGATTCGACCTTAGGGTAGGATTGGATATTCGAAAGTCTATCGGGTCCAGCGTTATGTGCGGCTAGCATACACTAGCGCTGCAGGGGCTGATGGAAGTTCCATGGAGGTGTGAGTTGTACAGAGCTGTGGGATCAGTTGTGAGATAGGTGATGTCCCCTAGTAGTGAGGGTTGAGCGCACATTATGTTGAGTATAGTATTAGGACCGCCTCAACTCAGGAGGGTGTCAATTTCTCGGTGATCGTCTGGTGTCGTGGCAGTGCAAGAAACAACACACCCTCTCAACCTCAACAACAGAAGCAGAATATGTTGCTTCCTCTGCTTGTTGTTCTCAAGTTATCTGGATCCAACATCAGCTGTTGGATTATGGTTTGAACTATCTAGAAACCCCTATTTTTTGTGATAATGAGGCTGCAATTCAGATTGCTAAAAATCCAGTCCAGCATTCGAAAACCAAGCACATTGATATTAAAATTCATTTCATCAGAGATTGTTTTGAGCGTTCGCTCATTCGGCTGGAACAGGTTCCCACTGCTAATAATGTGGCGGATCTGTTCACAAAGCCGTTTAACAAAGCTCGATTGGATGTGCTTGTGAGCTTTTTAAAAATGCTACGTTTTGAGGACTAATTTTTGCTTTAGGTTAGTTTAAATTTGCGCATTTTAATTTCATTCTCTCCCATGCACAAATTTAGGGGAGAAATAAACAAAAACCAAACAAAAATTAAAAAATAAAAAAAAATAGTGTTATTTCGGCTTTATTTCTTTTTCAGAATATATGAAAAAAAAACATTAGAAATCAGAAAATCAAAAATATGTTGCTGATAGTTTTTGTTTGTAGGTGATGTGTTGGGAAGTGATATAATCATGTGATAACAGGAAATCTGAATTTGTTGAAGGTTCCAAAGTTGAATTGTCTAAGCTCTGTGTTCTATGCGCTGGTAGGCACGAAAGTTCTCAAAATGGACTTGACTAGGATCAGATGAACCTAAGGAATTTAGAGACCTGACAGATCTTGACCTAGATAGTTCCATTTAGCTTGGCAATACGACGCTTGGGTATGTTAAGCAGAGAGATATACATGGGAATCTGCGGATACATTAAATGATCTGTATCTATAACTGTGGATTAACTTTTCCTCGATGTGCGGACTTTATCCTTAATTCCGGTATTGACGGGGCAACTGGGGAATTCCGATAAATTAGATCTGTAGAAAGTTATTTTCTTTCTTTCTTACTGTCAGTCATATGTTACCTCCTCTGTGTAATCGAAAGATCCGACCTGGACTACAACATATGCAACTCTGTCTCTCTGCATCTTCTTCTATGCTATTCTTCCTATCTGTTAGCCATATGCTGTCTCCTTTGCGTGATTAACAATCTGACCTGGTACACAACATATGTAACCTTCTACTTCTCAATCCCTCTGAACTCTAAGTTTGACATATGTTTCACTCTCGGCAAGTCCGCGCTGTAAAGTGAAACCCTAAATCCCCGGGCATGTGCCCTATTTAAAGGCCTTTATGGCCTCCATTTGCGGTCAATGCACCCCAGAGAAACCCTAGAGAGAGCAGTGAGAGAGTTGAGAGCAAGAAGAGGCTAATACATCACTTTTGGTGTAGTTTTGCTAGAAGGAAGAAGGAAACACCCATCTAGAGCGTGAAAGGAGCTTGGATCTGGGCTAATCCTCTTGAGAGTTCATCTCTAAAGGTATAATCCCTTCTATTTCGTGTTGATATGATAGATTTCATGATTTTAGGGTTTTTACCTCCATTTTATGTAAGATCTAGTGAGTATGAGGCCCCCTTTGTGTTAATAGCATCAGATATGGACCATGAGAGGTCCATAGAGTCACTATCCCTGAGCTTTATGCAAGCAAATGAAAGATTGGGGATTAGGTTGCCATTTTTAGATTTATTTCTCCATTTATGACTTGTTGTGGGTTGCATGCACGTAAAGGTTGCACCTTTACGTGACATTTGAACATTTGAAGGGTAGATCTGATACTTAGGGAAGCAGATCTGACCTTAGGAGGTCATTTGAGGATGAACATGGAGGCAACTCGCCGAGTCCATAAGTGGACTCAATGAATCGAGTCGGGGTTGCCCCGCGATTCGTGACAGGTATAACCCGTCGATTGGAAGGATGACTCGACGAGCCAAGAGAGGCTGAAAGGATTCAGAGGACCCGCATGGACTCGCCGAGTCGCCCTTGTACACTCGACGGATCGGGTCAAAGTTGACCGTTGACTTTCGTTGACTTTAGGGTTCTGGTCAAGACTGATTCAGGAGAGTTCAGGGAAGGGTATAATGGCCTTCTACCCAATCTGTAGAGATGAGATCATGAGTGAATATTGATCGAGGATGTTATCTGAATAATAGGAGGAGGCTAAGTCGGGACGTTGAGCACAAGAGTTTATTCGATTTCATTGAGTTGAGTCTTCTCACTATACATTACCTAGAGTGGTATTTATATGTAGACCAGAGGGTCTTGTATGCTATGTGTATATAAATGAGTTATGTGCATTGTGTTATATGTATGCTATGTGTTGAATAGACTGGGCCGGAGGGCCCAACGATATAGACCGGACCGAAGGGTCCAACGACACAGACTAGACCGAAGGGTCCGACGATCTATGATCGGACCAGAGGGTCCAACGAGCAACGAGACTGGAGGGTCCCGCTGAGACACATCGACCGGAGGGTCGTATTGTAGCCTCGAGTGGCGTATGTGTTGCATGTGGTATTTTGGGGAACTCACTAAGCATTTATGCTTACATTTGTTTTGTTATGTGTTTCAGGTACTAGCGAGGATCGCGGGAAGGCGCCAGCATGATCCGTACACACTGAGAGGATTTATATATTCGAGGATCTTGGGATTTTTTTATTGAGATATCATGTGTCACATTGGATTACTATGATATTTTATGAATGAGAATATGTTTTTAAAATGAAAAATTGTTTTGGAAATTTACGTCGTTACAAGTTGGTATCAGAGCCTTGGTTTGAGAGACTCGGATACACCTCCGGGCATATCTGAACTCAAACTGAGGATTTAAGAGAATTTTTCATAAAAGAAACAATTTTTGCAAAAGAGTAAAGGACTTTTGAGAAAAGCGGAACAGAGCAGTGTGTATGATCAGCCAGCGCCCGAACGGTGATTTCCCAAATACCCTTACATTATGTGTTATGAGATATTATGTGATATGTTATGCATGCTAGAGTAGGCTAGGTATTGCCTTAGCCTAGGAGTTACTGCTACTATGAGATACTTCGAGAGTAAGTAGGTAGCAGCGAGGAACTTATGAGTGGTCCACCAGAGGGTAGCCTGAGTTTAGTGAGATATAGAGTACTTGTGATCTGGGATCCTAGGAAGAGGACTTGGGGTGAATACCGATGCATTGTGGAAGGTAGTATAAGGGCCCGTACTACTGGAAACACCGGATCGGTGAGCATTCCAAGTAAGAATCCTTAGGGTACTAAAGAACAAGTAGGGTTGAGTATCGAGTGCGAGTATACTCGAACGAGTCTCTGATTCTTTTGTGTTGTATTTCAGAGACATCATGGTTGGGACGCGCCACCACCCAGGAGGCAGTGGTACCAGTGGTACCAACGATGAGGAGATTCGTTGGTTGATTCACGAGGAGGTGGTTGCGGCCATTCGAGCTGAGATACCAGAGATGTTCGGGTCTATCAAGACCACGCTGATCGAGACTTTTGATGAGCGGTATGCTGCTCTTACTGAGGCTGCTGTTGCTGCGGCCACCGTAGTTATCGCTGCTGCCAGGCCCCAGGGAGGTGACTCGTTGCTGTACCGAGAGTTCAGCAACACGAAGCCACCAGAGTTTGATGGGACGCAGGATCCGATTTCTGCGATGAGGTGGATTTCTGACATCGAGGGATGCTTCTACACCTGCTCGTGTCCGGAGCATCTGAGGGTTAGGTTTGCGCTTAACCAGCTTCGCTTGGGAGCGAAGGATTGGTGGAAGTTTGTGACGGCAGACTTCACTACGGCAGAGCTTACTGCGGTGACATGGGAGAGGTTCACCATGATGTTTCGAGATGAGTATGTTCCCCCTGTGGAGAGGGAACGTCTAGCCCATGAGTTCTTATCCCTCAAGCAGGGAACTGAGTCTGTGACGGTGATTACGAGGCTGTTTCACGTGAGGGCGTTGTTTTGCCCTGAGCACGTGTCGACTGAGCAGGCACGTATGAGCCGGTAATTGAGCATACTTAGGAGGGATATTCGTGCGTTCGTGGCGAACTCGTCATACCGGACATTTTCTGAGCTTCAGGCAAATGCCCGGAAGAGAGAGATTGTGCTGGAGACTCAGGTCAGGGAGGAGGCCGAGTCTCAGAGGAGGGATAGACGACCGACACAGGCGCAGCCGGTAGCCAAGCGGGCAAAGCCCGCTGATTCGAGATCTGGGGGTCCGAAGGGCCGCACTTGTGGGAAGTGCGGCAAGAGTCACGAGGGGGTGTGCAGAGCTGGGGTGTGTTACAAGTGTGGGAAGGAGGAGAATTTCGCGAGGGATTGCCCCAAGGGATTCTCGGTTTGCTTTCATTGCAACCAGACCGGCCATCGGAAGGCCGAGTGGCCTCAGCTACTACAGGGATCAGCACAGGGGTCTACACCTGTTGCTAGAGCTATCGAGGTCCGGCCAGCGAAGGCCGAGGCACCGAAGGCTCGCGGGAGAGCCTTCCAGTTGACAGCGGAGGAGGTCCGTGCAGTGCCCGATGTCGTGGCCGGTATGTATTCTTTTACTTACCTATTTTGAGTTTGATATTTTGTGCTTATATTGTGTTATGATTAGGTACTTTTCTTGTGAGTTATGTACCTGCATTGGTGTTATTCGACTCGGGTGCGAGTCGATCTTTCGTGTCATTAGCATTTAGTCAGCACATCAGTGTTCAACGGGAGGCGTTGAGTCGACCTCTACGAGTTTCTATAGCCGACGACCGAGCGGTGTATGCTACTGATGTGATCCGAGGATGTGTACTCGAGATCTTCGGCATTGAGTTTCCGATTGATTTGGTCCCGATTGCGATGGGAGATGTCTGTGTCATCGTGGGCATGGACTGGTTGAGCAGGTTTGGAGCAGTTATCGACTGCGAGCGACAGTTGGTGACCATACGAGACCCTAGTGGGGGAGTTCTTACGGTGTACGGCGAGGGTACCCGTTCAGGGTCAGCATTCTGTTCGGCTGCTAAAGCGAGGCAGAGTCTACAGTAGGGTTGCATTGGGTTTGTGGCCTACGTGATGGACACACGAGTAGAAGCGGAGAGGCCTAGTTCTGTTGATGATGTGCCGATAGTGCGTGAGTTCCCGGATATTTTCCCCGAGGAGTTGCCGGGTGTGCCTCCCGAGAGGCAGGTGGAGTTTCGCATCGATTTGGTTCCGGGAGCAGCACCTATCGCCAAGGCGCCCTATCGCCTTGCGCAACCAAAGATGCAGGAGTTATCCTCACAACTTGAGGAGTTGTTGGGGAAGGGATTTATCTGACCGAGTAACTCGCCGTGGGGAGCGCCGATCCTTTTTGTCAAGAAAAAGGATGGTTCACACCGGATGTGCATTGATTACCAGGAGTTGAACAAGTTAACGGTCAAGAACCGTTACCGACTGCCGAGGATTGATGATCTATTTGATCAGTTGCAGGGAGCGTCTTGGTTCTCCAAGATTGATCTGAGGTCTGGATACCATCAGATGAGAGTGCGTGGTGAGGATGTCCAGAAGACAGCGTTCAGGACTCGTTACGGGCATTACGAGTTCATGGTGATGCCTTTCGGGCTCACCAATGCACCGGCAGCGTTCATGGATCTCATGAACAGGGTGTGTAGGCCGATGTTGGATCGATCGGTGATCGTGTTCATCGATGACATATTGGTGTATTCGAGATCCAAAGAGCAGCATGAGGAGCATTTGAGGGAGATCCTCAGAGTTCTGAGATCGGAGAGGCTTTACGCCTAATTCTCCAAGTGTGATTTTTGGTTACGAGAGATCCAGTTCCTGGGACATCTCGTTAATCAGAATGGGATATTGGTCGATCCGGCCAAGATTGAGGCGGTGATGAGTTGGGAGGTGCCGAGATCCCCCACCGAGATCAGGAGTTTCCTGGGGTTGGCCGGCTATTATATGAGATTTATTGAAGATTTCTCCAAGATCGTCGTGCCTCTCACCAGGTTGACCCGGAAGGGCGTTACTTTTTCGTGCGGTCCTGAGCAGCAGGCCTCGTTTGAGACCCTTCGCCAGAGGTTGTGCGAAGCCCCGGTGTTATCCCTTCCAGAGGGAATGGAGGATTTTGTGGTGTACTGCGACGCATCGATATCAGGGTTGGGTGTGGTGCTTATGCAGAGAGGGCATGTGATAGCGTATGCATCGAGGCAGATGAAGCCTCATGAGACGAGGTATCCCACCCACGATCTGGAGTTGGGGGCAGTGGTGTTCGCCCTTAAGATCTGGCGCCATTACCTGTATGGGGTTCGGTGTACCATATACACGGACCACAAGAGTTCGAAGTATCTGATGGATCAGCCCAACCTGAATATGCGCCAGAGGAGATGGTTGGATGTGGTAAAGGATTACGATTGTGAGATCCTGTACCACCCGGGCAAAGCTAATGTTGTAGCTGATGCGCTGAGTCGTAGGGCGGAGAGTGCCTCGATTCGAGACACTTGTATGCTATTGACAGTGATAACTCGGGTGTTGGACACCATTCAGGAGGCCCAGGTGATTGGGCAGGTACCTGAGTTTGTTACCGATAGTCGTGGGATGATGACCTTTCAGGGTCGGATTTGGGTGCCGTATGCAGGCGGGACACGCACCACTTTGATGGAGGAGGCGCACCGATCGAGGTTCTCGATCCATCCCGGGGCCACTAAGATGTATTTGGACCTAAAGAGGGACTATTGGTGGCCCTGTATGAAGAGCGATGTAGCATGGTTTGTTGAGAGGTGCTTGACCTGTCGTAGGGTTAAGGCGGAGCACCAGCGTCCGCATGGCAAGTTGCAGCCACTTGAGGTTCCCCAATGGAAGTGGGAACAGATTTCTATGGATTTCATCACCAAATTGTCGAGGACCGCATGGGGTGTCGATGCAATTTGGGTGATCGTCGACCGGCTGACGAAGAGCGCACATTTTCTTGCTATCAATGAGAGCTCTTCTGCTGAGAGGCTGGCAGAGTTGTATGCGAGGGAGGTGGTATCGCGGCATGGGGTGCCGATCTTGATTGTGTCAGATCGAGATGTACGTTTCACTTCCAGGTTCTGGAAGAAGTTCGACAAGGAGTTGGGTACGAGGTTGCATTTCTTTACCTCCTACCACCCCCAGACGGACGGACAGAGTGAGCGGATGATTCAGACACTCGAGGACATGCTTCGAGCATGTGTGTTGGACTTCGGGGGAAGTTGGGACACGTACTTGCCGTTGGCTGAGTTTTCCTACAACAACAGCCACCATTCGAGTATTGGTATGCCTCCCTTCGAGTTGTTGAATGGGAGGAGGTGTTGGACTCCCATTTTCTGGGGAGAGGTAGGGCAGCGTGTGATGGGTAGCACCGAGATAGTGCTTCAGAAGACAGAGCAGATACAACAGGTGAGACAGAGGTTAATGACGGCTCAGAGTCGTTAGAAGAGTTATGCGGATAGGCGACGATCCGAGCTTGAGTTCCAGGTGGGAGACTTCGTACTCCTGAAGGTGTCTCCTTGGAAAGGAGTGATTCGGTTCAGGGAGAGGGGCAAGATGGGGCCCCGGTACATCGGTCTGTTCAGAGTGACCGCGAGAGTGGGCAGGGTAGCGTATCGTTTGGAGCTACCTGTGGAGTTGAGCCAGATTCATGATACCTTTCATGTGTCTCAGTTGAGGAAGTGTATAGCCGATGAGTCAGCGGTAGTGCCGCTGGAGGACATTCAGGTAGATGCGAGGTTGAATTATGTTGAGGAACCGATCGCGATTTTGGATCGGAAGATCAAGGTTCTGAGGAACAAGGAGGTTCCCCTGGTTCAGGTCTAGTGGCAACATCGGAGAGGGTCCGAGCTGACTTGGGAGCCGAAGTTGGAGATGCGGGAGCAGCATCCAGAGTTGTTTGCGGGGCAAGACTTCGAGGGCGAAGTCTGATTCTAGTGGGGGAGAATTGTAACATCCGGATTACCAGGTATCTTATTTTAGTTATTTATTTTGGGTTTTCTGGAGCGACTCGGCGAGTAGACGCTCAGACTCGCCGAGTAGGATCGCGATTTCTTGACTGGATTAATGACCGGACTCGACGAGTAGATATTTGGACTTGGCGAGTCTGCGCTGTAAAGTGAAACCCTAAATCCTCGGGCCTGTGCCCTATTTAAGGGCCTTTATGGCCTCCATTTGCGGCCAATACACCCCAAAGAAACCCTAGAGAGAGCAGTGAGAGAGTTGAGAGCAAGAAGAGGCTAATACATCACTTTTGGTGTAGTTTTGCTAGAAGGAAAAAGGAAACACCCATCTAGAGCGTGAAGGGAGCTTGGATATGGGCTAATCATCTTGAGAGTTCATCTCTGGAGGTATAATCCCTTCTATTTCGTGTTGATATGATAGATTTCATGATTTTAGGGTTTTTACCTCCATTTTATGTAAGATCTAGTGAGTATGAGGCCCCCTTCGTGTTAATAGCATCAGATCTGGACCATGAGAGGTCCATAGAGTCACTATCGCTCAGCTTTATGCAAGCAAATGAAAGATTGCGGACTAGGTTGCCATTTTTAGAGTTATTTCTCCATTTATGACTTGTTGTGGGTTGCATGCACGTAAAGGTTGCACCTTTACGTGACATTTGAACATTTGAAGGGTAGATCTGATAGTTAGGGAAGCAGATCTGACCTTAGGAGGTCATTTGAGGATGAACATGGAGGCAACTCGCCGAGTCCATAAGTGGACTCGACGAGTCGAGTCGGGGTTGCCCCGCGATTCATGACAGGTGTAACCCGTCGTGTGGAAGGATGAATCGACGAGCCAAGAGAGGCTGAAAGGATTCAGCGGACCCGCATGGACTCGCCGAGTCGCCCTTGTGCACTCGACGAGTCGGGTCAAAGTTGACCGTTGACTTTGGTTGACTTTAGGGTTCTGGTCAAGACTGATTCAGGAGAGTTCAGGGAAGGGTAGAATGGCCTTCTACCCAATCTGTAGAGATGAGATCATGAGTGAATATTGATCGGGGATATTATCTGAATAATAGGAGGAGGCTAAGTCGGGACGTTCAGCACGAGAGTTTATTCGATTTCATTGAGGTGAGTCTTCTCACTATACATTACCTAGAGTGGTATTTATGTGTAGACCAGAGGGTCTTGTATGCTATGTGTATATATATGAGTTATGTGCATTGTGTTATATGTATGTTATCTGTTGAATAGACCGGGCCGGAGGGCCCAACGATATAGACCGAACCGAAGGGTCCAACGACACAGACTGGACCGAAGGGTCCGACGAGCTATGACCGGACCAGAGGGTCCAACGAGCTACGGGACTGGAGGGTCCCACTGAGACACATCGACCGGAGGGTCGTATTGTAGCCTCGAGTGGCGTATGTGTTGCATGTGGTATTTTGGGGAACTCACTAAGCATTTATGCTTACAGTTGTTATGTTATGTGTTTCAGGTACTATCGAGGATCGCGGGAAGGCACCGGCATGATCCGTACACACTGAGAGGATTTATGTATTTGAGGATCTTGGGATTTGTTTATTGAGATAACATGTGTCACATTGGATTACTATGATATTTTATGAATGAGAGTATGTTTTTAAAATGAAAAATTGTTTTGGAAATTTACGTCGTTACATCAACGGTTAGACTCAGACGAGAGCTGGGCAACAGGTTCATATCCATTACTCTGAGATTATTTAATCTCGCTGCAAGTGACTTAGAACTTCCCAATCAACCAGCTATTTCGTCCGTATTTGCAACCTAAAACAAAAATACTAACACTGCCGAAACGCTGAAACTGCCCGAACACTGAACTGCCTGAAGCAGTATGTTGCCACGTGGCTGCTGTCCAAAATCTATTGAGACCTGCCTGGTCTCAATTCTTTCCCCAATCATCTGAAATATCGGGTTTCAACCCGGTCGTTGTGCTATAAAGGCTCCCACACGACCTTCGAACGAAATTCTCTTATGTCAATAGTTACCATTAGTTATCTTACCACTATGGCTCTAACAACCTCCTGACCCAATCGATCGGGTCCGTACGTCGAGTCCTGACGTCACCAATCCAAAGCTAAAAGTGATTGCTACCTGACCAATGGTAGTCTTATATCACAAACAACCTCATACGGTCCATTTCTTCCCTGATCTCATAACCGTAGTGGCGTTCCTACGATCTCATCACTGGCTCAATCAGGTCTAATTCATATGGAGAAATCTGTGAACCAATACGTGGTCTTGCCGCATGATCACTGTTGCACCCAAACTGGTGTGTACTCCTGTTCCTTCCGCGTCCTAACAATGCGCTCAAGCTATCTACCAACCTCATGAATGCTACAACTATACCCGCAGACTTACAACACTCTAGCACTATCTGACCGCTAGCGAATGCTACGGCTACCCCGACAATCTTACAACACTTCCTAGACTATCTGACTGTTAGTGAAAGCTACAGCTACCCCCGTAGTCTTACAACACTTCCTAGACTATCTGACTGTTAGTGAATGCTACGGATACCCCCGTAGTCTTACAACACTTCCCATACTATCTGACTGTTAGTGAATGCTACAGCTACCCCCGTAGTCTTACAACACTTCCCATACTATCTGACTGTTAGTGAATGCTACGGCTACCCCCGTAGTCTTACAACACTTTCCATACTGGGTCGAACACGCACTCGACGCAACACTCAACTGAAATTGAGTCCTAACTGGAGCCCTAACATGGTCTCCGAAACCTGCTGACTGATGCCAAGGAAAAGCATGAACCAAATGTTGGAACATTTTCTGAACTCCCAACTCACCCAATCCTCAACCTAGACGACCACTCGACCGCCTTTCCCCCTAACAGGGATGCGAAACTCATCCTAGTTTCACACCTATTTCTGCTCCTGGACACCTGATCAATTCTCCCCCACGTATATTCGACTAAGTCTTCATGGTACGTGAGAATTGAAGGATTCCAATCCTTCTCGCTTTCTAATAATCCGTTGTTGACAACCTATGCTTACTAATGCTAGCGATTAATCACCGGTTAAACCTTGAGATCGCCCATCATCAGAAACCTTGATGAGTACTCTTGAAATCTGGTCCAGTCTGACACCTCAATCCACCTCCCATACTGACACCTGAAGGCTTTAATCTTCACTTTGACTGACGAGTCATCGTTCCCACTACCAATCTCGCAGCACTACTGAAATCTGACCGAACACAACCCATGCGAGAAATGCAATTCTCTTGAACATCCAATGACCGAACACCCATGCGTCTAACACTCGCAACTGACTCCACTATCTTCATGCTACCAGTCCTTCCCTAGCAATGGTAGTGCCTTGAACTCCAAAGTTCATCCATAGACAATTGTCGACCATACCTGAACCATGATAAAACCACTAAACGCTGACTTCACTGGAGAACTATCGCTCTATCCTTGACCGACTATCCTTCAAATAATACTCCTGCACAGATCCCGACCAAGATCCGGAATGATAACGGTACATGCGGAACCCACTCCGCAAGATGCGTCCTTCTGTGGGTTCATCAAGGACTTTTCGGCATACATGATGGCATATATGATCCTTAATAACCCAGACACTAGCAGAAAACTGACCCGATATTTGACTTATCCAAAGTCACTCATAATTCCAAAGCGATAAATATTCCCAACATCCATCTAGTAGTTGTACAAGATGACATACCCGCAACATATGGAGAAATACTGATCACGTTCAGCTGACATGATCAACCCTGCCACACCTGTAGCAGCCTAAACCCTTGGAGCGACAAACTCCCTTGTGCACTTTCTCATACGTGA
Source organism: Lactuca virosa (assembly GCF_052849685.1). Lineage (NCBI taxonomy): Eukaryota > Viridiplantae > Streptophyta > Magnoliopsida > Asterales > Asteraceae > Lactuca > Lactuca virosa. The sequence goes on from NC_136429.1 coordinate 464,348,342, forward strand.
TGCACTGACTCCGGCCCTGCTGGCCTTTCATCTGATGATCAGAAGTCATGGGTCTCTTCCCGGGACCCTCTACTATATGCACCTGGCACGAACCTCTCTTCTCAAAGTGCCCCAAATCGGTCTCGCATCCTCGGACTTAAAAGTCATATCCTCCAGGGTCTGACACCCTGTCACGCTCACTAACTCACTTGCCAATGGATAAGCTGCAACCACTGGGACATCCTCTGTCCCCAAACCGGGTCACAAACTCCTCCCCAATGCTTCTCAGATTCTCCAAGACCCTCACCGATTCTATTATGGATCATGTGTTTTCAGTAGTACGGGCTCAATACTACCTTCCACACCTATCTATACTTTCCTCAGCAATCGTCCCGAATCCTCCAAGTCACTTGCTCGAACTGATACACCCAGTCTCACTAAACCTAACTACTAACCCACTGAAACATATACTAGGCTTTCCTAGGTTCTCGAACTCACCCAGTCCTCAGGTGCTGAAAGATTCCCAGTAATGTCAACTAGCTACCACATGAATATAACCACATGCAACAGAGATCAGATAATCCTTCGAGTAAAAGACTTATCCCTAGAACAGTTGGACTCAAACAAGAGCTGCGCAATAGGGTCAAATCTATCACTCTGAGATTATCCACCATGTGCTACATGTGACTTAGCATATTCACTTAATAGCTAATTCACATTACTAAGAGTCACACAAAGCACAAAGCTAGCAGCATTCAGAAAATGGAAAATCTAACCATCATATTCCAATCAAACCAATCTATACTCTAATCCGCAATATGTACATGCAATTCAAAGGCTCATACAATCAGGCCTAACCTAAACAGGCTATCCTATCACTGACTGATCAGTACTAGCATGCAAGTCTACAAGCACATACAATAGGAATATAAGGCATCCTTCCTAGATTATTAGCCCTAATCTAGCATGCAGTTCTCATACTCATATCATAACATAGCATATCATAACATGTATGGGTATCTTGGGGAAAACTTACTTGAGCTCGACTGATTGCACGCATCACATACCTTGTTCTTTTCAAACTTCTTTTTATAAAATGATTTTACTTTTGAAAATTTTTCATACCAAGTCCTTAGTTTGAGTCCAGACAAACCCGAAAGTATGTCCGAATCCCTCAAACCAAGGCTCTGATACCAACTTGTAGCATCCCAAAATTCAAGACTAAAAATTTCGTTTTTAGTTTACTACTGTTGGATTAGTGTCTAAGCCCATAACTATAATTGATATATAGTTCACCCGTCCCGGCATGGTCCATTTGGGTTGCATGGCATCAGGACATTTGGATAGAGCTTTTGTGAGAAGAGGATATTTGTGACATATTAATATATTATAAGTTCTAATATATTAATATGAAATTATATTATTTAATTAGTATTGATCAAGAATTAATTTGGAATTAATTTAGTGATCAAAAGAGACTAATTAAATATATGGGGATTGATTGGATAAATCATTCATTCTTATATATGTGGGCTTATGATCCATGATTCCTTATGTTGGGTTTAACCCATGTGGTGACCCATGGATACTCCATGGAGGTTAAAACCTATGGAGCATAAGGAATGGGTAAAGTCATGGGTTACATGGTGTAACCCTAATGTGTCCACTATATAAAGACCCCATTGGTTATTGAAATCGTCACTAGTGCATACACAAGAGGGCAAGCCGATTTCAAGAGTGAAGTATCTCTTCTCATTATTATTCCAAGTTGTTTTGATGTTGTATGAACCATTTGAGGTGTCACACTTTGGGCACTAGGCTCTTGAGCTCCATGGAATCAAGCTACAACAAAGAGGTATGTAATTCTACTAGATTTTATATTACATGTACTTTATATTATGCTAGTTAGAACAATACCTTCGAAAAATGATATTTGCATGTATAATAGAGAAAACATAGATCCAAGGTATTTAGGGTTGCATGTACACCATAGGAGTGTTAGAATATTCAAAACCCAACAAATAATTTATAAAACCAACAGTATAAAAACATCCATAAAACATCACATGTCAAAACCAAAGTGTCAATAATCAAAACATGTTATCATAAAACAATATCAAAGTATAATCCCAAAGATCTCATGTGTGAGAAACATATTGTGATGCGCTGCGATCGATCCGGCTCCATTCCTTTGAAAACGAAGTACCTGAAACCAAAACTGAAAACCGTAAGCACGAAGCTAGTGAGTTCCCCCATCATACCACATACCATGCTAGACATATCTGGGTGCCCGACCTACCCTGGTGAGCATACCGGGGTGTTCAACCTACCCCTGCTAGGCATACCGGGGTGCCTAACCTACCCTGTCAGACATACTGGGGTGTCCGACCTACCCCACCGGTTTATATCAACCGGTTACGGGGAGTATTTCACCCCCTACTACTACCACATAAAACATAACATAATCATGCTGTCAGACATACCGGGGTGTCCGACCTACCCCTTGGCCATATCGACAATATATGGGGACTATTCTCCCTACTACCACTATCACATAACATCATATCATGAACATACTTCTAGGCATGCATGGGCACTGACTACCCCATCGGTATGTTTCAACCGGTATCTGGGGACTATTTTACCCCTACTACTACTAACACATATATCAGATCATCCTAACACATAGATCATATCAGATAGTTGCAAAACAAAAAATTATCACAAAGACAATCATCTCATACATAATTACCTACTGGTGGGCCAGCATTGGTGCCTTACACCCACCTCTACTGGAAGGTAACTCACCTCACACTGCTGAAGTCCGGCAGACAAAACCCTGGCTGCTGGATGACAGCTTCCCGAACTGTCAATATCTAAAAAACACCCAATTAATAATTGGGTTCCAACACAAAAATCATAAGTCCATGATTGGGGTAAAAGACTACTTTACCCTATCTTAGCTTGATTCAACTCAAGGCCTAATGCAAAGGCCCAAAAGTTAAACTATGAATCCAAGCCCAACATATGGCCCAATTTTCCAGATTGGGCCCAAAACTTTACATGGTCTTATTCTAAGGCCCAACCATTTAGTCCAGTCCAACATTTGGCATTTCTAATGGCCCAAAATTATATAATCATTAAGGCCCAAACTATGGCCCATCTCTGCCCCAATTTTCCAAATTGGGACCAACCCCTCATATGGGCCTTACCCTAAAGCCCACCTAATTATTCTAGTCCATACGATTGTTCTTGAATAGCCCATTATTGGCCCAATCACCAAAGCCCAATAGAAAGGCCCAACTTAAGGCTTAAGTGAAATTAGGGTTTTCACATAAAATAACGATTAGGGTTAAGTGTTTCTGACTTAACCCGTTAAGGACTTAATCCATTAAGTCCATCACTCTACTAGATAAGTCATATGGTGTGATTGGGTGTAATTCACAATTCCATTCCAATGACCCAAATATGGGTCCCGATAAGTCCAAGGCCAATATATACAAAATTAGGGTTTTCTAAACCCTAATTAGGGTTTCCAACCCAATCATAGCCCAATAGGCCCAATAGTTAGGTCTTTTGATAAATTAGGTTCACTAGGCCCATTAGGGTTTCTCTAGTCGGGCACCACCCATTACCACCTCGGGTAGTGGTGGCCAACGACGGATCACGGCGGCAGTCACCACCTCACGGTGGTGGTTATGGTTCTAGTCCATTTTGTCCAAGCATCCCAAACGAATCAAAACACAAAGAAGGCATACCACCACCCAACACAGCGGCTGGTGGCGGCAGGAGGCGGCAGCCACCACCTCACGGTGGTGATTATGAGTTTCTTTCCATTATTCTAATCTCTAATTACAATTTACAAAGCTTTAATATTAAAAATAAACACACACACAGCCAGCTTGCGGCGGCATGCGACGGTAGATAGTGGCAGCCACCACCTCACGGTGGTGGTGATGCCTTTTCCGAGAATTCTATCCAAACACACACGCCCACAAACTGAAACACGCACACCTACATGTCTTTTGCTCGGAGAGAGAAGCCAACTACCCACCTGCTGGCGTATGGAAGCGGCAACACCATGGGAAGGCGGCAGTAGCGGCGACCACCATGGCTAGCGGCCATGGTGGTTATTTTCCTCGATTTCTAGCCAGCAAACCTTGCACCATATCTCTCGGGTTCGACAGCAACACCCACCCACGCCTGTCATGAGACCACCGCTCCCAACCACTGTCGGCGACAATGACGGTCCTGACGTCGAACCCATAAGGAGGAACGAAGAATGAGGTGTTGTTGGCATACCGAGAGTCTTCTAGTCGCTCATGGCCCGCGCGACGTCATCCTTATCTCCAATCTTCGGTCTTCATTGCACCTCTCGGTTGTTCACGACGTTGCCGGCAGCGGGTGGCTTTCCGATGGCGCGTTTGCGCCGGCAGCAGGCTCAATATTGCAGTAGCAGTTGGGGAGTTCCTTGAAGGTGGCGCCTGTAGATGGGGAAGGGGTCACCGGGTATATCCCGTGTCCTCATAAAAATTTGGTACAATTTTCCAATATCGGCCCCTCCTCACAGATTTTGTTTTCAATTTAAGTCTGAATTTCACCCTTTGGCCCTTGCTTCCATAAATTCATTTCAAATTCGATCCCTAATTTACCGAACAGCTCCATAGCCTCCAAAATCTCTACAAATGAAGTCCCAGAGGTTACCATTTAGTCCAGGCCTTCATAAATACTTACAAAGCCAATCCAGAACTAACACTTTAACCCCTGACTTCTAAAATTGTAACATTCGGCTCCCAAAAACCAACACCCCACTAAAATTATGGATTTAAGGGCTACAATTCGTATAATGTTTTATCTATTTATTTATTTAATAAACAGGGTGTTGCAGAACTGAGAACTAGGGTTTTAGCCAAACATGGCTAAAAACAAATCTAAACTAATAAAAAGAAAAATGAACCGAATAATCTTTAAACTAAGTGTATGAGATGATTCATAGCCTTTAGATCTTCAGAAATCGATGAAAGGTATCAGAAATCGCATTCATAAGTGTTTTCCGTCCTCTAGAACCGACTATAATTCGAATATGATCATGAGGATCGTATTTATACTCAAGACAGAAGCTTCAAAAACAAGTCGACAGAAAATGCCATTGTAGAAGGCATATATGCGATCACAAAAATTGAGTTGTTTTTTTTTTTTCAGATTTACCCTTAAATGATGTACGATGCGATTTTTAACATTTTTGGAGCTGCAGGACAAAAATGTGATTGCCGATAATATATATGCAATCGATGAAATTGACTTTTCTTCTCAGATGACTTTTTTTGACACTGGGAAACTTCGACCCATTTATGCGATCACATAAGTGAGAAATGTGATCGAATTTTTGGGTTTTTTTGAATGTTTCTGTCGTGATTCTTCAGTTTCAGTAACTATAAATGCCGTCTGAAATTTTGTCCATCTTCTGGAACATTTTTAATCTCGGTAATCAGAATTCCAAGTAATGAGATATGGTCAAAATACTGGCAATGGGTCAAAGCTGCCAACAACATCCTTTAGGCTTTAGATTGTAGCAGTCTATCTTCGTAAAATCAATTCGATCAAATGTTTCTTGACAAAATAACTTCTAAGAATTCCTCATAATCCTGTTTCAGTTCCAACTCCATTTAGGCTCCAAATATGCATCCAATTGCTCCCAAAGTACCGCTCCACTCGAAATATCTAAAAATGTCACATAAATGCTAGCAGTATGAGAATTATGAAAAAGGACACGAGCTGAACATTATTTAAACTAGTGACATGAAAATATATAAAATATGTTAATGCTAATAAAACTACCCTAAAAGATGCATAAAATGCCATCTATTAAATCTCCCCAAGCTTAAACCTTAGTTGCCCTCAAGTAATAAAAAAGGTTAAACATTATGAACAAATGGAAAGATGTAGATGACCTAAAAATCATTTAGAATAAAAGAAACAAAAAAAAAACTTGAAATAAAAATACTTCACTATTTTTTCTTCACGTGATCAAATTTCACATCGAGGAAGCTCAAATGAAATCACTACCTAGACAACAGTCTTAATACCTTTATTGTAGATTCATAAATCATATTAAATAAGTTAAACCAAGCTTGTGTAAATAAATTTTACGACAAATTAAATTTGTGAAAACATTGTATTTTTAAAAATAATTTCATGAAAATTCATTTATAAAAACTTAGTTTGACCGACCCCTCCGTTTTTTTCCGAACTCGTCCAGTAAACATGGTAAGCTCCATTATGGACAACAAATCCATGCTTACCCCTAGGATTCCACTATCGAAGGATCTACCTTATTATGTCACACATATTCTTTGTCTTGATCGACTCTTCAGATTTAACTTTGCTTGGTTCTTGATTTCGACTTGAACTTGACTTGAATTTGATGTGAATTTGACTTTGAATTTATGATTTCTTTAAGTTGCTTGATGTGCCCTTTCTAACATAGATATTGACTGGGCGCATATTCTACTTTGTGGCCTACCATATCTTCAATACTTCAAAAATGATATTAAAATGTGTAGATATAACAAGATTTCCCTACTAACCACAAAAGACATAGAAACTATAGGGTTAAGTACTTCAAGGAAAGAAAAGGGTTATTCAATCTAGGTTCTTTTAAGGCATTTAATGAAATTATTTCTAAAACAATGTTTGTTTTTCCATCCCACACTTCCATTGTAAAAATTATCTGACTCTTATGTTGGTTCATATTTTTAAAACATTTAAAGCACTTTCTGATATGAAAAAATAATTCTTAAAAGTGATTGTAATGAGACTGTTATTTTTGGTTCCTATCACACTTCATCTTTACAGAGCTATCAAATGTAAATAATATCCTCATCCATGTATTTTAATTTTTTTATAGATTTTTTGAAAGTTTTATATGTTGAAAATAAAAAAAAATAAATAAATAGAAAAAATTCTTTTTTGTTTTTTTTGTGAATGCACAAAAATAAAAACGATTTTTTTTTTGGATTTTTTGAATTTATATATGGAAATGCAATGCAAAAAATAAAATGCAAAAAGAAAAATAAAATTTGAAATATTTTACTAAAAACAGAAAAATTTAAAATTTTTAACAAAAAATGAAAATTTTTACACTAACACCCTCCTCAAGTTTAAAATGATTCATTGTCCTCAATGCTCAGAGATGAATGAACAGCTCAATAAAGCATATAAAAGCAAAAGCTCGCATCTAGGAAAGAATGTACTTGATGGATTTGTAGAAATCTAATTCTGACGAAGACGTGGAAAAATAATCTGAATTTCAGCAACTCTGTCGATCCTCTGGTTTCCCCAAGTATGCTTGGAACTGCGGCCATCTCTTTATTGGAAGCATCAAATCTAAAAACAATTCATAGGGTTACCTCCCGGAAAGCTGCCCATTTTTAAAGTCGTTGGCTCGAGTTTTCCCAAGTAGATTTATTAACCGGTGTGATTAGGACTTCTATGAAGCTCAACTCTCTTCCTTGTCACTCCGTATCCCTTCATATATGGTATAATTGGAGGATCTGGAACTTTTTCAATAAATCGGAAAGACTTCAGATATTCTTCAGATAAAATTTTCAGATTTTTGAACTTCTTTCGTTTTTTGATCTTATTTCCAGAAATCTACTTGTTTCTCTGATTTTTCTTTTCTAGAGATCTTCTCAGTAGAAATCGTCACTTTTTCTTTGATCCTGTTTCCAGAAACCTTATTTTCTTCCTCCCCAAGCTTATATTTTTCTGCTAGCTCCTTCTTTGATGTTTCTTCAGCATAAATCAACTTTCTTTAACCTCCCCAAGCTTATTTCGTTTCAGCTGCTTGGATGTATTTTCAAATATATTCTTGTCTAATAATAAATCTTGCATGAAAACATCTAAAAATCTCACAGCAACCCTTAGATAAAGGACTGCTGGATGCCCAAAATCTTAATAGAAATATTATTAGTAGTATCATCATCATTCAGTTTAAAGTTCATTACCTCCCCATCAAATTCCATAGAAAGCGTACCGAAATAAACATCAATTTTCGTTTTAGTAGTTTTTCAGAAAAGGTCTTCCAAAATAATTGAGTTTTTATCTGATACATCTAAATCACCCATGTCCAAAATATAAAACTCAACATGAAAAATAAGCTAACCTACTTGGACGAGAACATTCTCCAATACTCCTTTTGGGTGTACTGTCAAGTGATTTGCCAACTGAATGAGTGTCCCGGTCTTTTGTAAAGTTCCCAATATTAATTTTTCAAAAACAGAAAAGGGTAGGCCATTGACTGATGCACCTAAATCAAGCTTGACACTTGAAAAAGTAAGGTTCCCCAATTTACAAGGGATCAAGAAAATTCTCAGATCCTTACACTCTGGGGGAATATATTTTTGTAGACTTGAAGAGATATTTTCACCAGATTTGATAGTTTCATTAATTTTAATCTTTTTCTTAGAAACACATAAATTTTTCAGAAACTCGGCATGATGAGGGATGCATTTAATTATTTATAAAAGTGGGATATTTACCTCCACCTTACGAAAGGTGTCCATAATATCCTTGTCCTCACGTTCGCACTTCATGCTTCTCAGTCGTGATGGGAAGGCTGGTAGGGGCTTGTACTCCTTCCTATTCGGCTTCACTGGTTGTTGACTTTATGTTCCTTTATCTTCTTTGGCTTCTTCTTCAACGAAAACCTCTTCATATTCTTCTTGTTCTTATTTTTTATTCTTTTAAATCTTCTTCTTCAACTAGAACTTCTTCATACTCTTCTTCACCTTCTTTTTCTGGTTCGGATACACTTGGGCCTTCATAAATTTTCGCACTTCTCAAGCAAATAACTCTCAAATTGTGCTTTGGATTGTTCTAAGTGTGCGCCAGTAACTTTCCTCGAGATTCCAGTCGTCCCACAGAAGTAGCAAGTTGAGACACCTGTTGTTCCAGATTCTTGATACTAGTTCTAGTTTCATTCTGGAATGCTTGGGTACTTGTTGAATGACTCATTACAATATCTTCTAAGGCTACAATGGAGCTGTTGGGTTGCTGATGCAAATTTTGGTTCTGAAAATTTTGCTGCTGATAATTTTGTTGATTTGTATTCTGAAAGTTATGTTGATTCTGAGAATTCTGCTAAAAGTTTGTTGGCTGAAAACCCGGTGGTTGCTAAAATTGTTGTCTTGGGTGTAAATTATTATTCTGATAGTAGTTTGGAGGCGGATTATAAATCTTCTGTTGCTGGTATCTTCCGGCAGCTTTGACTGGAGCAACATCATCTTGCAATATTTGACACATAACTGTTGGATGTTCAGTCTTCAGGCAGATACCACATTGTTTCTTCATAGCTACTTTTTCTTTCATCAGGAGCCGAACCGCTTTTGTCAATTCGGATATTTGGGTCTCCAGATGAGCATTTCTGACTTGTTTGACACCCCTTGACTGACTAGAATACCTCTCATCTTTTTTTTCCGGAATGCTTTGACTATATCTCCCGCTTCTCAATCAGCTCCTGAATTTCTGTTGGTGTCATATCACCTAAGAAACCACTACTAGAAGCATTTATAAGGAGCCCCCCCCCCCCCCATGGGCATCAGACCTTCACAAAATCAGTTATAAAGCTGGTAGTCACTGATCTCATGTTGTGGGCACCGTGTTGGAACCTGAAAGTGAACTCTAGCAATCCTAAGTCTGGATTCAGATGTATTTGCATTCCGGAACAAATGGTCCGGAGTGAAATGTGAAGAGTGGTCCGGAATCTATCCGAATTAGGAAAGAAGAAGATACGAAGCTGAAGGCATTCCGGAATGACTCTCATGTCCGGAATGGATGCTGATCCGGAGCAACTCTATTTTGTCGTTGTGCATTTATTTAATTTGTCTTTGTATTGATGTGACATTTCATAGGACTTAATCTTTTATTGTATTTAGACAATCAGAATGTCAGGAACATTTCTATTGTCCAGTCCTATGCAAGTATTCTAGTTAATTCGATGTAACCTTCACTCCTATTTGTAGGAGCATTCAATACAAGTCAACTACGGATCTTTCACTCAACATTTGGCATTTCATTAAGTTTATTTAAAACATTCTTCTTGTTCTTCATTTATTAGCTTTACCTTGATCATTCATTCTCATTCGTCATTTAATGACTTGATCATTTGTTGAATATATTATCTGAGACTTGAATTGTCTTTCCAGGCTTGACTTGAACATCTATTTGCAAGCAGACATTGATCTTAAGCATTCACTCAAGGTTTGAGTTCTCAAACCTTGTCCCTACGCAACAGATCGATCTTTTTCTCACAATTGGTATCAGAGCTTGAGTGGTTGTCCTTTGAATCGATAAGATCGGATTAGAGTTGGTTTGAAATTACCTTGGTATTTCAACCATTTCTGTATTAAGGATAAAAGTTCTTCTATATACCACTTTAGCTTGAAGATATCTTAAACTTCAATGGCTGCTTCTAATCCTCAGCAAATGATTTCAACGCAAATCGCAAATAGTGTGGGTGGCCCTACACGTGCCCCATTACTAGTTGTGGAAGAATATGATCACTGGAAAGATAGAATGGAAAGATTTTTACCTGCCAAAGATAAAGGTGAAGAAATCTGGAGATCTGTCAAAAAAGGTCCTCATGTTCCTGTAAGAACAATTGTAAGAGATGCAGCTGCTCAGCTCATGCGAGAAGATGAAACTCGCCCAGCTCCTCTAACTGCAGATGATATCGAGACGCTGCAATGTGATCAAGTTGCTTTCTCAGAAATGGTGTTTGGAATTCCTCCCTCACTCTTCGAGCACATCAAATTGTGCAAATCAGCCAATGAGATTTGGGATACTCTTCAGGACCTGATTGAAGGTTCGGAATATATGAAAGACAAGCACCTCACCTCAGTTGTCAACGACTTCGATACTTTCACTACCACTCCTAGTGAATCAGTGGCCTCAGCCTCCATCCGTTACCGAATCATGGTCAACAACATGACTGCTCATGGGATTGTCCGAACTCCTTTGGAGTACAATCTCAAATTCATAAACAGTCTCGGCAAAGGATGGGGAAATGTAAAATCTTGTCTCCAAAGAAATGGTTCCTTGAAAAAGTTGAAGCTCTATCAACTTTTTGATGAACTTCAAGGACATGAGTCTAATGTTGCTCAAACCATAGGGGAACTCTCCAGAGGTCCTCTTGCCATTGTCTGTTCTTTCGAATCAACCATTCCGAACTCATCTTCTTCAGATCCCTTTAAAGCTATGGTTCCATCTGTTCAAACATCCGCGCCCATCTTACCCACACAAATCTATCATGTTGATCATTCCGAAGCCATGGACTCTGAACTCCGTTTCCAATAGGAGTTCGCTCTACTCTCAATGAAGTACAAACGTCCTTTCAATCCTTCTTACAAACCATACCAAAACTGATTCCGAGCTCCTCACTAGAATAATCCTCAACCATACTTAGCTCCGGAACCTAAACCAACTTCCGAAATCCTCCTGCATACAAACCAAACATCACTAAACCAAACTCTACTTCGGGACCCTCTCAGAGTTCCAAATCGGACAAACCAAAAATTATGTGTCCTAAGTGTGGACATGCGAACCATTTTGCTAAAGATGTATTGGCTGATGCTCCACAGAAACCAAAAATCAAGGATTCAGCTTACTACGTCCGAAGAGCACAAGAGATGGCTGAAAGCAAAAAAGCCTTTGTAACTACGGTTACAAGAGATGTTGAAGGATATTGGTCATCTGGGGATGATGATGATGATATGGTAACTAGAAGGAACATGTGTATGATGGCAAGACAAACAGTTGAATGTGATGAATGATATTGGTCTTCTGGGTCGGAAGATGAAGATAATGTTGTTGAGCCTCATTACTGCTACATGGCCACCAATGATCCATCCGGTCGAAGCATCGTTCAGCAGGTAAAATCTATGATCTTTGATAATAATTTTGATCTGTCTCTTTGTAAAGCCTATGAGTCTTCCATAGAAGCCAGTGAGAAGAAGGAGTGTGAACTAAATTGTCTTAGGTTACGTTTTGAGAATAAAAAATTGAAAATCGTGTCTTTAGAGCATGAGCTTGTAATGTTAAACGATGAATGTATCATTTTGAAAGATAAATGTGAAATTACCTATTCTGAATGAAATGTTTTAATTTTCTGACAATAAACTCCCAAGAAATCCATTGCCATGAAGAAACGATCAAAGGGTTCATCTCCCTCAACCTCCCCTGAACTGTTTCTAAGGGACACTACACAATTGTTTTCCCTAAACCCTGAAGATTATGACGAATCAGTTCGTGTTATGGTGGATTTCATCGCAAATCACCCAATTTCCATCCCACTCACTAAAATTCCAGAACCATTTCTTCCACTTCATCATCTCCACAGAGCTTTCACCATAATCAAGGAAGTCGATGGCGTGTTGGAGAAAAAGATCATTGGCGATCGAATCGTTCCAATCTACAAATCCACCTTCTTAAAAGCAATCGGTGTCAAACCAAACCCCAAGGGTTTCATAGTCGAAGAACCAACCACTGAAGAGTTTCAGACCTTTCTGAATCACATTGGCTACAATCAAGATTACAGAGCCACAGACTTCAAGAAATCAGCCGTCTCCGGACTATGGACGGTGCTGATGCACTTTATCATTCGAGGGTTATCCGGCAAGCACGGAGGAACTGATACACTTAGCAAGGACTGACTTCATCTTGTCTACAACATTTCCTCCGGACGTGACAACGCGGTTGATCTTCCGGAGGTCCTATGGCAAGATTTCTACAAGTTGGCCATCAAGAGGAAGGCCACGATTCAACAAATCTTCAATGAGCTTTCTGAACCAATTCCAGTCTCCACAATTCCTCCGGAGGTATGTGTTTCACTCAAAGTTGTCAAGGCCTATAGAATTCCGGACAAATCCTCTTTTGGTCCGGTTAGACGACTTCCGGACCACATGTTGGCCTTAATCCCTTTCGATTCCATTTATCTGAAACAACACTTAGAGACTTTGGTTGTGTTTGACCAAACACAACCTCCCCAGTCTCAGTTGAGCCCACTTCGGAAGAGGCCAATCCTACCATGTCCGGACCTAAGGTTAAGAAATCTGCCAAACGAAAGACTTCTCCAACCAAGCCAAAGCCTAAAAAGAGAACCAAAGTCAGCTCTTCCTCTCCAAAGGAAGATGCTCATGACATTCATGCTGACTCTGTTCGTCCGAACACCCCTCCTGCCCACTCATCTGAGGTACCCGTCAATGTTTCAACATCACCTGCACACACTCACAGGGAGTCTCCACATAATCCACCCTCACCTTCTCAAAAAGGTGATGCCGGAGTTGAAAATAGTTCCTTGAAGCCCCCTGGAACACACCCACGAGTCTCATTTAATATCCCTATCGTTTCTCATACAAGCACACACTCCGGAACCACTGTTCCGGACCCTAAGCTTTCCGGAGCTAGAGCAGTCCCTCCGACTCCAGATGCCCCAACTGGTCTGATACCCGGAAGGTGTACATGACGATCAGGTGCTAATGATCCTCAATGGGAAGATTATGTTAACAGGGCTGTTTCGAGACGTCCAGATCTGACTAGAGCTCAAGTGGAGGCCACCCTCACTTCAATGTACAACAGAGCTCATCAAAGCAATCTTCTGTATGTTCCTCCGACAGATGATGATGCCAATCAAGAAATTGATTCGAAACAACCTCCCATCACCACTCACACCAACGTATTCCGAACTGATTCGGATGAAGAAATTTCCGAAGAAATAATGATCAATGATGAAGGAAACTCTGTTCCGGACCCCAACTTCATGTCACCCATCCATTTTCAATCCAAGCCATCAACTTCCAAGTCTGCTTTTGACTTCGGATCATCTTCTTCAACCACTCCGGATGGTGAACCCAGCTCCAAAGTACATGAAGTTGATGCTATCACCATACCTGGTCCCTCCACACATAATTCATCACATCAAGCTCCTCCGCAACACTCAGATTCTGACTCCGAATCCTCTGTTGGTGATCACATTGACCCCTTTTCTCTCATTGACATTCAAACCAATTTGTATGATACGATGAAGAAGGTCTCCTAAATTGAAACATCTGTCATGGAGCTTAACACAAAGCTGGATCAAAAGGTTTCGAGACTGGATTCTAAACTTGATGTCATCCTTCAGTCTCTCTCACAACAGTACAGACCTTCAGTTACGGAACGAGAAGCCCAACTTGATCAATTAATTTCTCTCCGGCTCAAGTACTCCATCGAGGAAGTTGAAAGCAAATATGATATTTTGGTTGATCACTATCTCAACACCATTACCTCGATGCTCAAAGTCCATGACGACTTGATGTCTGCTACCAATGATCTGATTAAGCAGAGCCACATTCTTCGCTCGACTTGGAACATCGTTGATGTTCCGAATTGGAAGTTTGATGAGATGACAACTATTCTTAGTCATTTGTTCGATCACCTTGCTGCTCAAGCCCCCACGTCCGAAGCATACGATTCCCTCACTCTTCAACTCAACACGGGCCTTCAGAATGTCTTCTCCAAATTTGATGATCTAAAGGACTCATTACGACTTGCACCGGTTCCAAGATCCACCGATGCAAGAGGGGGAGAAGGTCCTAGCTAGCCATGGAAACCTGCCTCGGAGTTCACACTCCGAGATGAAGACTTGAATTCTGATGATGAAGTCCAAGTTGTGTCCGGACTTCTAGAAAATCCCTCTGATGAAGAAGAAGACAGTGAAGAAGAATAAGTCACCAAAGGAGTTCTTGGTCTCGAGGCTCCGAATAGGCTCTTTCCAAAGAAGCTGACTGAGGAAGAAAAGACGATATGGTCCGCAACTTCTTGGCCATCCTCTCTACCAGATGTTCTTCGAAGGGCCATTCAAATGGCCAAAGCCAAAACCTTCCTCATAGTTGAAGCCTTCCGAGCCACTCCTTCTATGCTCCCACCTATTCTGACTCCAAAAATTGCTCCAATAGACCAAGGCTCTCCACTCCAGATCCCTTATGACATTCCAGAAGATCCTCTTCCGAATCCTACTCCAGATTTTTGTGGTGGATGAGAACATGACGCTCTGTAAAAGAAACAAAGGCAAAATGCCAATGACTGCTGAACAACAAGCCGTCAACTTTGGACCTCCTCTCAATCAAAAATAAGGATGGTCTCAGGAGGAAATCAACAAGGCATTAGAGGACAGCATCCGTATCCAAGCTCTTAAGGATAATCCTGATCCGATGCGTGGCATCTCTCCTCTTTGTCGTGAAGGCATTCTCCAGGATCACGAAATCGTTCCGTGCATGTACTATGATGTTCCTACCAACGATTCCGAACAACTCGATCTTCCTCTCTCTCCATACAACAAGTATTACATCAAGTTTGCTCCTCTTCACCCTAATGATGATCCGGAAGTGATCCTCCAGACTGAAAGAGAAAGGATTGAGACATTCTACTCCAAGAATGCTCAACCACTTAAGGAAGTATGGACTAGAAAGAGAATCACCAAAGTCCATGGATTTGCAAGAAAAATCCTAGTGAAATTCGAACTCAAATGCCCACTATTTCGATTTCATGTCTTCCGAAACAAGGCTAACTACCGAACCTTTTCTGATGCGGACTTCCCTTCCATGAATTCGAACGACATTCTGACTCTTGCTACTCACTTTCGAGGAATGCAAAACAACGATATCGGCATGGGTGGTTTCCATGCTGGTCTAAGCTTCCTCAAAGATTACGTCGCAGAATTTTGCAGATGTGACTATGAGCTAGCTCATCTCTACGAAACTGAAGCCTTCGTTGCGAGGATCACCTATGTTCTTCCGGAAGCTGATCTGCTTGAAGATGGTCCAATTTATGACCCGGTTCTAGGGTTTGTCTACACCACCAAGAAGACAAATAAGGAGGACTTTTTCTATGTCCTTGACAAACACCTAGTCCCGACCAAAGCACTCCGGAAGTTCATCTCTCGTGCATCAAAGTCTAAAGCTCCGGAACAGGTCAAAGCAAATTTTGTGAGTCAACTGACCTGGTAAATTGAAGTCAGAGAATGGATGTTCCGAGGTTTCTCCTTCATCAAGGAAGAAGCAGTGTAATTGGATAGATTGCTAACTTCACTTAGGGGGAGATTGTTGGAACCTGAAAATGAACCTCTCGAAATCCAAAGTCTGGATTCGGAAGTACTTGCATTCTGGCACAAATGGTCCAGAGTGAAGTGTGAAGAGTGGTCTGGAATCTGTCCGGACCAGGAAAGAAGAAGATGTGAAGCTGAAGGCATTCCGGAATGACTCTCATGTCCGGAATGGATGCTGATCCGGAGCAACTCTATTTTGTCTTTGTGCATTTATGTAATTTGTCTTTGTATTGATGTGACATTTCATAGGACTTAGTCTTTTGTTGTATTTAGACAATCAGAATGTCAGGAAAATTTCTATTGTCCAGTCCTATGCAAGTATTCTAGTTAATTCACTGTAACCTTCACTCCTATTTATAGGAGCATTCAATACAAGTCAACTACGGATCTTTCACTCAACTTTTGGCATTTCACTAAGTTTATTTAAAACATTCTTCTTGTTCTTCATTTATTAGCTTTACCTTGATCATTCATTCTCATTCTTCATTTAATGACTTGATCATTTGTTGAATATATTATCTAAGCCTTGACTGGTCTTTCCAGGCTTGACTTGAACATCTATTAGCAAGCAGACATTGATATTAATCATTAACTCAAGGTTTGAGTTCTCAAACCTTGTCCCGGCGCATCACATCAATCTTGTTCTCACACACCGAACCAACAACTTTTTGAACCTCTCCCAATAAGTGTGTAAAGCTTCTCTTATGACTTGTTTGATACCAAAGATTTCTTTTTTGAGACTCGAAACTTGCATTTCCGGAAAATACTTCTCTAAAAATAACTTCGCGAGTTTTGTCCAAGTAGTGATGGAACCGGATGAGAGCTCGTACAACCATTCTCTTGTTGAATCTTGGACTGAAAAGAGATCATACAACCATTCTCTTGTTGAATCTTGAACTGAAAAGGGTAATGCCCTTAACTTTATCTGGTCTTCCGTTATCGCATGTGGCTTCATTCTTGAACATACCACAAGAATTTCCTTGAGGAATTTGTGTGGGTCTTCATTTTCCAAGCATCCGAACTTGGGAAAAAGATGTATCAGCCCTGATTTGAGTTCGAAGTTCTGCGCTTCTGGAAACGTGATGCAGAGAGGCTGTTGATTAACTTCTTGGGTTGCCCACTCTCTAAGAGTCTTTTCTGCGTCGTCTCCACTGATGGCAAATTTTGGAGGGTTGGGTTCTAAAGGTTCTGGTGTTTCTAAAATTTAAAATTGGGTTTCAAAATAGTCTATTTGCTCTGATTTAACTGAGGACGGTGGAGAGTAAGTTTTATAGGGGCTGATAGAAGTAGAAGTTGGGGGTACTTTCGGGAAAAACAAAAAAGTTGGGTCTGGTTCGTTCCACAAGGGAAAACCTTGTGGTGTGCTGATTTCAGGTGGTACTGAAGATGGTGAACTAAAGAAAGCATATGATAGTTTTTTCTTTGCTGCTTCTTTCTTTAGTTTTCTTGCAGTCCTTTAAATTTCTGGATCAAAATCTAGAGGTGTTCATGTACAAAAATTTCATGGCATAAAACTATTAGAAGAACCGTTTCCCCGGAAAAGGAACCAATTTGATAACACGCTGTCGCGGGCGTATTAATCAAATAAAATTTCACTACTGGCTGCACTAATATACTTGCACAAGAAAGCAGGATTGAATTCTCAGGGACACGGTCTAACAGTCAATTCCTTTTTGTATCTTGCATATTCTAGTGATTGAAACAAAAATTATAAAAGGGGGTTCTTGAATTAAACTAAAAACTAAAAATTGAAGTGAAAATAAATTAAATAAATCTCAATAATAAAAACGATTTCAACTCTAATGCGACTTTCCAAATAATGAAATCAGCTCAGATCTAGTTATTCAGAATGTGTTCTATGATGTACAATGCTATTTGCAAAAGTTTTGGAGCTACGGGACAAAAATGTGATCGCAGATATGATATATGCGATCACATAAATTGACTTTTCTACTCATATGACTTCCAGATGACTTTTTTCGACCTTGGAAAACTTCGACCCATTTATGTGATCGCATAAGTGAAAAATGCGATCGGATTTTTGGCTTTTTGGGATGTTTGGTTGCGATTCTTTAGTATAAGTAAACATGAAAGTCACCCGAATTTTTTTCTAGTTTCCGGAACATTTTGAATCTCTTCAATCGGAGTGATGAGTCATGATATATGGTCAAAATACTGATAGGGGTCAAAGTTGCTAGCAACAACCTTTAGGCTTTAGATTTTAGCAATCTATCTTTGTACCAAAATAACTTCTAATAATTCCTTAGTATCCTTCTTAAGTTCCAACTCCATTTAGGCTCCAAATATGCATCCATCTGCTCCTAAAGTACTGTTCCACTCGAAATATCTAAAAATGACACAAAAATGCTAGCACTATGGGAATTATGATAATAGACATGAGATGAACATTATTTAAACTAATGACATGCAATGTGCAAAATATGATGCTAAATTCTAATAAAACTACCCTAAAAGATGCTTAAAATGGCATCTATCACTTATTGAACTATAAGATCCTTCATCGTTGATGGGTTTTGAGCATTACAAAATTTCCTATGGTACACATGCAACCCTATTTGCTTTGGATCTAGGTTTTTCTCAAGTTATACATGCAAATTAATTTTCCAAAGCTAAACCCTAATCTAGCGTACAAGAAATCGAAATCTAATCATATTAGGGTTTAGATGATTACCTTTCTTGTTAGCTAGTAGTAACAAGCAAGCCACACTTCAACACCTTGACCTTTGAAAGCCTAGTGCCCCAAACGTTGCACCTCTAATGGAGTGACAAACACCACAAGCAAAGAATGTGGAGAAGGAGAGCAAAATTTTGGCTACGGTTTCCCTTGGAAGCTGTGGCAGAAATTGAGAGGTCAGGGGGCCTTTAAATACTTGTGGCAGCTAGGGTTTCTAGATAAAAACCCTAATTCTTGATTTAGGCTCCAAGCAGTCCATGAACCCCCTTTCTATAAGGCCTTGGACGATTTCTATAGGGCCTCCTATAAATATCGTCCAATCCTTTACAAAGGAGTCCAACATCCCAATAGTGCAACTATCGGTGATCTAAAATATCAGTCCCCTTACTTTTGTTCAGTCTCTTTTAATCCCAAAATTAATTCCAAATTAATTTATAATTAATACTAATTAAATAATATGATTTCTCAATTAATATATTATTCTTATAATATATTAATCAATCATTAAATAACCTCTTACTCCAAAACTCATTCTGTCTAGTTGCTATGGTGAAGGCAACCCAAAAGGACTATGATACTATCAGATCAAGTACATACCAATTATAGTTATAGGCTTAGATGCATAATCCAACAATCTTTACCTTCCAGAAAGCGAAATCATTTGAAACATTGAACTTCTACAAATCGAATTTGTGAGATTCCATGTTCAATCAACAAAAAACTAGTTACATATTTGGTACCTGTTGTTCAGAAATCTAAAAACCCTTGTCAAGAATCAGAATAAATCTGATGCCACTTGCCAAACTCTGATGACCCTTATTAGAAAGTAATGTGGATTACACAAGAAACCAAAAGAACACAAAGACATTATTTATGTGGTTCGCTCTAGGTGACCTACACAAATGGGCATGAATGGGAGTATTCTTTATTCATGAGTTATCAAACAAAGGTTACACGTATAATTTCATAGAGATTCGGCTACTCACAAGAATTTATAATCTAATTCAAATGACTAGCTGACATCTATATTTATAGACTAGAGGATTAGACGTAAAACCCTAATAGGCCAAGGTCATCAATCCATAAGACCATGAAACGTGTCAACCAATCATAATATAATGTGAAACGGATTCTAGGACCTTCATCCTTTTGATAAATTACATGAGCAACAACTACAAACAAGATGGAGCATTATGAGCACCATTGCGCCTAGGCTTTGGGTTATGCGGTGGTTTGTAGTATATGGTTTATTTTGGCACGAATTGGAGTTATCAGGTAGAGCCTTGTGGAAAGGTACATGTAGGTGTGGAAGGTAGTATTGGTCCCGTACTACTGGAAGCATAGGACCTGTACCCGAACCAATGTTAGATCTGACGACGTCAAGGAGGACCGGTGTGGAGAGATCCGTTATATGGAAATCCTGATCGTTATGATTTATGAAATTCTAGTTCAACATGGTGGTCACACGATTCGGAGCGGGAGGATAGGGATACGGATCCGGATCCAGGAATGGATCAGGTGACACTACAGACGGCATAGATCAGAGGCTGCGCGAGATTATTGCAGCCGAGGTTACCAGGGGCATCTTTGACGTTACCCCAGTCATTTTTGGGACGGTCAAGGAGGTCATAATGGAGATCATGGAGGAGAGACTCAGATCATTCAGGGCTGAGATTGCTTCGGGCCAGATTGGGGCCCGGACTCCCTCGTTCCGGGAGTTCAGGGCGTGTGGGGCGCCAGAGTTTTTTGGGGTCAGGGACCCCATTGTTAGCCGACGCTGGGTGGTAGATATTAAAAACGCACAGCGCACGAGTTCTTGCCCGGATGTGGCAAAGGTTGAGTTTGGTTCTTGCATGCTGAGAGACAGAGCCCGGGATTGGTGGGGCGAGGTTACTAGACAAGTGGGACCAGCCGGGGAGGCTGAGTTGACATGGGCTGAGTTTGTTCAGCGATTTGATTTGGAGTTTGCACCACCCATTGAGTTGCAACGACTAGTGCGAGATTTTCATGATTTGCAGCAGACCACCAAGACTATGGCGGAGATCACTGCCAAGTTTCGGGAACGAGCCTTGTTGATTCCGCAATACGCTACCGATGAGGAAATAAGGCGGACCCGATATCATTCCATGCTGTGGGACGATATTCAGGAGTTTGTGAGCTTTATGGGGTGCAAGACCCTAAATGAAATGGTGGAGAAGGCCCGGGAATGGGAAATGGAGTTGGAATCCCGCACGAAGCGGAAGCCTGAGCAGGATCAGGCAGCAATAGGACAGGCTAAGAAGCCTAAGACGTCAGACACTCCCAGCAAGGGTCAGCAGGGTCGAGGCCGATGTGCCAAGTATATCCGAGTACACAGTGGAGCTTGTCGTATCGTAGGCTCAACATATTATGCATGTGGCCAGCAGGGCCATATGAGCAGGGACTGCCCCGCGAAGGGCATAATCTGTTTTTACTACAACCAGACCGGTCGTAAGCGGGTCAACTATCCGAAGTTGCAGGGAGGAGGAGGAGCGGTGGCGGCGCCTGCGCCCGCCACAATGAGGATTAACGATGGCCGCCCTGTTAAGGCGGATGCTCTAGCAGTAAAGATCCGGGCATTTCAGCTGACTACCGAGGAGGCACGGCCAGCGCCAGACGTCGTGGCTGGTACGTATTTATTCTTCTATATTCTATGTATCTGTTTCGCTTATGTGTACTATATGCTTGTATAGGGACCTTTTTATTCAATGGTATGTCTTTTCATGTCTGGTTTGATTCGGGTGCTACCCGATTGTTCGTATCTTTTGCGCTTAGCAACAAGTTTCGGGACGCGTCGGGAACTTTGGATTCCCCACTCGAGGTAGAGATCGAAGATGATCGCACCATTAGTGCTGCGAGGGTGTATCGGGACTGTGTCCTGAAGGTGCTTGGTGAGAGATTTTGTGTCGACCTAGTCCCGATACCGTTACGGGTGCTGAAAGTGATTATCGGAATGGATTGGTTGGGGGCCAACGAGGCCGTGATTGACTGTGAGCATTAGTTGGTGAGGGTTCGAACCCGAAGTGGGGGAGAACTGGTGATACATGGTGATAGGGCATCGTAGGGGCCGACTCTCTATTCGGCTGCAAGGGCTAGGAGGTTCCTGCAGCGGGGTTGTTCGGGATTTCTGGTTTATATCGTGGATACAAGGGTAGAGATCACGAAGGATGTAGGTAGTGTGCAGGTTGTTCAGGACTTTCGGGATGTTTTCCTTGAAGAGTTGCTAGGAGTGCCTCCAGAGAGGCATGTGGAGTTTCGCATCGATTTGGTGCCGGGTGCCACTCCGGTAGCAAAGGCACCATATCGATTGGCACCACCCGAGATGCAGGAGTTATCTACACAGCTTCAGGAGCTGTTAGACCGAGGGTTGATTCATCCGAGCAGTTCGCCGTGGGTAGCTGCAATTCTTGTCGTGAAAAAGAATGATGGATCCCATAGGATGTGTATCGATTATAGGGAACTAAACAAGCTAACGGTGAAGAACCGTTATCTGTTGCCAAGGATCGATGATTTGTTCGATCAGCTACAGGGTGCGTCTTGGTTTTCCAAGACGGCTTTCAGAACTCGTTATAGGCATTATGAGTTTGTAGTGATGCCGTTCGGGCTCACCAATGCCCCAGCAACGTTCTCCAAGATTGAGGTTGTAGACCGATGTTGGATCAGTCGGTGATCGTTTTCATTGATGATATCCTGGTCTATTCTAAGACCAGGGAGAAGCACGAACATCACTTAAGGGAGGTGCTGGAGACCCTAAGTGAGGAGAAGTTGTATGCCAAGTTCTCCAAGTGTGATTTCTGGCTGCGAGAGGTACAATTCTTAGGGCATATCATCAACCAGGAAGGTATTTCGGTTGATCCAGCCAAGGTTGAGGTTGTGATGCGGTGGGAAGTACCGAAGAATGCATCAGGGATTCGTAGCTTCTTGGGTTTAGCGGGTTATTACCGAAGATTTATCCAATATTTCTCCAAGATTGTTGTGCCACTAACCCGTTTGACCAAGAAGAATGTGACGTTTCGGTGGAGTACGGATTAGGAGTTGGCCTTCGAGACCATGAGGCGGAGATTGTGGGAGGCTCCGATCCTTGTACTACCGACGTGATTAGATGATTTGGTGGTGTACTGTGACGCATCGATTACGGGGTTAGGTGCAGTACTGATGCAGAGGGGGTATATGATAGCATATGCCACGCGACAGTTGAAGCCACATGAGGCGAATTACCCCACTCACGATCTGGAACTGGAGGCAGTGGTGTTTGCCCTCAGAATCTCAACAGGTGCAGTACTGATGCAGAGGGGGTATGTGATAGCATATGCCTCGCGACAGTTGAAGCCACATGAGGCGAATTACCCCACTCACGATCTGGAACTTGTATGGAGTACGGTGTACCATTTACACTGACCACAAGAGTCTGAAGTATTTGATGGACCAGCAGAATCTCAACATGCGACAGAGGAGGTGGTTGGATGTGCTGAAGGATTATGACTGTGAGATCCTTTACCACCTAGGGAATGCCAACGTAGTGGCTGACGTTTTGAGCCGTAAGACGGCAGGTTCCCCGATTAGGAATGTGTCTTTGAGGATGACGGTGATCTGTCCATTGACGGAGATGATCAAAGAGGCTCAGGGTGAGGGAGTGAAGAAAGAGAATTGGAAGGTAGAGAGGATTCGAGGTAAGTATCCTTTGTTTGTCAAGGATGGTCGTGGCCTCTTGACACATTGTGGCCGGATGTGGGTACCGGTGACTGGGGGAGCGAGACAGAAGATATTGGAGGAAGATCATAAGTCCAAGTTTTCTATACATCCAGGGGCTACGAAAATGTATAAGGACTTGAGGCTGAGTTTTTGGTGGCCCTGCTTGAAGCGAGAAATTGCTTGGTTTGTAGAGCGGTGTTTGACCTACATGAAGGTCAAGGCCAAGCATCAGTAGCCTCATGGTAAGGTCCAGCCGCTACCCATTCCCATGTGGAAGTGGGAGGAGATCACGATGGACTTCATTATGAAGTTGCCAAGGACGGCGAGGGGTGTGGATGCCATATGAGTGATTGTGGATAGACTAATGAAGAGTGACCATTTCATTCCGATATCCGAAAGTATATCCGCAGAGAAGTTGGCATATATTTACATGCGTGAGGTGGTGGCTAGACACGGGGTGCCTGTGTCGGTAGTTTCCGACCATGATGTTCGGTTTGCATCTAGGTTCTGGAAGAAATTACATGAGGAGCTGGGCACTCAGCTACATTTTAGCATGGCGTACCACCCCCAGACCGACGGTCAGAGAGAGAGAACGATCCAGACACTGGAGGATATGCTACGGGCATGCATGTTGGATTTTGGAGGGAGTTGGGATAAGTATCTTCCACTGGCAGAGTTTTCGTACATTAACAGTTACCATGCGAGTATCGACCGAGCTCTATTCGAGATGTTATATGGTCGGAGGTGCTGAACCTCGGTTTGTTGGGATCTGGTTGGACACCGGGTCATGGGAAGCATTGAAGTGGTGCTCAAGAGTACTGGGTTGATTTGACAGGTACGCGACCGGCTGCGAGTCGCACAGATTCGTCAGAAACGTTATGTTGACCGACGACGATCAGACTTGGAGTTCCAGGTGGGGGACTTCATGTTATTAAAAGTGTCACCCTGGAAAGGGATCATCCGATTTCAGAAGAGGGGCAAGCTTGGACCTCGGTATGTTGGGTCGTTCAGGATTTCGGCTTGAGTGGAGAAGGTAGCCTATCGCTTCGGAAGTGTGTTACCGACGGGGCCACAATCGTCTCGCTGGGCGATATCCAGGTGGATGAGAGTTTGAAATATATTGAGAAGCCCGTTGCGGTGTTGGATAGGAAAACCAAGGTTCTTCGGAATAAAGAAGTAAGAATGGTGAAAGTGCAATGGCAGCATCAGAAGGGTTCCGAATGGATTTGGGAACCGGAAGGGGACATGCGAGAACATTACCCCAATTTGTTTAGGTCAGCAGACTTCGAGGACGAAGTCTAGTTCAAGTGGGGGAGACTTGTAACACCTGGTTCAGGTATTGGTTGGAAAGTTGCCAATTTGGAGAGGTTTTATGCATGGACTCGGCGAGTTGGGAGACCAACTCGTCGAGTAGGCTCGAGTATCTTGAACGCGGGACGGAGGTGACTCGGAGAGTCGGAAGGGTCGACTTGGCGAGTGCAAGCTGTTTAAAGAAAACCCTGATTTTTGGGGTTTGCCCCCTATATAAACGACATTATGCGCCTTTGTAGCCTCCCTTAACATCATAAGAGATCGTTTAAGGCCGCAAACACTTGGGTGTGTGAAGTAAGAGCTTTGGAAGCTTAAACCTTGGGATTGTGGAAGGAATTCCAAGCTTGAAGAAGAAGTATCAAGGGGGAAAACACTAGATCTAGCATGTACTTCGTCTTGGGCATCTAATTGAGGTATGAATCTTTTACCCTAAGCCTCGATTCTATTTGAGAGTTATGCCCAACTTTGAGGATATGGAAGCAAGCTTAGATCTGGACCAATCACAAGGATATTGTTCCAGATCTGGACCTTATTAGGTCCTAAATATCATAAAGTTGCACCTTTTATTTAGCTCATTCCCTCTCCATGCATGAAAACCTTGTTTGAAGGTTAGTTTTAGTGTTATGGCCATGTTGGGCCTTGCATGCACGTAAAGTTTGCAACTTTACATATTATCCACAGTAGTAGAGTATAATTCTGAAGTTTTGGACCTTGAGTCCCACTGGAAAGGGCCGTAAACATAAGGGACTAAGGGGACTAGGCGAGTCGTACAAGTAACTCGGCGAGTCGAGAGGGTTTTCTCGTTCACGGCCATGGGTTCACAGTCAAGGGTGTTCAGTTGGAATTTTACGGCCGTAAACATCAAGGAACTCGACGAGTCTCTCGGGTGACTCGGCAAGTCGATGAGTGGGACAAAGAACCCAACGAGTGGCTGATGGCACTCGACGTGTCCAGGTCAATATGGACTGTTGACCTTGACTACAGACCTAGATTTTGACCAGGTTTGACTCAGAGGAGCATTGGGGGCTGAGTTAAGATTATTTACTTGTTGGTTATTGGCAGTTTGGGAGGAGCAGCATTGGTCATACCTAAATTCAGTTGTCGGTTCAACTTTGTGACATGAGTTTTCTCACCATACCAATGGGTTTAAGGCACCAAGGCCGACCCATTTTATGTTAGCTGGTTTACTTGCTATGTAGAGGTGCGATATGCATGTATGCATGATATCTGGTAGAGATAGCCTCTGTGGCTAATGGTAGATATAGCCTTATTGCTAAGGGTAGAGACAGCCTTTATGGCTGATGGTAGAGATAGCCTTGTGGCTAATAGTAGAGATAGCTTCATAGCTAATTGACGTGTGATAGTGGTAGAGATAGCTTTTATATCTAATGTGATATGTGGTTTGTGTGGGGTATGCTCTGGGGGACTCACTAAGCTTTCAGCTTACCGTCTGTGGATTTGTTTCAGGTACATCGGAGCCCAAGGGCAAAGGCAAGGCGTGATGATGTGGCGTGCACTCTATCTCTCTTTTCCGATATGGTTTAGGGGACACTCTGATGTTTTGAAAATAATAATGTTGTAATGCTGGTGGTTTTGAAAACAATTATTGGGATTTCCATGTTTTATGAGATAAGGTTGACTAATTAAAAATGAAAAATTTCTTTGTAAAATTTGGGTCGTTACAAATGACAAGTCATGCAATTTATTACATCCTACTTGAGCATCTTCAACTTATTAGCTTCATCCTTAATCATATCCAACTGATGAGCATCTTCCCATCATGAGTGGTGCATCTGCAATAAGACATGCAACCCCAAGATAGTGCACCTTGTTTAGGAGTGGCACATCTTGCTTAATGGTGCATCTGATGATTTATCAACCCCTTCCCGATGCTCGTGCATGATCCCTTATGCTCATGTATGATATGTAATGCTCACATATACTTCCAAATGATCCATTGATCCCTAATGCTCACAATTTCTTCCAAATACTCCATTGATCCGAGATGCTCAGAAAGAATAATCCAAATTTTCAAGTCACATTTAGCAGTGCTGAATGAATCACATCTGTCATTCTTGAACTCTTGTGAAAACTACGCTCATAACCAGTCCATTGAGAGTTTGATGCACAATATGAACTTAAGAGTTTTAACCATAAGTGATTATTTAAATTTAATGTATTTGAGTAACAATTGAGGTTCATATACTTATTAGGTTCATTTCAGACATTGAGGAAGGTTTCATGATGATTGGAGGCATTAGGATCAAAGTAGGTCGTGCAAAACAGCACGGGTCGTGCTATAGATTATTAGTCTTATATCGACCAAACTTGTTTTGCTCATAATTTTGCATACGGACTCGAAATCATGCACTATTTTTTCCTAAGAACATATTTTTGAATAAGGAATACTTTGAAACTATGAAAATTATATTGTGGACTTTAGATATTAAAGTGGATTATTAGATCACTTAATGGGATTTTGACTTATTTATAGTTAAGTCTAGGTGATCCTTAAGTTTTAGAACTTTTCTAGAAGGATATATTAGTGTTTTAACAACTATTTATGACTAATCTAGGTGTTTACTGATAACCATAGAGCTTTAAGAAGAGTAGTTAAAGTGCAGAAAATTATGATGGTACTGGTGGTTGTCGAGGCCAACAAAATTAATACCCTAAATATTACACACTAAATAGTGTATAGTGGTAAAGGGATCGTATCCACGGAAATTGGTTCAATTTTATAACTCTATGAAAAGTCTCTTTGTAAAAATACTTGTAAAATGACAATATATTAAAAATGGGGGGGGGGGGGGGGTTTGGTCTTTTTGATTGTTTGACAAAATTAAAACTAGCTAGAATGTAAATATGACAAGTAAACAAGTAAAGGATTTGATTAAATTCAATGAAGTGAAATTGGTTGATTTTGGGATACAGCACATGGATGACATAGTTGACTTATCATTAGACTAAATGGAGAACATCTTGCATATTTGTTTAACTTGGCTATAGCAATTCATAAGCACAAATTGCCTCAACTCTTCTTAGATATTAGAAAGGTTAGAGGAGATCTAACTCATTCCCTTAATTAAAGTCACAAGATCAATGAAGAATATAATCTTGTGAAAATCAATTAGCTTTAAGTTCTAAGAATTACCAAGTCCAAAAGATAATCAAATGCTTACATTGTCATTATGGAGGAAACATTTCCATGGTCCAAATGAAATGAAAAAAACATATAAATAATTTTTTGCTTACTAATTTGAGGGTCCTTTACTTAACCATGAAATTAGTCAACAAAAATAAGCATTCATTCATCTAAGCTCATGATCAAAGATAAATAAACACAAAAACATGTTTAACTAGAAAACATTTCCATAAACTTCAAACACAAGATAATAATAAATCTTCAAAACAACTAATCATCTATGGGTTAAACCCTAATCAACCAAATGAGAATTTAGCCAAGCATGGCCAAAATAAAAGAAATACAAGGTAGTTTAATGGTACCAAACATTGTTCTAGTTGTAAGATGGAAAGAAATTACACAAATCTTCTAAATCATCCAACTCTTCCAAAACCTTCTTAAGAGCAAAAATGGAGTTCTTCTCTATGTGTTCATAATTCAAATATGCTTCAAATCTCCAGTAAAAGGAGGTCATTTCCGGATTCAAAAAGTAGCTAAAAGCCACCCACCAACCTTCCACAAATAGAGTCAACAAGTCAAAACCCGAGTTAATTCTCCACTCTTCACGCGGATTGCGTGTGGATCCACGCGGACCACATAGGTCACACTGAATGCATGCTTTGGCCTATTTCAAATACCATCCGGCCCAATCTTCTAATTTATGCTCCAGCCCATTTGGGCAAGTTCTTGATAGGCCAATTGTGCCATTCCAAAGCTCTTCCAAGATGCTCCAATGCTCCTTTAATCTTCTATAGCTCGAATTCTCGTCGTCCCGCCCGAAATTTAAGTCTGACGCGGTTTCTTGTTTATGTTGACACCAAGCCCAATCACACCACTTCAAGACCATAAACAAAATGCAAGCCTCCAGCAATCCCTCACTCCTTCGACGCCTCCAATAATAAAAAGTCTTAGATAAATCCTGCAATTAAGCTCGAAAGACTAGAAAGCACCCGGTAAAGGAGAAAAAATAACAAAAAGAGAAAATATGCATGAAGATTAACTAAAATGAGATGGTTTTGACTAAAAATAAACTGTGAAAACAAGTAATAAAAACGAAACTATCAAATCAACCCAAGCTTAAACCTTACTTGTCCTCAACTAAGACAAGACTAAAATGAACTATCCTAAAAAGAAAAAGGAATGAACATCTTAGGTAGAAATTCACAACACGCCCTTAAAATAAAAACATATAATCCATTTTTAGGGGTAAGAACCACATTAAGGGACGAGCCTTTGTTACCTTTCTAGCAAGGGATACATGTTGATCAAGATGCAAAACGAGCATGCATACTTCACTAGTATGGTTTATATGACATTGTTTCGTGGTCCGATCTAGCCCTGTAGCCATAAGAAAGTGTCCCTCGGTTAGAATGTTCCTCACTCCTCACAACTTAAACCCCACGTCAAGAAATAAAACCTAGAAAAAGATAACTCGGGCCAAAAATGGCAATGAACGAGCTATGTACAAAAATTTGCAAACTACAATCATCTTGAAGAGTAAATGCTTCCACCAAAATAAGTTCCACGTAGAGCAAAGAGTTGAGCAAGCGATGAGTGAAGGGCGCCATCGTAGTTGCCAACAAAAATGATTCTAACTAGAAAAACATCAAACTAGAAACAAATTACATGAGCTAAAATCCGAAAAAGGCTAAACATCTACAAAAGCAAACAAATGGATACAACACCGTGGCCCGACTTTTCTTTTATTTTATTTTATTTTTATTTTTTTATATTTTTATTACTTTTTTTATTTTTTATTTTTATTTTATTTTTTTTAAAAAAAAATTTCACTCGAAAACCCCAAGGACATGTTACAAATACAATAACTTAAGACACAAAGAGTAAAACACTAAAAATATATGACTACATTCGCATTTTATGATTGCGATAATATCCGACTTTTCAAAACCATTTTTTTTGACTTCTAAAGACTAGAACCAACAAACATAAGGTTCAAATTTCACGAAAGATCAAAATATGACTTCTCCAAACAAGTTGGTTACATATGAAATTTCACGTACACAAACTAAATACTAGACTTTATTTAAATTTTTGGTAAATTGACGCAAAATTTTTCGAACGACGCTTTTGAAACAATTTACTTTTGACTCACAAAACAAAACAAAACTGGAAAAAATGGGTAGTTGTCTATCTCTCTCTCTCCTTTTTTTTTAGGCTCATGTTTTTGGTTTACCACAGGAGTTTACAAGCATAGCCTGAAAATAAAAATAGAAAACTATATATAATTATAAGCAGAATCTAAGTCTAACCCAAACAAGAGGCCAAACAAGCACAACTACACTAAGGCTAATTCGAGATCAAGTGGGAAAACGTGTCTAAATCATAAAGTAATGAGATATGACGTGAATTGTAGCTGTTAGACACTAAATATCTCAAAATAGCAAAATCTATCTTTTATTCCTTTCTTTGGGGTTTGATTGTGGCTTGTGAGGAAACTTCAGGTGAGGGACTAGTCGGCTCAAGGCTAAGTTGTCCCCCTACTTATGCCACACTTGACATGAGTGGATTCATATGCACAACTACTTGCACTCTCTCCCCACGTATATGTAAGAGAAGAAGCAACAACTGAAAGTCCCTAAGAGCGATTCTTACTTTTTATGTAAGTTTCCAAAAGATTTTGTATTTAAGGCGTGCCGTGTTTTTCAAGTAAAGATGTTCGGAGATGAGAATAAGGAGATAACAAAAATGCATGAATGCTTATGCCCTAAGCTAAATGCCATGCAAAATTAAAAAGTGAAAAAGAAGAAAATAAAATCTTTTTGGAATTTTATAAAAAAGAAAAAAAAATGAATGCAATTTAAGGCTAAATGCTATGCAACCTAATTAAAATGCATGAGAAATCAAAAAGAAAAGGGAATACCCCACCCCAAGCTTAAGAACAAGCATTGTCCTCAATGCTTAAGGCGAGGTGGAAGTACCTAGACCGGGGGATCGGGAGGAGGATATGGGTATTGGGGGTAGGGGTAAGGGTAAGGTGGAGGTGGATAAGGGTGGATGGGTGGAGGGTATGGATAGGGAGGAGGAATTGGGACATTCTTGAAATGTGCCACCCCCACATATGGTGAATCTGTTGGGACGTGATTTAGTTGGAGACACAAAGAGTCTCGAACCGTTCGGAAAAATTGGGGGGAAGAGGGTAATATCCGGGAGGTGCTTGGGGCTGGGCGTGTTGTGGACCATGGGTGGGCTCATCGTCGGGCTCGTCATCCACATGCATCTCGTCATCAGCTTGATCCTGGAGCGCATCCTCATTTACTGACTGAATGATGGTCCTCGCGAGTCTCCACTGAGTGCGATCGTGGAAGGTGAAGTTGGCGACTCGAGGGTCGGGAAGAATGAGATATCCGACCCCTTGAGGACAATACCATGTGAAACTGCTCCTGTTCCTACGGCGGATGTGATGCATGTTTGTGAGAACACGATCATCCAAAAGAGTTTTATTGTCAACAGGTTGGTATTCGTCTGGGAGCTCGATGTCAATACCGCGGGCTAAAAGGGTGACAAATCCACCAATGCAAATATCACCGGACGCTTTGCTTCTCATGAGTGCGCATTTATGGAAAAAACGGAGCAAAGTTCGGGATTGGTGGCTTTTCACGTCGTGTCATGCACCAAAGGAAGAAAAGCTCATTTTTTGTGACTTGACCGACTTCTTTTCGGGCAAAGACAGTGCATACTAAGATGCGATGAGCAATACGGAGGCACGGGTGAATGATGGAGGTTGCTTTATCCCGACCGGCACATGAAAAGATACCCCTGGTGATTTCCGTCCAAAAGGTCTCATGGTTGAACTCGGCAGGTAAGATGTCGAAAACCGTGGATGTGCTCGAAGAAGGTAAGCCCAAGATGTCGTTTATTGTTGCAAAATCAATATACCTTCGTTCCCCCAGAAGTTGGAATGCGGCTTTTTTCTTTTCGCTATCTAACCTGCAATCGGCAAGAAACTCTCTAGTAGGGAGCTCGTAAGTGTGCGCCATGAGATTGAGAAGGTTTTCCCACCCTATGTTACGGAACAATTGGGTGACCCCCTCAAGAACCCCTAATGAGATGAGCGTGGGTTTGCACATAAATTTAGTGGAGGAAACCTTTCTAGGCAAGCTCTTCATGTAATTGTCGGCCGCCTTGGCATCCCGAAATCTTGGAATGTCGGGGGCATCATTTTGAGCTCTGGCGGGGGCTTTGCCTCGGGCGGTAGCCGAGCATTTTCTAGATGTGGACATGGCCTACCTGCAAGGAAAAAATAACAACTACACGAACCACAATATCGAAAAATGGTATTTCAATTCTAATCACCAATCGACTCCCTATGGACTTCTAAAATGATTCAACACTCAATGCAAGAAACATTATCAAGAATCAGTTGATGCGATGCCATATAAATTTTTGTTCTAAAACAGGCATATTGGTCACTTAAAGTCTAGAAAAGAATGTACCCGTGATATTTTTGCGCGCAAAAATTCGGGATTTGAAAATCTTACAACTCTCCACCCCAAGCTTTAAGCTTTGTTCAATATCCCGTGAGAAAAACTTAACCGCGAAAACCCAAGAAATCCGGCAAAGGCTTGGGATTCCGGCGAAATTTTCCGGCGAGCTTTGAGAGATATTTTTAGTGGGGTTTGTAGCCTTGACCAAGAGGAGCACAATGGTGGTGTCGGAACTGCGAGAGGTGGCCGAAGTTGGTCAGAAAATAGCCGGAAAGTGGCGAGATGGTGGTGGTGGCGCCCGAAATTGCAGCAACGGATCGGACCGGATTTTGGGTGGGGTTTGTAGAGCTCGAAAAATGGGAGAGAATGGCGGTGGTTTCACATAATTCCGACCGACGGTTTGACGGGAAATCGAGTTTTAGTGGTGGAGATGGAGGTGTTCTAATGGAGTTTGGAGAAAGAAAGTAGAAGAAGAAGGAAGAAGAGGGCCGGCTGGGGGGATTTAGGGATTAAATTCGCGGTCAAACCTGGTCAAATCATGGGTCAACAAAAGTCAACATGTCATGCGGACGCGTCTGCGAGTACACGCGGTCCGCGTGAATTACCCCGCTACACTTTTGTTTGCATTCTTCACACGCGGACGAATCTAGGGATCCTACGCGGTCCGTTTGTATAAACACACGGTCGAACCGGCGAGTACACGCGGCCCGTGTGTGGTTGCTGAAAACGGTCCATTTGTTCGACTGTTCATGCGGTCATCTTTCCGAGCACACGCGGTCCGTTTGTATAAACACGCGGACAGACCCATGAGCACACGCGGTCCGTGTGAAATAACATGAAATCCTTCTGCCTTTTGATGTTGGATGCGGACATTATTGGGAAACACACGCGGACCATTTGCTTATTAACACGGACACACCCCCGAGTACACGCGGTCCGCATGTATCCTGCAACAATTTACTCAATTTTCGCCCTTTGACCAAAACGAACACCGGGCCTTAAAATCCAACACTCTTTTATTGCAAGAATGAAGAAGAAGAAACGGGAAATGCAAAAAGGATCTATCTACGACATTTATTAGAAATTAGAAAAGATGAAAACTTGAAGTTTTCCAACAATTTACTCAATTTACTCAATTTATGCTCAATTGGATGACATCTAATACATTTGCGTTAAAACCTTCATAGAAAGGTTTCAAACGATGTCCATTGACTTTAAAGATTTGCCCCGTTTCTTCACTCTGGATCTCAACCGCTCCGTGCTCAAAGACTTTTAGCACAACAAATGGACCTATCCATCTTGACCTCAACTTTCCGGGAAATAATTTCAATCTCGAGTGGTAAAGCAAAACCCTATGTCCCGGCTCAAAATGCTTGCGGGTAATGGACTTGTCATGGAAAAGCTTCGTTTTCTCCTTGTAAATTCTCAAGTTTTCATAAGAGTCGTTTCTTAATTCTTCCAACTCTTGAAGTTGAAGCTTCCTATGCTTTCCCACCTCATCAATGTTGAAGTTGCATTGTTTGTGTAACATCCCAAAATACGACCCAAAAATTTTTGTTTTAATATTACTAAAATGACATCATCGAATGTCATACATACTAAGAACCATAGAGTGAGTAACTCAAAAGTCAAGTAACTGTGTCAAAACAAATACTATATCAATCATATCGAAATATCTGAATACAACTCCCAGGATAAAACTGAAACTGTGGTGTGTGGCATGCCATCATCCCGAGCTCTTCCCTTTACTTGCGGAAGTACCTGAAACCAAAAACTGAAACTGTAAGCACAAAGCTTAGTGAGTTCCCCCAATCTACCACATACCATACAATAACATATAAAACAACTACTGGGCCTTGCCCACTGCATCAGACCGAAGTCCGGAAACTGCATCAGACCGACGTCCGGAACTAACCAGGGCCTTGCCCTATGCATCAGACCGAAGTCCGGAAACTGCATCGAACCGAAGTCCGGAACTAACCAGGGCCTTGCCCTCTGCATCGGACCGAAGTCCGGAAACTGCATCGGACCGAAGTCCGGAACTAACCAGGGCCTTGCCCTCTGCATCGGACCGAAGTCCGGAACTAACCAGGGCCTTGCCCTCTGCATCGGACCGAAGTCCGGAAACTGACTAAACATAGCATAGTATAATCATAACTACTAACATAGCACATATACTGCATACTGCATCGGACCGAAGTCCGGAACACATAACACAAAGACATGCTTGAATCACAAAGACATCAAGCACACTGGACTACTGCATCGGACTGAAGTCCAGAACTACTGCTAACTAAACGGGCCGGCATTGTGGCCGTAGACCCGTTCCTACTGGAAGGAAACTCACCTCGTAACGCTGGCTGTCGAGATGCTAAATCTGAAACTGCCTGACCGCTGCTCCGGAACTCCCCGGCTACAAATCCCATAAACACTAAATCAAATACTGATAACTAATCTCAGGGCAAAATGACTGTTTCACTTTCTGGTCAAAGTCAACTTCCTGGTCAAAGTCAACTTCATGGTCAAAGTCAACTTTACGTGTATCTAAGAAGGAATGAAACTATTACTCTCAAACACTACTTTTCTCGGGAAAACTCATCTGACTCGCCGAGTTGTATGAACAACTCATCGAGTCTGAGGCAATCTTCATCGGACTCGCCGAGTTGTTCATCCAACTCGTCGAGTTGACGGCTATCTTCATATGACTTGCCGAGTCAGCCTTGTGACTCGTCGAGTCCATTCAGTCCAATCTTCCATACATACCTGATTTGAGCCATGCAGTGGCTCCAACTCACAGATCCAAGTTCCTAGGGCATGCTTATCACGTAAAGTTGCAAACTTTACGTGCATGCATGGCTTTAAAAGCTTCAAATGCCAAATCTAAGCTCTTAATGGGGTTACAAGCTCAAAAGGAACCTCAATCATGACCACAACTGAAACTTTACCCTTCTAGAATGCAATAAGGGTCCAGATCTGAAGTATAACCCGACCATAAGGTTTCTCCACAAAGGATTTGGGGTTTTTGGGCTTAAAAGCAACAATTTGGGGACAAACAAGATCTAATAGATCAATAAGCAAGATGGAGACTTTATTACCAGAAAGGATGACCACAAATGAGTGTGTACCTTCTCCTTCTTGTACTTGCTCCAATGTGCACCAAAAGTTCCTTCACAAGGCAACAAACACTCACACACTCTTTGAGAGAGCTAGGGTTTGGTAAGAAATGCTCTGAGGGTGATGGAGGCGAAGTTGGGGCGCAAGAAGATGTTTAAATAGGGTGCAAACCCTTAAAATTAGGGCTTCATCCAGACAGGCGGACTCGCTGAGTCCGAGCATGTGGACTCGTCGAGTAGCCGGCTCAAAATGCGTGATCATCCCTTCTCTACTCGACGAGTCGGGCTACAGACTCATCGAGTACCCCCTTAAAAATGAAATTACTTATTTAAATTACATACCAGAAAATGGGGCGTTACAACTCTCCCCTACTTATCTTAGACTTCGTCCTCGAAGTCCGCTGCGGTGCTGCCACTGCACCTTCACAAACTGAACCACCTTGTTCCTTAAGGTCTTCGTCTTTCGATCTAAGATCGCAACTGGTCTCTCGATATAATTCAGGCTGCTATCAATCTGGATATCCTCCACGAGTACAACCGCGGACTCGTCCACCAAACACTTCCTCAACTGAGAAACATGGAAACTGTTGTGGATCTGGCTAAGCTCTGCTGGAAGATCCAACCGATAGGCGACCCGACGCACCCCGACCAAAACCCTAAAAGGACTAATCAACCTGGGGCCCAGATTGCCCCTCTTTCGGAACCTGATGACAGCCTTCCAGGGTGATACCTTCAGGAGGACCATATCGCCCACCTGAAACTCTAAATCCAAACGCCTCCTGTCGGCGTGACAATTCTGCCGACTCTGCGCAGTCTGCAGTCTGCTACGGACCTGCTGGATCAACTCTATGGTCTTGAGTACCACATCTGTACTCCCCATGACTCGCTGACCGACCTCACCCCAACAAATCGGGGTCCTACACTTCCTTCCGTAAAGCATGTCAAAAGGAGGGCGGTCAATACTGGCATGATAGCTGTTGTTATACGAAAATTCCGCTAACGGAAGATACGTATCCCAACTGCCACCGAAATCCAGCACACATGCCCGAAGCATGTCCTCGAGAGTCTGAATCGTCCTGTCGCTCTGTCCATCCGTCTGAGGGTGGAAAGCGGTGCTGAAATGGAGACGAGTACCCATCTCGTCATGAAACCGCTTCCAAAATCTGGAAGTAAACCGGACATCTCGGTCTGACACCACCGAGACAGGCACTCCATGTCGTGCCACTACCTCGCGCACATAAATATCAGCTAGCTTCTCGGCCGATATACTCTCCGGAATCGGTATGAAATGCACGCTCTTGGTCAGCCGATCCACTATGACCCAAATCGAATCAACTCCACGTGTGGTCCTGGGAAGCTTAGTGATGAAATCCATGGTGATATCCTCCCATTTCCACACGGGAATATATAATGGTTGCATCCTGCCGTGGGGTCTCTGATGCTCCGCCTTGACCTTCCTGCAGGTCAGGCATCTCTCCACGTACCAAGCTACGTCCCACTTCATGCAGGGCCACCAATAGTCGGGTCAAAGATATCTGTACATCTGCGTCGCCCCTGGGTGGATGGAAAACCGAGACTTGTGGGCCTCATCCATCAGTACTTGCCGTACTCCTCCACAGTATGGTACCCAAACTCTCCCATGAAGGGTCAACAATCCTCGACTATCATAGTCAAAGGAAGCTACTAGGCCCACAATCCTCTCACACTTCTGTCTCTCCTCCTTCAGGCCCTCAACCTGTGCCTCTCTGATCTGCTCCAACAATGGAGTAATCACTGTCATCCTCAAACAAATATCCCTGATCGGAGCAGCTACCGCCTTGCGGCTCAGGACGTCGGCCACAACGTTGGCCTTTCCCGGATGATAAAGGATCTCACAATCATAGTCCTTCACCACATCTAACCATCGGCGCTGCCTCATGTTCAGATTCGGCTAATCCATGAGGTACCTCAAAATCTTGTGATCCGTGTAAATGATACAGCTGACCCCATAGAGGTAATGTCTCCAAATCTTGAGGGCAAACACTACTGCCCCCAACTCTAAATCATGCGTCGGATAGTTAGCCTCGTGAGGCTTTCAACTGTCTAGAGGCGTATGCTAGCACATGGCCTTGCTACATCAACACTGCTCCCATACCTGTGATCGAAGCATCACAGTAGACTACAAAATCCTCTACTCCCTCTGGCAGGGTGAGAATCGGCGCCTCACACAATCTCTGCCTGAGGGTCTCAAATGCTGCCTGCTGCTCAGGCCCCCAGCAAAACACCACCGACTTCTTGGTCAGTCGGGTGAGCGAAACTGCTATCTTGGAGAAATCCTGAATGAATATCTTGTAGTACCCTGCAAATCCTAGGAAACTCCGAATCTCAGTTGGAGATCTCGGGACCTCCCACTGCATCACGGCCTCTATCTTGGCCGAATCCACTAGTATACCCTTCTGCTTAACGAGGTGTCCAAGGAACTGTACCTCGCGCAACCAGAACTTCGCGAAAAGTCCCTCCCTCCTCAGCGTCTCTAGCACCTCTCTCAGGTGCTCCTCATGCTGCTCCAGAGTCTTGGAATAAACCAAGATGTCATCAATGAACACTATCACAGACCGATCGAGCATCGGTCTGCATACACGGTTCATGAGATCCCTGAACGCGGCTGGAGCGTTGGTGAGCCCGAACGGCATCACCACAAACTCATAATGACCATAGCGGGTCCTAAAAGTGGTCTTCTGCACATCCTCATCCCTGACCAGCATCTGGTGATATCCTGACCGTAGATCAGTCTTGGAGAACCAAGATGCTCCCTGAAGCTGGTCAAACAAGTCGTCTATCCTCGGAAGTGGGTAACGATTCTTCACCGTTACCTTGTTCAACTCCCGGTAATCTATGCACATACGGTGCGACCCATCCTTCTTCCTCACGAAAAGGATCGGGGCTCCCCATGGTGAACTACTCGTCCTGATGAAACCCTTGTCTAGCAGCTCCTGCAGCTGCGTAGACAACTCCTTCATCTCAGGAGGAGACAACCGATAAGGTGCTTTGGCTATTGGAGCCGCACCCGGAACCAGGTCAATCCGAAACTCGACCTGTCGCTCCGGAGGTATTCCAGGCAAATCCTCTGGGAATACGTCCGGGTACCCTCGTACTATTGGCACATCGCCAACTGTCGCCTTACCCTTCTCACGGGCATCTATGACATAGGCGACGTACCCTGCGCAAACCTGTTGAACGTAGCGCTTCGCTCTCGCTACTGAACACAGTATCGGTCCGCGTTGTGGCCTCTCGCCCTGAATCACTAACTCTCCCCCACTGGGAGTGCGAACCCTCACTAACTGCAGCTCACAATCAATCACCGCCCCATTGGGGCTCAGCCAATCCATACCCACTATAACCTTATTCCCTCGCAGGGGAATGGGAACCAAGTCCACTGAAAACTGCTCATCGAATAACTGCATAGAACACGCCCTATGGACTCTCGCGACCCTCACGGTCCTGTCATCAGCTATCTCAACCTCTAGTGGGCAATCCAGCTCCCCCGGAGCTCTGCTAAACCTCTTGTTAAGCGCAAGAGACACAAATGATCGGGTAGCCCCCGAGTCAAACAATACTGTAGCTGAAATGCCGTTCACTAAGAACGACCCTATATGTAAACATATAACCATGAGAAACGATCAATATTTATAAGGATATAAAAGGAAAATATATACCTGTCACCACATCAGGAGTCGCTCGCGCCTCCTCTGCTATCATCTGGAAAGCTCTACTCTTCGCCACTGGCGTCTCACCCCGGCCCTGACGGCCGTCTGTAATCCTCAAGGTAGCAGGGGCAGGTGCTGCCACCTTCCCTGCTGCTGCTAAACTCGGGCACTGGGACTTTTTATGTCCCCTCTGATTGCAATGGAAGCAAATCAGATCAGCTGCTGCGGTGGCGGTAGTAGTAGCTGTATAATCTCTACTCAAATGCCCGGTCCGGTCGCACTTATAGCAACCGACACTACCTGCCTTGCACGCCCCATCGTGCAATCTCGCACACTTGCCACACCGACTGTGGCTCTGCTGTCCCCTGGGTCTGTGATCTGACACCTTGGGCTTTTTGCCCGAACTCCCTGTACCAGAAGCCACCTCTGGATTCCTCTTCCTCTCCATCTCCAGATCTATCTCCCTCTCCCGAGCCCTTGCAATCATATCATCCAGCGTTTTACAGCTGGACCGGCTCACAAACTAGCAGATATCACTCCGCAACATCTCATGATAACGGGCCTTCTTCATTTCGTCATTAGCTGCGTACTGAGGAACAAGAAGAGCCCTCTCCCTGAACTTGGCGGTAATCTCTGCCACTGTCTCTGTAGTCTGGGTGAGATCCTGGAACTCCCTGGCTAACTGCTGCACCTCAATAACCGGTGCAAACTTGGCTCTGAACCTGGTAGTGAAATCAGCCCAAGTCATGGCATCAAGCGATGCGTCATCCCCGATGACATGCCCGACTTCCTCCCACCAATCTCGTGCCCTGTCCTTCAGAAGACAGGATGCTAGTCTGACCTTGTCCCCCTCGGGACATCTGCTGGTGCGGAACGCATTGGCGACATCCGCCAACCACCTGGTACTCGCAATGGGATCCCGTGCCCCATGGTAGTCTGGAGCTCCACAAGCCCGGAACTCCCTGAAGGTGAGTGTGCGCGACCCCATCATGGCCGCCACCTCAGCACGGAAGGTGCTCAACCTCTCGTCCATCAACTCTAAGATACCCTCCTTGATCGAACCGAAGATCACAGGAGTCTGCTCAAGTATGGTGCGAGTAATCTCTGAAGAGAGAAACTCCATAGTCTGCTCGTCCAACTGCCCGGCCTCCGGGCCTGATCCTGATCCCTCTACGACACCTGAACTGCCGACCGCTGGTCTAGGGCGTAAAACAACCATTCTGAAAACACATCATGACAAACGCCAGAAACACTGATATATCTCAAGGGATCGCTACTGCTACCAGTTTCCTGGTCTCATCTCAGCTTTCCTTGGTTCAAGTACGGATCCTCTGCTTTCAGTAGTACTTGCCCATACTACCTTCCACATCTATCCGTACTTTCCTCAAGTACTGCCTCGATTCCACCAAGTCACTTCTACTGCTACTGATCTCTGCTACTCTCATCCTAGGCTTGCCCTAGGGAAATCTCTGACTCCACCCAATCCAGTCCTCAGCTGTTGAAGGCCTCCTTGTAATGCCAATTAGCCATTACCTGAATACCATCACATGTGGCGAGGCTCAGATAATCCTTCGAGTAAAAGACTCGTTCCTACAACGGTTAGACTCAAACAAGAGTTGTGCAATAGGGCCAAATCTAGCACTCTGAGATTATTCAACCCTGTTCACATGTGACGTGACGTATTCACCTAATGGCTAATTCCCATCACTCCGAGTCCCACAAAGCACGAAGCAAGCAGCATTCAGACACAGGAGACTACTCAAGCAATTCTATCCTCATAACAAGAAACTGTACTAGCATACAATGTTAAGCTCATACTATCAGGCATAACCTAAACAGGCTATCCTACTGATGTCTACTCAATACTAGCATGCAATTCTCATATAGATGAAACACATATAGCAGGCACATAAGGCATCCTCCTAGATCCTTAGTCCTATTCTAGCATGCTGTTCTACTGAAACTGAAACTGATGATCATAACATAAACTTGTATGGGTAATTTGGGAGTACTTACTTGAGCTCGGCCGATCGTATGCACCACACCCTTTTCCTTTTCTCAAAACTCTTTTCTTTTTAAGTTTCTTTTTCAAAAATTTCTTTCGAAAACATTTTTCTTTTGAAAAATCTTTTACCGTTTCCTTAGTTTGAGTCCATTCATACCCGAAAGTGTGCCTGAATCCCTCAAACCAAGGCTCTGATACCAACTTGTAACATCCCAAAATACGACCCAAAATTTTTTGTTTTAATATTACTAAAATCACATCATCGAATGTCATACATACTAAGAACCATAGAGTGAGTAACTCAAAAGTCAAGTAACTGTGTCAAAACAAATACTGTATCAATCATATCGAAATATCTGAATACAACTCCCAGGATAAAACTGAAACTGTGGTGTGTGTCATGCCATCACCCCGAGCTCTTCCATTTACTTGCAGAAGTACCTGAAACCAAAAACTGAAACTGTAAGCACAAAGCTTAGTGAGTTCCCCAATCTACCACATACCATACAATAACATATAAAACAACTACTGGGCCTTGCCCACTACATCAGACCGAAGTCCGGAACTAACCAGGGCCTTGCCCTCTGCATCGGACCGAAGTCCGGAACTAACCAGGGCCTTGCCCTCTGCATCGGACGGAAGTCCGGAAAATGCATCGGACCGAAGTCCGGAACTAAACAGGGGCTTGCCCTCTGCATCGGACCGAACTCCGGAAACTGCATCGGACCGAAGTCCGGCACTAACCAAGGCCGTGCCCTCTATATCGGACCGAAGTCCGGAAACTGACTGAACATAGCATAATATAATCATAACTACTAACATAGCACATATACTGCATACTGCATCGGACCGAAGTCCGGAACACATAACACAAAGACATGCTTGAATCACAAAGACATCAAGAACACTGGACTACTGCATCGGACCGAAGTCCGGAACTACTGCTAACTGAACGGGCCGGCATTGTGGTCGTAGACCCGTTCCTACTGGAAGGAAACTCACCTCGTAACGCTGGCTGTCGAGATGCTAAATCTGAAACTGCCTGACCGCTGCTCCGGAACTCCCCGACTACAAATCCCATAAACACTAAATCAAATACTGATAACTAATCTCAGGGCAAAATGACTGTTTCACCCCCTGGTCAAAGTCAACTTCCTGGTCAAAGTCAACTTCCTGGTTGACCGGACTCGCCAAGTCAGGACACAGACTCGCCGAGTCCCTTCTTTACTAACACTGGCTTTAACTCACCGAGTCCCTTTCCTACTCACTGACTCACCCTGGACTCACAAGTCGAAGAAAAACGGGGACTCGCGACTCGACTCGTCGAGTCCAAGAACAACTCGCCGAGTTCTGACGTGCAGATTCCATACAGTTGAATTCTAAACCATTCCAGAGCATCTAACCTGTAGATCTGAGCCCCTGGAACCATCTGAACACGTAAAGTTGCTAACTTTACGTGTATCTAAGAAGGAACGAAACTATTTCACTCAAACACTACTTTTCTCGGGAAAACTCATCCGACTCGCCGAGTTGTATGAACAACTCGTCGAGTCTGAGGCAATCTTCATCGGACTCGCCGAGTTGTTCATCCAACTCATCGAGTTGACGGCTATCTTCATATGACTCGCCGAGTCAGCCTTGTGACTCGTCGAGTCCATTCAGTCCAATCTTCCATACAGACTTGATTTGAGCCATGCAGCGGCTCCAATTCACAGATCCAAGTTCCTAGGGCATGCTTATCACGTAAAGTTGCAAACTTTACGTGCATGCATGGCTTTAAAAGCTTCAAATGCCAAATCTAAGCTCTTAATGGGGTTCCAAGCTCAAAAGGGACCTCAATCATGACCACAACTGAAACTTTACACTTCTAGAATGCAATAAGGGTCCAGATCTGAAGTCTAACCCGACCATAAGGTTTCTCCACAAAGGATTTGGGGTTTTTGGGCTTAAAAGCAACAATTTGGGGACAAACAAGATCTAATAGATCAATAAGCAAGATGGAGACTTTATTACCAGAAAGGATGACCACAAATGAGTGTGTACCTTCTCCTTCTTGTACTTGCTCCAATGTGCACCAAAAGTTCTTTCACAAGGCAACAAACACTCACACACTCTTTGAGAGAGCTAGGGTTTGGTAAGAAATGCTCTGAGGGTGATGGAGGCGAAGTTGGGGCGCAATAAGATGTTTAAATAGGGTGCAAACCCTGAAAATTAGGGCTTCATCCAGACAGGCGGACTCGCCGAGTCCGAGCATGTGGACTCGTCGAGTAGCCGACTCAAAATGCGTGATCATCCCGTCTCTATTCGACGATTCGGGCTACAGACTCGTCAAGTACCCCCTTAAAAATGAAATTACTTATTTAAATTACATACCATAAAATGGGGCGTTACAGTTTGACCTCCCAAAATGCACAGTGTTCCAATTCCATGGGAAGATGACATTGTTTTCCAAAAACTAATCTAAATGGAGACATGCCTATCGGGGTCTTGTAAGCGATCCGATAGGCCCACAAGGCATAATCAAGCCTTAAACTCCAATTCTTTCTTGTCGGATTCACTGTTTTCTCAAGAATACTCTTCACTTCACGATTCGAAACCTCCGCTTGACCGTTTGTTTGAGGGTGTAGGCGGTAGAAACACGATGGGTCACGTTGTACTTTTTTAGCAAGGCCTTCATCATCTTATTGAAAAAATACGTCCCTCTATCACTAATCAAATCCCTAGGCACACCAAATCTCACAAAGACATTAGATTTTAAAATTTCGATAACCGTTTTGGCATCATCCGATCTTGTGGCTTTGGCCTCAACCCATTTAGAGACATAGTCAACCACGAGCAATATGTAAACATTGCAAAAGGAGACGGGAAATGGGCCCATAAAATCAATCCCACATACATCAAAAATTTCACAAACAAGGATTAGATTTTGGGGCATTTGGTTCTTTTGCGAAATGTTCCCCGTCTTTTGGCATCGTTCACAACTTTTGTAAAACAAGTAACAGTCGCGTGACATGGTTGGACAAAATAGTCCACACTCAAGGACCTTTCTCAAGGTCCGGCTAGGTCCGAAGTGTCCCCCACAAGCAAATTCATGACAAAATTTCAAATTGGATTGATGCTCTTGTTGGGGCACACATCGCCTAATAATTTGATCGGGACAATGTTTCCACAAATAAGGTTCATCCCACACATAGTATTTTGCGTCACTTTTCAATTTATCTTTTTGAGCACGTGTGAATGTGTCAGGATACCTTTTTGTGACCAAAAAGTTAACGATATCGGCATACCAAGGAGTAGATTGAGTAAGGGAAAAGAGATGCTCATCCGGAAACTCTTCCCGCAACGGGAGAGGAGTCTCATTTGAAGTGATTTGGCTTAGGTGATCGGCAACAAGATTCTCGCATCCACTCTTGTCTTGGATTTCCAAATCAAATTCTTGTAATAGTAAAATCCAACGGATGAGTCTTGGCTTT
Organism: Lactuca virosa; assembly: GCF_052849685.1. Classification (NCBI taxonomy): domain Eukaryota; kingdom Viridiplantae; phylum Streptophyta; class Magnoliopsida; order Asterales; family Asteraceae; genus Lactuca; species Lactuca virosa. The sequence goes on from NC_136429.1 coordinate 464,393,084, forward strand.
GCATCTTTCTTTGTCATTAAGTACTTGAGAGCTGCGTGATCCGAATACACAATAACTTTGGTGCCAAGTAGATATTGCCTAAACTTCTCCAAAGCGAACACTATGGCCAATAGCTCCTTCTCCGTGGTAGAGTAGTTGCTTTGAGCATTGTCTAGTGTTCTTGATGCATAGTAGATGACATGAGAGGCTCTTCCATTTTTCTGACCCAAAACGGCGCCTATTGCATAGTTGCTTGTATCACACACGATCTCAAAGGGGAGATCCCAATTTGGTGCTTGCATGATGGGAGCAGATGTAAGCAACTCTTTGATCCTGTCGAAAGGTTCTTTGCACGCCTCATTGAACTCGAAATCAACATCCTTTTGCAAGAGTTGGCACATTGGTCTTGTTATCTTTGAAAAGTCCTTGATGAATCTCCGGTAGAAACCTGCATGACCCAAAAAGGAACGAACTTCCCGAACACAAGTCAGGTAACGTAAGCTTTGAATAAAATCAATCTTGGCCTTATTGATGGGTGTTGAGCATTCTAACAATCCTAAGTGTACATGCAACCCTAGAAAACCTTGGATCTATGTTTGTCTAAAAATACATGCAAAATACTTTTTCCAAGGTTCATAATCCTATCTAGCATACATGGGGAACTTTAATCATAAAAGATGGCTACAATTACATACGTTGTAGTTGATTTGATTCCTTGAAAACCTTGAGATCCTAGCACCCCAAGTGTGATGCCTCAAATGTTTCACACAACACCAAATGCTCTTGGAATAAACTTTGAGAGAATGTAGAACACTTCTAATTCGGCTTGCCCTCTTGTCTCACTAGTGTAACCGATTTTGGTTGCTCTAAGTATGCTTATATAGTGTGTTGCATTAGGGTTACACCATGTAAACCCTAATGTAACATGGCTCTTCATTTCCATGACCCATGGGTTTCTAACTACCATGGACTCATGGAGCATCCATGGAGCATCCTATGGACCTTAGCCCAGCTAGATAATCCATGGAGCATCTAGCCCACTCTACAAGTATGGATGATTTACTCAATCAACCCATATATTTAATTAGTCTCCTTTTGATCACTTAATTAATTCTTGATCAATACTAATTAAATAATACTATTAATATATTAGAACTTATAATATATTAATAAACCACAAGTGTTATTTCTCTAATTTAGTCTATCCAAATGCATGATGCCATACAACCCAAATGGACCATGCCGGGTCGGGTCAAGTACATACCAGAAATAGTTATGGACTTAGACACCTTATCCAACAGTCTCCCACTTGGATAAGTCTAATAACTATAACTGCAAGTATGACTTCAGGAACCGATCAGCAATCGTAGCTCTTTTCAAGGACTCTCGGAACTGAGAAGATGATGATACGCCATTTAAGATAAGTGATCATATAATCCTCTGTTGTAGATATCAGCCGGTCAAATACATGGAACAATGTCTTGCTTATTGTCCACCAGTTTGTTTCTCGATTTCCTAATTGTTTGACATAGAACTTAATTGAACACATCAATTTACTTCTGACCGGGCCCGGTACATAGGTCAAAAGAAAATCATCGAGGGGCCCAGATATCGCTTCTAATCGAAGAAGGAACAGATAAACTTCGACTCATATGCTTGTTCTACTACTTGTTAAATCACACACAAAGGTACGTTTTATAACATTGAGTTACCAATGAGGTTTCGTACGATCAATGCATAACCAACTCATAAGCAACAAGACATATCTCTAGGTTTGAAGACTTATACGATATTACCATCTCGCGATCACTCGAGATAAATTCCATGAAGTGATATCAACGAGCGTGGGTTGAATCCAATACTCAGAACTTATGAGTACTCATGAGTGTTGAGGCCGTGTCCAACATCTTAGACCTCCACAACCAACTCATGACAGTCTTAATTCATATCTACTTCCAACATATGACTAACTGTGGATAATTTGAATAATATGTAAAACACAACATAAATATTTTGGAAGTCAAAACATGCAAAAGAAATAATAGTAAATGATTGACAAAAGATAGAAACACTTTACTCATAAATAAACACAACTTTTATTCATCATCAAATGTCAATTACACTTTACAAATTTCAAAACTATCTACCTACTAAAACTAATATCATCCTTCAGCCCTATGCTCCTTGCGTGTTGGATATGCTTATCCCAACTCAGTCCCTTCGTGAGGGGATCTGCTGGGTTCTCATCTGATGATACCCTCTTTGCCACGAGGAGTCCTTCTTCTATTCGATGTCTGATGAAATGGTATTTTTTGTCAATGTGTCTGGATCTCCCGTGATCCCTTGGTTCCTTGGCTAAGGCAACTGCACTTTCACTATCACAGAAAATTTGCATAGGCTCCTTTATAGCCGGTACTACTCCAAGGTCTCCAATGAAGTTCTTCAGCCATATCGCCTCCTGTGCTGTCTCGCTTGCCGCTATATACTCAGATTCGCAAGTTGAATCAGCCACTGTGTCCTGCTTGGAACTTTTCCAAGAAATTGCTACTTCGTTTAAGGTAAAGGCCCAGCCCGACTGAGAGCGGAAATTATCCCTATCAGTCTGGAAGCTAGCATCACTATACCCTAGAACTCTCAAGTCATCACTCCCACGAAGGGTAAGGACCCAGTCCTTAGTCCTCCGCAGGTGATTGAGAATGTTCTTTACCGCAGTCCAGTGAGACTTACAAGGTTTTCCCTGATACCTGCTAACCATGCTTAAAGCAAAGGCTACATCAGGACGAGTACACGTCATAGCATAGATGATCGAGCCTACAGCTGAAGCATAAGGTACTCGACTCATTTCTGCTATCTCAACCTCGGTACTCGGGCTCTGAGTCTTACTCAATCTAGCGTTACTCTGGATGGGTAACTCTCCTTTCTTGGAATCTTGCATGCTGAACCTCTTCAGCACTTTATCCAAGTATGTACTCAGACTAAGTCCAATTAGTCTTTTACTCCGGTCTCTCAGAATCCTTATCCCTAGGATATAGGCAGCTTCTCCAAGGTCCTTCATAGCAAAACATTTCCTAAGCGAGGACTTCACTTCCTGCAAGGTTGGGATGTCATTTCCTATGAGTAGTATGTCATCCACATACAGTACCAAAAGGTTGACTATACTCCCACTAGGCTTTACATATACACAAGATTCATCTTCAGTCCTCGAAAAGCCAAACTCTTTGACTTTCTCATCGAAGCAAAGATTCCATCTGCGAGGTGCTTGTGTCAATCCATAGATGGATTTCCCAAGCTTACACACTTTATTAGGGTACTATGTGCTGACAAAACCCTATGGCTGATTCATGTAAACATCCTCAGCCAACTTTCCATTAAGGAAAGCGGTTTTGACATCCATTTGCCATATTTCATAGTCATGAAATGCAGCTATGGCTAACAATACCATAATAGACTTAATATTGGCTACTGGTGAAAAGGTCTCATCATAATCAACTCCCGGAGTTTGAGTAAAGCCCTTTGAAACCAGTCGCGCCTTATAAGTGTGTACATTACCATCCATGTTGGTCTTCTTCTTGAAGATCCATTTGCACCCAACTATCTTACGACCTGGTACATTGTCAACCAAGTCCCAAACCTGATTGTCATACATGGACTGTATCTCGCTGTCCATTGCCTCTTTCCATTTAACAGACTCAGGGCCTGCCATGGCTTCCGCATAGCTATTAGGTTCATCCAGACTTACCAGTGTCTCATCACTGATGAGTGTCTCACCTTCCGCAGTAATATGGAAACCATAGTAGTGCTCAGGTGCATTCCTAACCTTTGTGGAACGCCTCAGAGGTACAAACTCGTTAATTGGATCAACAGGAGTTTCCTCCTCAAGTTGACTGCTAAGGTTTGAGGTTCCTTCACCACTTGACTCTTGAATTTCTTCAAGGTCAGTTTGCCTCCCACTGTTTCCTTGGCTTATGAACTCTCTCTCTCTCTCTCTCGAAAGACAGCCCTCCTTGCTACAAAGATCACATTCTCACTATGTTTGTAGAAGAGGTAACCAAAGGATTTTTGTGGGTAGCCGATGAAAATACACCTCTCACTTCGAGGTTCGAGCTTATCGTGAGTGTCACGTCTCACGAAAGCTTCGCAACCCTAAATCTTGAGGTGGGCTAGATTAGGAACTTTCACATCTCGTGAGGTGTTTTGGCAACCTTCTTTGTAGGGACCAGATTAAGGATACGGGCGGCAGTCTCTAAGGCATACCCCCAGAATGAGATTGGTAGCGAAGCTCGACTCATCATGGAATGAACCATGTCCAACAAGGTTCTATTACGCCTCTCAGCTACACCATTCAACTGTGGTGTCCTGGGAGGTGTCAATTGTGAGACAACCCCACATTCCCTAAGATAGTCGAGGAACTGTGTACTAAGATACTCACCACCACGATCGGATCGAAGCATCTTAATGTTCCTGCCCAATTGATTCTCGACTTCCTGTTTAAACTCTTTAAAACTTTCGAAAGTCTCTGACTTATGCTTGATTAATTATACATATCCATATCTACTATAATCATCCGTAAAATTCACATAAACCTTTTGAAGGGTCCACACACATCCGTGTGCACTAGATCCAACAAACCTTCACCTTAGCACAGGAACCTCTGAAGGGTGACTTTGTCATTTTTCTAAGTAAGCATGATTCACAACTATCATCTGGCTTTAGGTCAAATGACTCCAAGACTCCATCTTTTTGGAGTTGGCTTATGCGTTTCTTGCTTACATGTCCAAGACGACAATGCCATAATGATGCTTTATCCAAGTTACTATCATTAGTAGAATTAATACACAACACTTTATTTCCTAGGTTATCTAAAACGGACACAGCTTCATACACACCATCACAAGGTAATGCTTTAAAATAAAACACATTATTAAAGAAAGCATTTATTCCACCAACTTCATTATCAAAAGAAAAGGTAAACCCTTGTTTGTACAAAGCATGAAAGGAAATAACATTTCTTGCCATTTCAGGCGAATAACAACATTTATTCAAATCTAAAGTAAACCCACTACTTAGCAACAAATTATAAACTCCAATCTTGGTGACAGGTGAAACTTTCCTATTCCGCATGATCAAGTTTATCTTTCCATGCTCCACATTCTCACTTCTTCTTAGTCCCTGCAAATAAGAATAAATATGAATACCACAGCCGGTATCAAGGACCCAAGAGTTAGAATAGGGTGAGTTATTAGATAATATAGTGTAAATACATGCATGGTTGGGTTTTACTTTCCCATCCTTCAAATCTTGTTGGTACTTTGGGCAGTTCCGCTTCTAGTGCGCCTTTTCATGGAAATAGAAGCATTCAGCCTCTTTTGGATCAGAAGGAGTGACGAAACCTTTCTTGGTTGCGCTTGAAGAGGAGCCATCAAGGGTCTTACCCTTGGTACCCTTCGAAGGGTTCTTCCTCTTTTTCCCTCTACCTTTCCCGATTGCCAGGACAGGTGCGGAGTTTGGAGTAGGAGTGGTAACAACCGACTTACCTTTAATACCACTTTCGGCGGTCTTCAAGAGTCCTTGAAGTTTTATGAGGGTGACTTCTTCCTTGTTCATGTGGTATGTCATGCAGAATTAATCATAACACGATGGTAAGGAGTGCAAAATGATATCTATTGCTAACTCCTCTGGGAAGTTCACATTCAGCTTCATCAAACGGTCCACATACCTTTGCATTTTCTGCATGTGGCCCGTGATGGGTTCTCCATCTTTCATTTGGGTTGTTATCATGGAGGAGATGATTTCAAATCGCTCTTGACGAGCACTCTGATGGTAGCGGTCCATCAAATCCTGGTGCATCTCAAAAGGATAGTAGTCCTCATATGACTTTTGGAGCTCGGCTGTCATAGTGGCTATCATGATGCATGCCACTTTGGTAGCATCTCTTTCATGTGCCTCATATTCAGCAAGCTCCTCAGGAGTAGCAGTTGGCTCGGGTACCTTAAGCTCCTTGTCGAGAACATATTCTTTGTTCTCATAACGAGTGACCATCCTGATGTTTCTGATCCAATATGTAAAGTCGGATCCATCAAAGATGACTCTCCGACAAAGGTTCATGAGAGAGAAGGAGCCTGTAGGGTTTGAGCCAGAAGCAACATTGTTGAAAGACATCTGAAAAGAAGAAAAGACAAGTTTAGTTTAGATATAAATATAGTCCTTAATAAAACACCCAAATATAATATTAAGGCTAGGATCCAATCACAATATATTATAACTTACAACAGGGATGCCGTAATCTAAGCTATAACATATTTGAAAGGTAGGTGAATGAAGATTCACCAATTTCCACCATGAAAACCGAAATATATAAGTATTAGGTTTTATTTGGTTTTTAGAAATTCCTAGATTCTTTTGAGATTCATTGAACTTTTCAATGGCATGTTTCAATCTCGAGTGTGCCCTTCATGTTTTGTGACTGGGATACCGAGGATCACAAAACAAGGTGTGAAGTAACCATGCAAATTACTTGGTACCCTTAATGTTTTTCACTTAATCGATGTGTCGGTTAACCATACGTGCTCCACCGACCTATGAAAAACCTTAAGTCACCCTTTTCCTACCTTGTTAAGTCCAAGTTAGTGTGCCGGTTAACCACACAGCTCCACTACGACTTAATCAAAGTGCAAAGTGTAATTTCATGGGTTAGCACCTTATTCTCATTTTCCTAAAGTAGCTAAGATTGGGATTTTATAAAAACGTTTAGTTACTTTATAATAATCAATATACTTTTAATGAGAATTTTAAGTCATTGTCCTACCCGTTCGGCTAACGACCCTCCACCAGTCAAGGAAGCGGTGGGTGAGAGTGGACACACATTAAGCTGTCATTTTATAGGCAACAACCTTATACCCCCCTCATATACCGACTTCGTGAATGAGGCCTACTAATGGTAAAACGACTTGATTTTATACATATATATATATATATATATATATATATATATATATATATATATATTATTAAACTTATAATATTATAAAGTATAAGGGTTGAATTTTAACTTTTAAAATTCTAGGGGTTGGAACTAAAGTTTATTAGATGACTTTACATGTTCCAAAACTTGAGGGCAAGTTTTGTAACCTTACAAAACCTTTCAATTCATAACTTATGAGTTCTTAAAATGAAGGCTCTTCATTTTTGTAACTTATGTGTTCTTTTTAATGGAATTAATACAAAGTGACTTTTGGTTATCCATAACTTGAGGACAAGTTATGGACTCCATTAAAACACATAAAGATCATGAATTAAGCATTAAACAAGTAATCCCTATGATCTATCAAAAACTCATAAGAACATGAATCAACATATCAAAATTTCAAGAGCATATGAACACATATAATCATGTAATTTTGATATTAGCCATTTAAAATGGATTAGAAAAACCATTACACAATCTAAAACAAGTTTTAAAACACCAAAACAGTTTAGGGTAATGTTTCTAGTCCATTTCCAGCAGCAAAACTCGAAAAACTGCACTCAAGGGTTCCTACTCGTTGAGTGCAAGAACCTACTCGACGAGTAGGATGAGTTTGGTCATGGACTTGTCGAGTCCCCCCACGGACTTGGTGAGTTTATGCTTCAGAATGCATAAAAACGAGTTTTTTCACAATTTTGCATCAAGTATCAAACAAACAAGCCTAGGCTCTGATAACGTTGATGGGTTTTGATCATTCTAACACTCCTAAGTGTACATGCAACCCTAGAAAACCTTGGATCTATGTTTGTCTAAAAATACATGCAAAATAATTTTTCCAAGGTTGATAATCCTATCTAGCATACATGGGGAATTTTAATCATAAAAAATGGCTAGAATTACATACCTTGTAGTTGATTTGATTCCTTAAAAACCTTGAGAGCCTAGCATCCCAAGTGTGATGCCTCAAATGTTTCACACAACACCAACTAGATAATCCATGAAGCATCTAGCCCACTATACAAGTATGGATGATTTACTCAATTAACCCATATATTTAATTAGTCTCCTTTTGATCACTTAATTAAATCTTGATCAATACTAATTAAATAATACTATTAATATATTAGAACTTATAATATATTAATAAACCACAAGTGTTATTTCTCTCATTTAGTCTATCCAAATGCATGATGCCATGCAACCCAAATGGACCATGCCACGTCGGGTCAAGTACATACCAGAAATAGTTATGGACTTAGACACCTTATCCAACACTTATCTACCTCAATTTGTTTCTTTGACACAATGTGACCTAAAATAAGACCTTGACTCACCATAAAATGACATTTTTCAAAGTTTAAAACCAAATTTGTTTCAATACATCTTTTCAAAATTTTGGTGAGATTGGTCAAACACTCTTGAAAGGAGTTTCCATATACCGTAAAATCGTCCATGAAAACTTCAATTATATTTTCAACATATTCCGAAAAGATACTAACCATGCAATGTTGGAAAGTGGCAGGGGCGTTACATAATCTGAATGACATTCTCCGGTATGCAAAAGTGCCAAATGGACATATAAAGGTTGTCTTTTCTTGGTCTTCCGGTGCCACCGGGATTTGGTGAAAACCGGAGTACCCATCTAGACAACAATAATGGGATTTCCCGGCCAACCTTTCTAACATTTGGTCAATGAAAGGTAATGGGAAGTGATCTTTTCTTGTGCTTGCCTTGAGTTTGCGGTAGTCAATACATACTCTCCACCCATTTTGCACACGGGTGGGGACCATCATACCTTTGTTGTTCTCGACCACCCTGATTCCCGTCTTCTTCGGCACGACTTGGACCGGGCTCACCCATTTTCTATCCGAGATTGGATAGATCATTCCCGCATCTAGGAGCTTCAAAATGTCTTTCTTGACCACTTCCATCATTGGCGGGTTCAACCTTCTTTGCGCGTCCCGACTCGACTTGCATTCATCCTCCATCAAAATATTGTGCATACAAGTGGAGGGGCTCAACCATTTGATATCTGTAATTGTCCAACCCATTACTTCTTTATGTTTCGTCAATACTTTGAGGAGTTTCTCTTCTTCACACTCGGTTAAGTGAGTTGAAATGATGACCGGAAGAGTCTCGTTGTTTCCCAAGTACGCATACTTCAAGTGTTGAGGAAGGACTTTTAATTCCAACTCCGGTGGTTGAACAAGGGAGGGCGGCAATCTTGTGTGAGTTTGAGGTAATTCAATTTGCTTCACACTAAATTGAGTGGTTTTCTTGATCTCTAAACTGTTGACCAATCTTTCAACAGCCGGATCTAATGAGTAGAGCTTTAACTTCTTGGCTAATTTACCACAATCAAATCCTTTGCTCAATATCATCTCCAACATGTCACCATTAGACAACTCGAACAACTCTTGGGTAAATGGTTCGACAACATCAATAAAACAAAAAGATGAAACATCACTAGGATATCTCAGAGCATCGTAGATGTTAAAACTTATTATTTCCCCATCAAACTCCATCGTTAAGCTTCCCGCATATACATCAATCTTTGTTCTAGCCGTCTTCAAGAATGGTCTCCCAAGTAAAATTATACCTGACTTTGAGAACACTTGTTCATCTAGATCAATCACATAGAAATCTGCAGGGAAGACCAATTGGTTCACTTGCACTAGAACATCTTCCAAAACACCTCTAGGAAAGACACTGGATTTATCCGCAAGAGAGATTATAACACCGTTTTCACTTAAAGGACCAACACTTAATGATTCATACACCGAATAAGGCATGACATTAATAGAAGCACCAAGGTCAAGCATGGCACTACTAAAAGTTACATCTCCTATCTTGCAAGGAACCGTAAGCATTCACGGGTCTTTGCACTTGGGTGGAAGTTTCCTTTGTAAAACCACGGATGCATTTTCGTTCATTGAGATTTTTTCATTCCCCTTCAACTTTCTCTTGTTAGTGCAAAGCTCTTTCAAGAATTTTGCATATCTAGGAATTTGTTTGATTGCATCAATTAAAGTAATGTTTACTTCCACCTTACAGAAGGTGTCCAAAATCTCTTTCTCCTCCATGTTCTTCTTTGAAGTTGCAAGTCGGAAGGGGAATGGTGGTTGAGTGGCTATTGGAGTCACTAGAGGGGTAGTCTTCTTTGGGACTCCGGCTTGTGCATCGTTCTTGACTATAGATTCTTCAATGGGAATGACTTCTATTTCTTCCTCCTCTTCCATTGGCTTCTTCTTTGAACTACCTTCTCCGGCTTGTTTGCCACTTCTCAAGGTCACCACATTGACATTTGGGTTCTTTTTGGTTTGAGAAGGCAATTTCCCATGGGACTCCAACTTGCTTATGGATGTAACTATATATCCCATTTGTCCTTCAAGGTTGGAGATACTAGTTCTTGTCTCTTTTTGGAATTATTGGGTACTAGTGGCTAACGATTTGACAATGTCTTCTAGAGACCTTCCGAAGCTACTTGGTTGGGATTGAGGGGGTTGTTGATGATGATGTGGAGGATGCGGTTTGGGTTGATAGTGTGGTTGTGGATGTTGGTAATGAGGTTGTGGTGGTGGATAGGAAGGTCTAACCAATGCATTTTGAGGCAATTGTCTTGGGTTGTAGCTTATGTTGGGATTTGGCTTCCAACTTGAATTATATGAATTTTGGTAACTGGATGGCTTGTTGTGGTAGTTTTGTAACTCTACCGTGGCATTTACATGTTCTGCATCTTCTTGAAGAATGGGACACATATCCGTAGGATGTCCCATTGTTGCATATATTCCACAAACCATCACTTGTGGAGTTTGTCCCATGGCTAGATTTTGGACAAGGGAGGTTAGATCATTGATTTGAGACTCTAGGTTTTGTGTTCCCACTTCGTTGACTTTTTGTTGAGTTTCTCTCTTCATATATTGGCGAGGGCCAAAATGTTGTGAATTTGCGGCAATGGTGTTGAAGAGTTCTCTTGTTTGTTTTGGAGTTTTGCTAAAGACAACTCCACCACTTGAGGCATCAACTAGTCTTCTCTCCGTTGGCAACAATCCCTCATAGAAGTGTTGAATGAGGAGTTGTTACGGAATTTGGTGTTGTGGGCAACTATAGCACAAGTTGTTGAACCTCTCCCAATAATCATGAAAAGTCTCATTTTGACCTTGGCAGATTCCACAAATCTCATTTCTAAGACTTGAGACTCTTGAAGCGGGATAGAACTTATCAAGAAAAGCTCTTGCCATGTCGGTCCATGAGTTGATTGACCCCGGTGGAAGATAAAATGACCAATCTTTTGCTCTATCGGCCAATGAAAAGGGGAATGCCCTTAGCTTGATTTGGTCATCGGTTTACCCTTGTGGCTTCATACTAGTGCAAATAATGTGGAACATCTTCAAGTGCTAATGAGGGTCTTCATTCTCCAATCCATGAAAAGTTGGGAGGTGATGGACTAAACTTGACTTCAACTCCGAGCCTCCTTCCAAAACCGGGTAATTGATACCGGTTGGTGTTTGTGTAACATCGGTTTCCATCATTTGCCTCAAAGTCCTTTCGGGAGCTTCTCCTCCGTCCGCCATAGCAATTGGTTCAATAATGGGTGGGTTTTGTTGTAGGGGTGGTGTTTCGGGAATTTCTTGGCAAGGGTCGGGACTAGAATCAGGTTCCGTATCACTTGATGAAGCGGTTTCAACCTCCGGATCCCTGTGAGGATTTGATGTTTTACCACGTTCTATTCTCTTTTCCTTCGCCAAACGTCTTGCTTCTTTTTCAATTTCCGGATTATAAATCAAAGCACCTGTACGTTGAGATCTGGGCATAGAGAAACAAATTGATTAAAAATAAACCAATCCCCGGCAACGGCGCCAAAATTTGGTGGTTGTCGAGGCCAACAAAATTAATACCCTAAATATTACACACTAAATAGTGTATAGTGGTAAAGGGATCGTATCCACGGATATTGGTTCAATTTTATAACTCTATGAAAAGTCTCTTTCTAAAAATACTTGTAAAATGACAATATATTAAAAATGGGGGGGGGGGGGTTGGTCTTTTTGATTGTTTGACAAAATTAAAACTAGCTAGAATGTAAATATGACAAGTAAACAAGTAAAGGATTTGATTAAATTCAATGAAGTGAAATTGGTTGATTTTGGGATACACCACATGGATGACATAATTGACTTATCATTAGACTAAATGGAGAACATCTTGCATATTTGTTTAACTTGGCTATAGCAATTCATAAGCACAAATTGCCTCAACTCTTATTAGATATTAGAAAGGTTAGAGGAGATCTAAATCATTCCCTTAATTAAAGTCACAAGATCAATGAAGCATATAATCTTGTGAAAATCAATTAGCTTTAAGTTCTAAGAATTACCAAGTCTAAAAGATAATCAAATTCTTAAATTATCATTATGGAGGAAACATTTCCATGGTCCAAATGAAATGAAAACAAACATATAAACCATTTGTTGCTTACTAATTTGAGGGTCCATTACTTAACCAATAAATTAGTCAACAAAAATGAGCATTCATTCATCTAAGCTCATGATCAAAGATAAATAAACACAAAAATATGTTTAACTAGAAAACATTTCCATAAACTTCAAACACAAGATAATAATAAGTCTTAAAAACAACTAATCATCCATGGGTTAAACCCTAATCAACCAAATGAGAATTTAGCCAAGCATGGCCAAAATAAAAGAAATACAAGGTAGTTTAATGGTACCAAACATTGTTCTAGTTGTAAGATGGAAAGAAATTACACCAATCTTCTAAATCATCCAACTCTTCCAAAACCTTCTTAAGAGCAAAAATGGAGTTCTTCTCTAAGTGTTCATAATTGAAATATGCTTCAAATCTCCTGTAAAAGGAGCTTATTTCCGAATTCAAAAAGTATCTAAAAGCCACCCACCAACCTTCCACAAATAGAGTCAACAAGTCAAAACCCGGGTTCAATTCTCTACTCTTTACGCGGACCGCGTGTGGATCCATGGGGACCGCGTGGGTCACACTGAAAGCATGCTTTAGCCCATTTCAAATACCATCCGGCTCAATCTTCTAATTTATGCTCCAACCCATTTGTGCAAGTTCTTGATAGCCCAATTGTGCCATTCCAAATCTCTTCCAAGATCCTCCAATGCTCCTTTAATCTTCTATAGCTCGAATTCTCGTCGTCCCGCCCGAAATTTAAGTCTGACGCGCTTTCTTGTTTATGTTGACACCAACCCCAATCGCACCACTTCAAGACCATAAACAAAAAGCAAGCCTCCAGCAGTCCTGCACTCCTTCCACGCCTCCAATAATAAAAAGTCTTCGATAAATCCTGCAATTAAGCTCGAAAGACTGGAAAGCACCCGGTAAAGGAGAAAAAATAACAAAAAGATAAAATATGCATGAAGATTAACTAAAATGAGATGGCTTTGACTAAAAATAAACTATAAAAAGAAGTAATAAAAACAAAACTATCAGGTACTAAGCTTTGGATTAGGGTTAGTTACCAGAAACACACATCCATAGTTACTACTTTGTGTTTTATACTCTCGTTTATTGAAATTGATTTCTAGTTACTTATATAATGTATACTTGGTTCATTCCTAAAATACATTTTAAAAACTGATTTAAAATAAAATCTAATAATTATTTTGAATGTTTTTTTGGCGTCATAATTGTTGTATACATGTATATTATGATGAGATACTTCTGTGGTTATTTCCTTTGGATCCCTTTTGAGTTTTGAGTTGTTGTGAGTAGATTTCTAGCTAACCCTCATGTCAATAAGTAGAGACTATATACCCATTGTGTAGGATGAGGTCGTGGCTCCTTTTCCCTAGAACTGGACTATCATCAGAGTGTCCAAATTGATCCATCAAGAATAAGAGTGGTAACCTATCTAGTATGTTTGACGATTACCATTAGAGCGTCCTTTTCAAATGTCTAACATATTTTGATGTATTTTCAGATTGAAGAATATTGATCATAGGATATAGCATGGATTTTAGAAGGCCTGGTATAATGACTCGAATTTTCTCAACTAATTGTTCTTTGTATGTGTTACGGGTTATATAAATAATTAATTATTATATGCTTATTATTCAGACAATATTATGAGTATAAAATTTTCGGAATCACTTTCCCTTCTGAGCTTTTGTTTACTCCACACATCACATTATTTCCTTTTTGTATTATGCTTTTTATGAAAGATTTATTAATTACTCAAATCTTTAGTTTGAGTCTGGAATCACACGACTGTTCATCCCGTTCACTAAAACCAAGTCTCTGATACCAACTTGTAATGTCCTTATTTTTAACCCAAAATTTTTAGTTTATTTATTAAAATATATCAGAGTATGATTATATAGTGCAGAAACATGTTGTGAATGGGCGCGTGGACAGTCAAACCTTGCCCTTCTCGCACATCACTGAAGTAACTAAAAAACATTTTTATTCAACTAGTTAAGCATGAGGCTTAGTGATTTCCCTAAAATACCATATACCACAATACATATATCATGCCCCGCCGAATAAGCATATAAACGGGCCTCACCCAAACTACATAATAGGCCCCGCCTAACGAGCCTCGCCCAATAGCAGGCCCTGCCTAACATACAAAGTAATATTACACATATAGAGAGTATACTTTTAGACTCTACAAATACAGACACATAGAGGCTATACATCCTATTCTACTACTAACTTTTCATATACCAACATTAAGCCTCGAGGAATTATACTATTGGCTCTACCTACTAGCTCTTACAACCTAACACACATGGATATGCATTATGGTACACAACATACTAAGGTAAGTCGCCTAAACACTAACTCAGACGATTAACAACTATCTGGGTGATCCTACTGGCGATCCAACTGGTGGGTAGCGCGCCTAACAAGTATTAACCTATAATACTATAACTTATTAAATCCTATGGCAATTTGGTATAGAAATCTAGATTTTTCACTAATCCCATTAAATACTTAGAGTTCTATGAAATAAGGATCAACCATGTACGACAGTTGGGAGGCAGGATCATTTCAGCATATAGCTTTTCTGAAATCAAACAACAAAGCGAAAGTGGCCATTCTAGACACCTCTCCGATAACTAGATCAATCGGTATTATAACTGAAATTATTGATAAATAATGTCTATATATATATATATCCATAACAATGATATTATTATATATATAAGTCACATTAAAAGATATATGAGTGTAGCTTAACTTACATAGATTTTCCTGAAAAAAGCCCAAAAATTGTATTGGCAGAACTCTGACCTGATAGCTACTGGTGTCGAGCACTTACGGACCCCAAAGCATTGGTATGAACTTAAAAACTAATGGAATTTCTGGCCAAAACGAAAAAAAAAAACTCTAGAGAAAGATTTTGGAAGTGTGAGGGATTGGAATGGGATTTGAAAGGTATTTATAGGTAGTTTTTTGAGGAGGCACGTCGCGCACACCGTACTGGGTAGGTGGCCGCTCCTACGCCCAGAACGTGAGATGTCGCGTCTTTTCAGTGGGTTTACGTGGCAGAAGGGGTAAGTAGGGCTAAAACATCAAAAATTCATTTCTCCCTCATACAAGCTCCGTTATCGAAGTTCTTTATATCCACACATAGGCATTTCTGAGTGCTACAACTTTCATGTAGACTTTGTTTACTAATTCTTAACCGATCTTAAATTTAATAGTCTACGGAGATTACACCGTAAAGGACCATTAAAAATTCATTACTTCTTCATACGGACTCCGTTCTCGACTGTCTTGATACCATGAGCTCCTAATCATGATATATTCAACTCTCGTTTAGATTGTTTTTACGAACAATCGACCGATATTAGTTTTGGTTTTTGTGTGGCACACTGATGTGCTGAAACTTCTAAAAATCATATGACATGCAAAGTTGTGTCTTTTTAGATTGCTTTGGCGAATAGACAATATATCTAAGATTCAATTTTCTATGACATGCAGAGTTGTGTCTTTTTAATCGCGAAACTTCGAAGAATCATAACTTCTTCATACGAAGTCGGATAGAAAATAATATTACACATATAGAGACTATACTTTTAGGCACTACTAATACAATCATATAGAGGCTATACATCCTATTCTAATACTAATTTAAGTATACTAACATTAAGCCCTGAGGAACTATATTATCGACTCTACTCTACTAGCCCCTGAGTTAAGTCACCTGAACAGTTACTCAGAAGATTAACAACTATCTGGGTGATCCTACTGGCAATCCAACTGGTGGGTAACGTGCCTCACAAGTATTAACCTATAATACTATAACTTATTAAATCTTATGGAAATTTGGTATTGAAAGCTAGATTTTTCACTAATCCCAATAAATACTAAGATTTTTATCAAATAAGGATCAATAGGATTGTAAATGTATAAATATTGTATTAGAACGGGCATGTAACATTTTGAGGTTATTAGGAGACTTACGATAGTTAAAACTAGTACCTCCTTAATAGTGTAATAAATCTTTGGAGTGATATTGTACATTTGAAGTATATTCTTTGTTGGTGAGATAATAGACCGTTGGTGTGATCATACATAACCAAGAACCAAGAGGGGTCCATGAGTTGTAGAGACGACCTGATTAAGCACTGACTGCTTGTAGAATTGGAAGTACTAAGATTGTGATAGATACTTCGATAATATCGAAATTAAAACTATATAAGATATTATGTAGAATTTAGAGGAATTCAAGAAAGATGAAAAGGATAAAGCTGACAGAGTTTCTAAACTCAACATGCCAAGCCCTTGGTTGACTATATTAGATAGTATGATGTTCAAGTGATGTGTTAAGAGCTGATATGTACCATACACAGGATGCTCTGACTTAGTATTTGTTAGCTCTCGTAGATTGTGTAGTTTTGTTTGAGTTCTTATGTGAAAGGGATTTCGCCGTTTATGTATTTTTTTCTTTCCTTTTATAAGCGAGATTCTTTGCATGGTTTCGTAGTTTTTGTACTTAGGCTTTGTAACTTTGGTCAGCTAGTTATTTTAACAGGCTGTCTTATATTAGGTGTCTTAGCTTGTATATCCTATATAAGGGTAGTAAGTTAGAGAGAGAGAGAGAGAGAGAGAGTATCTTTTGAAAGTGTTCTTATGTCTTTGTAACTGAGAAACTTTACTCTCTAATAAAATTCAGGTCTTGTTTAAACTGTGTTTTTATTTAATATCATATTTGACTCATGATTTCATTCTTATAGAATCTAGCGATCCTACAGGTGGTATCAGAGCAAGGACATCTTTGAGCTAATGTTCAAATCCCTAATTCGTTCTAGTTCTTCGAGTTTTTTGATTTCCACTTTGAATTTTTGATATGTTCCGCATTTTGCAATCCTATTGCAATGTGATTTTAAATTCTTCATTCAAATTGTTTGTTTTGTTTCGAAATTTGTGTTTTCTCATTGATTTTATTCTTACTAATTTTTTTTTCTGAAATCATGTATAAAGACGATTATCACTCAATTTTTTCATTCTACTTACTAGTATTGGATCTACTACTAGAATTCCTATTCTATTTCCTTAAGATTATAAGGTTTGGGTTCTACACTTTGAAGACTACATTACTGGAATTGAAACTCATGGTTCAAGCATCTGGAAAGGTATCATCAAAGGTCCTCATCCATATTTAAAGACAAAACCTCATTGCCAATAATACTAATATAACCAAAGATGAGAAAGAAAGACTACAAAATAATTTGAAAGAAAAATGAGTTCTACATTTTGCACTTCCATCAGATACATTTAGATTTGTAATCTCTTTACTAACTGCACATGCCATTTGGGAAAGACTGAAACTTTACTGAGGACATGTTGATCAAACTCATTCTGTACAAACAACACTTATATTAGAATTTAGATTATTCAAACAGAAGTCATATGAAATAACTGATCAAGTTGGTATTAGATTTAATCATTTGCTGAGTAGAATGTTGAAATACTATTTGGATAGATTAAAGACTGAGTAGAAAGTAACTTTTATGAATGCATTACGATCAAAGTGGAAACTGTATGTATCTACTATAAAGGCACATGATCAATGCAAAAGTTATAGTCTAACTTAGGTAATTGGTATCTTAAAGTCGCATGAAGCTAAAATAATGGAAGATGTAACATCAATTCCTAATATAGGTCCAATGGCATTTGTTGCGAAAGAAGATATTTGTTTACAAGCGAGGAGAAAGCCATAATGGTTAGTAATTAAAAGAAGTTTTTCATTGAAAATTTTTCCAGATTCAGAAGCAACAACAATGCAAGAAATCATAATGGATGAAATGGATTCAAAGGAGGCAATTCAGATTAAGAGAAAAACAAAAGTGATTGACTCAAGGGTTATCAACGTGAAGATGAGAAGAAGGAAAATAAACTAGTTAGAGATTTTGGTTTGGATTTCAATTATTGTAACTGGAAATAAGACTTTGTGAAAAAAGTGCATGTTGAGAAACAAAATCAAAAGAAAGATAAAGATAAAGATGAGGCGTATTATGTTCAGAACATTGATGATCTTCACAAAATGAAACTAAATGGAAAGGATTTTATCATAGGTGAAGATAATAGTGACAATGAGAACATCGAAATCTGATTTACTAATTCAAAGGATAAGGATGTTTTCAAGCCAAATAATGGTGTTTATTTCATTGCGAACAAATCTGAAGAAGCAAAAGGAGGGTACTGCTTCATGGTTTAAGGCATAAGTTCTAGAAGCCATGAATACAATTCTGATGAAGGAGGGATTCTAGATGTTTGCTAATCATTTTGATAAGCTTCTTTGTTATCCAGATCCATGTCTTGTTCATATAATTGTAGAGAATAGTCATGTGAGGACTCACTGGGATGAGGATACTATGGTGGTCTACTAATTATCTGCGGTCAGTGAGCAACTAAGGCAAGTGGCCTGCCAAAACCCATGCGGTCTTTCATGACATTTGATTCTTGTGCTTGAAGTTCACCATAGTTTGTAAAGAGAGATGGTCTTGATCCTGCTGTCACCTTGAACGATCATTTTTTCCAATATCCAATGTCTTCCTAAACCATTGAGAAACTGAAGGTTAGTTTCATGGTTTCTTCGAATGGTAACTACGTTTGAAAGTCTTGTGACAACGAGGTTGAATATTTTGACCGATTCATCAAGACTCTCACCTAGAACAACATTGAAGCTATTGAAATCGTTGAATTCCATAGTTAGCTTCTTGAAGTGAGCTTGTTTAGCTCCTTCATACATGTTCTTGAGGATATACCAAATCTTCTTTGCTGATTTGCAATTGATCATGCGATCATAACTATCAGGTGGAACACCACACGATATCTCATGAAAAGTGATCTCATCCTTTTCCATTTTGTCTATATCATTGTTGGTTGTTCTTGTCATGGTGGCTCCACCAAGAAGTGTAACGTCCCGATTTTCAACATAAATTTTTCATTTTTAAAACAACTTACTATACTTTAAAATCCCACTTTCATTAATAGATTATTGTTATACATTTTATTAATATAACATAAAGTCTTAATGGAAGTCTTTAAACATATATATTTCTTGATGTGAGTACAATCACGTTGGAGCCTTTCCACAATCAAAAGAACAAACTCAAAAATAGTCATTCAACCACTATAAGTCAAGGAAAAGTGAGTTCCCTATAATATCACTTACCATAATATATAAACAATGTATTCACATAATGGAATTCAACATAAACCTATTCTGCTCCCTTGGCCTTCAGCATAACGTTGGTCCGCCTGAGTATCTTGACCGTGAATACTAAACTAGTTCATTGTGAAATCGCCACACATAATATATCAACGTATACATCTACCATATTACAGATAGTTCAATAGTACAAAAGACTTACTAGCTGGCCTATCTGCCTAAGAGCACAATCCCATCCTATCATACAAGGATGCATATTACGATATATAGTATAGTGAGGAAAACTCACCAAAATAATCTTCAAACAACTAAGTATGTAGAGTTGAAGACAATTTGACCAATACGTATCAACCTATAATATACTTTATAGGTTGTAAACTATTTGAGTATAATGACTAATATTTAGATCTGTCATTAATCCCAATGTATACTTCAAGTTCTAGCTGATAAGGACTGACTAGGTAAGATCATATTGAAGGTAGGATCCGTTTGGTATACATAGCACACTATTTGGACAATCAATTTTAAACACCTCACTAGTTCTAGCCTAGACATCACCCGCTATAAGTAGATTAATCAGTATTATAACTGTAATTATTGATAAATCTTATTTATAGGTTCATAATAATGACTATGAACATAAATATAAGTTAGACTTAAAGTATAGAAAGTATAACTCGACTTATAGGTTGTCTAGCGAAAGTATGGGAATTCAGGGACTGAACTTCGACTTCGACTACTTTTTTTTGGGCATTCCAATGTTGTAACACTTCGCTAAGAAGTTCGAGATTTAGATCCATAGGATTTAGGAGAAATAGAGAGGGATAGAGAGAGAGATAAAGAGAGAGAGAGAGAGAGAGTTAAGAAGGAATTAGCAAGAAAATAAGGAACACTTGAAGGCTATTTATAAGGGATCTGGATGTAGTATGCGCCGCACCTCTTACTGGGCGCGTCGTGTAGGTGTAACATTTGAGAATTTTCCATCATTAATTTTTACTAGGAGTTAGGTTCGACTCATAAAGACAAAAACTTCCCATATCGAAGGATGATATGGAAAGTTGAGTAAAAAATAAAGTAATAAAAAAAGTTGAAATGGTTAGCATATTTGGAAAATACAGGACCTAATGATCCCAAAAATTAAAAGCCTAGAGAAAATCTAACTCTGATTGGAAGAGTTATGACTGACGAAGAGAAACCAACCACATTGATAATGCTATTGACGTCAAAAATAGCAAAGAGAAAGCGGTTGAGTTTCGACTAACACTACAAAAAGGAAATTTGTACTAAAGCATGAGATAAGAACTTGAAAAAAAAGAATGGAAAAAATGGAAGTCGTTTGAAGGATATACGATTTTTGTAAAATATAAAAATGTGGGTTAAAAATGAAATTTAAAATTAGAAGATGCAACCTAAAGGAAAGTTGTAGTCTTAGGAAAGAGCTACACAAATATATAAAGAGGGTAATAAAAAAAATCCATATAAAGAAAATATGATTTTATAAAAGAACTAAAGGTTGCACGTCAATGTGCGTGCCATGCCCGTCGCGCACATCTGACCCTCAGATTCCTCGGAGATTTGGAAACGTGGACCAACAGAAAGGGTGACATGTGGCAAAATTTGGAGGGCACACGAAGCAAGTGCACGCAGTGTAGCAGAGTGCTTGGCGTGTGTTATTACTATATATAGGGGTGCTTGCTTCCTGGTTTTTCATCTCAAATCAACCTCCAAACTCTCTCTCTATACTTCAATACCCTCTCGATGGCAAGAAACTCTGGTTGCAACAGCTTGGGTGCTCCACGATAGGCTATTAGTGTGAGTTCACGACCCCTATTTTACTATTTTAAAATGTTTTTTCAGGGGGGATAACTATTCCTAGATTTAAGCTATGATCTATGTCTAAAAGATATGATGTCCGATAATCTAGCAGTAGGTAATACCTAGATATTATAATGGCCAAATCTCTAGGAATATTTAAGTACCTAGGAGTTATGTTGGACAAGATTTAGGATATGCATTGTACTTAATTGTTAAGTTGCCAAATTATCCTATTAAAATAACCATAATTAAGGTGTATATATATATATATATATATATATAGGTGTAATTATGATAAAGATAAAAGATTAATAGATAAAAGATAAAAGCATATGGTTAATATGTTAGTAAGTCGATTATTCATCCAAAAGCCTTGATTAAATTCGGCATATCCCCGATACCTATAATCGTTAATCTTGCTAGAGCTAGGAAGCTACATATAGATCTATACGGGGCCATTATAAACCCACCTGCAATTGCTAGATACAATCCTGGCAGGATACCTTCCATATAAGTTACTATGTAATGTCCGACGAAGCGTCACGATCAGGAGTACATTTACGGTCGTAGCGTCCATTATAGGGGCTCATGTTAATATATTAAAATTTTCCTTCAAGCTTAGATTACCATTATGGATGCCAGGTATGGTAATTTAAATACTTTAGGATCGTTAGAAAACCTTAAAAGATAGTAAATTAGGATTCACAAAAGACAATCCTAATTATATTACGTTAGGATCATTAGATATCCTGAAAAGATAGTCATTTAAGACCAATAAAAGATATCTTAAAAGATAGAAGACTATATAAATAAGAAAGGTTTTCACTAAAGAAAAGTATTCTTAAAAGAAATTCACAAATTTCAAATAAAAACTCGTTCACTCAGTAACATTATGTTAACTTTCAAAATTCATGGATTCTCAGGTTAATAGGATTGGCGCTCTTTATACCGTCACAGTGCTCAGTGTCTCGGCCAAAGGCCGGGCAGGTGGTGTGACAGTAGGCGCCAAGTTTGCTTCATTTTTCTGTGTAACGGATCCGTTTTTGACATTCTTTATATCCTTGACTTCGTATCGATGAGTGTTAAAACTTTCATTTAGACTATCTCGGTTATTTCCCTTACCATCTTAAATTCACACATCTGGACTACAAAAGACTTTGTTACAAGCTTAGCCACCATGTTTCTTTTGTATCGCACGCATAAGAGCTCTGTTTTTTGACGTTCTTTATATCCCTGACTTCGTATTGATGACTACTACAACTTTCATTTAGATGTTGTCAAATAATTTCCATTATATATTAAATTTACAAATCTATACTGCGAAAGACACTGTGAAACTCATAACTTCTTCATACGAAGTCAAATTTAGGCATTCTTTATACCTATGGAATCGTCATCACGACTACTAGAACATTTTTTTAATATTATCTAATCTAAAATAATATTTTATTTCGAATGTCATTTTAAATATATAGTAAAATAGAAACAAGGTGTTCACCAAGTCTGGTATGAGTTTTATCAGTGACAAAAAGTCTGAGGATAGGTACATGGGGACCTTCTTCAAAAGTTCTCCAAACTTCTTTTCCAAGTCTCCTTAAATATCTCTCCATACATTGAGACCAGTGATGATATTCACTTGCAACAAGTATTATAGCTCGATTAGAGCCTGAAAGATCTAGTATGCTCAAAAGTCATTTTATAGTGATATTACTAATTAACATATGATTCTAAGGATCACACAAACAACAACTAGATACAATTGATTAATTTTTAGAAATTTATTTTAATAAATATTCAATAAACTCTTATACTTAATTGGAAATTATTTATTTATTGGAAATAATAATTTTTCAGAAGCAAGTAACATAATATAGATCATATGGTATGATTTAAAAGTCATGCACAACATTTTGGACAATTGTGACAACTGTAGAAGTTAGGTCATCGTTGAATGAACAACGTTAACCTAATCACTGTTGTAATAGACCTAATAAGTAACTAAATTGTGGCTTTGTTGTTTATAGGGTTTTATGCTACGAAATACATCCAAAATATTAATCAAGTCTTGGATTGATATGAATCCCTAATAAACGAACAACTTCGGTATACATAAGAAATGGGTTAATACATATGATTGAAAGAATATGAACAACCGAATAATAGCTCACCGCCTTCTAGGTGCAAAAACCTGACTTCAAAAGAAAAATGAGACGTCTTAGGAAATGAATTTTTATTCCCGGCCAACTTTCCCATGAGTCTCATTCATTTAAGGAAATTATCACGTTCCTAAATTTTATGCCTGAAAATACCCCGAGCTATTGAGGATAGGTTGGATGGCTAAAGTTCGTCTTATTCAAAAAGTTGTGTTCAAACGTTGTGTAGGGTTAGTTCCGCGTCTCTAAACAAAACGTTAGTTATATATTTCGGATCAGGTTATGATATAGTATTTGATTATTAAGCTAAGTTTTCCGTGTCAAGTCTTCTTGAATCTTTTACGAAGTGGAAGCTCGTAACTGTAAACGTAAAGTGCCCGAAAAACACTTTCAAATGCTTAGTGAGGATAGCTACGCTTTTTATTCGCGACTAAAAATCAAACTGTTTTTCTTAGAAAAACGTCAAGTATTTGATTTAGTTGACGAAAACGATGCCTCTCAATGTAACGCCCCGATTCTCAGGTATTGATTTGATGTGTGAGTTCTTGATTTCAAGGGCTACTCGACGAGTTGATTGCCCTACTCGTCGAGTAGTAGCGGGTTGGTCCACGTATTTTAATGACCTACTCGCCGAGTCCAAGAAGGGACTCGACGAGTAGGAGATGGCAGATGAAACCCTAAATCTCGGGGTTTTGCACCCTATTTAAAGGATCATTGGCCTCCCCTTTACTGCCCCTTGTCCCTCTCAAACCCTAAATCGTGTGTATGTGTGTGTGTGTTCTTTGGTGTGTTCAAGCTTGGAGGAGGAACTTTGGAGAAGGAAACACTTGGGGAAGAAAGGAAATCAAGACTAGGAACTCGTGGGGAGCTAAGAGATTCATCAGTTGTCACCCTCTGGAAGCTATTAAGTTTTTCCTTTAGCTCATCTCTCTTTTAACCTCTTGGATGGGTTTTATGAAAGGCTCCCCATGTTTAAGCTAAGATCTGAAGTTGTAACTTCAGATCTGGACTCCCTTTGACCTCTAGATCCATAAAGTTATCAGCCTTGCCTAGTAGGAGCCTTTCCTCAAGTGTGAGACTTCATTGCAAGCTTAGTTTTGCCATTTAAGGGTCTTAAAGCTTTGCATGCACGTAAAGTTTGCGACTTTACGTGATAAACATGCCCTAGAAGCTTGGATCTGTAATCTGGAACCTTGCCATGGCTTAAAAAGCGTCTACATGGATAAAGGTCTGCAAGGACTCGACGAGTTGGATGAACAACTCGGCGAGCCCGTTGAAGATGGTCATGAACTCGACGAGTTGGATGAACAACTCGCCGAGTCCGTTGAAGATTGCCTTGAACTCGGCGAGTCGTTCGAAGAATCGGCGAGTCGGCTAGGGTTTCTCGAATTCTTGGACACGTATGAACTCGAAGAGTTAAAAGGGAACTCGACGAGCCAATCAAGGATTTCACGACTTCTCTAGTTCAGGAAGGACTCGACGAGTCGGTGAACTGCACTCGACGAGTCGAGTCAACATAGACTATTGACTTTGACTGTGGACTTTGACTTGGACCAAGGGTTGACCAGTTGACTTCCGAGGATATTCTGGTAATTTGGAGATTTATGAAAAAGGGTTTTATGGTAACTATATGTGATGGAGCTCGTATTGGTGATCCGGGAGTTGAGCTTTCTAGTTTGAGATGACAGTTGCAAGGTGAGTTTTCCTCATTATACTAAGGGGTCTAAGGTACCAAGGCCGGCCCATTGGGTGTGTTATCCTAGCAGTATTGGATGTTGAGTATGAGTTAGTGTTGAATGTTAGTGGTTATTCCAGCTAGGTGGATCTGTAGGACTACCTATGATGTTACATGATTATTGCATGCTCAGTAGTTATGTTATATGTTACATGTTATGTGGGATGGGTTGAGGTTGTACTGATCCGTACGGTAGCCATCAAACCCTAGAGTATTCCAGATATGAGCTGAGGGTTCGGTAGGCATTCCAGACTCATATTGAGGACTCGAGAGCATTCCAGATATGAGTTGAGGGCCTGGTAGGCATTCCAGACTTGTACTGAGGGCTCGATGGCATTCCAGATACGAGCTGAGGGACCCAGTAGTCAGTCCAGACTCGTACTGAGGGCCCAGGGGTAATCCAGCTCGTAAAGCTGTGGACCCATTGTATGCTGTTTCAGTTTGTTATGATATGTTATTACTGATATGGTTATGTGGACTGTATGTGTGTCGGTATTTTGGGGGTAACTCACTAAGCTTTTGGGCTTACATTTTCAGTTTATTGATTCAGGTACATCAGGGGATCGCGGCAAGGTGAAGGCATGATCGTACAGCTCCTCATATTATGTTCATGTTTCTGGGAATACTCTGATAAATAATGTTTTGAAAACAAAGTTGTAATGTATTAATGAACTTGACATGTTTTAAAAGTTTAAATTTGTTTGAAATTTTTGGGTGTTACAAGTTGGTATTAGAGCCTTGGTTTGAGTGAACTGGAGGAACACTCGTGTGACTCCAGTCTCAAATCAAGGAAAAGATTTTCAAAATGAATTCTAAAATGGTTTTCAAAATAAGTAGAGGAGGATGCAGGGTGTACGATCAGCCAGAGCCAGTAAGTAGACCCCAAAATACCATACATGTTATTTGATTATGAGATATGTTAGAACAGCATGTTAGCACTAGGCTAGGGATCTTCAGGAATTGCATGATAGAATTGCCTGATTACATGATGCCTGCTAGCCTAGGGTTTCCTTTATATGAGATTGACATCATTACTGTAGTTGCTTAGTGTATGCATCACGGTTATACATAATTAAGATCTTATAGCCTGAGAATGTTTGATTTGGCCTTATGTTCTGTTCTTGTTTGATTGGGAGCTTAGGGTAGGATTGGATATTCGAAAGTCTATAGGGTCCAACATTATGTGTGGCTAGCACACACTAGTACTACAGGGTTGGGGGAAGTTTCATGGATAGGTGGGTTATGTGAGAGGCCGGTAGGCCAGTTATGAAATATTTAGCATTCCTCTAGGAGTAAGGATTGAGCGCTCGCAATGTTGTGTGTTCAGTTAGGGCGTTGTGGTGATACTTGAGACAAATGTGGGTAGGTGTGGAAGGTAGTAGGCGCCCATACTACTGAAAGCACAGGACCCATACGTGTAGCAAGGAAGTCACAACCCCTAGGGTTAGTAGGGAGGTGGCTCCTAGTTATTTATATGGATTATCTGATATCTTGTGGTATGTTTCAGAATGGTGATGACGAGGCGCTTCGTGGCTGGATCCGGTTCGGGATCAGGATCAGGGCACAGAGGCCAGGAGGGGCCGACAGCACCTGAGCCGGTGGTGCAGATGGGTACAGAGGAGTTGGATGCCAGGATTCGAGAGATCCTGCATGATGAGGTTGTTGCTGCATTCCAGGTTCAGTTACCGAAGATGTTCGGGTCGATTAAGACCGCCATGGTGGAGTATTTTGATGAGAGCTACGCAGCCCTTGCAGAGACAGCCGCCGCAGCAGCTGCATCAGCTGTATCAGCGGTACAGGGACTTCGATAACACGAAGCCCCTTACTTTTGATGGGACGCAGGATCCCATCAAGGCTATGAGATGGATTTCAGATGTGGAGGGGTGTTTCTTCACCTGCTCGTGTCCTGCTGACCAGAAGGTCAGGTATGCTCTGAACCTGCTTAGGTCTGGGGCCAAGGACTAGTGGAGACTTGCGACTGGGTCGTACACTGATGATCAGTGAGCTGATGTTACTTGGGAGCAGTTCAGGGACATGTTCCTCGCCCGCTACATTCCGCGGGTTAAGCGGGAACGTTTGGCACAGGAGTTGATGAGTTTGAGACAAGATGGGGAGTCGGTGACGGAGATCACCCGGATGTTCACTGAGAGGGCGATGTTTTGCCTGGAGTTTGCTTCAGAGCAGGCTCAGATGACCCGTTATCTGAGCATGCTCAAGACGGATATCCATCAGTTTGTGTCTACCCATCGATGTGATACTCTTCTAGAGTTGCAGGAGGCCGCCAGACGGGGTGAGTTGGAGATTGAGCAGCAGTTGAGAGAGCAGCGGCAGGCCCCGACACATTCTCAGCCGGTGCCGAAGCGGTCTAAGACCGCTGATACTAGGACCGGAGCTCAGCAGAGCCACACTTGTGGGAAGTGTGGCAAGGGTCATTCTGGTGTGTGTCGAGTTGGTAGTGGGTGCCACAGGTGTGGCAAGGAGGGGCATTACGCGAAGGACTGTCGCCAGGCCGCCCCAGTTCAGGGTATGAGGTTATGCTATCACTACGATTAGGTTGGCCACATGAGGTCCAACTGACCATTACTTGCCGCCAAGCCGGCACAAGCTCCCGCGCCGGCTACGTTGAGGATTACCGACGGGAGGCAGGGCAGAGTAGAGCCTCCGAAGGCTCAGGGACGCGCATTTCAGCTTACGGCCGAGGAGGCCAAGGCAGCACCGGATGTGGTTGCTGGTACGTTTCTAGTGAACTCCTTGCATGCTTTGGTTTTGTTCGACTCGGGGGCGAGTCAGTCTTTTGTATCTCAGACTTTTAGTAGGGAGTTCAGAGTGCCAGTAGGCGAGCTAGAGTGTCCGTTGCGAGTTTCTATCGCCAACAAACACGGGGTTTCTTCTTCTTCATTTTATCGAGGGTGTGACTTGGAGATTTTCGGGGTGTCCTTTCCGATATATTTGATTTTGAACCCCATGGGGGAGGTTTGCGTGATTGTAGGCATGGATTGGCTCAGTCGTTTCGGTGGTATGATTGATTGCGAGGGCCAGTGAGTGGTAGTTCGAACCCCAAGTGGGGGAGAACTGATTGTATATGGCGAGGGCACCAGAGTGGGATCAGGGTTTTGCTCAGCTGCTAGGGCTCGACAGTACATTCAACACGGGTGTGCGGGTTATCTAGCGTATGTGGTAGATACGCGAGTCAGGGATCAGATTTCGATTTCCGATGTATCGGTGGTCAGGGAGTTTGCAGATGTGTTTCCGGAGGAGTTGCCAGGGATACCTCCGGAGAGGTAGGTCGAGTTCAGGATCGACCTGGTGCCAGGTGCGGCCCCTATCGCTAAGGCGCTGTACCGATTGGCACCACCAAAGATGCAGGAGTTGTCGTCGCAGCTACGGGAACTGCTGGGCAAGCAGTTCATTCGACCTAGCAGTTCCCCATGGGGAGCGCCGATTCTTTTTGTCCGGAAGAAGGACGGTTCGCACCGGATGTGCATTGATTACCGGGAGTTGAATAAGTTAACGGTGAAAACCCGTTACCCACTCCCGAGGATAGACGATCTCTTCGATCAGTTGCAGGGAGCATCTTAGTTTTCCAAGATAGACTTGAGGTCTAGGTATCATCAGGTCAGGGTCAGAGAGGAGGACGTAGAGAAGACCACGTTCCGAACTCGTTATGGACATTACGAGTTCGTAGTGATGCCGTTTGGGCTCACCAACGCGCCAGCAGTGTTTACGGACCTGATGAATCGGGTTTGCAGGCCGATGCTCGATCGTTCGGTTATTGTGTTCATAGACGATATCTTAGTGTATTCCAAGACCCGAGAGCAGCATGAGGAGCGTCTGCGAGAGTTGTTGGGAGTTCTGAGACGAGAACGGTTGTACGTCAAGTTCTCGAAGTGTGAGTTTTGGTTACGAGAGGTCCAGTTCCTCGGACATCTCGTTAACCAGGAGGGGATTTTGGTCGATCCGGCCATAATCGAGGCGGTCATGCAGTGGGAGATTCCGAAATCTCCCTCAGATATTAGGAGTATTCTGGGATTGGCAGGGTACTACAAGAGGTTCATACAGGATTTCTCCAAGATTGCAGTACCCCTCACTCGTCTGACGAGGAAGGGGGTGGATTTCCGGTAGGGCCCGGAGCAACAGAGGGCGTTTGAGACCCTCCGTCAGCGTTTGTGTGAGGCACCAGTCTTGACTCTTCCGGAAGGATTCGAGGATTTTTTAGTGTTTTGTGATGCATCCATCACAGGTTTAGGGGTGGTCCTCATGCAGAGAGGACGAGTGATAGCTTACGCATCGCGCCAGCTGAAGCCGCATGAGACGAGATACCCTATGCATGACTTGGAGCTGGGGGCGGTGGTGTTAGCCCTCAAGATATGGAGACATTACCTCTATGGGATCCGCTGTACCATTTACACGGATCACAAGAGCTTGAGACATATCATGGATCAGCTGAACCTGAACATGAGGCAACGTAGGTGGCTGGATGTAGTCAAGGACTACGATTGCGAGATCCTTTACCACCCTGGTAAAGCGAATGTTGTTGCGGATGCTTTGAGCCGCAAGTCAGCTGGGTCTTCCACCCCCGCGATATGTATGAGGATAGCGGTGGATTCTTCGCTTGTGAGTTTGATCAGAGATGCCCAGGTAGAGGGCATGCGACCGGAGTATTGGAAGCTGGAGAGGATCAAGGGTGAGAATACCCGGTTCGTGCAGGATAGCCGGGGACTATTGACTCGATGCGGTCAGGTTTGGGTTCCGATGTCTGGTGGGGTTAGGCAGACGGTTATGGAGGAGGCTCATAAGTCTCATTTCTCTATTCACCCAGGGGCTACCAAGATGTACCGGGATTTGAGTTTAAACTATTAGTGGCTATCCATGAAGCGAGAAATCGCTTGGTACGTCGAGAGTTCCTTGACCTGTAGGATGGTCAAGGCCGAGCATCAGAAGCCGCATGGTAAGCTGCAGCCCCTGGAGATTCCCATGTGGAAATGGGAACATATCACGATGGATTTTATTACCAAGTTGTCGAGGACGGCGAAGGGGTTTGATGCTATATGGGTCATCGTGGATCGATTGACCAAGAGTGCCCATTTCTTGGCTATACGGGAAAGCTCATCAGCCGAGAAATTGGCCGAAGTGTACGTTCGCGAGATCGTGTCTCGCCATGGGGTTCCCGTTTCCATTATCTCTGATCGGGATGTCAGGTTTACCTCCCGCTTCTGGCAAAAGTTCCATGAGGAGCTGGGCACGCGGTTGCACTTCAGCATAGCATTCCACCTGCAGACAGACGACCAGAGCGAGCGTACTATTCAGACCCTCGAGGACATGTTGAGGGCGTGTGTCATTGATTTCGGTGGGAGTTCGGATTCTCACCTACCGCTTGCAGATTTCGCCTACAACAACAACTATCATTCTAAACTTGGCGCCCTGCCATTCGAGCTATTGTACGGGCGGAGATGTCATACCCCAGTTTGTTGGGGTGAGGTTGGTCACAGGGTCATGGGTTGGACGTGTTGGATAAGGTGTCTAGGTCCATAACTATTTCTGGTATGTACTTGACCCGACCCGGCATGGTCCATTTGGGTTGCATGGCACCATGCAATTGGATAAACTAAAATGAGAGAAATAACACTTATGGTTTATTAATATATTATAAGTTCTAATATATTAATAATATTATTTAATTAGTTTGATCAAGAATTAATTTAGAATTAATTAAGTGATCAAAAGATAACTAATTAAATATATGGGTAGATTATGTAAATCTTCCATATCTTATATAGTGGGCTAAGAGGCTCCATGGATTATCAAGTTGGGTTCCACCCATAGGATGCTCCATGGGAGTTACAAACCCATGGGTCATGGAAATGAAGAGTCATGACACATTAGGGTTTACATGGTGTAACCCTAGATGTGTCAACACTATATAAGAAACCCATTCTCCACCAAAATTGGCTACACATAAGAAACAAGAGGGCTAGGCCGATTTTAGAAGTGTGTATTCTCTCTAAAGTCATTCCAAAAGCATTTGGTGTTGTGTGAAGCATTTGAGGCATCACACTTGGGGTGCTAGGCTCACAAGGTTTCAAGGATCATAAGCAACAACAAGGTAAGTTATTCTATCTTTCATGCAAGTTAAAATTTGTTCCCCATGTATGCTAGATAGGAATATAACCTTGGAATTCAACTTTGCATGATAATTAGACAAACATAGATCCAAGGTTATTAGGGTTTCATGTACACTTAGGAAGTGTTAGAATGCTCAAAACCCATCAGTGGTATCAGAGCCAGCTTCGTTTGTTGTTTTTTTTTTGTGTGCAAACAGCTTGGAAAAAAATCGTTTTTCTGTTTTCTGCTCGTATGAAAGTTTGCACATTTGTTGCTGGAAATGGACTAGAAACATTACCCTAAACTGTTTTGATGTTTTAAAGCTTGTTTTAGATGGTGTAATGTTTATGCTAATCCATTTACAATGGCAATTATTAAAATTACAACTTTTTTTTAAGTGTAATTTGTGATTCTTGAAAGTGTTCATATTCATGTTCTTGAACTTATGAAGATTAGATGATCATATGAATTGTTTGTAACCTTCATGGTAGTTTAATTCATGATCATAATGTGTTTTAATGGAGTCCATAACTTGTCCTCAAGTTATGGAAAACCAAAAGTCTCACTTTTATTAAAGCCATTAAAAGAACACAAGAGTTATAAAAATGAAGAGTCTTCATTTTTATTACTCAATTAATTCATAAGTTGTAAGAAATGAAAAGTTTTGGAAGTTTACAAAACTTGCCCTCAAGTTTTGGAACATGTAAAGTCTTGATTAAAACTTTAGTTCCAACCCTTAGAATTTTAAAAGTTAAAATTCAACCCTTATACTTTATAATATTATAAGTTACTAATATATATATGTATAACGTCAAGTCGTCTTACCGCTAGTACGCCTCATTCACGAAGCCGGTCTATAAAGGGGGTATAAGGTTGTTGCCTATAAAATGGCAACTTAATGGGTGTCCACTCTCACCCACCGCTTCCTTGATCGGTGGAGGGTCGTTAGCCGAACGGGTAAGACAAGGACTTATAAATTCTCATTAAAAGTGTGATGAATATTATAAAGTAACTAAATGCTTTTATTTAATTCCTAATCTTAGTTACTTTAGGAAAATGTGAATAAGGCGCTAATCCATGAAATTACACTTTACACTTTGTTTAAGTCATTGATGGAGCGTGTGTGGTTAACCGGCACACTAACTTGGACTTAACAAGGTAGGTAAAGGGTGACTTAAGGTTTACCATAGCATCGGTGGAGCGTGTGTGGTTTACCGGCACATCGATTGAGTGATAAACCTTGAGGGTACCAAGTGATTTGCATGGTTACTTCACACCTCGTTTTGTGATCCTCGGTATCCCAGTCACAAAACTTGGAGGGCACACTCGAGATTGAAACATGCCTTTGAAAAGTTCATTGAATCTCAAAAGAATCTAGGAATTTCTAAGAACCAATTACAAACCTAATATTTATATTTCGTTTTTCATGGTGGAAATTGGTGAATCGTCATTCACCTACCTTTCAAATATGTTATAGCTTGGATTACGGCATACCTCTTCTAAGTTATAATATATTGTGATTGGATCCTAGCCTTAATATTACATTTGGGTGTTTTATTAAGGACTCTCTTAATATCTAAACTAATCTTGTTCTCTTCTTTCAGATGTCTTCAAACAATGCTGCTTCTGGCTCTAATCCTAATGGCTCCTTTACCCTTATGAACTTGTGTGGGAAAGTCACTTTTGAATGGATCAGAAACATCAGGATGATTACCCGCTACGAGGACAAAGAATATGTCCTTGACAAGGAGCTTAAGGAGATTGATGAGACCACTGCAACTCCCCATGAGATCGCTGACTTCCGGGCACATGAAAGGGATGCTACAAAAGTGGCATGCATCATGTTGGCCACCATGACAGCAGAAGTCCAAAAGTCCTATGAGGACTTCTAACCTTTTGAAATGCACCAAGATCTGATGGAAAGATACCATCAAAGTGCACGACAAGAGAGGTATGAAATCATATGCTCTATCATAACAACCATGATGAAGGACGGGGAATCCGTCACGAGCCACATGCAGAAAATGCAAAGGTATGTGGATCGGTGGCTGAAGCTTAATGTGAACTTCCCTGAGGAGCTTGCAATAGATATCATTTTGCACTCCTTACCATCGTGCTATGATCAATTCCGCATGACATATCACATTAATAAGGAAGAGGTCACACTCAGCAAACTTCAGGGACTCCTCAAGACCGCAGAAACAGGTCTTAAGGGTAAGTCGGTTGTTAACACTCCTACTCCAAACTCCGCCCCAGTTTTGGCAATCGGGAAAGGTAGAGGGAAGAAGAGGAAGAGCTCTTCGAAGGGTACCAAGGCTAGGACCCTTGATGGCTCTTCTTCAAGTGGAACCAAGAAAGGTTTTGTCACTCCTTCTTCTGACCCTAAAGAGGCTGAATGCTTCTATTGCCATGAAAAGTCATATTGGAAGCGGAACTGCCCAAAGTACCAGCAAGATGTGAAGGATGGGAAAGTTAAACCCAACCAGGCAGGTATTTACACTATCTTATCTAATAACTCACCCCATTCTAACTCTTGGGTCCTTGATACCGGTTGTGGTATTCATATATGTTCTGATTTGCAGGGACTAAGAAGAAGTGAGAATGTGGAGCATGGAAGAATAAACTTAATCATGGGGAATAGGAAAGCTTTACCTGTCACCAAGATTAGAGTTTATACTTTATCGCTTAGTAGTGGGTTTAGTTTAGATTTGAATAAATGTTGTTATTCGCCAGAAATGGCAAGAAATATTATTTCCTTTCATGCATTGTATAAACAAGGTTTCACCTTTTCATTTGATAATGACGTTGGTTCGATTAATGCTTTCTTTAATAATGTTCTTTATTTTAAAGCATTACCTTGTGATGGTGTGTATGAAACAATATCTGTGGTTGATAACTTAGGAAATAATGTATTGTGTATTGATTCTGTTAATGATAATAACTTGGATAAAGCATCATTATGGCATTGTCGTCTTGGACATATAAGCAAGAAACACATAGGCCAACTCCAAAAGGATGGAGTATTGGAGTCATTTGACCTAAAGTCAGATGATAGTTGCGAATCATGCTTACTTGGAAAAATGACAAAGTCACCCTTCACAGGTTCTTGTTAGAGGGGTGAAGGTTTGTTGGATCTTATACACACGGATGCGTGTGGGCCCTTCAAACATGCCACAAGGGATGCTAATCGTTATTATTTGACTTTTACTGATGATTACAGTAGATATGGATATGTCTACTTAATCAAGCATAAGTCAGAGACTTTTGAGAGGTTTAAAGAGTTTAAACAGGAAGTCGAGAATCAATTGGGCAGGAACATTAAGATGCTTCGATCTGATCGAGGTGGTGAGTATCTTAGTTCAGAGTTCCTTGACTATCTTAGGGAATGTGGGATTGTCTCACAATTGACACCTCCCAGGACACCGTAGTTGAATGGTGTAGCTGAGAGGCATAATCGAACCTTGTTGGATATGGTTCGTTCCATGATGAGTCGAGCTTCGCTACCAATCTCATTTTGGGGGTATGCCTTAGAGACTGCCGCCCATATCCTTAATCTAGTTCCCACAAATAAAGTTGCCAAAACTCCTCATGAGATGTGGACTGGTAAAGTACCCAAACTAGACCACATTAAGATTTGGGGTTGCGAGGCTTTCGTGAGATGCGAGACTCATGATAAGCTCGAACCTCGAAGTGAGAGGTGTATTTTCATCGGCTACCCACAGAAATCCTTTGGTTACCTCTTCTACAAACCTAGTGAGAATGTGGTCTTTGTAGCTAGGAGGGCTTTCTTTCGAGAGAGAGAGTTCATAAGCCAAGGAGACAGTGGGAGGCAAGTTGACCTTGAAGAAATTCAAGAGTCAAGTGGTGAAGGAACTTCAAACCCTAGCACTCAACTTGAGGAGGAAACTTCTGTTGAGCCAATTGACAAGTTTGTACCTCTGAGGCGTTCCACAAGGGTTAGGAATGCACCTGAGCATTACTATGGATTCCATATTACTGCGGAGGGTGATACACTTATCAGTGATGAGGCACTGATAGGTCTGGATGAACCTAACAGTTACGCGGAAGCCATGGCAGGCCCTGAGTCAGCCAAGTGGAAAGAGGCAATGGACAGCGAGATACAGTCCATGTATGACAATCAAGTTTGGAACTTGGTTGAGAATGTACAAGGTCGTAAGACTGTAGGGTGCAAATGGATCTTCAAGAAGAAGACTGACATGGATGGTAATGTACACACTTATAAGGCACGACTGGTTGCAAAGGGTTTCTCACAAACTCCGGGAGTTGATTATGATGAGACCTTTTCTCCAGTGGCCAAGATTAAGTCTATTAGGGTTCTATTAGCCATAGCCGCATTTCATGACTATGAAATATGGCAAATGGATGTCAAAACCGCTTTCCTTAATGGAAAGTTGGCTGAGGATGTTTACATGAGTCAGCCAGAGGGTTTTGTCTACACAGAGTACCCTAATAGAGTGTGTAAGCTTGAGAAATCCATTTATGGGTTAAAGCAAGCACCTCGCAGATGGAATCTTTGCTTTGATGAGAAAGTCAAGGAATTTGGCTTTTCTAGGAGTGAAGATGAATTTTGTGTATATGTCAAGGCTAGTGGGAGTATAGTTAGCTTTTTGGTATTGTATGTGGATGACATACTACTCATAGGAAATGAAATCCCAACTCTGCAGGAAGTTAAGTCCTGGCTTGGGAAGTGTTTCTCTATGAAGGACCTAGGAGAAGCTGCCTATATTCTAGGGATAAGGATCTTGAGAGACCGGAGTAAAAGACTAATTGGACTTAGTCAGAGTACCTACTTGGATAAGGTGTTGAAGAGATTCGGCATGCAGGACTCCAATAAAGGAGAGTTACCCATCCAGAGTAATGCCAGATTGAGTAAGACACAAAGCCCTAGTACTGAGGCTGAGATAGCAGAAATGAGTAGAATACCTTATGCTTCGGATGTAGGATCGATCATGTATGCTATGACGTGTACTCGACCTGATGTAGCCTTTTCTTTGAGCATGGTTAGCAGGTATCCGGGGAACCCTGGCAAGGCACACTGGACTGCGGTAAAGAATATCCTCAAGTACCTACGGAGGACTAAGGACTGGGTCCTTACCCTCGGTGGGAGTGAAGACTTGAGAGTTGTAGGGTATAGTGATGCTAGCTTTCAGACTGATAGGGATAATTTCCGCTCTCAGTCAGGCTGGGTCTTTACCTTAAATAGAGGAGCAATTTCTTGGAAGAGTTCCAAGCAAGAGACAGTGGCTGATTCAACTTGCGAATCAGAGTATATAGCAGCTAGCGAGGCAGCAAAGGAGGCGATATGGCTGAAGAACTTCATTGGAGACCTTGGAGTTGTACCAGCTATTAAAGAGCCAATGGAAATTTTCTGTGATAGTGAAAGTGCAGTTGCCTTAGCCAAGGAACCAAGGGATCACGGGAGATCCAGACACATCGACAGAAAATACCATTTCATCAGACATCGAATAGAAGAAGGACTCCTCGTGGCAAAGAGGGTATCATCGGATGAGAATCCAGCAGATCCCCTCACGAAGGGACTGACTCGGGTTAAGCATCTCCAGCATGCTCGGAGCATAGGGCTGAAGGATGATATTAGATTTAGTAGTTAGATAACCTTGAAATTTGTAAAGTGTAATTGACATTAGATGATGAATAAAAGGTGTTTTATTTATGAGTAAAGTGTTGCTATCTCTTGTCGATCGTTTACTATATTTCTTTTGCATGTTTTGACTTCCAGAATAATTATGTTTGGTATATCATATTATTCGAACCTCCACAGTCGGTCATATGTCGGAAGTAGGTATGAATCAAGACTGTCATGATTGGTTGCAGAGGTCTAAGTTGTTGGACATGGCTACAACACTCATGAGTGCTCATAAGTTCTGAGCATTGGACTCAACCCACGCTCACTGGAATCACTTCATGGAATTTATCTCGAGTGATCGTGAGACGGTAATATCATATAAGTCTTCAAACCTAGATATATGATTTGTTACTTATGAGTTGGTTATGCATTGATTGTACGTTAACGCATTGGTAACTCGATGTTATAAAATGTGCTTTTGTGTATAATTCAATGAGTGGTAGAACAAACATATGAGTCGAAGTTTATCTGTTCCTTCTTGGATTAAAAGCTGATATCTGGGCCCCTCGATGATTTTGTTTTGACCTATGTACCGGGCCCGGTCAGAACTAAGTTGATGTGTTCAATTAATTTCTTTGTCAAACAAATCGGAAATCGGGAAACAAACTGCTGGACAATAAGTAAGGCATTGTTCCATGTATTTGTCCGGCTGATATCTAGAACAGAGGATTATATGATCACTTATCTTAAATGGCGTATCATCATCTTCTCAGTTCCGAGAGACCTTGAAAGAGCTACGATTGCCGATCGGTTCCAGAAGTATTGCAGTTATAGTTATTAGACTTATCCAAGTGGGAGACTGTTGGATAAGGTGTCTAAGTCCATAACTATTTCTGGTATGTACTTGACCCGACCCGGCATGGTCCATTTGGGTTGCATGGCACCATGCAATTGGATAAACTAAAATGAGAGAAATAACACTTATGGTTTATTAATATATTATAAGTTCTAATATATTAATAATATTATTTAATTAGTTTGATCAAGAATTAATTTAGAATTAATTAAGTGATCAAAAGATAACTAATTAAATATATGGGTATTTATGTAAATCTTCCATATCTTATATAGTGGGCTAAGAGGCTCCATGGATTATCAAGTTGGGTTCCACCCATAGGATGCTCCATGGGAGTTACAAACCCATGGGTCATGGAAATGAAGAGTCATGACACATTAGGGTTTACATGGTGTAACCCTAGATGTGTCAACACTATATAAGAAACCCATTCTCCACCAAAATTGGCTACACATAAGAAACAAGAGGGCTAGGCCGATTTTAGAAGTGTGTATTCTCTCTAAAGTCATTCCAAAAGCATTTGGTGTTGTGTGAAGCATTTGAGGCATCACACTTGGGGTGCTAGGCTCACAAGGTTTCAAGGATCATAAGCAACAACAAGGTAAGTTATTCTATCTTTCATGCAAGTTAAAATTTGTTCCCCATGTATGCTAGATAGGAATATAACCTTGGAATTCAACTTTGCATGATAATTAGACAAACATAGATCCAAGGTTATTAGGGTTTCATGTACAGTTAGGAAGTGTTAGAATGCTCAAAACCCATCAGGACGGAGGTGGTCTTGCAGACTACCGAGAAGATTCAGCAGATTAGGCAGCGACCGCAGACCGCTCAGAGTCGGCAGAAGAGTTACGCCGACCGGCGCCTCTCCGAGTTAGAGTTTCAGGTCGGTGACATGGTACTCCTGAAGGTCTCGCCCTGGAAAGGCGTGATCCGCTTCAGGAAGAGGGGAAAATTGGGTCCCCGATGTATTGGGCCGTTCAGGATCATTGCCAGGGTTGGCAAGGTGGCTTACAGGCTAGAGCTGCCGGAGGAGCTTAGTCGGATACACAACACTTTCCATGTTTCGAAACTGCGAAAGTGCATTATGGATCAAGAGGAGGTGATACCGCTGGATGATATTCAGGTTGATGAACGCCTGAATTACGTAGAGAGGCATGTGGCCATACTAGAGAAAAAGATGAAGATTCTGAGGAATAAGGAGATACCTTTGGTGAAAGTACAGTGGGAGCATCGGAGGGGTCCGAGTGGACGTGGGAGACGGAGGCTGAAATGCGGGAGCATTACCCGGAGTTATTCGTTGCAGCAGACTTCGAGGACGAAGTCTAGTTCAAGTGGGGGAGAATTGTAATGCCCCGATTCTCAGGTATTGATTTAATGTGTGAGTTCTTGATTTCAAGGGCTACTCGACGAGTTGATTGTCCTACTCGTCGAGTAGCAGCGGGTTGGTCCACGTATTTTAATGACCTACTCGCCGAGTCCAAGAAGGGACTCGACGAGTAGGAGATGGCAGATGAAACCCTAAATCTCGGGGTTTTGCACCCTATTTAAAGGATCATTGGCCTCCCCCAGCCTCCCCTTTACTGGCCGTTGTCCCTCTCAAACCCTAAATCGTGTGTGTGTGTGTTCTTTGGTGTGTTCAAGCTTGGAGGAGGAACTTTGGAGAAGGAAACACTTGGGGAAGCAAGGAAATCAAGGCTAGGAACTCGTGGGGAGCTAAGAGATTCATCAGTTGTCACTCTCTGGAAGGTATTAAGTTGTTCCTTTAGCTTATCTCTCTTTTAACCTCTTGGATGGGTTTTATGAAAGGCTCCCCATGTTTAAGCTAAGATCTGAAGTTGTAACTTTAGATCTGGACTCCCTTTGACCTCTAGATCCATAAAGTCATCAGCCTTGCCTAGTAGGAGCCTTCCCTCAAGCGTGAGACTTCATTGCAAGCATAGTTTTGCCATTTAAGGGTCTTAAAGCTTTGCATGCACGTAAAGTTTGCGACTTTACGTGATAAACATGCCCTAGAAGCTTGGATCTGTAATCTGGAACCTTGCCATGGCTTAAAAAGCATATGCATGGATAAAGGTCTGCAAGGACTCGGCGAGATGGATGAACAACTCGGCGAGCCCGTTGAAGATGGTCATGAACTCGACGAGTTGGATGAACAGCTCGGCGAGTCCGTTGAAGATTGCCTTGAACTCGGCGAGTCGGCTAGGGTTTCTCCCAATTCTTGGACACGTATGAAGTCGGCGGGTTAAAAGGGAACTCGACGAGCCAATCAAGGATTTCACGACTTCTCGAGTTCAGGAAGGACTCGACGAGTCGGTGAACTGCACTCGACGAGTCGAGTCAACATGGACTATTGACTTTGACTGTGGACTTTGACTTGGACCAAGGGTTGACCAGTTGACTTCCGAGGGTATTCTGGTAATTTGGAGATTTATGAAAAAGGGTTTTATGGTAACTATAGGTGGTGGAGCTCGTATTGGTGATTCGGGAGTTAAGCTTTCTAGTTTCAGACGACAGTTGCAAGGTGAGTTATCCTCACTATACTAAGGGGTCTAAGGCACCAAGGTCGGCCCATTGGGTGTGTTATCCTAGCAGTATTGGATGTTGAGTATGAGTTAGTGTTGCATGTTAGTGGTTATTCTAGTTAGGTGGATCTATAGGACTACCTATGATGTTACATGATTATTGCATGCTCAATAGTTATGTTATATGTTACATATTATGTGGGATGGGTTGAGGTTGTACTGCTCCGTACGGTAGCCAACAAACTCTAGAGTATTCCACATATGAGCTGAGGGCCAGGTAGGCATTCCAGACTCATACTGAGGACTCGAGAGCATTCTAGATATGAGCTGAGGGCCCGGTAGGCATTCCAGACTTGTACCGAGGGCTCGATGGCATTCCAGATACGAGCTGAGGGCCCAGTAGGCATTCCAGACTCGTACTAAGGGCCCATGGGTAATCCAGCTCGTAAAGCTGTGGACCCATTTTATGTTGTTTCAGTTTGTTATGATATGTTATTACTGATTTGGTTATATGGACTGTATGTGTGTCGGTATTTTGGGGGTAATTCACTAAGATTTCAAGTTTACAGTTTCAGTTTATTGTTTCAGGTACATCAGGGGATCGCGGCAAGGCGAAGGCATGATCGTACAGCTCCTCCTATTATGTTCATGTTTCTGGGAATACTCTGATAAATAATATTTTGAAAACAAAGTTGTAATGTATTGATGAACTTGACATGTTTTAAAAGTTTAAATTTGTTTGAAATTTTTGGGTGTTACACTCAAATTTTCCTAATAGTCTGTCGCCTTTATAGGATAAGAGCTTTAAAAACTTGGATTGATTCGGACCGTCGAGCGCCTCTCATTTTCGACCCTTGTATCGTATTCGAACTTCGTATATAAGGACGGAAGGGGTCTCCCTCTATTTTTGCACTTTACCCTCTCTCCCTCTCCCCCCTCCGATGTCTCTCCCTCTTGGTTACCGTCGCCGCCATGAACCTCCACCTGCAGCCCAACTCCGCCTCACCAGAGATTCGAGAATGGACGGAACAGCCGGCTGTTGCTACTACTTCCGTTGAGTAATCATTGGTGTAGTTCCGGTCAGTCTCCATCTTCAGATCAACAACTTCGATGAAGCCAAGATCGTCGAATGTCGCAACCTGCCACTGCTGTCCACCATCACCAAAGTAGTTTTCCAGCCAGAATTGAATGGTGTTCCGATCAAGATCCAATTGGGTACTATTCATGCCGGTCAACAACACTATACAGTCAAAGTTACTATTCACTGGAGTATGAAACTGCTAATTTTTGGAAACTCGTATTCTCTTTGGTTTATCACATACGCTTCAACTAAGTGAGTGTCACAACCCCATTTAAAGTCTATTATCGTTTTCGGGTGGGGGGAGGGGATACATGCAATAATTGTTTATTTCTATTTGGGTTATAGTAGGATTGTATTGTAAATAAATATATTTCAATACCCAATGCAGTAGTCTTACTGTGGAACCTTGAATTAAGGAATAATTGTAGTATCAGGCAATGCTGCGGGAATAATAACCAAAAACTTGATATCAAAGTTAGGGTTATTAATATTCTTTAAATTCATGTAAGCCTTTTGTTCACCAACCTAAGTATCATTATATATAGAAAGACCTCTGGCTTATAACCGTTAATTGCAGGTATGGGATAATTGGGTACAGATCTATACAGGTTGATACCCCCACCTACGGTTACTAGCTACAACCATGGCGGTCGAGTCACACTAGGTGATAATTTTCTTTTCTACTACTTGACGCCCTAATGAAGCGTCGAGAGAGGATATCAATCTGAAATCGCTCGGTTATCTCACTCATAGTGAATGGAATATGTATAGGAAACATGAAATTCCTATAACATATAAAGGAATATAGGAAACTTGAAATACCTATAAGGAATGTCTTTTTATCAAGATATTAGCCATTGACGTCAGTTTAATAAATATACATTATATATGTAGGATAGTAATCTATATATATATCCAAATAAGGCTCTTCGGACTCGAAAAGTACTTACCAAGTCTAATATAACTGTACTTCAGGGAGAACGTATGTTTTGATTCACAATTACAAACCTATGAACATACCAACTTTTTAGTTGACACTCTTTCATAACGCATGTATTCTTAGGAGGTTAATTTATTGGAAGATATGTCTCAAGAAGGATCATAGGGTCACGTGCTTCTTTTATATTTTAGTATTCCCTTTGTTGCCTCTCTATTTGGAAGATATACCCTTTGATTTCTTGTACCCTTGTGACAACCCGAACCTTTTTCCGTTTCCATTAACCAAATTCCGTTAATAAAATTTGAAATTTATTAAGTTCCCATCAAACTTCTTGGTTTAGAAAATTATCTAGTTTTATATAATTAAATTTTTATATGAGTCGGGACCAAAACTTTGTGAAATTTCGAGTTATCCTTCGATATAAACATCGGTTTTCGGCCTAAGTGAGTTTACGGCCGTAAACCCGTGTACGGTCGTACACTCGTTTACGGCCAACGTCGGGTGGACCCCACCACCGACCACGAAAACCCCTATAAATACGAGCCCCTATCCCTCATTTCCACTTTTCTGGCCGAACACTCTCTCCTTCTCTCTCTAAGCTCTTGACCGTACACCCCAAAAACACCCTTATCGTTTTGAAAATCATCAAGAATCGTCACTGGGAGTTGATTTGGAGCATCTAGAACACGTTTTTCATCGAATCCAGCATCCTTGTTCTTGAGTGTATGGCCGTACACCCTTCAAATCTGCAAATCTTCATTGACCGTAAACCAGTTCACGGTCGTACACCCTTCAAACCTTCAAAGGCCGTACACCCTTCGAGAGGCAGTTCACGACCGTAGACAGTTCACGACCGTAAACTCCATTAAGTGCCACACACTACAACTCAAGGGTCTTCATACCCCTACACTTTTATGATTTTTAATGTTTTCAGGGGGGAATACAAGCCAACCACAAATGATTTTGTGAACCAAAACAAAAGGATTTCAACGAGTTTAAAACTTATGCAATAGATACAGTTAAACGATTTCCCACGTTTTATAAAATATTTAGATATTTTATCCCTTTTGTACTATGCTGATTATAAGGAATGCTTTCAACTTGAAAACATAATTGCATAGTTTAAAGAACAATTTACAAACCAAGTACATAACATTTCAAGAAAACTATAATGGGTATAGTTTGGGGAATTCAATACACAGCTCTTACCGATCCATACTACGTACATGGGTAAACATATAAACTATAACAGATTTAGATTATGATATAGATTACTACAAGAGTACAACATTTAATAATTATTTAAGTATAATTATTACCTTATACAGTATACAACGGATTCAAAT
This sequence comes from Lactuca virosa, assembly GCF_052849685.1. Lineage (NCBI taxonomy): Eukaryota > Viridiplantae > Streptophyta > Magnoliopsida > Asterales > Asteraceae > Lactuca > Lactuca virosa. The sequence continues at coordinate 464,436,855 of NC_136429.1, forward strand.
ACAAGAGAATAATACAGAAACACACGTAAACTAGTTAATACAGGATTGTGAGACAACACTTCGATTGTACCCTTTGGGGTACAAGATAAATCCTATCATAGTATAACTAGATTCTCCTGGAGGGAGAGCATGAGATTTGTGAATAGATCTATTCGGGATTGAAAATCCCACACCTGAACTGCTAGCTACAGTTAGGCAGGCATGCCTGGGGTGACAAATGTCATTTAACCGACACTTGAAGAACGTCATAAAGGTCACTAGGTCATATCAAGCATGGTTATACGAATCACAATAGTATAAACTAATCATTTGTTTACGTGATTTCATTCTTCATTAGTTTTAATTTAAGTAATGAAACTACTATACATACTGGTGGTAGCCAGGGTTTTCAAACAGAACATACTATACAAAGGTTTTTGAACAAGAATATACACATACTACGATTGGTAGTAACCAGACATACAAACTAATGTTTTTCCTATACGACAACAAGATACAGTAATAAACACTTATAGTTAATTCTATAATTACTTAGATTTGGCATCAGGGCCACATATGGAAAATATTTGATAGACTGTGGAATGTGTGGTTTCTGCCTCATTTCCTGTTCCTTGTTTGGTTGAGGGCTTAGGGCAGATCCACATAATCAACTGTTTGTTCGATTTTGGTTTATACATGGCTAGCATGAACTAAGTGGTCATTGATGGAACTGATATTATCACTCTTTTACTAAAGAAAATATTGGATTTTCTTGGAAACATGCGAACATTTTTACAGAGTCATCAACAGGTTTTCATTACAAAAACATCGCTTATGAACTCACCAGCTTTATGCTGATACTCTTTCAAATTTGCTTGTATTCTCAGGAAATCAGTAGACAGGTACCTTCTGGAGTTTTGAGAAGACGGAGCGTATAGAGTCACGTCTTTTTATTTTGATTATACTTTTAATGTATAAAAACGAGAATTATACAAATGTAATTACCTTTTCATATATGTATTCAATGTAATGGTTGTGCTTACTATGATTACTATGATGCAATTGTTGTGATACTACATATGACGTCATCCACCCGCGAACGTTTCCGCCGTTCCAGTTTGGGGGTGTGACAGATTGGTATCAGAGCGGTTGTTTATAGTGAACTAAGTATACCGAACCTTACATGGTATACAACTATAAACACTAAGGGGCCGAAGCGCTCTGAACTAAAAAGTATACTTTTAAAATATAAGTGTTTTATTAGAAGTATACAAGTATACATAAGCACCAGAAACAATATCATGAATAGAACAAAACAAAAGTATTTGGATGTTGGACACTGCGGTTAAACCTGGATAGTTATGTAATCATGTCTGGGATCAATATAGCTTGATCAACTATATTTATTTGAGACATGACCAACATGTGTTTGGGAGTGATCATGGTGTTGCAACAAGCCTAAAACTTACCAAGCTATATACATCAAGATATCGATAGAACAGAGCATACAACTTAAAATACTATAGGAGTATTTTAGCTAGAGCCAAATACAATATAGAGATTCATTCCAAGTGGTGCTACTTATTTATTTCTAGCGATAGTTTACTTGCATTAGTAATCATTCTCTGTTTATCGCTTAGTAGAACACTTTATCTATCTGGCTGAGATATATCTTGTTTCATATCTCTTAATTTAAGATCTAGGGGGACTTACCATCCTCTTCTTCCTGATTATTTTTTGAAAAAGATGCCTCCCAGAAAGAGACCCAGCAGGAAGAACAACGACCCTCCGCCGCCACCACCTCCTCAGTTCGATCCTGCCATGTTCGAGGCAGCAGTTACAGCCGCCGTGACTGCAGCAATGGCGTAAATTAACCCCAGTGGGACTAGTGGATCCAAAGGTGGTACTCATCCCAGAATCTCAGCGATCAGGGACATCAAAATGAGTGTTCCTATAAGAATTTCATGAATGCCAAACCAAAATCCTTCGACGACAATCGAGGAGTCATTGCCTTAACCCGATCGTTCGAGAAGATCGAATCCATTTTCGAGATCTGCACTTGTTCGGAGGCAAACAAAGTGAAGTTCGCCGCCTGCACCTTCACCGACAGAGCACTGACCTGGTGGAATGGTCGAGTCAAATCCCTAACTCTGCTGGTAGCGAATGTCATGGGTTGGGAAAGCTTAAAAGAACTCATTCTTGCCGACTACTGCAGAAGGGGCGAGATGCAGAAGTTAGAGCACGAGCTCTGGAACCTGAAGATGAAGGGTTCCGAAATTGCCGCTTTCACAACTAGATTATGCGATTTGGCTCTTCTATGTCCGGGAATGGTCACCCCGGAAAGCAAAAAGATAGAAAGGTACATTTGGGGATTGACGCCTCCAACTCAAGGGAATGTCTTGGCTGCTAAGCCTTCTAAATTTGACAGCGCCAAGTGCCTGGCGTAGACCCTGATAGATCACGGGGCTGGTCTTGATGAAGTGACAGCCGCTCCCGAACCACCAAAGGAAAGTGGTGGAAAGAAAAAGTTCTGGAACAAACGAGAGTGTAGTGACATAAGAACATGGTTTGGCATGCAGAATTAAAGTTTGCACAATGAACATGGTGATTTGGGTGTTCAAGAGATGTATTGATTGTATATGGTGTTACACAAAAAGGATCTAGATGTAGACTACATAAATAACACACACTTACACAATCACTTTTACATCTCTCAAGCACACCTCTACAAGTGGTATGAACCCACATGCAAGTGGGTCTACAAGAGTCAAACCATTACAAAGTCATACATGAAGAACTTTGCACCCCAACATTCTCCCCCTCAAAGTTAGGAATGGATGACCCACTTCAAATCTTCCAAAATCGAGCAAATACACGGTTCGAGCCTCAAAGGTGACACATGTCAAAACAAACTTCAATCTTTAATTCTTCCATGATTCTTCAATTTGGGCTGTAGGATGTGAAACCATACAAACCGAGCAACAACGAATGATTAACTCCAAATAATCACCCAAAAGTTGTGCATAAAAACACATCCCAAAAATATTCAATAAAACCAAACCCATTTCGAAAATAAATCATTTCCGAACTTCCAATTGCATCATTTCGTAAGCTTCAAAACTTCAAGATCACTTCGGTCTTCAAATCCGCGTAATATGAAAAATTCAAGTTCGATTTTCCATATAAAACTTCTCCCTCTTTTTATAATCGAAATTTGATTATAAAACTCCCAAGGAAAAAGAACGTGCTCTATTCGGAATTTTTCGAGTTAAAACTCCCCCTTAACATGTGGCATAAACTATGTGCTTCAATCCGGAAAATCCGAAAAATATTGAATTTTTAGCTTCGTTCACGGATCGCCTTTGACAAAATTTCTCAAAAATAGGTAGAAATTGTCAATTTCAAAATTCTGCAGTGACCCGGTGCGCCCAAAACAACAAAATATGCAAAACTCTCTTCCTTTTCCAAAGTTGGGTAGAAAGCGTCAATTTGCACAAACTGCAGGGGCTTAAAATGTATTTTCTTTAATTTTCAGCAAAAACAGTCCTTTTTCGAATTTGGGTATGAATCGCCAAACATTCGAAGCCTCAGGGACTATTTTCGAAAATTTTGCCATTTGTGTTCCAAACATACGAAGAGTTGTCCAAACATTCGAAATTTCAGAAAATATTCGAATATGGGTGAAAAGTGTCAAACATTCGAAACTTGGTTTGATTTTTGAAGTGTAAAATATTCGAAGGTTCAGGGACTGAATTCGAAAATTTGCCATTTGTTCAAATCATACGAAGACTTGATCAGTCATACGAAGGGTTGAACCATTTATACCACTTCGTTAAAAGAGCAGGGACCAAAATTGAAACATTTGCCTTCTTTTTCAATTCATACGAAAAATGTAACTCTTCGTATGAAATTCTCTTTTTCCCAAATACCCTTCGTTCAAAACCAAAATACCCCCCTCGTATGTAATTCACAATTATACCGTTCGAACATTCACACACACAACAATCCTTCGTTCAATAAACCCAGATACATTCTTCGTATGAATGATATCTTCATCTTCCCAAATCAAAATTATCTACTCTTCGAATGAATCCAATCAACTTCCCTTCGTTCAAACTCTAACTATTCCAAATCACATGTCTTTGCTTTTTGTTCAAGAACTCAAAATCACTTAATAACCAAACCATCTATCCCAAAACAATACCAAATCAGCCTTTGCTTTTCAGCCATAATACCTTGACATCGATCACAAATTAATAAGAAATTCTTCGTTCTTATTCAATCGAAACTTCCCAAAAATTGATTATCAAAATCAAAACCCATGGATTCGCTTTTTGATGCTCGTTCAAAAAATCATTGTATCTATCGATTTTAACCCCTTCGCTAACAGAAGACGAACATCAAAAACCCTGTGAATCGATCATCTGATTTCGAATAAGAACCACTAATCAAGTTTTAATTTGCAAATACACATCCACTTGCTTTGAAATTACAAGAAACAATCAAGACCAAATCAAAATCGATTCGCATCTTCTGTCATTTAAACAAACTTCGGTTCTCTTGACATAGATGAACGAAGAACATAGCAGTGATTCCAAACTCAAGAGCCAAAATCAAGATTCAATTCCAGTTTGTTCTCAAAACCGATATTGACATTAACAAGTCAAGTTTATTAATTCCATTCATAGTTCATTTGATAAAAGGATATCAAAATCAATATCGATTTCACAGATTGAAAAGAATCTCACAACAATCGACTTCAACTCAATATCAGACTTATCTATTGATCTTAGCTTTGACTGTAAGAATCGATATTTACATCTGATGCTTAAGAAAGAAATAGAGTTTGAAGAAATCGAAATCAAAAATCGAAAAATCAGATAAGAAATCAGACGAGGTGAACTGTGATGTAGACCAGATAGAAATGTCGCACTTATTTAATTAGAGTATAGTTGGGCTAAAAGATGAACAGTAACAGATCGGAATCTATGGGTTCGAAAATTGATCGATGAACAGTATGAATGTGAACAGGGCTTGAAATAAACAGCATTGAACAGTAACCGAAATCACTTTGGGCTTAAATTTTGCTTTGATGATCAGTAGCTAACTCAAGATTTTGGGCTTAAAATACGTGAGTAGTAACAGAATTGTTTTCATGATTTGATCTAAAAAAAATTATTGGATCTTCAAAGGGTTTTGAAACGGATTAGATCCAACGAAACAAACCGATCAAAATTCAAAAACCATGTTCGGAATTTTTCAAGTTCGAATTTCCATATAAAACTTCTCCCCCTTTTTATAATCGAAATTTGATTATAAAACTCCCAAGGAAAAAGAACGTGCTCTATTCGGAATTTTTCGAGTTAAAACTCCCCCTTTAACATGTGGCATAAACTATGTGCTTCAATCCGGAAAATCCAAAAAATATTGAATTTTTAGCTTCGTTCACGGATCGCCTTTGACAAAATTTCTCAAAAATGGGTAAAAATTGTCAATTTCAAAATTCTGCAGTGACCTGGTGCGCACAAAACAGCAAAATATGCAAAACTCTCTCCCTTTTCCAAAGTTGGGTAGAAAGCGTCAATTTGCACAAACTGCAGGGGCTTAAAATGTATTTTCTTCAATTTTCAGCAAAAATAGTCCTTTTTTGAATTTGGGTATGAACCGCCAAACATTCGAAGCCTCAGGGACTATTTTCGAAAATTCTGCCATTTGTGTTCCAAACGTACGAAGAGTTGTCCAAACATTCGAAATTTCAGAAAATATTCGAATATGGGTGAAAAGTGTCAAACATTCGAAACTTGGTTTGATTTTCGAAGTGTAAAATATTCGAAGGTTCAGGGACTGAATTCGAAAATTTGCCATTTGTTCAAATCATACGAAGACTTGATCAATCATACGAAGGGTTGAACCATTTATACCACTTCGTTAAAAGAGCAGGGACCAAAATTGAAACATTTGCCTTCTTTTTCAATTCATACGAAAAATGTAACTCTTCGTATGAAATTCTCTTTTTCCCAAATACCCTTCGTTCAAAACCAAAATACCCCCCTCGTATGTAATTCACAATTATACCGTTCGAACATTCACACACACAACAATCCTTCGTTCAATAAACCCATATACATTCTTCGTATGAATGATATCTTCATCTTCCCAAATCAAAATTATCTACTCTTCGAATGAATCCAATCAACTTCCCTTCGTTCAAACTCTAACTATTCCAAATCACATGTCTTTGCTTTTTGTTCAAGAACTCAAAATCACTTAATAACCAAACCATCTATCCCAAAACAATACCAAATCAGCCTTTGCTTTTCAGCCATAATACCTTGACATCGATCACAAATTAATAAGAAATTCTTCGTTCTTATTCAATCGAAACTTCCCAAAAATTGATTATCAAAATCAAAACCCATGGATTCGCTTTTTGATGCTCGTTCAAAAAATCATTGTATCTATCGATTTTAACCCCTTCGCTAACAGAAGACGAACATCAAAAACCCTGTGAATCGATCATCTGATTTCGAATAAGAACCACTAATCAAGTTTTGATTTGCAAATACCCATCCACTTGCTTTGAAATTACAAGAAACAATCAAGACCAAATCAAAATCGATTCGCATCTTCTTTCATTTAAACAAACTTCGGTTCTCTTGACATAGATGAACGAAGAACATAGGAGTGATTCCAAACTCAAGAGCCAAAATCAAGATTCAATTCCAGTTTGTTCTCAAAACCGATATTGACATTAACAAGTCGAGTTTATTAATTCCATTCATAGTTCATTTGATAAAAGGATATCAAAATCAATATCGATTTCACAGATTGAAAAGAATCTCACAACAATCGACTTCAACTCAATATCAAACTTATCTATTGATCTTAGCTTTGACTGTAAGAATCGATATTTACATCTGATGCTTAAGAAAGAAATAGAGTTTGAAGAAATCGAAATCAAAAATCGAAAAATCAGATCAGAAATCAGACGAGGTGAACTGTGATGTAGACCAGATAGAAATGTCGGACTTATTTAATTAGAGCATAGTTGGGCTAAAAGATGAACAGTAACAGATCGGAATCTATGGGTTCGAAAATTGATTGATGAACAGTATGAATGTGAACCGGGCTTGAAATAAACAGCATTGAACAGTAACCGAAATCACTTTGGGCTTAAATTTTGCTTTGATGATTAGTAACTAACTCAAGATTTTGGGCTTAAAATACGTGAGTAGTAACAGAATTGTTTTCATGATTTGATCTAAAAAAAATTATTGGATCTTCAAAGGGTTTTGAAACGGATTAGATCCAACGAAACAAACCGATCAAAATTCAAAAACGTTACGTACGATTTAAAGAGATTAAGAGAGATCATAGAGAGAGACTCACCAAAATTTCTTCCATTGTGACAAAAGTTGCCAAACCGAGAATCGTTCTTCAAAAATCACCTTGATCTTGAAGACCCGCTCTGATACCAATTGTAGTGACATAAGAACATGGTTTGGCATGCGGAATTAAAGTTTGCACAATGAACATGGTGATTTGGGTGTTCAAGAGATGTATTGATTGTATATGGTGTTACACAAAAAGGATCTAGATCTAGACTACATAAATAACACACACTTACACACTCACTTTTACATCTCTCAAGCACGCCTCTACAAGTGGTATGAACCCACTATTTATAGAGGTGTTTACATGTCTCTCTCTCACTCTCTATCTCTCATGAGTCAAAAGGCTAATGCACCACATGCAAGTGGGTCTACAAGAGTCAAACCATTACAAAGTCATACATGAAGAAGTTTGCACCCCAACATTCTCCCCCTCAAAGTTAGGAATGGATGACCCACTTCAAATCTTCCAAAATCGAGCAACTACACGGTTCGAGCCTTAAAGGTGACACATGTCAAAACAAACTTCAATCTTTAATTCTTCCATGATTCTTCAATTTGGGCTGTAGGATGTGAAACCATACAAACCGAGCAACAACGAATGATTAACTCCAAATAATCACCCAAAAGTTGCGCATAAAAACACATCCCAAAAATCTTCAATAAAACCAAACCCATTTCGAAAATAAATCATTTCCGAACTTCCAATTGCATCATTTCGTAAGCTTCAAAACTTCAAGATCACTTCGGTCTTCAAATCCGCGTAATATGAAAAATTCAAGTTCGAATTTCCATATAAAACTTCTTCCCCTTTTTATAATCGAAATTTGATTATAAAACTCCCAAGGAAAAAGAACGTGCTCTATTCGGAATTTTTCGAGTTAAAACTCCCCCTTAACATGTGGCATAAACTATGTGCTTCAATCCGGAAAATCCAAAAAATATTGAATTTTTAGCTTCGTTCACGGATCGCCTTTGACAAAATTTCTCAAAAATGGGTAGAAATTGTCAATTTCAAAATTCTACAGTGACCCGGTGCGCACAAAACAGCAAAATATGCAAAACTCTCTCCCTTTTCCAAAGTTGGGTAGAAAGCGTCAATTTGCACAAACTGCAGGGGCTTAAAATGTATTTTCTTCAATTTTCAGCAAAAATAGTCCTTTTTTGAATTTGGGTATGAACCGCCAAACATTCGAAGCCTCAGGGACTATTTTCGAAAATTCTGCCATTTGTGTTCCAAACGTACGAAGAGTTGTCCAAACATTCGAAATTTCAGAAAATATTCGAATATGGGTGAAAAGTGTCTAACATTCGAAACTTGGTTTGATTTTCGAAGTGTAAAATATTCGAAGGTTCAGGGACTGAATTCGAAAATTTCCCATTTGTTCAAATCATACGAAGACTTGATCAATCATACGAAGGGTTGAACCATTTATACCACTTCGTTAAAAGAGCAGGGACCAAAATTGAAACATTTGCCTTCTTTTTCAATTCATACGAAAAATGTAACTCTTCGTATGAAATTCTCTTTTTCCCAAATACCCTTCGTTCAAAACCAAAATACCCCCCTCGTATGTAATTCACAATTATACCGTTCGAACATTCACACACACAACAATCCTTCGTTCAATAAACCCAGATACATTCTTCGTATGAATGATATCTTCATCTTCCCAAATCAAAATTATCTACTCTTCGAATGAATCCAATCAACTTCCCTTCGTTCAAACTCTAACTATTCCAAATCACATGTCTTTGCTTTTTGTTCAAGAACTCAAAATCACTTAATAACCAAACCATCTATCCCAAAACAATACCAAATCAGCCTTTGCTTTTCAGCCATAATACCTTGACATCGATCACAAATTAATAAGAAATTCTTCGTTCTTATTCAATCGAAACTTCCCAAAAATTGATTATCAAAATCAAAACCCATGGATTCGCTTTTTGATGCTCGTTCAAAAAATCATTGTATCTATCGATTTTAACCCCTTCGCTAACAGAAGACGAACATCAAAAACCCTGTGAATCGATCATCTGATTTCGAATAAGAACCACTAATCAAGTTTTGATTTGCAAATACCCATCCACTTGCTTTGAAATTACAAGAAACAATCAAGACCAAATCAAAATCGATTCGCATCTTCTTTCATTTAAACAAACTTCGGTTCTCTTGACATAGATGAACGAAGAACATAGCAGTGATTCCAAACTCAAGAGCCAAAATCAAGATTCAATTCCAGTTTGTTCTCAAAACCGATATTGACATTAACAAGTCGAGTTTATTAATTCCATTCATAGTTCATTTGATAAAAGGATATCAAAATCAATATCGATTTCACAGATTGAAAAGAATCTCACAACAATCGACTTCAACTCAATATCAAACTTATCTATTGATCTTAGCTTTGACTGTAAGAATCGATATTTACATCTGATGCTTAAGAAAGAAATAGAGTTTGAAGAAATCGAAATCAAAAATCGAAAAATCAGATCAGAAATCAGACGAGGTGAACTTTGATGTAGACCAGATAGAAATGTCGGACTTATTTAATTAGAGCATAGTTGGGCTAAAAGATGAACAGTAACAGATCGGAATCTATGGGTTCGAAAATTGATTGATGAACAGTATGAATGTGAACCGGGCTTGAAATAAACAGCATTGAACAGTAACCGAAATCACTTTGGGCTTAAATTTTGCTTTGATGATTAGTAACTAACTCAAGATTTTGGGCTTAAAATACGTGAGTAGTAACAGAATTGTTTTCATGATTTGATCTAAAAAAAATTATTGGATCTTCAAAGGGTTTTGAAACGGATTAGATCCAACGAAACAAACCGATCAAAATTCAAAAACGTTACGTACGATTTAAAGAGATTAAGAGAGATCATAGAGAGAGACTCACCAAAATTTCTTCCATTGTGACAAAAGTTGCCAAACCGAGAATCGTTCTTCAAAAATCACCTTGATCTTGAAGACCCACTCTGATACCAATTGTAGTGACATAAGAACATGGTTTGGCATGCGGAATTAAAGTTTGCACAATGAACATGGTGATTTGGGTGTTCAAGAGATGTATTGATTGTATATGGTGTTACACAAAAAGGATCTAGATCTAGACTACATAAATAACACACACTTACACACTCACTTTTACATCTCTCAAGCACGCCTCTACAAGTGGTATGAACCCACTATTTATAGAGGTGTTTACATGTCTCTCTCTCACTCTCTATCTCGCATGAGTCAAAAGGCTAATGCACCACATGCAAGTGGGTCTACAAGAGTCAAACCATTACAAAGTCATACATGAAGAAGTTTGCACCCCAACATTCTCCCCCTCAAAGTTAGGAATGGATGACCCACTTCAAATCTTCCAAAATCGAGCAACTACACGGTTCGAGCCTTAAAGGTGACACATGTCAAAACAAACTTCAATCTTTAATTCTTCCATGATTCTTCAATTTGGGCTGTAGGATGTGAAACCATACAAACCGAGCAACAACGAATGATTAACTCCAAATAATCACCCAAAAGTTGCGCATAAAAACACATCCCAAAAATCTTCAATAAAACCAAACCCATTTCGAAAATAAATCATTTCCGAACTTCCAATTGCATCATTTCGTAAGCTTCAAAACTTCAAGATCACTTCGGTCTTCAAATCCGCGTAATATGAAAAATTCAAGTTCGAATTTCCATATAAAACTTCTCCCCCTTTTTATAATCGAAATTTGATTATAAAACTCCCAAGGAAAAAGAACGTGCTCTATTCGGAATTTTTCGAGTTAAAACTCCCCCTTAACATGTGGCATAAACTATGTGCTTCAATCCGGAAAATCCAAAAAATATTGAATTTTTAGCTTCGTTCACGGATCGCCTTTGACAAAATTTCTCAAAAATGGGTAGAAATTGTCAATTTCAAAATTCTGCAGTGACCCGGTGCGCACAAAACAGCAAAATATGCAAAACTCTCTCCCTTTTCCAAAGTTGGGTAGAAAGCGTCAATTTGCACAAACTGCAGGGGCTTAAAATGTATTTTCTTCAATTTTCAGCAAAAATAGTCCTTTTTTGAATTTGGGTATGAACCGCCAAACATTCGAAGCCTCAGGGACTATTTTCGAAAATTCTGCCATTTGTGTTCCAAACGTACGAAGAGTTGTCCAAACATTCGAAATTTCAGAAAATATTCGAATATGGGTGAAAAGTGTCTAACATTCGAAACTTGGTTTGATTTTCGAAGTGTAAAATATTCGAAGGTTCAGGGACTGAATTCGAAAATTTGCCATTTGTTCAAATCATACGAAGACTTGATCAATCATACGAAGGGTTGAACCATTTATACCACTTCGTTAAAAGAGCAGGGACCAAAATTGAAACATTTGCCTTCTTTTTCAATTCATACGAAAAATGTAACTCTTCGTATGAAATTCTCTTTTTCCCAAATACCCTTCGTTCAAAACCAAAATACCCCCCTCGTATGTAATTCACAATTATACCGTTCGAACATTCACACACACAACAATCCTTCGTTCAATAAACCCAGATACATTCTTCGTATGAATGATATCTTCATCTTCCCAAATCAAAATTATCTACTCTTCGAATGAATCCAATCAACTTCCCTTCGTTCAAACTCTAACTATTCCAAATCACATGTCTTTGCTTTTTGTTCAAGAACTCAAAATCACTTAATAACCAAACCATCTATCCCAAAACAATACCAAATCAGCCTTTGCTTTTCAGCCATAATACCTTGACATCGATCACAAATTAATAAGAAATTCTTCGTTCTTATTCAATCGAAACTTCCCAAAAATTGATTATCAAAATCAAAACCCATGGATTCGCTTTTTGATGCTCGTTCAAAAAATCATTGTATCTATCGATTTTAACCCCTTCGCTAACAGAAGACGAACATCAAAAACCCTGTGAATCGATCATCTGATTTCGAATAAGAACCACTAATCAAGTTTTGATTTGCAAATACCCATCCACTTGCTTTGAAATTACAAGAAACAATCAAGACCAAATCAAAATCGATTCGCATCTTCTTTCATTTAAACAAACTTCGGTTCTCTTGACATAGATGAACGAAGAACATAGCAGTGATTCCAAACTCAAGAGCCAAAATCAAGATTCAATTCCAGTTTGTTCTCAAAACCGATATTGACATTAACAAGTCGAGTTTATTAATTCCATTCATAGTTCATTTGATAAAAGGATATCAAAATCAATATCGATTTCACAGATTGAAAAGAATCTCACAACAATCGACTTCAACTCAATATCAAACTTATCTATTGATCTTAGCTTTGACTGTAAGAATCGATATTTACATCTGATGCTTAAGAAAGAAATAGAGTTTGAAGAAATCGAAATCAAAAATCGAAAAATCAGATCAGAAATCAGACGAGGTGAACTGTGATGTAGACCAGATAGAAATGTCGGACTTATTTAATTAGAGCATAGTTGGGCTAAAAGATGAACAGTAACAGATCGGAATCTATGGGTTCGAAAATTGATTGATGAACAGTATGAATGTGAACCGGGCTTGAAATAAACAGCATTGAACAGTAACCGAAATCACTTTGGGCTTAAATTTTGCTTTGATGATTAGTAACTAACTCAAGATTTTGGGCTTAAAATACGTGAGTAGTAACAGAATTGTTTTCATGATTTGATCTAAAAAAAATTATTGGATCTTCAAAGGGTTTTGAAACGGATTAGATCCAACGAAACAAACCGATCAAAATTCAAAAACGTTACGTACGATTTAAAGAGATTAAGAGAGATCATAGAGAGAGACTCACCAAAATTTCTTCCATTGTGACAAAAGTTGCCAAACCGAGAATCGTTCTTCAAAAATCACCTTGATCTTGAAGACCCACTCTGATACCAATTGTAGTGACATAAGAACATGGTTTGGCATGCGGAATTAAAGTTTGCACAATGAACATGGTGATTTGGGTGTTCAAGAGATGTATTGATTGTATATGGTGTTACACAAAAAGGATCTAGATCTAGACTACATAAATAACACACACTTACACACTCACTTTTACATCTCTCAAGCACGCCTCTACAAGTGGTATGAACCCACTATTTATAGAGGTGTTTACATGTCTCTCTCTCACTCTCTATCTCGCATGAGTCAAAAGGCTAATGCACCACATGCAAGTGGGTCTACAAGAGTCAAACCATTACAAAGTCATACATGAAGAAGTTTGCACCCCAACATTCTCCCCCTCAAAGTTAGGAATGGATGACCCACTTCAAATCTTCCAAAATCGAGCAACTACACGGTTCGAGCCTTAAAGGTGACACATGTCAAAACAAACTTCAATCTTTAATTCTTCCATGATTCTTCAATTTGGGCTGTAGGATGTGAAACCATACAAACCGAGCAACAACGAATGATTAACTCCAAATAATCACCCAAAAGTTGCGCATAAAAACACATCCCAAAAATCTTCAATAAAACCAAACCCATTTCGAAAATAAATCATTTCCGAACTTCCAATTGCATCATTTCGTAAGCTTCAAAACTTCAAGATCACTTCGGTCTTCAAATCCGCGTAATATGAAAAATTCAAGTTCGAATTTCCATATAAAACTTCTCCCCCTTTTTATAATCGAAATTTGATTATAAAACTCCCAAGGAAAAAGAACGTGCTCTATTCGGAATTTTTCGAGTTAAAACTCCCCCTTAACATGTGGCATAAACTATGTGCTTCAATCCGGAAAATCCAAAAAATATTGAATTTTTAGCTTCGTTCACGGATCGCCTTTGACAAAATTTCTCAAAAATGGGTAGAAATTGTCAATTTCAAAATTCTGCAGTGACCCGGTGCGCACAAAACAGCAAAATATGCAAAACTCTCTCCCTTTTCCAAAGTTGGGTAGAAAGCGTCAATTTGCACAAACTGCAGGGGCTTAAAATGTATTTTCTTCAATTTTCAGCAAAAATAGTCCTTTTTTGAATTTGGGTATGAACCGCCAAACATTCGAAGCCTCAGGGACTATTTTCGAAAATTCTGCCATTTGTGTTCCAAACGTACGAAGAGTTGTCCAAACATTCGAAATTTCAGAAAATATTCGAATATGGGTGAAAAGTGTCTAACATTCGAAACTTGGTTTGATTTTCGAAGTGTAAAATATTCGAAGGTTCAGGGACTGAATTCGAAAATTTGCCATTTGTTCAAATCATACGAAGACTTGATCAATCATACGAAGGGTTGAACCATTTATACCACTTCGTTAAAAGAGCAGGGACCAAAATTGAAACATTTGCCTTCTTTTTCAATTCATACGAAAAATGTAACTCTTCGTATGAAATTCTCTTTTTCCCAAATACCCTTCGTTCAAAACCAAAATACCCCCCTCGTATGTAATTCACAATTATACCGTTCGAACATTCACACACACAACAATCCTTCGTTCAATAAACCCAGATACATTCTTCGTATGAATGATATCTTCATCTTCCCAAATCAAAATTATCTACTCTTCGAATGAATCCAATCAACTTCCCTTCGTTCAAACTCTAACTATTCCAAATCACATGTCTTTGCTTTTTCTTCAAGAACTCAAAATCACTTAATAACCAAACCATCTATCCCAAAACAATACCAAATCAGCCTTTGCTTTTCAGCCATAATACCTTGACATCGATCACAAATTAATAAGAAATTCTTCGTTCTTATTCAATCGAAACTTCCCAAAAATTGATTATCAAAATCAAAACCCATGGATTCGCTTTTTGATGCTCGTTCAAAAAATCATTGTATCTATCGATTTTAACCCCTTCGCTAACAGAAGACGAACATCAAAAACCCTGTGAATCGATCATCTGATTTCGAATAAGAACCACTAATCAAGTTTTGATTTGCAAATACCCATCCACTTGCTTTGAAATTACAAGAAACAATCAAGACCAAATCAAAATCGATTCGCATCTTCTTTCATTTAAACAAACTTCGGTTCTCTTAACATAGATGAACGAAGAACATAGCAGTGATTCCAAACTCAAGAGCCAAAATCAAGATTCAATTCCAGTTTGTTCTCAAAACCGATATTGACATTAACAAGTCGAGTTTATTAATTCCATTCATAGTTCATTTGATAAAAGGATATCAAAATCAATATCGATTTCACAGATTGAAAAGAATCTCACAACAATCGACTTCAACTCAATATCAGACTTATCTATTGATCTTAGCTTTGACTGTAAGAATCGATATTTACATCTGATGCTTAAGAAAGAAATAGAGTTTGAAGAAATCGAAATCAAAAATCGAAAAATCAGATAAGAAATCAGACGAGGTGAACTGTGATGTAGACCAGATAGAAATGTCGGACTTATTTAATTAGAGTATAGTTGGGCTAAAAGATGAACAGTAACAGATCGGAATCTATGGGTTCGAAAATTGATTGATGAACAGTATGAATGTGAACCGGGCTTGAAATAAACAGCATTGAACAGTAACCGAAATCACTTTGGGCTTAAATTTTGCTTTGATGATTAGTAACTAACTCAAGATTTTGGGCTTAAAATACGTGAGTAGTAACAGAATTGTTTTCATGATTTGATCTAAAAAAAATTATTGGATCTTCAAAGGGTTTTGAAACGGATTAGATCCAACGAAACAAACCGATCAAAATTCAAAAACGTTACGCACGATTTAAAGAGATTAAGAGAGATCATAGAGAGAGACTCACCAAAATTTCTTCCATTGTGACAAAAGTTGCCAAACCGAGAATCGTTCTTCAAAAATCACCTTGATCTTGAAGACCCGCTCTGATACCAATTGTAGTGACATAAGAACATGGTTTGGCATGCGGAATTAAAGTTTGCACAATGAACATGGTGATTTGGGTGTTCAAGAGATGTATTGATTGTATATGGTGTTACACAAAAAGGATCTAGATCTAGACTACATAAATAACACACACTTACACACTCACTTTTACATCTCTCAAGCACGCCTCTACAAGTGGTATGAACCCACTATTTATAGAGGTGTTTACATGTCTCTCTCTCACTCTCT
This sequence comes from Lactuca virosa, assembly GCF_052849685.1. Classification (NCBI taxonomy): domain Eukaryota; kingdom Viridiplantae; phylum Streptophyta; class Magnoliopsida; order Asterales; family Asteraceae; genus Lactuca; species Lactuca virosa. The sequence continues at coordinate 464,453,276 of NC_136429.1, forward strand.
ATCTCTCATGAGTCAAAAGGCTAATGCACCACATGCAAGTGGGTCTACAAGAGTCAAACCATTACAAAGTCATACATGAAGAAGTTTGCACCCCAACATTCTTCCCCTCAAAGTTAGGAATGGATGACCCACTTCAAATCTTCCAAAATCGAGCAACTACACGGTTCGAGCCTTAAAGGTGACACATGTCAAAACAAACTTCAATCTTTAATTCTTCCATGATTCTTCAATTTGGGCTGTAGGATGTGAAACCATACAAACCGAGCAACAACGAATGATTAACTCCAAATAATCACCCAAAAGTTGCGCATAAAAACACATCCCAAAAATCTTCAATAAAACCAAACCCATTTCGAAAATAAATCATTTCCGAACTTCCAATTGCATCATTTCGTAAGCTTCAAAACTTCAAGATCACTTCGGTCTTCAAATCCGCGTAATATGAAAAATTCAAGTTCGAATTTCCATATAAAACTTCTCCCCCTTTTTATAATCTAAATTTGATTATAAAACTCCCAAGGAAAAAGAACGTGCTCTATTCGGAATTTTTCGAGTTAAAACTCCCCCTTAACATGTGGCATAAACTATGTGCTTCAATCCGGAAAATCCAAAAAATATTGAATTTTTAGCTTCGTTCACGGATCGCCTTTGACAAAATTTCTCAAAAATGGGTAGAAATTGTCAATTTCAAAATTCTGCAGTGACCCGGTGCGCACAAAACAGCAAAATATGCAAAACTCTCTCCCTTTTCCAAAGTTGGGTAGAAAGCGTCAATTTGCACAAACTGCAGGGGCTTAAAATGTATTTTCTTCAATTTTCAGCAAAAATAGTCCTTTTTTGAATTTGGGTATGAACCGCCAAACATTCGAAGCCTCAGGGACTATTTTCGAAAATTCTGCCATTTGTGTTCCAAACGTACGAAGAGTTGTCCAAACATTCGAAATTTCAGAAAATATTCGAATATGGGTGAAAAGTGTCTAACATTCGAAACTTGGTTTGATTTTCGAAGTGTAAAATATTCGAAGGTTCAGGGACTGAATTCGAAAATTTGCCATTTGTTCAAATCATACGAAGACTTGATCAATCATACGAAGGGTTGAACCATTTATACCACTTCGTTAAAAGAGCAGGGACCAAAATTGAAACATTTGCCTTCTTTTTCAATTCATACGAAAAATGTAACTCTTCGTATGAAATTCTCTTTTTCCCAAATACCCTTCGTTCAAAACCAAAATACCCCCCTCGTATGTAATTCACAATTATACCATTCGAACATTCACACACACAACAATCCTTCGTTCAATAAACCCAGATACATTCTTCGTATGAATGATATCTTCATCTTCCCAAATCAAAATTATCTACTCTTCGAATGAATCCAATCAACTTCCCTTCGTTCAAACTCTAACTATTCCAAATCACATGTCTTTGCTTTTTGTTCAAGAACTCAAAATCACTTAATAACCAAACCATCTATCCCAAAACAATACCAAATCAGCCTTTGCTTTTCAGCCATAATACCTTGACATCGATCACAAATTAATAAGAAATTCTTCGTTCTTATTCAATCGAAACTTCCCAAAAATTGATTATCAAAATCAAAACCCATGGATTCGCTTTTTGATGCTCGTTCAAAAAATCATTGTATCTATCGATTTTAACCCCTTCGCTAACAGAAGACGAACATCAAAAACCCTGTGAATCGATCATCTGATTTCGAATAAGAACCACTAATCAAGTTTTAATTTGCAAATACCCATCCACTTGCTTTGAAATTACAAGAAACAATCAAGACCAAATCAAAATCGATTCGCATCTTCTGTCATTTAAACAAACTTCGGTTCTCTTGACATAGATGAACGAAGAACATAGCAGTGATTCCAAACTCAAGAGCCAAAATCAAGATTCAATTCCAGTTTGTTCTCAAAACCGATATTGACATTAACAAGTCGAGTTTATTAATTCCATTCATAGTTCATTTGATAAAAGGATATCAAAATCAATATCGATTTCACAGATTGAAAAGAATCTCACAACAATCGACTTCAACTCAATATCAGACTTATCTATTGATCTTAGCTTTGACTGTAAGAATCGATATTTACATCTGATGCTTAAGAAAGAAATAGAGTTTGAAGAAATCGAAATCAAAAATCGAAAAATCAGATAAGAAATCAGACGAGGTGAACTGTGATGTAGACCAGATAGAAATGTCGGACTTATTTAATTAGAGTATAGTTGGGCTAAAAGATGAACAGTAACAGATCGGAATCTATGGGTTCGAAAATTGATTGATGAACAGTATGAATGTGAACCGGGCTTGAAATAAACAGCATTGAACAGTAACCGAAATCACTTTGGGCTTAAATTTTGCTTTGATGATTAGTAACTAACTCAAGATTTTGGGCTTAAAATACGTGAGTAGTAACAGAATTGTTTTCATGATTTGATCTAAAAAAAATTATTGGATCTTCAAAGGGTTTTGAAACGGATTAGATCCAACGAAACAAACCGATCAAAATTCAAAAACGTTACGTACGATTTAAAGAGATTAAGAGAGATCATAGAGAGAGACTCACCAAAATTTCTTCCATTGTGACAAAAGTTGCCAAACCGAGAATCGTTCTTCAAAAATCACCTTGATCTTGAAGACCCGCTCTGATACCAATTGTAGTGACATAAGAACATGGTTTGGCATGCGGAATTAAAGTTTGCACAATGAACATGGTGATTTGGGTGTTCAAGAGATGTATTGATTGTATATGGTGTTACACAAAAAGGATCTAGATCTAGACTACATAAATAACACACACTTACACACTCACTTTTACATCTCTCAAGCACGCCTCTACAAGTGGTATGAACCCACTATTTATAGAGGTGTTTACATGTCTCTCTCTCACTCTCTATCTCTCATGAGTCAAAAGGCTAATGCACCACATGCAAGTGGGTCTACAAGAGTCAAACCATTACAAAGTCATACATGAAGAAGTTTGCACCCCAACATTCTCCCCCTCAAAGTTAGGAATGGATGACCCACTTCAAATCTTCCAAAATCGAGCAACTACACGGTTCGAGCCTTAAAGGTGACACATGTCAAAACAAACTTCAATCTTTAATTCTTCCATGATTCTTCAATTTGGGCTGTAGGATGTGAAACCATACAAACCGAGCAACAACGAATGATTAACTCCAAATAATCACCCAAAAGTTGCGCATAAAAACACATCCCAAAAATCTTCAATAAAACCAAACCCATTTCGAAAATAAATCATTTCCGAACTTCCAATTGCATCATTTCGTAAGCTTCAAAACTTCAAGATCACTTCGGTCTTCAAATCCGCGTAATATGAAAAATTCAAGTTCGAATTTCCATATAAAACTTCTCCCCCTTTTTATAATCGAAATTTGATTATAAAACTCCCAAGGAAAAAGAACGTGCTCTATTCGGAATTTTTCGAGTTAAAACTTCCCCTTAACATGTGGCATAAACTATGTGCTTCAATTCGGAAAATCCAAAAAATATTGAATTTTTAGCTTCGTTCACGGATCGCCTTTGACAAAATTTCTCAAAAATGGGTAGAAATTGTCAATTTCAAAATTCTGCAGTGACCCGGTGCGCACAAAACAGCAAAATATGCAAAACTCTCTCCCTTTTCCAAAGTTGGGTAGAAAGCGTCAATTTGCACAAACTGCAGGGGCTTAAAATGTATTTTCTTCAAATTTCAGCAAAAATAGTCCTTTTTTGAATTTGGGTATGAACCGCCAAACATTCGAAGCCTCAGGGACTATTTTCGAAAATTCTGCCATTTGTGTTCCAAACGTACGAAGAGTTGTCCAAACATTCGAAATTTCAGAAAATATTCGAATATGGGTGAAAAGTGTCTAACATTCGAAACTTGGTTTGATTTTCGAAGTGTAAAATATTCGAAGGTTCAGGGACTGAATTCGAAAATTTGCCATTTGTTCAAATCATACGAAGACTTGATCAATCATACGAAGGGTTGAACCATTTATACCACTTCGTTAAAAGAGCAGGGACCAAAATTGAAACATTTGCCTTCTTTTTCAATTCATACGAAAAATGTAACTCTTCGTATGAAATTCTCTTTTTCCCAAATACCCTTCGTTCAAAACCAAAATACCCCCCTCGTATGTAATTCACAATTATACCGTTCGAACATTCACACACACAACAATCCTTCGTTCAATAAACCCAGATACATTCTTCGTATGAATGATATCTTCATCTTCCCAAATCAAAATTATCTACTCTTCGAATGAATCCAATCAACTTCCCTTCGTTCAAACTCTAACTATTCCAAATCACATGTCTTTGCTTTTTGTTCAAGAACTCAAAATCACTTAATAACCAAACCATCTATCCCAAAACAATACCAAATCAGCCTTTGCTTTTCAGCCATAATACCTTGACATCGATCACAAATTAATAAGAAATTCTTCGTTCTTATTCAATCGAAACTTCCCAAAAATTGATTATCAAAATCAAAACCCATGGATTCGCTTTTTGATGCTCGTTCAAAAAATCATTGTATCTATCGATTTTAACCCCTTCGCTAACAGAAGACGAACATCAAAAACCCTGTGAATCGATCATCTGATTTCGAATAAGAACCACTAATCAAGTTTTGATTTGCAAATACCCATCCACTTGCTTTGAAATTACAAGAAACAATCAAGACCAAATCAAAATCGATTCGCATCTTCTTTCATTTAAACAAACTTCGGTTCTCTTGACATAGATGAACGAAGAACATAGCAGTGATTCCAAACTCAAGAGCCAAAATCAAGATTCAATTCCAGTTTGTTCTCAAAACCGATATTGACATTAACAAGTCGAGTTTATTAATTCCATTCATAGTTCATTTGATAAAAGGATATCAAAATCAATATCGATTTCACAGATTGAAAAGAATCTCACAACAATCGACTTCAACTCAATATCAGACTTATCTATTGATCTTAGCTTTGACTGTAAGAATCGATATTTACATCTGATGCTTAAGAAAGAAATAGAGTTTGAAGAAATCGAAATCAAAAATCGAAAAATCAGATCAGAAATCAGACGAGGTGAACTGTGATGTAGACCAGATAGAAATGTCGGACTTATTTAATTAGAGTATAGTTGGGCTAAAATATGAACAGTAACAGATCGGAATCTATGGGTTCGAAAATTGATTGATGAACAGTATGAATGTGAACCGGGCTTGAAATAAACAGCATTGAACAGTAACCGAAATCACTTTGGGCTTAAATTTTGCTTTGATGATTAGTAACTAACTCAAGATTTTGGGCTTAAAATACGTGAGTAGTAACAGAATTGTTTTCATGATTTGATCTAAAAAAAATTATTGGATCTTCAAAGGGTTTTGAAACGGATTAGATCCAACGAAACAAACCGATCAAAATTCAAAAACGTTACGTACGATTTAAAGAGATTAAGAGAGATCATAGAGAGAGACTCACCAAAATTTCTTCCATTGTGACAAAAGTTGCCAAACCGAGAATCGTTCTTCAAAAATCACCTTGATCTTGAAGACCCGCTCTGATACCAATTGTAGTGACATAAGAACATGGTTTGGCATGCGGAATTAAAGTTTGCACAATGAACATGGTGATTTGGGTGTTCAAGAGATGTATTGATTGTATATGGTGTTACACAAAAAGGATCTAGATCTAGACTACATAAATAACACACACTTACACACTCACTTTTACATCTCTCAAGCACGCCTCTACAAGTGGTATGAACCCACTATTTATAGAGGTGTTTACATGTCTCTCTCTCACTCTCTATCTCTCATGAGTCAAAAGGCTAATGCACCACATGCAAGTGGGTCTACAAGAGTCAAACCATTACAAAGTCATACATGAAGAAGTTTGCACCCCAACATTCTCCCCCTCAAAGTTAGGAATGGATGACCCACTTCAAATCTTCCAAAATCGAGCAACTACACGGTTCGAGCCTTAAAGGTGACACATGTCAAAACAAACTTCAATCTTTAATTCTTCCATGATTCTTCAATTTGGGCTGTAGGATGTGAAACCATACAAACCGAGCAACAACGAATGATTAACTCCAAATAATCACCCAAAAGTTGCGCATAAAAACACATCCCAAAAATCTTCAATAAAACCAAACCCATTTCGAAAATAAATCATTTCCGAACTTCCAATTGCATCATTTCGTAAGCTTCAAAACTTCAAGATCACTTCGGTCTTCAAATCCGCGTAATATAAAAAATTCAAGTTCGAATTTCCATATAAAACTTCTCCCCCTTTTTATAATCGAAATTTGATTATAAAACTCCCAAGGAAAAAGAACGTGCTCTATTCGGAATTTTTCGAGTTAAAACTCCCCCTTAACATGTGGCATAAACTATGTGCTTCAATCCGGAAAATCCAAAAAATATTGAATTTTTAGCTTCGTTCACGGATCGCCTTTGACAAAATTTCTCAAAAATGGGTAGAAATTGTCAATTTCAAAATTCTGCAGTGACCCGGTGCGCACAAAACAGCAAAATATGCAAAACTCTCTCCCTTTTCCAAAGTTGGGTAGAAAGCGTCAATTTGCACAAACTGCAGGGGCTTAAAATGTATTTTCTTCAATTTTCAGCAAAAATAGTCCTTTTTTGAATTTGGGTATGAACCGCCAAACATTCGAAGCCTCAGGGACTATTTTCGAAAATTCTGCCATTTGTGTTCCAAACGTACGAAGAGTTGTCCAAACATTCGAAATTTCAGAAAATATTCGAATATGGGTGAAAAGTGTCAAACATTCGAAACTTGGTTTGATTTTCGAAGTGTAAAATATTCGAAGGTTCAGGGACTGAATTCGAAAATTTGCCATTTGTTCAAATCATACAAAGACTTGATCAATCATACGAAGGGTTGAACCATTTATACCACTTCGTTAAAAGAGCAGGGACCAAAATTGAAACATTTGCTTTCTTTTTCAATTCATACGAAAAATGTAACTCTTCGTATGAAATTCTCTTTTTCCCAAATACCCTTCGTTCAAAACCAAAATACCCCCTTCGTATGTAATTCACAATTATACCGTTCGAACATTCACACACACAACAATCCTTCGTTCAATAAACCCAGATACATTCTTCGTATGAATGATATCTTCATCTTCCCAAATCAAAATTATCTACTCTTCGAATGAATCCAATCAACTTCCCTTCGTTCAAACTCTAACTATTCCAAATCACATGTCTTTGCTTTTTGTTCAAGAACTCAAAATCACTTAATAACCAAACCATCTATCCCAAAACAATACCAAATCAGCCTTTGCTTTTAAGCCATAATACCTTGACATCGATCACAAATTAATAAGAAATATTCGTTCTTATTCAATCGAAACTTCCCAAAAATTGATTATCAAAATCAAAACCCATGGATTCGCTTTTTGATGCTCGTTCAAAAAATCATTGTATCTATCGATTTTAACCCCTTCGCTAACAGAAGACGAACATCAAAAACCCTGTGAATCGATCATATGATTTCGAATAAGAACCACTAATCGAGTTTTGATTTGCAAATACCCATCCACTTGCTTTGAAATTACAAGAAACAATCAATACCAAATCAAAATCGATTCGCATCTTCTTTCATTTAAACAAACTTCGGTTCTCTTGACATAGATGAACGAAGAACATAGGAGTGATTCCAAACTCAAGAGCCAAAATCAAGATTCAATTCCAGTTTGTTCTCAAAACCGATATTTACATTAACAAGTCGAGTTTATTACTTCCATTCACAGTTCATTTGATAAAAGGATAACAAAATCAATATCGATCTCACAGATTGAAAAGAATCTCACAACAATCGACTTCAACTCAATATCAGACTTATCTATTGATCTTAGCTTTGACTGTAAGAATCGATATTTACATCTGATGCTTAAGAAAGAAATAGAGTTTGAAGAAATCGAAATCAAAAATCAAAAAATCAGATAAGAAATCAGACGAGGTGAACTGTGATGTAGAACAGATAGAAATGTCGGACTTATTTAATTGGAGTATAGTTGGGCTAAAAGATTAACAGTAACAGATCGGAATCTATGGGTTCGAAAATTGATCGATGAACAGTATGAATGTGAACAGGGCTTGAAATAAACAGCATTGAACAGTAACCGAAATCACTTTGGGCTTAAATTTTGCTTTGATGATCAGTAACTAACTCAAGATTTTGGGCTTAAAATACGTGAGTAGTAACAGAATTGTTTTCATGATTTGATCTAAAAAAAATTATTGGATCTTCAAAGGGTTTTGAAACGGATTAGATCCAACGAAACAAACCGATCAAAATTCAAAAACGTTACGCACGATTTAAAGAGATTAAGAGAGATCATAGAGAGAGACTCACCAAAATTTCTTCCATTGTGACAAAAGTTGCCAAACCGAGAATCGTTCTTCTAAAATGACCTTGATCTTCAAGACCCGCTCTGATACCAATTGTAGTGATATAAGAACATGGTTTGGCATGCGGAATTAAAGTTTGCACAAGGAACATGGTGATTTGGGTGTTCAAGAGATGTATTGATTGTATATGGTGTTACACAAAAAGGATCTAGATCTAGACTACATAAATAACACACACTTACACACTCACTTTTACATCTCTCAAGCACACCTCTACAAGTGGTATGAACCCACTATTTATAGAGGTGTTTACATGTCTCTCTCTTACTCTCTATCTCTCATGAGTCAAAAGGCTAATGCACCAGATGCAAGTGGGTCTACAAGAGTCAAACCATTACAAAGTCATACATGAAGAACTTTGCACCCCAACATTCTCCCCCTCAAAGTTAGGAATGGATGACCCACTTCAAATCTTCCAAAATCGAGCAACTACACGGTTCGAGCCTCAAAGGTGACACATGTCAAAACAAACTTCAATCTTTAATTCTTCCATGATTCTTCAATTTGGGCTGTAGGATGTGAAACCATACAAACCGAGCAACAACGAATGATTAACTCCAAATAATCACCCAAAAGTTGCGCATAAAAACACATCCCAAAAATCTTCAATAAAACCAAACCCATTTCGAAAATAAATCATTTCCGAACTTCCAATTGCATCATTTCGTAAGCTTCAAAACTTCAAGATCACTTCGGTCTTCAAATCCGCGTAATATGAAAAATTCAAGTTCGAATTTCCATATAAAACTTCTCCCCCTTTTTATAATCGAAATTTGATTATAAAACTCCCAAGGAAAAAGAACGTGCTCTATTCGGAATTTTTCGAGTTAAAACTTCCCCTTAACATGTGGCATAAACTATGTGCTTCAATCCGGAAAATCCAAAAAATATTGAATTTTTAGCTTCGTTCACGGATCGCCTTTGACAAAATTTCTCAAAAATGGGTAGAAATTGTCAATTTCAAAATACTGCAGTGACCCGGTGCGCCCAAAACAACAAAATATGCAAAACTCTCTCCCTTTTCCAAAGTTGGGTAGAAAGCGTCAATTTGCACAAACTGCAGGGGCTTAAAATGTATTTTCTTCAATTTTCAGCAAAAACAGTCCTTTTTCGAATTTGGGTATGAACCGCCAAACATTCAAAGCCTCAGGGACTATTTTCGAAAATTCTGCCATTTTTATTCCAAACATACGAAGAGTTGTCCAAACATTCGAAATTTCAGAAAATATTCGAATATGGGTGAAAAGTGTCAAACATTCGAAACTTGGTTTGATTTTCGAAGTGTAAAATATTCGAAGGTTCAGGGACTGAATTCGAAAATTTGCCATTTGTTCAAATCATACGAAGACTTGATCAATCATACGAAGGGTGGAACCATTTATACCACTTCGTTAAAAGAGCAGGGACCAAAATTGAAACATTTGCCTTCTTTTTCAATTCATACGAAAAATGTAACTCTTCGTATGAAATTCTCTTTTTCCCAAATACCCTTCGTTCAAAACCAAAATACCCCCTTCGTATGTAATTCACAATTATAACGTTCGAACATTCACACACACAACAATCCTTCGTTCAATAAACCCAGATACATTCTTCGTATGAATGATATCTTCATCTTCCCAAATCAAAATTATCTACTCCTCGAATGAATCCAATCAACTTCCCTTCGTTCAAACTCTAACTATTCCAAATCACATGTCTTTGCTTTTTGTTCAAGAACTCAAAATCACTTAATAACCAAACCATCTATCCCAAAACAATACCAAATCAGCCTTTGCTTTTCAGCCATAATACCTTGACATCGATCACAAATTAATAAGAAATTCTTCGTTCTTATTCAATCGAAACTTCCCAAAAATTGATTATCAAAATCAAAACCCATGGATTCGCTTTTTGATGCTCGTTCAAAAAATCATTGTATCTATCGATTTTAACCCCTTCGCTAACAGAAGACGAACATCAAAAACCCTGTGAATCGATCATCTGATTTCGAATAAGAACCACTAATCAAGTTTTGATTTGCAAATACCCATCCACTTGCTTTGAAATTACAAGAAACAATCAAGACCAAATCAAAATCGATTCGCATCTTCTTTCATTTAAACAAACTTCGGTTCTCTTGACATAGATGAACGAAGAACATAGCAGTGATTCCAAACTCAAGAGCCAAAATCAAGATTCAATTCCAGTTTGTTCTCAAAACCGATATTGACATTAACAAGTCGAGTTTATTAATTCCATTCATAGTTCATTTGATAAAAGGATATCAAAATCAATATCGATTTCACAGATTGAAAAGAATCTCACAACAATCGACTTCAACTCAATATCAGACTTATCTATTGATCTTAGCTTTGACTGTAAGAATCGATATTTACATCTGATGCTTAAGAAAGAAATAGAGTTTGAAGAAATCGAAATCAAAAATCGAAAAATCAGATAAGAAATCAGACGAGGTGAACTGTGATGTAGACCAGATAGAAATGTCGGACTTATTTAATTAGAGTATAGTTGGGCTAAAAGATTAACAGTAACAGATCGGAATCTATGGGTTCGAAAATTGATCGATGAACAGTATGAATGTGAACAGGGCTTGAAATAAACAGCATTGAACAGTAACCGAAATCACTTTGGGCTTAAATTTTGCTTTGATGATCAGTAACTAACTCAAGATTTTGGGCTTAAAATACGTGAGTAGTAACAGAATTGTTTTCATGATTTGATCTAAAAAAAATTATTGGATCTTCAAAGGGTTTTGAAACGGATTAGATCCAACGAAACAAACCGATCAAAATTCAAAAACGTTACGCACGATTTAAAGAGATTAAGAGAGATCATAGAGAGAGACTTACCAAAATTTCTTCCATTGTGACAAAAGTTGCCAAACCGAGAATCGTTCTTCAAAAATGACCTTGATCTTCAAGACCCGCTCTGATACCAATTGTAGTGATATAAGAACATGGTTTGGCATGCGGAATTAAAGTTTGCACAAGGAACATGGTGATTTGGGTGTTCAAGAGATGTATTGATTGTATATGGTGTTACACAAAAAGGATCTAGATCTAGACTACATAAATAACACACACTTACACACTCACTTTTACATCTCTCAAGCACACCACTACAAGTGGTATGAACCCACTATTTATAGAGGTGTTTACATGTCTCTCTCTTACTCTCTATCTCTCACGAGTCGAAAGGCTAATGCACCAGATGCAAGTGGGTCTACAAGAGTCAAACCATTACAAAGTCATACATGAAGAAGTTTGCACCCCAACATTCTCCCCCTCAAAGTTAGGAATGGATGACCCACTTCAAATCTTCCAAAATCGAGCAACTACACGGTTCGAGCCTCAAAGGTGACACATGTCAAAACAAACTTCAATCTTTAATTCTTCCATGATTCTTCAATTTGGGCTGTAGGATGTGAAACCATACAAACCGAGCAACAACGAATGATTAACTCCAAATAATCACCCAAAAGTTGCGCATAAAAACACATCCCAAAAATCTTCAATAAAACCAAACCCATTTCGAAAATAAATCATTTCCGAACTTCCAATTGCATCATTTCGTAAGCTTCAAAACTTCAAGATCACTTCGGTCTTCAAATCCGCGTAATATGAAAAATTCAAGTTCGAATTTCCATATAAAACTTCTCCCCCTTTTTATAATCGAAATTTGATTATAAAACTCCCAAGGAAAAAGAACGTGCTCTATTCGGAATTTTTCGAGTTAAAACTCCCCCTTAACATGTGGCATAAACTATGTGCTTCAATCCGGAAAATCCAAAAAATATTGAATTTTTAGCTTCGTTCACGGATTGCCTTTGACAAAATTTCTCAAAAATGGGTAGAAATTGTCAATTTCAAAATACTGCAGTGACCCGGTGCGCCCAAAACAACAAAATATGCAAAACTCTCTCCCTTTTCCAAAGTTGGGTAGAAAGCATCAATTTGCACAAACTGCAGGGGCTTAAAATGTATTTTCTTCAATTTTCAGCAAAAACAGTCCTTTTTCGAATTTAGGTATGAACCGCCAAACATTCGAAGCCTCAGGGACTATTTTTGAAAATTCTGCCATTTTTGTTCCAAACATACGAAGAGTTGTCCAAACATTCGAAATTTCAGAAAATATTCGAATATGGGTGAAAAGTGTCAAACATTCGAAACTTGGTTTGATTTTCGAAGTGTGAAATATTCGAAGGTTCAGGGACTGAATTCGAAAATTTGCCATTTGTTCAAATCATACGAAGACTTGATCAATCATACGAACGGTGGAACCATTTATACCACTTCGTTAAAAGAGCAGGGACCAAAATTGAAACATTTGCCTTCTTTTTCAATTCATACGAAAAATGTAACTCTTCGTATGAAATTCTCTTTTTCCCAAATACCCTTCGTTCAAAACCAAAATACCCCCTTCGTATGTAATTCACAATTATAACGTTCGAACATTCACACACACAACAATCCTTCGTTCAATAAACCCAGATACATTCTTCGTATGAATGATATCTTCATCTTCCCAAATCAAAATTATCTACTCTTCGAATGAATCCAATCAACTTCCCTTCGTTCAAACTCTAACTATTCCAAATCACATGTCTTTGCTTTTTGTTCAAGAACTCAAAATCACTTAATAACCAAACCATCTATCCCAAAACAATACCAAATCAGCCTTTGCTTTTCAGCCATAATACCTTGACATCGATCACAAATTAATAAGAAATTCTTCGTTCTTATTCAATCGAAACTTCCCAAAAATTGATTATCAAAATCAAAACCCATGGATTCGCTTTTTGATGCTCGTTCAAAAAATCATTGTATCTATCGATTTTAACCCCTTCGCTAACAGAAGACGAACATCAAAAACCCTGTGAATCGATCATCTGATTTCGAATAAGAACCACTAATCGAGTTTTGATTTGCAAATACCCATCCACTTGCTTTGAAATTACAAGAAACAATCAATATCAAATCAAAATCGATTCGCATCTTCTTTCATTTAAACAAACTTTGGTTCTCTTGACATAGATGAACGAAGAACATAGCAGTGATTCCAAACTCAAGAGCCAAAATCAAGATTCAATTCCAGTTTGTTTTCAAAACCGATATTGACATTAACAAGTCGAGTTTATTACTTCCATTCACAGTTCATTTGATAAAAGGATATCAAAATCAATATCGATTTCACAGATTGAAAAGAATCTCACAACAATCGACTTCAACTCAATATCAGACTTATCTATTGATCTTAGCTTTGACTGTAAGAATCGATATTTACATCTGATGCTTAAGAAAGAAATAGAGTTTGAAGAAATCGAAATCAAAAATCGAAAAATCAGATAAGAAATCAGACGAGGTGAACTGTGATGTAGAACAGATAGAAATGTCGGACTTATTTAATTGGAGTATAGTTGGGCTAAAAGATGAACAGTAACAGATCGGAATCTATGGGTTCGAAAATTGATCGATGAACAGTATGAATGTGAACAGGGCTTGAAATAAACAGCATTGAACAGTAACCGAAATCACTTTGGGCTTAAATTTTGCTTTGATGAACAATAACTAACTCAAGATTTTGGGCTTAAAATACGTGAGTAGTAACAGAATTATTTTCATGATTTGATCTAAAAAAAATTATTGGATCTTCAAAGGGTTTTGAAACGGATTAGATCCAATTAAACAAACCGATCAAAATTCAAAAACGTTACGCACGATTTAAAGAGATTAAGAGAGATCATAGAGAGAGACTCACCAAAATTTCTTCCATTGTGACAAAAGTTGCCAAACCGAGAATCGTTCTTCAAAAATCACCTTGATCTTGAAGACCCGCTCTGATACCAATTGTAGTGACATAAGAACACGGTTTGGCATGCGGAATTAAAGTTTGCACAATGAACATGGTGATTTGGGTGTTCAAGAGATGTATTGATTGTATATGGTGTTACACAAAAAGGATCTAGATCTAGACTACATAAATAACACACACTTACACACTCACTTTTACATCTCTCAAGCACACCTCTACAAGTGGTATGAACCCACTATTTATAGAGGTGTTTACATGTCTCTCTCTCACTCTCTATCTCTCATGAGTCAAAAGGCTAATGCACCACATGCAAGTGGGTCTATAAGAGTCAAACCATTACAAAGTCATACATGAACAACTTTGCCCCCAACATTCTCCCCCTCAAAGTTAGGAATGGATGACCCACTTCAAATCTTCCAAAATCGAGCAACTACACGGTTCGAGCCTCAAAGGTGACACATGTCAAAACAAACTTCAATCTTTAATTCTTCCATGATTCTTCAATTTGGGCTGTAGGATGTGAAACCATACAAACCGAGCAACAACGAATGATTAACTCCAAATAATCACCCAAAAGTTGCGCATAAAAACACATCCAAAAAATCTTCAATAAAACCAAACCCATTTCAAAAATAAATCTTTTCCGAACTTCCAATTGCATCATTTCGTAAGCTTCAAAACTTCAAGATCACTTCGGTCTTCAAATCCGCGTAATATGAAAAATTCATGTTCGAATTTCCATATAAAACTTCTCCCCCTTTTTATAATCGAAATTTGGTTATAAAACTCCCAAGGAAAAAGAACGTGCTCTATTCGGAATTTTTCGAGTTAAAACTCCCCCTTAACATGTGGCATAAACTATGCGCCTCAATCCGGAAAATCCAAAAAATATTGAATTTTTAGCTTCGTTCACGGATCGCCTTTGACAAAATTTCTCAAAAATGGGTATAAATTGTTAATTTCAAAATTCTGCAGTGACCCGGTGCGCCCAAAACAGCAAAATATGCAAAACTCTCTCCCTTTTCCAAAGTTGGGTAGAAAGCGTCAATTTGCACAAACTGCAGGGGCTTAAAATGTATTTTCTTCAATTTTCAGCAAAAACAGTCCTTTTTCGAATTTGGGTATGAACCGCCAAACATTCGAAGCCTCAGGGACTATTTTCGAAAATTCTGCCATTTGTGTTCCAAACATACGAAGAGTTGTCCAAACATTCGAAATTTCAGAAAATATTTGAATATGGGTGAAAAGTGTCAAACATTCGAAACTTGGTTTGATTTTCGAAGTGTCAAATATTCGAAGGTTCAGGGACTGAATTCGAAAATTTGCCATTTGTTCAAATCATACGAAGACTTGATCAATCATACCAAGGGTTGAACCATTTATACCACTTCGCTAAAAGAGCAGGGACCAAAATTGAAACATTTGCCTTCTTTTTCAATTCATACGAAAAATGTAACTCTTCATATGAAATTCTCTTTTTCCCAAATACCCTTCGTTCAAAACCAAAATACCCCCTTCGTATGTAATTCACAATTATACCGTTCGAACATTCACACACACAACAATCCTTCGTTCAATAAACCCAGATACATTCTTCGTATGAATGATATCTTCATCTTCCCAAATCAAAATTATCTACTCTTCGAATGAATCCAATCAACTTCCCTTCGTTCAAACTCTAACTATTCCAAATCACATGTCTTTGCTTTTTGTTCAAGAACTCAAAATCACTTAATAACCAAACCATCTATCCCAAAACAATACCAAATCAACCTTTGCTTTTTAGCCATAATACCTTGACATCGATCACAAATTAATAAGAAATTCTTCGTTCTTATTCAATCGAAACTTCGCAAAAATTGATTATCAAAATCAAAACCCATGGATTCGCTTTTTGATGCTTGTTCAAAAAATCATTGTATCTATCGATTTTAACCCCTTCGCTAACAGAAGACGAACATCAAAAACCCTGTGAATCGATCATCTGATTTCGAATAAGAACCACTAATCGAGTTTTGATTTGCAAATACCCATCCACTTGCTTTGAAATTACAAGAAACAATCAATACCAAATCAAAATCGATTCGCATCTTCTTTCATTTAAACAAACTTCGGTTCTCTTGACATAGATGAACGAAGAACATAGCAGTGATTCCAAACTCAAGAGCCAAAATCAAGATTCAATTCCAGTTTGTTCTCAAAACCGATATTGACATTAACAAGTCGAGTTTATTACTTCCATTCACAGTTCATTTGATAAAAGGATATCAAAATCAATATCGATTTCACAGATTGAAAAGAATCTCACAACAATCGACTTCAACTCAATATCAGACTTATCTATTGATCTTAGCTTTGACTGTAAGAATCGATATTTACATCTGATGCTTAAGAAAGAAATAGAGTTTGAAGAAATCGAAATCAAAAATCAAAAAATCAGATAAGAAATCAGACGAGGTGAACTGTGATGTAGAACAGATAGAAATGTCGGACTTGTTTAATTGGAGTATAGTTGGGCTAAAAGATGAACAGTAACAGATCGGAATCTATGGGTTCGAAAATTGATCGATGAACAGTATGAATGTGAACAGGGCTTGAAATAAACAGCATTGAACAGTAACCGAAATCACTTTGGGCTTAAATTTTGCTTTGATGAACAGTAACTAACTCAAGATTTTGGGCTTAAAATACGTGAGTAGTAACAGAATTATTTTCATGATTTGATCTAAAAAAAATTATTGGATCTTCAAAGGGTTTTGAAACGGATTAGATCCAATGAAACAAACCGATCAAAATTCAAAACGTTACGCACGATTTAAAGAGATTAAGAGAGATCATAGAGAGAGACTCACCAAAATTTCTTCCATTGTGACAAAAGTTGCCAAACCGAGAATCGTTCTTCAAAAATCACCTTGATCTTGAAGACCCGCTCTGATACCAATTGTAGTGACATAAGAACACGGTTTGGCATGCGGAATTAAAGTTTGCACAATGAACATGGTGATTTGGGTGTTCAAGAGATGTATTGATTGTATATGGTGTTACACAAAAAGGATCTAGATCTAGACTACATAAATAACACACACTTACACACTCACTTTTACATCTCTCAAGCACACCTCTACAAGTGGTATGAACCCACTATTTATAGAGGTGTTTACATGTCTCTCTCTCACTCTCTATCTCTCATGAGTCAAAAGGCTAATGCACCACATGCAAGTGGGTCTACAAGAGTCAAACCATTACAAAGTCATACATGAACAACTTTGCCCCCAACATTCTCCCCCTCAAAGTTAGGAATGGATGACCCACTTCAAATCTTCCAAAATCGAGCAACTACACGGTTCGAGCCTCAAAGGTGACACATGTCAAAACAAACTTCAATCTTTAATTCTTCCATGATTCTTCAATTTGGGCTGTAGGATGTGAAACCATACAAACCGAGCAACAACGAATGATTAACTCCAAATAATCACCCAAAAGTTGCGCATAAAAACACATCCCAAAAATCTTCAATAAAACCAAACCCATTTCGGAAATAAATCATTTCCGAACTTCCAATTGCATCATTTCGTAAGCTTCAAAACTTCAAGATCACTTCGGTCTTCAAATCCGCGTAATATGAAAAATTCATGTTCGAATTTCCATATAAAACTTCTCCCCCTTTTTATAATCGAAATTTGATTATAAAACTCCCAAGGAAAAAGAACGTGCTCTATTCGGAATTTTTCGAGTTAAAACTCCCCCTTAACATGTGGCATAAACTATGCGCCTCAATCCGGAAAATCCAAAAAATATTGAATTTTTAACTTCGTTCACGGATCGCCTTTGACAAAATTTCTCAAAAATGGGTATAAATTCTCAATTTCAAAATTCTGCAGTGACCCGGTGCGCCCAAAACAGCAAAATATGCAAAACTCTCTCCCTTTTCCAAAGTTGGGTAGAAAGCGTCAATTTGCACAAACTGCAGGGGCTTAAAATGTATTTTCTTCAATTTTCAGCAAAAACAGTCCTTTTTCGAATTTGGGTATGAACCGCCAAACATTCGAAGCCTCAGGGACTATTTTCGAAAATTCTGCCATTTGTGTTCCAAACATACGAAGAGTTGTCCAAACATTCGAAATTTCAGAAAATATTTGAATATGGGTGAAAAGTGTCAAACATTCGAAACTTGGTTTGATTTTCGAAGTGTCAAATATTCGAAGGTTCAGGGACTGAATTCGAAAATTTGCCATTTGTTCAAATCATACGAAGACTTGATCAATCATACAAAGGGTTGAACCATTTATACCACTTCGCTAAAAGAGCAGGGACAAAAATTGAAACATTTGCCTTCTTTTTCAATTCATACGAAAAATGTAACTCTTCATATGAAATTCTCTTTTTCCCAAATACCCTTCGTTCAAAACCAAAATACCCCCTTCGTATGTAATTCACAATTATACCGTTCGAACATTCACACACACAACAATCCTTCGTTCAATAAACCCAGATACATTCTTCGTATGAATGATATCTTCATCTTCCCAAATCAAAATTATCTACTCTTCGAATGAATCCAATCAACTTCCCTTCGTTCAAACTCTAACTATTCCAAATCACATGTCTTTGCTTTTTGTTCAAGAACTCAAAATCACTTAATAACCAAACCATCTATCCCAAAACAATACCAAATCAACCTTTGCTTTTTAGCCATAATACCTTGACATCGATCACAAATTAATAAGAAATTCTTCGTTCTTATTCAATCGAAACTTCCCAAAAATTGATTATCAAAATCAAAACCCATGGATTCGCTTTTTGATGCTTGTTCAAAAAATCATTGTATCTATCGATTTTAACCCCTTCGCTAACAGAAGACGAACATCAAAAACCCTGTGAATCGATCATCTGATTTCGAATAAGAACCACTAATCGAGTTTTGATTTGCAAATACCCATCCGCTTGCTTTGAAATTACAAGAAACAATCAATACCAAATCAAAATCGATTCGCATCTTCTTTCATTTAAACAAACTTCGGTTCTCTTGACATAGATGAACGAAGAACATAGCAGTGATTCCAAACTCAAGAGCGAAAATCAAGATTCAATTCCAGTTTGTTCTCAAAACCGATATTGACATTAACAAGTCGAGTTTATTACTTGCATTCACAGTTCATTTGATAAAAGGATATCAAAATCAATATCGATTTCACAGATTGAAAAAAATCTCACAACAATCGACTTCAACTCAATATCAGACTTATCTATTGATCTTAGCTTTGACTGTAAGAATCGATATTTACATCTGATGCTTAAGAAAGAAATAGAGTTTGAAGAAATCAAAATCAAAAATCAAAAAATCAGATAAGAAATCAGACGAGGTGAACTGTGATGTAGAACAGATAGAAATGTCGGACTTGTTTAATTGGAGTATAGTTGGGCTAAAATGAACAGTAACAGATCGGAATCTATGGGTTTGAAAATTGATCGATGAACAGTATGAATGTGAACATGGCTTGAAATAAGCAGCATTGAACAGTAACCGAAATCACTTTGGGCTTAAATTTTGCTTTGATGAACAGTAACTAACTCAAGATTTTGGGCTTAAAATACGTGAGTAGTAACAGAATTATTTTCATGATTTGATCTAAAAAAAATTATTGGATCTTCAAAGGGTTTTGAAACGGATTAGATCCAATGAAACAAACCGATCAAAATTCAAAAACGTTACGCACGATTTAAAGAGATTAAGAGAGATCATAGAGAGAGACTCACCAAAATTTCTTCCATTGTGACAAAAGTTGCCAAACCGAGAATCGTTCTTCAAAAATCACCTTGATCTTGAAGACCCGCTCTGATACCAATTGTAGTGACATAAGAACACGGTTTGGCATGCGGAATTAAAGTTTGCACAATGAACATGGTGATTTGGGTGTTCAAGAGATGTATTGATTGTATATGGTGTTACACAAAAAGGATCTAGATCTAGACTACATAAATAACACACACTTACACACTCACTTTTACATCTCTCAAGCACACCTCTACAAGTGGTATGAACCCACTATTTATAGAGGTGTTTACATGTCTCTCTCTCACTCTCTATCTGTCATGAGTCAAAAGGCTAATGCACCACATGCAAGTGGGTCTACAAGAGTCAAACCATTACAAAGTCATACATGAACAACTTTGCCCCCAACATTCTCCCCCTCAAAGTTAGGAATGGATGACCCACTTCAAATCTTCCAAAATCGAGCAACTACACGGTTCGAGCCTCAAAGGTGACACATGTCAAAACAAACTTCAATCTTTAATTCTTCCATGATTCTTCAATTTGGGCTGTAGGATGTGAAACCATACAAACCGAGCAACAACGAATGATTAACTCCAAATAATCACCCAAAAGTTGCGCATAAAAACACATCCCAAAAATCTTCAATAAAACCAAACCCATTTCGAAAATAAATCATTTCCGAACTTCCAATTGCATCATTTCGTAAGCTTCAAGACTTCAAGATCACTTCGGTCTTCAAATCCGCGTAATATGAAAAATTCATGTTCGAATTTCCATATAAAACTTCTCCCCCTTTTTATAATCGAAATTTGATTATAAAACTCCCAAGGAAAAAGAACGTGCTCTATTCGGAATTTTTCGAGTTAAAACTCCCCCTTAACATGTGGCATAAACTATGCGCTTCAATCCGGAAAATCCAAAAAATATTGAATTTTTAGCTTCGTTCACGGATCGCCTTTGACAAAATTTCTCAAAAATGGGTAGACATTGTCAATTTGAAAATTATGCAGTGACCCGGTGCACCCAAAACAGCAAAATATGCAAAACTCTCTTCCTTTTCCAAAGTTGGGTAGAAAGCGTCAATTTGCACAAACTGCAGGGGCTTAAAATGTATTTTCTTCAATTTTCAGCAAAAACAGTCCTTTTTCGAATTTGGGTATGAACCGCCAAACATTCGAAGCCTCAGGGACTATTTTCGAAAATTCTGCCATTTGTGTTCCAAACATACGAAGAGTTGTCCAAACATTCGAAATTTCAGAAAATATTTAAATATGGGTGAAAAGTGTCAAACATTCGAAACTTGGTTTGATTTTCGAAGTGTCAAATATTTGAAGGTTCAGGGACTGAATTCGAAAATTTGTCATTTGTTCAAATCATACGAAGACTTGATCAATCATACAAAGGGTTGAACCATTTATACCACTTCGTTAAAAGAGCAGGGACCAAAATTGAAACATTTGCCTGCTTTTTCAATTCATACGAAAAATGTAACTCTTCGTATGAAATTCACTTTTTCCCAAATACCCTTCGTTCAAAACCAAAATACCCCCTTCGTATGTAATTCACAATTATACCGTTCAAACATTCAAACACATAATAATCCTTCGTTCAATAAACCCAGATACATTCTTCGTATGAATGATATCTTCATCTTCCCAAATCAAAATTATCTACTCTTCGAATGAATCCAATCAACTTCCCTTCGTTCAAACTCCAACTATTCCAAATCACATGTCTTTGCTTTTTGTTCAAGAACTCAAAATCACTTAATAACCAAACCATCTATCCTAAAACAATACCAAATCAGCCTTTGCTTTTCAGCCATAATACCTTGATATCGATCACAAATTAATAAGCAATTCTTCATTCTTATTCAATCGAAACTTCCCAAAAATTGATTATCAAAATCAAAACCCATGGATTCGCTTTTTGATGCTCGTTCAAAAAATCATTGTATCTATCGATTTTAACCACTTCGCTAACAAAGACGAACATCAAAAACCCTGTGAATCGATCATCTGATTTCGAATAAGAACCACAAATCGAGTTTTGATTTGCAAATACCCATCCACTCGCTTTGAAATTACAAGAAACAATCAATACCAAATCAAAATCGATTCGCATCTTCTTTCATTTAAACAAACTTCGGTTCTCTTGACATAGATGAACGAAGAACATAGCAGTGATTCCAAACTCAAGAGCCAAAATCTAGATTTAATTCCAGTTTGTTCTCAAAACCGATATTGACATTAACAAGTTGAGTTTATTACTTCCATTCACAGTTCATTTGATAAAATGATATCAAAATCAATATCGATTTCACAGATTGAAAAGAATCTCACAACAATCGACTTCAACTCAATATCAGACTTATCTATTGATCTTAGCTTTGACTGTAAGAATCGATATTTACATCTGATGCTTAAGAAAGAAATAGAGTTTGAAGAAATCGAAATCAAAAATCGAAAAATCAGATAAGAAATCAGACGAGGTGAACTGTGATGTAGAACAGATAGAAATGTCGGACTTATTTAATTGGAGTATAGTTGGGCTAAAAGACGAATAGTAACAGATCGGAATCTATGGGTTCGAAAATTGATTGATGAACAGTATGAATGTGAACAGGGCTTGAAATAAACAGCAATAAACAGTAACCGAAATCACATTGGGCTTAAATTTTGCTTTGATGAACAGTAACTAACTCAAGATTTTGGGCTTAAAATACGTGAGTAGTAACAGAATTGTTTTCATGATTTGATATAAAAAAAATTATTGGATCTTCAAAGGGTTTTGAAACGGATTAGATCCAACGAAACAAACCGATCAAAATTCAAAAAAGTTACGCACGATTTAAAGAGATTAAGAGAGATCATGGAGAGAGACTCACCAAAATTGCCAAACCGAGAATCGTTCTTCAAAAATCACCTTGATCTTGAAGACCAGCTCTGATACCAATTGTAGTGACATAAGAACATGGTTTGGCATGCAGAATTAAAGTTTGCACAATGAACATGGTGATTTGGGTGTTCAAGAGATGTATTGATTGTATATGGTGTTACACAAATAGGATCTAGATCTAGACTACATAAATAACACACACTTACACACTCACTTTTACATCTCTCAAGCACACCTCTACAAGTGGTATGAACCCACTATTTATAGAGGTGTTTACATGTCTCTCTCTCACTCTCTGTCTCTCATGAGTCAAAAGGCTAATGCACCACATGCAAGTGGGTCTACAAGAGTCAAACCATTACAAAGTCATACATGAAGAACTTTGCACCCCAACAGAAAGGGGCAGTCTTCGCAAGAGCCCTCCAAGAAACAACAAACAGTGGCAGTCCACACTGCTACTACTCTTGCTGCTGTTCCAACCACCCAAGCACCTGCCAATAGGCATGCTGGTACTTTTACAAAGTGCGACAAGTGCAACTTCCATCATTATGGGCAGTGCCGGGAGAAGTTGTGCAACAGCTGTGGTAAGAAGGGACACACGGCTCGATTCTGCAAGGCACCAGTCCAACCAACTAATCAGGCTCCTGGAGCGGGAGCTGGTCAATCCTGTTATGGCTGTAGGGAGGGTGGGCATTTCAAGAGAAATTTCCCCAAGGCAACAACAACTGGCAACACGGGGAGAGTGCTAGCGATGGGCCAGGAGGAAGCAGTTGCTGATCCCACCGTTGTTACGGGTACGTTCCTCCTCGACAACTCTTATGCATGCATTCTTTTCAATTCTGGTGCGGAGAGAAGTTTTCTTAGTCATGCATTTAAACATCTACTCAAGTGAAAATCCCAACCTTTAACTGAAACATTTACCGTCGATATGGCTAACGGAAAGAAAGCGATCATTAACGACATATTCATAGGCTGTACCCTTACCCTGAACGACCATTCCTTCCCCACCGATCTTATGCCAGTTTCCATTAAAAGCTTCGACGTCATCGTCGGCGTGGATTGTTTGAGCCCCAATTGTGTTGATACCCTTTGTTATGAAAAAGCCATCCGTCTCAATCTACCCTCGGGCGAAGCTCTCATAGTTTACGGTGATAAACTCACCTCAAACCTTCGTATCATTTCCTGCAGTCAAGCCCAGAAATACCTGCGAAAGGAGTGCCATGCATTCCTAGCTCATGTCGTTAACGAAAAGCAGGAAGTTAAGGACCTCGAGAGCGTCCCTGAAGTCTGTGACTTTCCTGATGTTTTCCCCGAAGATCTTCCCGGAATCCCTCCCGAGCGCCAAGTCGAGTTCCGTATCGACTTAATTCCTAGAGTTATTCCTATAGCTAAATCCACATACCGTCTAGCGCCGGCAAAAATGTAAAAGTTATCTAGTCAACTCAATGAGCTACTCAACAAAGGATTCATCACACCAAGTTCCTCATACCAGGGAGCCCAGATCTTATTCGTGAAAAAGAAATATGGATCCTTTCGGATGTGCATTGATTATCGAGAACTGAACAAGCTTACCATCAAGAACCGTTATCCCTTACCCAGAATCGACGACCTCTTCGATCAACTTCAGGGAGCTAGTTACTTCTCAAAAATAGACCTAAGATCAGGGTACCATCAGTTGCGAGTTAATTAGGATGATGTTCCCAAGACAGCATTCCGAACTCGTTATGGACACGACGAGTTTGTAGTAATGCCCTTTGGTCTAGCCAACGCACCGGCGGTATTCATGGATTTGATGAATCGGGTGTGCCACCCTTTACTAGACAAGTTCGTGATAGTGTTCATTGATGATATACTTGTCTATTCCCGAAGCGAGGAAGATCATAGTCAGCACTTGAGGCTAGTGCTGGAAGATCATAGTCAGAAAAGTAACCTTCCTTGGTCACGTGGTTAGCGAGGAAGGCATAAACGTGGACCCTTCCAAGATCAAAACGATTGAGAATTGGTCAGCACCGAAGACGCCCATAGAAATCCGTCAATTCTTGGGTCTCGTTGGCTACTATCGCAAATTTATCCAGAACTTCTCCAGAATTGCTAAGCCTTTAACCACCCTGACTCAGAAAGGTGTAACCTTTAGTTGGGGAGAAAAGCAAGACACTGCGTTTCAAACATTAAAGAAGGCCCTATTCAGCGCACCTATCTTGTCTCTTCCCGAAGGGACGGAGGACTTCGTTTTCTACTGCGATGCATCCAATCAGGGCCTAGGTTGTGTGCTTATGCAGTGAGGAAAGGTTATTGCCCATGCCTCAAGACAGCTGAAAATGCACGAGGTCAATTACACAACTCACTATCTAGAGTTGGGAGCAGTGGTCTTTGTGTTAAAGATTTGTAGACATTATCTCTACGGAACCAAGTGCACTGTCTTCACCGACCATAAGAGCCTACAACATATCTTCAATCAGAAAGAGTTGAAGATCAGACAGCAGCGATGTATAGAGCTACTCAGTGATTACAAGTGCGAAATACGCTACCATCTCGGCAAGGCCAATGTGGTAGTGGATGCCCTCAACCGAAAAGAGTATTCGGGTCGTAGAGTGAAGTCACTGACAATGACCATACATTCCCAATTATCCGCTTAAATCAAAGAGGCTCAGTTGGAAGCCTTAAAACCAGAAAACATGTCGGATGAAGCCTTGCGGGAAATGGAAAAGAACTTAGAGGTCAAGGGAGAGATAGTTTACTATTTCATGGACCGGATCCAGACCCCAAAGTACGACGGTTACAGGGGGGTTGTCATGAACGAAGCTCGCAATACTAGATACTCCGTTCACCCAGGTTCAGATAAGATGTATCTGGATTTCAAACAACTCTATTGGTGGCCGAACATGAAAGCAGAGATCGCTACCTTCGTGGGCAAGTGCCTGACTTGCACCAGGGTGAAGTTGGAATATCAAAAGGCCTCACGTCTACTTCAGCAGCCAGAAATACCTGAGTTGAAGTGGGAAAGGATAACAATGGAATTCATCACTAAGTTGCCCAAGTCCCCGAGTGGGCACGACGCCATTTAGGTAATTGTTGATCGACTGACTAAATATGCCCATTTCCTGCCAAACAAAGAAAACTTCAAAATGGAGAGCCTGACACGAATCTACATTCGAGAGATAGTCTGCCTTCATGGGGTGCCTGTATCTATTATCTCCGATCGAGGTAACATGTTTACCTCGAGATTTTGGCAGTCACTATAGAAGGCTATTGGAACTAAGTTGGATATGAGCATAGCTTACCATCCACAGACAGATGGGCAGAGTGAGAGAACCATTTAAACGTTGGAAGATATGTTAAGAGCTTACGTCATCGACTTAGGCATGTCGTGGGACACTCATTTTCCCTTGGTCGAATTTTCCTACAACAACAGCTACCATACCAGCATCAAGGTTGCGCCGTTCAAAGCCCTCCATGGCCGTAAATGTAGATCCCCTCTGTGTTGGGCTGAGGTGGGTGACACGCAGCTAGTCAAGGGTCAAGTCCCCGATAACACTCTCACAGGCCCAGAAATCATCCGAGAGACTACTAAAAATATCGTACAAATCCGGGAAAGACTAAAGGCTTCAAGAGATAGACAAAAGAGCTACGCCGATAAGAGACGAAAACCCTTGGAGTTCCAGATTGGTGATCGTGTTCTATTGAAGGTCTCACCCTGGAAAGGCATGCTACGCTTCGGAAAGCGTGGAAAGTTGAATCCAAGGTACGCAGGACCATTCGAGATTCTCGCCAGGATCGGTCTTGTAACATATAAACTTCGTCTACCCTAAGAACTTAGCAACGTACATCCTGTCTTCCACGTGTCGAACCTAAATAAGTGTCTGTCCGATGAGACACTTGTGATACCCCTCGATGAGATAGAACTAGACGAAATCTTACACCTCGTGGAAGAACCCGTAGAAATCATGGATCGGGATGTCAAACGAACGAAACAAAGCCATATCCCGATAGTGAAGGTTCGCTGGAATGCCAAGCGGGGACCTGAATTCACTTGGGAGCGCGAAGATTCAATGAAACAGAAGTACCCTCATCTATTTCCGAGGCCATGATTTGTATTTTTGAGTCTGAATTTCGGGACGAAATTCCCTCTAACGAGGGGATGATGTGACAACCCGAACCTTTTTCCTTTTCCATTCACCAATTTCCGTTAATAAAATTTGAATTTTATTAAGTTCCGGTCAAACTTCTTGGTTTAGAAAATCATCTAGTTTTATATAATTAAATTTTTATATGAGTCGGGACCAAAACTTCACGAAATTTCGAGTTATCCTTCGATCAAATCATCGGTTTTCGGCCTAAGTGAGTTTACGGCCGTAAACCCGTGTATGGCCGTACACTCGATACAGCCAACGTCAGGTGGACCCCACCACCGACCACGAAAACCCCTATAAATATGAGACCCTATCCCTCATTTACACTTTTCTGGCCGAACACTCTCTCCTTCTCTCTCTAATCTCTTGACCGTACACCACAAAAACACCTTTATCCTTTCGAAAATCATCATGAATCGTCATTGGGAGTTGATTTGGAGCATCTAGAACACATTTTTCATCGAATCCAACATCCTTGTTCTTGAGTGTATGGTCGTACACCCTTCAAATCTAAAAATCTTCATTGACCTTAAACCAGTTCATGGCCGTACACCCTTCAAACCTTCAAAGGCCGTACACCCGTCGAGAGGCAGTTCACGGCCGTAGACAGTTCACGGCCGTAAACAGTTCACGGCCGTAAAACTCCCTCCATGGCGGTAAACCCCATTCACGACCGTAAACACTGCCTAAGTGGTACATTAGACTGAAAACTCACTTTCCTCGATTCAATCAAGTCCCGGTAACATTCCTTAACCGAAAGCAAGTGTTTTTTTTCTAACACTTTATCTAACGAAATCGCTAATTTAGATACATATACGTACTTAAATGTTATTAGGATTCTGTTAAGTGCCACACACTATAACTCGAGGGTCTTCATTCCGGTTCGTTGATTCGACACTTGTACGTAACTAACAGTGAGTTCATACCCCTACGCTTTTATGATTTTTAATGTTTTCAGGGGGGAATACAGGCCAAACACAAATGATTTTGTGAACCAAAACAAATGGATTTCAACGAGTTTAAAACTTATGCAATTGATACAGTTAAACGATTTCCCACGTTTTATAAAATATTTAGATATTTTATCCCTTTTGTACTATGCTGAGCATAAGGGACGCTTTCAACTTGAAAACATAATTGCATAGTTTTCAGAACAATTTACAAACCAAGTACATAACATTTCAAGCAAACTATAATGGGTATAGTTTGGGGAATTCAATACACAGCTTTTACCGATCCATACTACATACATGGCTAAACATATAAACTATGAAAGATTTAGTTTATGATATACATTACTAAAGAGTACAACATTTAATAATTATTTAAGTATAATTATTACCTTATACAGTATACAAAGGATTCAAATACAAGAGAATAATATAGAAACCCACGTAAACTAGTTAATACAGGATTGTGAGACAACACTTCGATTGTACCCTTCGGGGTACAGGTTAAATCCTATCATAGTATAATCAGAGTCTCCTGGAGGGAGAGCATGAGATTTGTGAATAGATCTATTCGAGACTGACAATCTCACACCTGAACTGCTAGCTACAGTTAGACAGGCATGCCTGCGGTGACAAATGTCATTTAACCGACACTTGAAGAACGTCGTAAAGGTCACTAGGTCATATCAAGCATGGTTATACGACTCACAATAGTATAAACTAATCATTTGTTTACCGGATTTCATTCATCATTAGTTTTATTTTAAGTAATGAAACTACTATACATGCTGGTGGTAGCCAGGGCTTTCAAACAAAACATACTATACAAAGGTTTTTGTACAAGTATATACACATACTACGATTGGTAGTAACCAGACATACAAACTAATGTTTTTCCTATACTACAATAGGATACAGTAATAAACATTTATAGTTAATTCTATAATTACTTAGTTTAGGCATTAGGGCCACGTATGGAGAATATTCGATAGAATGTGGAATGTGTGGTTTCCGCCTCATTTCCTGTTCCATGTTTGGTTGTGGGCTTTGGGCAGATCCACATAATCAACTGTCTGTTCGATATTGGTTTATATATGGCTAGCATAAACTAAGTGGTCATAGATGGAACTGATATTATCACACTTTTACTAAAGAAAATATTGGATTTTCTTGGAAACATGTGAACATTTTTACAGAGTCATCAACAGGTTTTCATTACAAAAACATCGCTTATGAAATCACCAGCTTTATGCTGATACGCTTTCAAAACTGCTTGTATTCTCAGGAAATCATTAGACAGGTACCTTCTGGAGTTTTGAGAAGACGGAGCGTATAGAGCACGTCTTTTTCTTTTGATTATACTTTTAATGTATAAAAACAAGAATCAAACAGATGTGATTACCTCTTCATATATATATTCAATGTAATGGTTGTGTTTACTATGATTACTATGATGCAATTGTTGTGATACTACATATGACGTCATCCACCCCCGAACGTTTCCGCCGTTACGGTTTGGGGGTGTGACAAACCTAGACAAGGGGATATTTTTATCGGGACTTTCAAAGAATAAAAGTATATATTCTACTATTGTATTGTTGTACGTTCAATGTATGCTTATTACTTCGATTCATGATGTCATCTCACCACCTTGTGTTTCCACCGTCGGCTGGGGGTGTAATAGATTGCTATCATAGATAGTAGCTATAGTGAACTAGTATCTTCTCGGAAGAATACAACTATGGCTTAGGGCTCTATGACACGAGAAGGGACTATTCTTAAACTTAAGTCTAAACTCTCAGACTCAAGAAGGGTTTATTATTAAACGTGAGTCTTAATTATCCAACTCAAGAAGGGTTTATTATTAAAACTGAGTGTCAACTCTTAAACTCTACAAAGGTTTATCTCTAACCCTGAGTTTAATCTAACTGACTTGAGAAATGTTTTTACCCTTAAAAACCTGAAGTTAAAAAGTATAAATATTAATGATAGTATAGATTAGGCTAATACCAAATTAGCCATGACGTACTAAAACAAATCAATTAAAAAACACAAACTTTAGATATAGAGTTATATAAACACTCAGTCCCTTGATGAGAACACTAATCAAGATTTTAGGTCTAATACATGATCAAAAGTTGGTTTGATACATATAAATACTAAGTTTTATTATGGGCCGACTAATGAACAACTAAACTTTGAGTATTGTATTTTTCGAAACTAAACGCTTGAGAGTTCGTCAAAGAAGGAAGTTTTTATAACAAAAACCATACTTTTAGATCATGGGGGTATTTGATAAACAGATTTAAATACTTACATTTTATTGATTTAAAAGATTCTAATAAAACACTGACACTCATAAACATCGACCTGTTCGACATTTTATGTAAAATCTTAACTATAGAATGGCAGATTACGGATTTTAGATGGATGTACCTACACCAGAGGAGCATCAGATGGTTCCACACACTCCTGGACTAGATGATGCTAGGTTCCCGGAGATCCTAGTACCACCTAGTGACGAATATTCAGATCAGTAACCAATAGAAGAAGAGGAGGAGCCTACTAAGGAGGAGGAGGAGAGGAGGAGCATACTGAGAAGGATAAAAGGGATGCTACTGAGGATGAGGAGGAGGGGCCTACTAATGATTAGGAGGAGGAGCCTACTGGGGATGATAGTGATGCTATTGAGTAGGAACCTATTCCACATATCCATCCTATCAAGATGAGTAAGACTAGGTCAAGAAGCCACAGAAAGAGGAATCCATCATGAAAAAGGACTCGTGATCTACAGTATCGACTTGATGTCATCACCAATCTTTTAGATACTAGGATTCGTCTGTAGTATACTAGTATGGAGTAGGGTTACTCGTGGGTGACGAGTTAGGGATTTTTGGAAAAGTAGGCAACTATATAGATCCTTGTGAATTTCTTTTGGGCATAGTCAATTATAAATTTGTAATTATAAACTTTTCCATCCCTGAACCCCCCCATTTTGGGAAGTCTTTTGGTTAGGGAGAAATTAAATGTAATTCAAAAATAATGAAATATATATATATATATATATATATATATATATATATATATATATATATATATATATATATATATATATATATATGATAATATGTTTTGAAAAATCATTTATATTTGAAATTTACAATCGTGTAAATTGTTTCATTCTTGGATTTTATTGAGTAGGGAAAATTACTCAGGGCATTGAATTTTATTGAGTATGGAAAAATACTCAGGGCGTTCTATTTGAATTTTATTGATAGGGGAAATTACTTAGGGAATTGTATTTGGATTTTATTGAGTACGGAAAATTACTCACAGCATTCTATTTTCATTTTATTGAATAGGGCAAATTACTCAGGGCATTTTACTTAAATTTTATTCAGTAAGGCATATTACTCATTGTAATTATATTGAATTTAGGAGATAATAAATAACAAACAACGCTAACTATTTGAGAATATTAGTGTAATCTCTCCGATTATAAAAATAAGGAATTTTCTTCTGAAAAACTTCAGAGAAGTTCACAACAGCTGCTATAATAGCTTAGTAATTAGTACTTAGGTATAATGACTCGTTTAAATGATTCATACGAGTTATACTCTCCCTAATCGACTATATTAGGAGTGAACCATGCCTCCAAGGATTAGAGTGACACAAGCAAATCCAGGAACCAGACCAAAGACCACACCACCAACAAGGACCAGACCATGAACCGAAGGTAGACCCGCCAGAGAACCAACCCTACCAGTAGAATCGGAACCAACGTTTACATTAAATTTTTCGGTAGTTCAACAGATAATTGCACAGCTAGTCACTGAAACTATGGCGGACCACAGAATTATAAGGAGTACTACACTAGGTGGAGGTGGTGATAGTGGTGGTGGTGGTGATAATGGTGGTAGTGGTGGAAATGGAGGAGGAGGTGGTAGCAGTTTACATGGCGACAATAGAGGCCACCCAAGGTCTTGTACGTACAAAGACTTTATAAAATGAAAACCTCGCTTCTTCTTTGGAAATGAAGTGGTAGTGGGAATGACCAGCTGGATAGAAAGAATGGAATTTGTATTTGTTGGGTTTTAGGTACTATAACACTCCTATGGTGCACATACAACCCTAATCGCTTTGGATCTAAGTTTTCTCTATTTTTACATGCAATAAAATTTCCAAAGCTTGAAACCTACAACTACCATACAATTTGGCATATGAATCATAAGAGTAAGTTAGAAGATTACCTCTTTGTTGTAGCTTGTAGGAATTGGTCTTTCAAGAGCCTAGCACCTCAAGTGTGATGCCTCAAATGTCTTATAACAAACCAAGAACAAGAGGAGGACTTTGAGAGAGAGGTTTGGAGACACAAAATCGTTTTGGGCTTCTAAGAACACTTAGTGCATGATTTTGGCTTTTGAGGAATACATATATAGTGTAGAATTCCAAGAGTCATAAGCAAACCCTAAGTCTTACACTTAGGCTTTTGTTCCATAATTCATATGGACTAATTTCATGGGCTTTCACATAATCTTACTCTATCATGGATCAATAGCCCAACCTATATGTATCACTGATTTACACAATCAGTCACCGTTAATTTAATTAGTCTCTTTTGATCACTAAATTAATTCCAAATTGATTCTTGATCAATACTAATTAAAAAATATGATTTCTCAATTAATATATTATACTTATAATATATTAATAAATCACAAATAACCTCTTTCTCAAATATCCATCCTATCAAATTGTTCCAGAGTGTTACAACCCAAATGGACCATGTTGTATCGGGTCAGGTACATACCAATTATAGTTATGGGCTTAGACACATAATCCAACTGTCTCCCACTTAGATAACTCTAATATGTATAATTGTAAGTACGACATCAAACTTCGATTGGCAATCGTAGCTCTTAAAAAGGTCGTTATCGAACTCGGATCTTATTAGTAACGCGTCCATAAGATAATGGATCATATATTCCTCCATTCTAGATATCGTATGAACTGAGACATGGATTATAATCATTCTCTTTGCTCATGTGTTGTTTCCCGATTTCCGATTTATCACGACTGAGTATTTGAACAAATCAAATCAGTCCAGGCTTGGCCAAGCGCTTAGGTTTCTCATCACTAAATCATCGAGGGGCCCACCGGTATCGCTTTTATACCATATTGGGTAAAAGGAATGGATAAACTTCGACTTATATGCTTGCTTTATTTACTCATCAAACCACACATAATGATATTTTTGGAATATTAAAGTTGTAGATCGATAGATTCCAAACAGAAAAACAATATTTAATCAAGTAAAGAACACATAAATGGATCAATGGTGTCGAATGATTAATGACTCACACCTCATAAGAGCTCGATGAAGAACTTCGACTGTAGAGGTGTGCTAGGGTTACAATGCTAGTAATTAATAAGAACGATCTCCTCAAAACTATACATGCATGCAATATTTATATTCAAACCCTAATGTTTATCCACGGTTGGACAGGCCCAAACCGGGTTAACTAAATGGACTTATATCCGAGCCCACAGACGCAACACCAGACCTAACAATCTCCCCCTTTGCTTCAATTGAGGCGAGAGACTACTTCGGTTAAGTGACCTTGATCTTCTTTACAACTTTGAAGAGCCGAGGGATGATCGCAAGAAGCGTCTGACGAAACTGAATATACCGCCGAAGCATATCAGTGAACGATTTCTTATCAGCATCACTGTTCTGATTATACCTATATATGATCTCCAAAATGTGCTCCAAACAAGAAGTGGAAAATAGGTGTTTGTCAATCAGAGCGAACATGCATTTTTGACCTTCGCCCCTTGTGAACATGACAGTGTGACATTTTGGATCGATCTTCCCCTTAACCATTGCATTTACATTGCCTGCCTTTCCAATCGCTTTCACAGTGGTTCGATTATTAATAGTAGTAGCGATCTCCTGATCCATCTTCGCGACCTCATGAATATAACATACAAGTATCCGCTTGATGTGATCGATAATAGGCTGATACTCCTGTGGATTGGTCAGCAAAATATTATTAAGGAGTATCCAGTCGTGAGGGTTCAAGTTCGGTAAGTCAGCCAAGGAAATCATATGGACCGAGCTATCATATCCTCGGGTCACTTTGAATTTAATGTTAATAAATTTCCCTGCCGAAGTGGGCCTCAAGACCTTGACCGTTGTGATTTTCTGAGTGCTCCAGGTCATGTATTGTGGCTGAGCAAACTCAAGATCATACTCGAGCAAATCCCGATCCACCTTCGGGTCTGGAGAAGGAATGCCCGCCGTCGACTCAAAACAATGAAAGATGAATGCCTTACGGGTGATTGGCATGTCAAACTGTAAGTCCTTTGAGTTCTCAAGGTCGAACGAAAAAACGGGTTCAAGCCAATGAGTGCTCGGTGCATCAATAACCTCCCTGAGAAGCGATTCCATGGTCCATTCAGGAAAGATGGACTTCTTCTGCTCTAGCAGTTCCTTCGCTTTCAATTCTTTCTCAAGAAGTTCCTTCTCTTTTTGAACCTTCTCCCGAATCTCTTGATTAGTAGGCTTGATTTTCTGATCAAGTTTAGAAGCATTCCTTTCAGTATTTTCTTCCATATCATCATCATCATCTTCTCCAATCTTCTTCTTTCTTTTGTCCCTCATACTGCCCGAAGCTTCATTAACCTTGTTGGATTAATGTCTAAGTCCATAACTATAATTGGTAAGACTTGACCCGACCCGGCACGGTCCATTTGGGTTGCATGGCATCATGCATTTGGATAGACTATAATAAGAGAAATAACACTTAAGGTTGGTTAATATATTATAAGTTCTAATATATTAATAAGGTTATTTAATTAGTATTGATCAAGAATTAATTTGGAATTAATTAAGTGATCAAAAGGAGACTAATTAATTATATGGGTTGATTGTGTAAATCATGCATTCTTATATATGTGGGCTTGTGATCCAAGATTCCTTATGTTGGACTAAGTCCATGGGGTGACCCATGGATACTCCATGGAAGTTAAAATCCATGGAGCATAAGGAATGGGTAAAGTTATGAGTTACATGGTGTAACCCTAATAGCCACCATATAAAAGAATCCCATGGCTCAAGAAATCGTGCACTAATGTGTGAGTGTGAGGGCTAGACGATTTTAAGGAGTGTTCAAGTTTCTCTCAAGTTATTCCAAGTGTATTTGGTGTTGTATTTATTATTTTGTATGCTAGATTAGGATAATACCTTGGATGTTCATAATTGTATGTATAATAGAGAAAACATAGATCCAAGGTATTTAGGGTTGCATGTACACTTAGGAGTGTTAGAATGCTCATAACCCAACAGTGGTATCAGAGCCTAGGGTTGTTTTCTTGTTATACTTGCAAAAGTAGCTGAAAAATCGAGTTGGATGCATATATTCGATTGTTTTGGCTGGAATTGGACTAGGAACATTACCCTAAGATGTTTTTGGACTTATAAACTTGTTTTTGATGTGGTAATGTTCATGCTAATCCAATTTCTAAGATAATTGTCATAATTTCAAGATTTGTATTAGTTTGTATGTTCATGCTAATTTCTTGAAGATTGATGATTTGAATTATCTTGTTCTTATGAGGTTCTTAGATTAATAGAAAAGTTGTGTGAAATAGTTGTTTTCAATCCATTTTAATCTAAGAGTTGATTCCAAAGTGTGTTTTTGTAACTTGTCCTCAATTTATATGAAAAGTCACATTTAAGAATCATAAAACTCATAAAAGTTGGCAAAGGTTACAAAATGAAGAGTCTAGTTCTAATTAAATGGTCAAGTTATAGAGGTTCAAGAGTCTCTTCATTAAATTAAAAAAAAAGTGTAACCTTAATTAGTTCCATAAGTTACAATAAAAAAAAAGTTATTTTTTTTATTAATTAGTTTAAAGTCTTCCATAACTTGTCCTCAAGATATGGAACTTGAAGAGTTTTTTTTTTTTTTTTAATTAAAACTACTTTAAACTCATAAGTTATGGAATTAATTAGTTTTGAATAGTTTTAAAAGTTGCCCTCAAGTTTTGGAATTTGAAAAGTTTTCACTTATGAATACTTTAATTCCAAGTTAGCCCTTAGAATTTTAAAAGTTAAAATTCAACCCTTATACTTTATAATATTATAAGTTAATAATATTTATATATATGTATAAGAGTAAAGTCAGTCTTACCGTTAGTAGGCCTCATTCACGAAGCCGGTCTATAAGGGGGGGTATAAGGTTACTGCCTATAAAATGGCAGTTTAATGGGTGTCCACTCTCACCCACCGCTTCCTTGACTGGTGGAGGGTCGTTATCCGAACGGGTAGGACAAGTACTATAATTCTCCTTTCATTAAAATTATTAATGATAAATACTAAGTAACTAAACTCTTATTAATACCCAATCTTAGTTACTTAGGAAAATGTGAATTTGGTGCAAACCCATGAAATTACACTTTGCACTTTGCTTAAGTCGTTAGTGGAGCGTGTGTGGTTAACCGGCACACTAACCTGGACTTAACAAGGTAGGCAAAGGGTAACTTAATATTTATCATAGTATCGGTGGAGCGTGTGTGGTTAACCACCACACTGATTAAGGGTAAATATTAAGGGTACCAAGTATATTTGCATGGTTATTCACACCTTGTTATGTGATCCTCGGCATCCCAGTCACAAAACTTGAAGGGCACACTCGAGATTGAAACATGCCTTTCAACAGTTCAATGAATCTCAAAGATCTAGGACTTTCAAATCCAATTAAAACCTAATAAATTATTTCGTTTTTCATGGTGGAAATTGGTGAATCGTCATTCACCTACCTTCAAATATTTTATAGCTTGGATTACGGCATCCCTCTTCTAAGTTATAAAACAGTTTGTTGGGTCCTAGCCTTAATATTTCATATTGGGTGTCATATTAAGGACTTTAAATCAACTATCTTGAATATCTCCCAAAAAGATGTCTGGTCTAGACATTTATGATCTTCCCAAATCTCTTGAAACAAGCTTTCCTAAATGAAGATGATGTCCCATGGATAACATACTTCTTTCACCTCCTCCAATTATTCTCCCTAACCCACAAGTTCCTAAAAAGTTTAAGGTCACTCAAGCCCTATTGGCAGGGCAAGGTCTAGGTGTGATCACATCTTGGAGATGTAGTCACATATTGACAAGCCGGGAGAGTTGGGTGTCAAAGTCTTGAGAAAGTTGGTGGCTCAACTACTTTCTAAGTCACATAGTGAGTTCTTTTGGGAATCCTATGAAACTGACTAAGACAAGACCCTTAATGATCTTATCTATTTGCTAAGATCAACTTCCTAAAACGCTATGGACATTGACAATGATGACATTGGATATCCAGTAAAGCTCTCTCTTCCCAATGGAAAGGGATCGGCCATAGTCAACTTGGTTGACCCAATGGTAAAGAGAGAGGCGAAGTCTGAGATAGTCCCATTATCAAGGGTCCATAGGTAACTATTGCCAAAGGAAGGGGCATTGGTTACGAAGCTGCCAAATTTACCTAAGGATGTTAAAGTCAATAAGTTTGGCTCTACTTCAGGTAAAGTCCATTGTCTAACTCTATTAAGTACATGTTGATTCTGATCGCGAAGATGGATTTCAATCGCATGGTTCAGTAATCATAATTTTGGGCTATTACTTAAGAGTTATGATATTTATATTGCTTAGGAATAGATAACAACAAGGTTTTCATATGGATTGTAAGGATAAGTTTTTCCGCAAAGTTTTAAAATAAAAGAAAAAGGTTTTGATTTTATTTATTTTAAGTATCCTTACAATGGCATTTGTGAAAAGTTGTTGCTTATAAGATTCCATTGATAGCAATATTGGAAAAATGGATTTGATTCTTTCGGTTGTGGTAGTGTCTAATATTACCAAATAAGGAAAGATTCTCATCACCCAAGGTTCAATTGGACCCAAACTTGGTATCATGCAAGTTGTATAGTATGATGAATGAGAACTTTCAGCTTGGAAAATTAAGACTAATTCCTTATGTGAATAAGGAAAGGACTAAGGGATCGAGTACACATTCTTGTGCACTGGTCAAGTCCACCACAAAAGATCAAGAAGACTATTCTTCATGATTTACTTAAGTTCAGTAAATATGGTTATACTTATAAGTTTAAGTATAAGTCTGTAGCATTGGAGAAGTTTCAATGTGAGACAGAACGAATAAGAAGAATCAAAGTATGGCAGAAAGATAAAAGTTTCTCAAATCTGAGAAGATGGGAGAGTACTTTAGTATCATGTTTATGATCATCTTAATGATTAAGATACCATATCACAATTGGTCCTCTAAAGTCATCTTAGTGCATTCTTATGACTAAGAAGAGGAGTCATGAATTGTTGAAATGGTTAAATCAAAAAGATGAGTCATACTTCGTTCCAAAACAATTCTTAGAGTCATACTCCAAGATTATAACTTGAGTGACATATCTTAAAGAGGGTTTGTTAACACTAGTCAAATGTAAGAGTAAAAGGTTATCTACTCTTGTACATTTGAAATTGGTAAGTTGTGATGTTTTGGATAAAACAGAGACCAACTTAGGCCAATTGTGTAAAGTGTTAGTCTTGATAAAGAATCCGCACTATCTCTTGAATATTTGACAAGGGAGTCTTATATGTCAAGAGGACAGTGGGAGTCTTAAAGCTCTTGAAAGTTTCAAGACTTAATCAAGAATAAAACCTAAAGTCCTTCACTAGCACACGACTTAAGGTTTATAACCTATCGTGTTGAAATTTTTGTGCCTATTCAAGTTGGCTTTGCATAGGAGTTCTGAGAGTTCACAATTGGTTGCACAACTACTTGGAAGCAATGGCAGGCACCTGAGCTGCCAAATGGCAACAATTTAAGATTGCACAAGTTTAATCAATATGAGTTTGGATTTGTCACTAACCTTGTCTTGTGATTATGGTTTTGACAAATTCACATGGATAAGAACACATACACTATTAAATCTAAGTGTCATAAGGTTTCTCTCCGATTCATGAAAATGATGGTGAGGAAACACTTTCACTAAGTAGATTTTAGCTAGATAGCAATTGTGATATTTGCATCCTCAAAGTCGTTAGTGGAGCGTGTGTGGTTTACCGGCACACTAACATGGACTTGTGAGAAGTGGCAAAGGTCTAAACAATTGAGACTATGATTACGGCATCCCTTTTCATAGTTCTAAAATTGTTTAGACACACATGTGAGCTATCTAAGAGAGGTGTATGATTTTGATAAAGTTTTATCAAAACAATCTAGTATCAGAAATCTGAACTTTGGTAAGAAAGTCAGCTGATTTCTGAGTACATGTCAAAGCTAGTGGGAGCATAAGTGTTATGCTAATAATCATCATGTTAGTGGGAGCATGATAGTTATTGTTAGTGTTGCAAGTTAGCAATGGTAATTATAGAAAACAAAAGTTTCAATTCGTGAGGCTGAAGGGATTGAAAAAGTTGTTTTGCTATAATTAAGGGAGAGGATATACTTCATTTTAGTTCTAAAGGCTTATATTGAGACCTTAATCATCTTTAGTCAAGAATATATATATGAATTTCATGTTGGATTGGTTCAACTTAAGGAAATTCTATATATTGCGTTCTCAAAATTCGATTATGATTACGGCATCCCTCTTCATAGTCAAATTCTGAAAACATGGCAAATAAAAATATTATAGCAAAAGACTGGTCTAGAATCATGTCTTTATGTGAGACATCATGAATCGTGTATCATTTGCTTTGGGAACAGGATCGATTGCATGTGCTATAATATTTGTCATTTCTAAATTTTTCCAAATGCCCAGAGGCATTAAGAAGGGAAAAGGTCTAGAATTGGATATGACTAAAATGATTAAGCAATCGTCGAGGACAATCTGAGGTTTACCAAAGATTGGTTGCTCAGGGACAGTTGGAAGTATAATGCTAATTTTGGAAGGACCATATTGACATATTCTGAAAAGAGGCATCTTTTGTTCAGAAGTGATAGTCAAAATGAGAATATGGAGTTGTCTCCATAGGTGGAAGTTATCTGTGTAAGACCAGAAAACTTAATGCAAGAAGCATGTGCAAAGCAATGTACTTTGAATATGAGACTTAGTTTCCATGGAGTTGATCTCCATTGGAATACCTCATTACATGACTGTTGACAAGTCTTTGTGACTTTGTACATATTCATTACAGGAGGGTCAGTGCATATAAGTTTAAAATCTAAACAGATTTCGATAAATGATAGGAATTTGAAATTCTCACATTTTTCGATAAGGATTTAGGAGTGTGAAATTAGAATCATTGAAATTATGTTCAATTGGTTAATTTCACAAAGTAAGGATTATAGACAAACATAGAGTGCATACTTGGTGTATAGCAAAGCTATTGTTTAAGAAAAACATAGTGTACATGCTTGGAGCATGGGAGAACTAGTGTTTTTAATTCAAGTATAAAGTTGATAAAACCGAAACAATGAATAATGAGTAATCAGTATGGTGATAAATAAAAGTGTTTATTTATATTCATAGGGTTTGATACCATATTTAATTCATTTATTCTTGTGTTTCACTTTGCATGTTTTGACTTCCAGAATAACTAAGTCGCTCTTCCTGAATGATTAAGTTATTCAAACCATCCACAGTCGGTCATATGTTGGAAGTAGATATGAATCAAGACTGTCATGGGTTGGTTTGTAGAGGTCCAAGTTGGTGGACAAAGTGGTGCTACAACACTCATGAGTGCTCATAAGTTCTGAGTATTGGATTCAACCCGCTCTCATTTGAATCACTTCATGGATTTTATCACGAGTGATCATGAGACGATAATATCTTATATTCTTCAAACTTAGAGACATGAGTTGTTACTATGAGTTGGTTATACATTGATTGCACGAAAACGCATTGGTAACTCGATGTTATAAAACGTGCCTTTGTGTATGATTCAACAAGTAGTAGAACAAGCCATATAAGTCGAAGTTTATCCATTCCCTTTACCTTCGGGATAAAAGCGATATATGTGGGCCCCTCGATGATTTAAAGATGATACATGTGAGTGCTTGGCCAAGCCAGGACTGATTTGATTTGTTCAATCAGTTAGTCATCATGAATCGGAAATCGGGAAAAAACAAATGGACAGAGAGAATGATTGATAATCCATGTCTCAGTCCATATGATATCTAGAATGGAGGAATATATGATCCCTTACCTAATGGACAAGTCATTGACAAAGGTCAGAGTTCATCGACAAGGTCAGAGTTCGACAGAAACTTTTGAGAGCCACGATTGCTGATCGGTTCCTGAAGTCATACGCAATAATAGTTTTAGACTTATCTAAGTGGGAGACTGTTGGATTAATGTCTAAGTCCATAACTATAATTGGTAAGACTTGACCCGACCCGGCATGGTCCATTTGGGTTGCATGGCATCATGCATTTGGATAGACTATAATGAGAGAAATAACACTTAAGGTTGGTTAATATATTATAAATTCTAATATATTAATAAGGTTATTTAATTAGTATTGATCAAGAATTAATTTGGAATAAATCAAGTGATCAAAAGGAGACTAATTAAATATATGGGTTGATTGTGTAAATCATGCATTCTTATATATGTGGGCTTGTGATCCAAGATTCCTTATGTTGGACTAAGTCCATGGGGTGACCCATGGATACTCCATGGAAGTTAAAATCCATGGAGCATAAGGAATGGGTAAAGTTATGAGTTACATGGTGTAACCCTAATAGCCACTATATAAAAGAATCCCATGGCTCAAGAAATCGTGCACTAATGTGTGAGTGTGAGGGCTAGACGATTTTAAGGAGTGTTCAAGTTTCTCTCAAGTTATTCCAAGTGTATTTGGTGTTGTGTGAACCATTTGAGGTGTCACACTTGGGGCACTAGGCACTCAAGCTTCATGAAGACATTCTACATCAAAGAGGTATGTATTCTATCTTGTCATATTTATTATTTTGTATGCTAGATTAGGATAATACCTTGGATGTTCATAATTGTATGTATAATAGAGAAAACATAGATCCAAGGTATTTAGGGTTGCATGTACACTTAGGAGTGTTAGAATGCTCATAACCCAACAAACCTTCGGCTCAGTAGTGACGTTCGGTTTGGGAGGTGGATGAGGTTGACCTTTGTCCTGAGTATCCTTATCTCCCCCTTGTTTCGGATGGACACCAGTCATCAAAACACCTTCGATTCGACTCAACACATCCAATGCAGGTCGTAGTTTTTCAGCCAGATGGCGTCGGATGGAGATGATCAGAATGGAGTCGTGAGCTTCCAGTAGATGTAAGAGAATGGATTGCACATCACCAATTGAGCTTTTAATCACCTCTCACTCAGATTTTAAATCTTCAACCTCTTTGGTGGCATTCTTAAGCTTGAGATTCTGAAGCTTAAGCTGTGAGGTTCGCTTGTCAACTTCATCCATAATTTTATTCTCAACTGCAAACTCGGCTTCAAGTTGAGTCAACCAATCACCGATTGAAGTATGAAATTCTTGGTTAGCAGCCTCAATGGCTTTTCTAGCTTCCTCGAGATATGTCTTTTCGGCTGCCAGTAAACACGTACGATGATCAACCAAAGCGTTCACTGTTTCAGTATTCTTTTGTGCAGCTGCTTGGAGGGAATCAAGAAAAATTTGTGCCTCTGAAACTAGTTTTTTGACTTTTGCGGTCGCTTCCTTGCAATCTTTAGTAGAAGCTTCAACAACAACAGAAGCTTTCTGGCATGTGGAGGTGAAGGCTTCAATGGCTTTGGCAGCATTGGAGATGGAGGCCTCATGATCTTTGACAACTGAGGAGAACAAAGCTTGAAGAGCAACCTCTGAATATGCACCAGTAGAAGATGACGAAAGCAGTTGATCAAGCTTTTCGGTTATAACCTTGAGATGCTTTTTGGTAATCGGGGCTTCATCATCTTCATCGCTTTGTACACGATAAGGACTGAAATAAGTTGAATCAAATTTCATGTCCTCACCGCCAAGAACAGGTTCAGGTGATGCAGGTGGGGTTAAAGGAGTTGAGGTAACTGGAGGATCAGAAGCGAATAGACTTGCCCCCGTATCAGATATGTTGACATGAACAGTTGGTTCGGGTGTAGTAGTGGTGGTGGAAGTTGTAGCTGTACAGAACAGAGAGGTTGGAATGGGGATGATGAAGCAGTTGTATATGTGATAGGTGGAGGACAAGGAGCGATAGTAATATGAACCAAAATTGGAACAGAACTTGGAGGCGAGGTTCGGTTGCTATCGTTAGTGGGTGAGGGAGGAGGCAAATTACCTCTAGATGGACTATCGGTTTCAGTAGCTTCATCATCAGTGGTCTAAGGATCTGGCTGGCCATCAGAAGGAACATACTCAGGATCACTTGT
Source organism: Lactuca virosa (assembly GCF_052849685.1). Lineage (NCBI taxonomy): Eukaryota > Viridiplantae > Streptophyta > Magnoliopsida > Asterales > Asteraceae > Lactuca > Lactuca virosa. The sequence goes on from NC_136429.1 coordinate 464,496,677, forward strand.
AGAAGGGGAAGGAGACTTCGGTCGTCGAGCTTACTTTTTGACCCTTCGTTTCTTTAGAGCAGTAGGCACAGCTTGCTCTGCCTTGCGTTTCTTTGGAATTGAAACCTTGGAGGATTGACCCTCTTTGTCGCCTTTGGGATCAGCCTTCTTCCCTCGTTTTTTTGGCTTGTCCGCAGCATCCAATGAACCCTGCATCTCTGGAGTGAGTTGGCGTGGACCAGAAGGGGTCAATTTCCTGTAATCAGCCATCACTTTACTTTCACTGGAGACACATCGGTACGTCGATTCTGGAATGGAACCGATAAATAGGAACTTAGTTGGATCAGTCACAATAAGTTTAATTGTGTGAACGGTCGCAATTGAAGACCGCAGAGCACCTTCCATTACAGGAATCTGAAAAGACTGAATCGCTCTGTTAGCGATCAAAGTCCAGAAACGGTCGCAAGAGATATCTGAATGTTTCGTTGAGGAGTTGAGACTCTGCACCAATTGGGCCCAAAGAAGTGTTCCATAATCGAGATTGATTTCGTTATAGAGACCATAGAGAATGGTCAGGAACCCTTTGCTTGCCCCATCCGACCCTGCCACTCGTTCTGCTAAACCCTTGTAGAGAAGGGTAAGCAAACCATTCCACTGTGGTGGCAAACAAGACTTCTTGAACTTCGTTACCGTTTTTAGAATGTTTGTGTAACCCATATTGTAGAGCATTTGAAATAACTAGGTCGTAGTAATGAAGTCCGGTGAGATGACAGAGGCATCAGCTGCAAGCCCTAGCAGCAAACAAAATCTTGCCTTGGAAATGGATGTCTTTTGATTGAAGATATCGAAGAAGATCCTTTCCTTGCGCTTGTCGTATGCAGCAGTAAATTATACCTGGGATAAAAGAGACATTGTAACGGATTCAACCTGAGTGAGTGTAATCACTAATGGAGAATACTTTAGGCACTCGACAACATGGAGCATGTAGGAATCGTAGAGAAAAGGATCCAGTTGAATAATGAGGTCTGATTGGGTTTGATCGTGAGCAACGATGATGACACAGTTTGATCTTGGCCTGAGGATGATTCCTCCATTGTTATAGTGGGGAAGAAGATGAACAATGTATAATCGTCGATGAGTTTGTGAGAGAGAGAGAAGAGTTGGTAAAGAAGTTCAAGTGGTTCGAGAAAATCTTTTATACCATCTCTAGAAGAGAGAAAAATATGGTTGTGATGATAACTGAATCTCTGAAATATCGCCTGAAAAAGCGCGATATGACAGCTTGTTATCCCTAGAAATGCGTCAGCAGGCGTGGGTATAGAAACCGTTTCAAATTCACGCGCCTTCTCGATCTTATCTCCTATTCAAATTTCGAACCGTTTCAACTTCATGCTGACTCACCCTCATTTGAATTTTAAAAATAAATCAGTGTCACCATAAACAAGACACAGCCATTCGCGTTGTGGAAATCAACTGTGATTTCTCCATAATTAAGGAGATCACCATATCTGGTAGAACTGAAAGCACAAATCTGAAAATTTCAATTAGAACCACGAACAAGAATTTGGAAAATCATAACGACTTTCATGCAAGAGACTGAGAAGTGTCTGTGGGGTTTCCCATGAAATATGATCAAATGTTTCTAAAGAAACATTGAAAGGCATCTTTTCAATTATAGGCTTTATAGGGTGGCTTACCTTCAACCGAACCGTGATACTTGAAATAAGACCGAAAGTCGGGTGAAGTACTTGTGAAACCGATGTGGTTTGTTGAACAAGTAGGTTGGAAAATATAATAAGTAACTGGTAAATAGTAAGAAATCTTAAAACAAAATTAAACCGGATCTTATAGGAAGAAACGTCATGGTGTTAGACAGTTTCATAAAGATTACGCAAAAAGAAAAAGAGATTTCGTGAGGTGACAAGTAATAGCTTGAACATTAGAGCGTCCACCGTCAATGCATTCAAGGTGTTGGATTTTGGGTTTCACTTAGCACGTGGTAAACGAAACTAAGATCATCAACACAGAGATTGTGTAACCATAAACCTCAGTGGTAATTTCTGAGAATCTCAAGGGTTACTTTTACGAAGCGAAACTGAAATGGAGAAATGTGAGGTGGTTAAGGAACCGAAAGTACCTCTGCGATATTAGAAGGACAAAGCAGAAAACTCTTAACTCATTATGAGAAGAGTTAGGTAGCTCGTGACTTCAGTGATTCAAGCAGCCTGACTTGGAAGAGACGATTGGTGTTTATCGAATCATTAAGGCTTCACTGAGAGTCATGGAGGCTTTGGTCTGCATACAACAGCATGCTTCTAGGGACACTTAACTAGTGCAGTGTGAAGAAAATTATACATGCCCCATCATCAGCGTGTTTCACATCGGTGAACTTGATATTTGACATTGATGTGTAGAAGAGAAACATTAGATAAAAACAAAAAGAAACATAGAAATATACTTTGAATTTTTGGATTTTCTGAAAAATAATAATAAAAACAGAATAGAAAATATTTTTGGATTTTCTGAAAAAAAAAAAGCAGAAAAGAAAATATTTTTGGATTTTTGGATTTTCTGAAGAATAATAAAAACAGAAAAGAAAGTATAAACATTCGAAAGAGAAAGAAAGTTTTACAAGATTATACAACCGAAACCATTCCTTAGAAAAGATGAAGTGAAATAGACCGAGCGTTCGGTTCATTTCGGTTCTAAAAAATTTAAGAGCCGAAATAGACCGAGCGTTCGGTTCATTTCGGTTCCAAAAAAAATTTAAGACCTGAAATAGACCGAGCGTTCGGTTCATTTCGGTTCTAAAAAATTTAAGACCCCAAATAGACCGAGCGTTCGGTTCATTTTGGTTCTCAAAAATATAAGAGCCGAAATAGACCGAGCGTTCGGTTAATTTCGGTTCCCAAAAAAAAAATTTAAGACCCGAAATAGACCGAGCGTTCGGTTCATTTCGGTTCTCAAAAAATTTAAGAACCGAAATAGACCGAGCGTTCGGTTCATTTCGGTTCCTGAAAATTCAGGAGCCGAAATACACCGAGCATGCGCTCTATTTTGCTTATTCATTTTTAGTGATTAGAAGGAGGTTTCAGTGCTGACTCAGCTTCCATCATTCCCAATCCTTGGAGTATCTTATTAAAGCTCGCTTCTGGTAAGGCCTTGGTGAAGATGTCAGCCAGTTGATCTAAGGATCGAACGAAGTGAATTTCAACATTTTCATCTTCAACGTGGTCCTTGATGAAGTGATATCTCAGTGCGATGTGCTTTGTCTTGGAGTGTTGCACTGGATTGTGACATATTCGTATTGCACTTTCAGAGTCACAGTATAGGGGGATTTTCTTCATGCTTAAGCCATAATCTCTAAGTTGGCTTTGTATCTATACGACCTATGATGTGCAGGATGCTTTAGCAATATACTCAGCTTCGGCCGTGGAGAGAGATACGCACGTCTGTTTCTTTGACTGCCAGCTGACAAGTTTACCATCTAGGAACTGGCATCCACCTGTTGTGCTTTTTCGGTCCAATCCACATCCACCAAGATCAGCGTCTGAGAAAGCTTGAATAAAGAAGCCAGATTTTGCAGGATACCAAAGACCGAGAGATGAGGTTCGCTTTAAATACCGGAAGATATTTTTCACTGCAATCATGTGCGGTTCTATTGGATTAGCTTGAAACCTGGCACAATAACAGACATAAAACATTATGGCTGGCCTACTAGCCATTAGATACATTAAAGACCCTATCATTTGACGATAAACAGTTATATCAACAGCTGGTTTCTCTAGAGATGGAGTCAGCTTCGTGCCAAATGCCATTGGAACCTTTACTTTGGAATCACCCGTCATGCCGAACTTTGTTAACAAAGTCTTCGTATATGCTTCCTGATTAATAAAGATGCCCTCTGGACCCTGTCTTATATTCAATCCAAGGAAAAAGTTAATTGGACCCATTGCGCTCATTTCAAATTTAGTCTCCATCAACTTCCTAAATTTAGCTGTTAAGCTAGGATTCGTGGAGTCGAAGATGATGTCATCGACATAAATCTGAACTATCATTAAGTCTTCGCCTTCTTTCTTGCGAAAGAAGGTTGGGTCAACCGAACCTTGCTTGAATTTTGACATTTTGAGAAAACGAGTAAGAGTTTCATACCATGCTCTCGGGGCTTGCTTCAATCCATAGACTGCTTTATCCAGAATATAGCAGTGATCAGGATACTTCTCGTTCACAAATCCGGGTGGTTGCTCGACATATACCGTTTCTTCTAGTTCTCCATTTAAGAAAGCGCACTTAACGTCCATTTGGAAAACTTCAAAGTTTTTGTGTGCATCATATGTCAAAAAGATTCTTACAGATTCCAACCTTGCTACTAGAGCGAAGGTCTCTTCATAGTCTATCCCTTCTTCTTGGCAATATCCGTTCACCACCAGTCTCGCTTTGTTACGAATAACATTTCCCTCTTTATCCAATTTGTTTCTAAATACCCATTTTAAGCCGACTATAGATGCATCTTTGGTGTGGGAATCAGTCTCCAAACACGATTACGTTCAAACTCATGGAGTTCGTCTTGCATAGCTTGCACCCAATCAGAGTGATCAAGAGCAGCATTTACCGTCTTCGGTTCTACTTTAGAGACAAATGAATTAAACATGCAGAATTCTACTTGAGAGAATAAAGCAGTTTGCTTCGCTTTCATTTGTGAGCGTGTGAGAACACCCTCAGATAAATCACCAATAATTTGTGTTTTAGGATGATCCTTTGTCCATTTTAAAAGAGGAGGGTAATTGGGATCATAGGCAGGATCCAGCTCAGTATTGACTTCTTCTTCCATTTCTGACATATCGCCTTCATCATTTGTGTTTTCATTCTCATTCTCCCCCTCAAATGGCAAACCGAAACCTATGTCAGATTCAGTGCTCTCCCCCTCAGATGGATCTTCATGGGTTGGGGCCTTTGTAGGATTCTCCCCCTGGAAAGGTATGTCATTTGGTCTTGGAGTAGACGAACCCTACCCCTGGATTGTTGAGCTTTCTCTTAGAGGTCCATCAGTAACTGGATGATTACTTGCTACAGTAGGTGCGCTTTGAGACTGCTTCTCGATTGGTTGATGAGGTTCGATTTCCATGTTTTTAGCAGCTTCATCGATGATTTTCTTCAAGTTATCGATTTTGTTATCTGCTGCTTTCTCTTCTGAGTTGGTCGCCTTTTCTGGTTCATCAAAGAGTAGCATGTATTCATCAAACAGGTTGGGAATAGGGACCGAGACCTGACCTGATTTTGGAAAGATTTCCTCCGTTGGACTTTCTGTTGTTCGCATTTTCTTCATATAATTGTCGTCAAAAGTTACATAATAGGTTTCTTCAATCTTCTTTGAGCGTTTATTTAGAACCCTATATGCTTTTGAAGTAAGCGAATAACCGAGAAAGACTCCTTCGTCTGCCTTAACATCAAACTTATTTCGGTTCTCTTTAGAGTTGAAAATGAAGCATCTTGAACCGAACACGTGGAAAAAGTTCACATTTGGCTTTTGACCATTCAAGATTTCATATTGAGTGATGGCGAATCTGTTGTGCAGGAAGGATCGGTTCTGAGTATAGCATGCGGCAACAAGTGCTTCAGCCCAAAATTATAGTGGAAGAGAGGCGAAGCTTAGCATAGTTCGGGCTGCTTCACATAAAGAACGGTTTCGCCTTTCAACGATCCCATTCTGTTGTGGAGTATAGGGAGCAGAGAAGTTGTGAGTTACTCCTTTTTCAGCCAGAAAGTCTTCGAAATCTTTATTCTTGAACTCAAGACCATTGTCACTTCTTATATTTCGTACAATCTTTCGCAGCTGGACTTCCACTTGTTTGATAAATATCTTCAGCTTGGGTGTCACCTCTGATTTCTGTTTAAGAAAGAAAACCCAGGTGAAGCGATAAAAATCATCTACTATTACCAGTATAAATTTACTACCACCGAAGCTCTAAATAGCTGAAGGACCACATACGTCGATGTGCAGTAGTTCGAGGGGTTCGATGATCTTTGTAGTGATACGAGTTGGATGACTTTTTCGGCTTTGCTTGCCCATTTCGCATGCTGCGCATAGATGTTCCTTGTTATATTTGAGAACAGGAAGTCGACACACGTGATCACCAAGCACCAGTTTATTGATATCTTTGAAGTTCAGGTGCGATAGCCTTCGTTGCTACAACCAGCTTTCATCTGAGTTCGCCTTTGACAACAAACATATAGCTGGCTTTCCTTTTATCGGGTTGAGATTTAGAGGAAACATCTCCCCTTTTCGCTCAGATTTTAGCAGAATTTTCTTCGTTTGTTTTTCAGTTATTTCAGAACCCTCATCCTCAAACGAGACTTTCAAACCTGTTCCTGCCACTAGTTGAGAAACGCTGATGAGGTTATGCTGCAATCCCTCCACGTAGGCCACCCTTCGTATTGAGAATTTTCCGTTGGTGATCATCCCATACCCTTTGATCGTGCCGTAAGAGTTGTTGCCATATTTCACACATCCACCATCCTTAAGGGGCCGAAACTCCCTAAGTTATTCCCTTCTTCCAGTCATGTGATGACAGCAGCCACTATCAATATACCATTCTTCGTCAAACTGCTCGTCACTGATAACCTGCAAAATTAAGCAGATTTAGGAACCCAAAGTCTCTTGGGTCCTTGTGAGTCTTTTACAGAATGGGGAATTGCAACTGAAAGATCAACCATATATGTTCTTTTTATTAATGTGGTTTCATCTTTTCGTTTTATGGTGTAAACTATTATTTTATTTTTATCTTGTTTTAACCGGTGTGTGTTATTGTTAGTAGGTTTCTCAGTACAGGTTTTCTTGGAAGATCTAAGGGTAGCTGACTTTTTGATGTTTTGGATTTCAGTGTCTGAGTACAGATTTCCATTTCCTTTGACGTCCTTCACGGAGTTGTGTTTAGGATGAGAGTGAGGAGGATGGGATTTGGGACCGAAACTTGACTTTCGGTTCTGAGCTCTTGTGTTGGGACCGAAACTAGACCTTCGGTTTTTGGCGTAGTAAATGCTGGGACCAAAACTTGTGTTTTGGTTCTCGTGACCACAAGTATTATGGCCGAAACGGGTCGTTCGTTTCACCTGTCGGTACGATTGATGTTGATTGCTGGAATGAGACTTGGCCTGAGCTTCCTTTTTGAGAGTTAAAGCTTTTTCAGAGCGAACATAAGAGGGGTTTTGTGAGTGCCAAAACTGCTTTCTCTCGTTGAGATTTCTCATGTATCTTTTGTTCCTCTGTCGTTTCTGTTCAGCAATTTGCTCTTGAGTCGAGTGAATGTTGGCCTTAGGCTTCGCTTTCTTCTCCTGAGCACTGGTTGTGGTTGATGAATTACTAGTAGCTTTCAGTGGTTCCTCTGGTATGTCCTTTGTACCACTTGTGCTGCGTTTATCGAAGCTTGAGGGCTTGTTGAGGGGTTCGGGTATGTATCGTCCCTTAACTTTCCTTGAGGTTTGCTCTGACAGACCGATTGTTTCGTCTGCATTATCAATGGGAGCTGACCAGAAGAAGTTATCACACCCTTCAGCGTTATCTTTGTCAACCATTGATTTTAGCTCTGCCATTTGCTTCTTAGTTACGCCAGTCACTGCATACACTTGGTTTGGAGTTGTTTGAACCTTCTAATAGACGACAGCCTTTTCTTTGAGCTTCTTTGATTTATCCTTTGACACCCGAGCGTATTCAACCGAATTTTCAGATATGAGGGGTTTTGTTGGTTTGGTTCCGCTTTTAAAGAATTCTGAACAATCGACAACGTCTTCTACAAAGATTTCACTCATCTCACTTTCCTCATTAAATTCAGAAGTGGTTTCTAAATTGATTTTATTTTCTGAACTCAATTTGGCGTTGGATGGGTCAAATTTCTGTATAGTCTCGGTCTTTATTTTCAATTTATCATTATCGTCCAGCAAATTCTTAAGCATTCACTTATGCCCTTTAGACTCTATGAAAGATTTAATTTTGTCCAGTCCATATTTGTAAGTAACAGATATTTCATCCGAGGACATTATAGATTCACATTCAACAATGATTTCGTCCTCCTTAAATTCAAGGAAGGGCAAAATCTTTTTATGAATCTGTTTTCCTATCTCACAATCTAAATGTAACTGAGTGATATTAGTATATAGACGTTTAGCAATCAAACAGAAAACATTTCGTTGTTTCAAAAATTTTAAATTGTCTCTTTGCAAATAAATAAGTTCATCCCTAGCCCTACTCAACTCCAACTCCTTCTGCTGAATCCATATTCTTCTCTCCTCACTCTTGGAAGACTCCCTGCTGAGTTGGTCAGTTAGGTTAGAATTGGCTAAGCGTGTTTGCATAAGACTACCACTTAAATTGGAAAACTTGGATTTTAAATCATTTAAGTCTTTTTCGTAGTTTATTATTGGTACTTTATGAGATTCTAGGATAGTTTGTACCTTCTTGATCAACTGATCGCAGTCGCTGATCTTTTCACTCATGGGCTTGGCTGCGAAACATCTATCTTCCATGACCTTCGCTTCCTCATGCTTACTTTCGGTTGTAACCATTAAGCATCTCCCAGACGACCCAGCAACTCCTTCTCTCACTACATATGCTCTTCCATGTGAGGGTCTGCGTACCTCTTCATCCTCAGAATCTGTAGACCAAACTTCCACTCCACCAAACTCATGATTAACAACGTTTTCCTGCACAATCAAAGCATTCATGGAAACGTTAGCAGTTTTCTTCTTCTTTATCTCCTCCAGCTTTCTCATGTATTAAGTCTCGTCATCTTCACCCTCCTTTTTCTCAGCCATCTTTCTCAGCATACAATCCTTGGCAAAGTGGTTCTTGCCATGACAGTGGTTGCAATCGTAGCCAGAGTCTCCCACAAGTTTACTCTCGTTCTTCTCATCGTCCTTCTAGGTGTTGTTCTTCGGTTCTTCCTTCACCTTTTCAGAACTATAGCTTCCCTGCCAGTTTCAGTTCTTATTGACTGGGAATTTTCTGCGAGCAAACTTCTTTGGGTTTGTGACCATCATTGCATATTCTTCGTTGGATAGATCACACTCAGACAAATTAAATTCCTCCTCCTCGTTTGCTACATTCTTGCTTTTAGAAACGAGGGCCAGTGAACCCACACCCGAAACTACTTTTGCTTCCTTCGTTACCATGCTCTCATGAGATTTTAGAATACCCATTAGTTTCGCCAGTGAATATGATTTAAATTGCTCATGAGCCTTCACAGTCGAAACTACCACCATCCATTCGGGCCTTAATCCATTCATGAAGGTAACCTTTTGTTCAATCACCTTCCTTTCAATGCCATGCTTCATCATCTTGCCGAGCAGATGATTGAATCGCTCGAATGTCTGAAGAAGCTTCTCTTCAGGTTTCTATACAAAACCACCAAACTCAGAGAGCAAAAGGGTTTGGATCGAGTGCTCTAGATCTTCATCTGTTGAGTACAATTCTTTCAACCTATCCCATATTTCCTTAGCTGTTGTGTACGAACTCACCAGACGAAAGGTATCAGACTGTAATGCGAACCGAATCATCCTCATGGCTTTGACGTTACATAACACCTTGTCTTTTTCGTCCTGAGGCATCTTATCTTGGTCCGCCAGGAGTTGGTTATACTCTTTTTGAGTTTTCACTGTTCGATTTGTTCCAGAGTGAACAAACGGACCCAATGTTATTGCTTCCCAGATCAAGTAGCCATTGTCTTCAGATCCAACTACATAATCTTCAAAGTGATGCGCCCACACTTCATAATCTTGAGTGTATAGTATGTGAATCCTTGTAGTTGATCCTATGTTGTTGGAGATGTTGATTGGATTGCTTTGAGAGTCATCGTGAGACATGATGAACGTATTCTGTTAGAATCAGACTTGTAACGTTGAACTTAGGGTTTTATCAAACACTAGAGATACCGTCGACAGGAAGAAGACAACGTCTTTATATTGATAAAAGCGGAAACCCTAAAGGATTCTTCAAACAGAAGAGATGTGTATGTATTACATAGTCTCCTGCTCTAATACCAATTGTTGGAATATTAGAGTTGTAGATCGATAGATTCCAAACAGAAAAACAATATTTAATCAAGTAAAGAACACAAGAATGGATCAATGGTATCGAATGATTAATGACTCACACCTCAGAAGAGCTCGATGAAGAACTTCGACGGTAGAGGTGTGCTAGGGTTACAATGCTAATAATTAATAAGAACGGTATCCTCAAAACTATACATGCATGCAATATCTATATTCTAACCCTAATGTTTATCCACAGTTGGACAGGCCCAAACCGGGTTAACTAAATGGACTTATAGCCGAGCCCACAGACGCAACACCAGACCTAGATATGTTTTATAACACCGAGTCACCGGTGCGTTTACATATCATCAATGTGCAACTGACTTGTAAACTGCAACTCATATATCTTGGTTTCAAGAATATAAGATATTATTGTCTCATGATCACTCGTGATAAAATCCCAGAAGTGAATCAAATGAGCGTGGGTTTAGTCCAATACTCAAATCTTATTACAGGAGTACTCATGAATACTGCAACAAACTTGTGATATGTCTAAACACCTTTAGACAATCTACAGACCCATTCATGATAGTTTCACTTCAATACCTACTTCAAAGTATGATCGACTGTGCATATTTTGAATAACCTAGTTATTCGGGAAGTCAAAATATGCAAAGTGAAACACAAGAATAATCGAATCCAATATGGTCTCAAAACTTTTGAATATAAATAAAACACTTTTTATTTAATCGCCATATTGATTACACATTATGTTGGGTTATGAGCATTCTAACACTCCTAAGTGTACATGCAACCCTAAATACCTTGGATCTATGTTTTCTCTATTATACATACAATTATGAACATCCAAGGTATTATCCTAATCTAGCATACAAAATAATAAATATAACAAGATAGAATACATACCTCTTTGATGTAGAATGTCTTCATGAAGCTTGAGTGCCTAGTGCCCCAAGTGTGACACCTCAAATGGTTCACACAACACCAAATACACTTGGAATAGCTTGAGAGAAACTTGAACACTCCTTGAAATCGTCTAGCCCTCACACTCACACATTAGTGCACGATTTCTTGAGCCATGGGATTCTTTTATATGGTGGCTGTTAGGGTTACACCATGTAACTCATAACTTTACCCATTCCTTATGCTCCATGGATTTTAACCTCCATGGAGTATCCATGGGTCACCCCATGGACTTAGTCCAACATAAGGAATCTTGGATCACAAGCCCACATATATATGAATGAATGATTTACACAATCAACCCATATATTTAATTAGTCTCCTTTTGATCACTTAATTAATTCCAAATTAATTCTTGATCAATACTAATTAAATAACCTTATTAATATATTAGAACTTATAATATATTAACCAACCTTAAGTGTTATTTCTCTCATTATAGTCTATCCAAATGCATGATGCCATGCAACCCAAATGGACCATGCCGGGTCGGGTCAAGTCTTACCAATTATAGTTATGGACTTAGACATTAATCCAACAGTCTCCCACTTGGATAAGTCTAAAACTATTATTGCGTATGACTTCAGGAACCGATCAGCAATCGTAGCTCTCAAAAGCTTTTGTCGAACTCTGACCTTGTCGATGAACTCTGACCTTTATCAATGACTTATCCATTAGATAAGGGATCATATATTCCTCCATTCTAGATATCATATGGACTGAGACATGGATTATCAATCATTCTCTCTGTCCATTTGTTGTTTCCCGATTTCCGATTCATGATGACTGACTGATTGAACAAATCAAATTAGTCCTGGCCTGGGCAAGCACTCACATGTATCATCTTTAAATCATCGAGGGGCCCACAGATATCGCTTTTATCCCGAAGGTAAAAGGAATGGATAAACTTCGACTCATATGGCTTGTTCTACTACTTGTTGAATCATACACAAAGGCACGTTTTATAACATCGAGTTACCAATGCGTTTTCGTGCAATCAATGTATAACCAACTCATAGTAACAACCCATGTCTCTAAGTTTGAAGAATATAAGATATTATCGTCTCATGATCACTCGTGATAAAATCCATGAACTGATTCAAATGAGCGCGGGTTGAATCCAATACTCAGAACTTATGAGCACTCATGAGTGTTGTAGCACCACTTTGTCCACCAACTTGGACCTCTACAAACCAACCCATGACAGTCTTGATTCATATCTACTTCCAACATATGACCGACTGTGGATGGTTTGAATAACTTAATCATTCAGGAAGAGCGACTTAGTTCTTCTGGAAGTCAAAACATGCAAAGTGAAACACAAGAATAAATGAATCAAATATGGTATCAAACCCTATGAATATAAATAAACACTTTTATTTATCACCATACTGATTACTCATTATTCATTGTTTCGGTTTTATCAACTTTATACTTGAATTTAAAACAATAGTTGTCCCATGCTCCAAGCATGTACACTATGTTTTCTAAACACTAGTCATGCCATACACCAAGTATGCATACTATGTTTGTCTATGATCTTTACTTTGTAAAATAGATCAATTGAACATCACTCCAATGATCCTCTTTTCACAGTCCCAAATCCTTACTGCAAATGCAAGAATTCCAAATTCATGCCATTTACTGAAATCCGTTAGATTCTAAACTTATATGCATTGATCCTCTTAATGATTATGCACGAAGTCAGAAAGACTTGACAACAATCATTACAGAGCATTCCAAAGGAGATCAGCTCCTTGGAAACATCCTTCTTTCATTAAGTTTCCTAATCTTACACAGATTGAATAATTTCTAACTTTGAAACATTTCCATATTCCATTTTGACTATCACTTCTGAACAAGAGTTGCCTCCTTACAGATTATGTCAATATGGTCCTTCCAGAATTAACATTATACTTCCAACTGTCCTTGAGCAACCAATCTTTGGTAAACCTTAGATTGTCCTCGACAATTGCTTAATCATTATAGTCATATCCAATTCTAGACCTTTTCCCTTCATAATGCCCCAGGCATTTGGAAAATTTTAGAAAGGATGAATATAGCACATGTAATCGATCCTATATCCGAAGCATATAGGACACGATTCATGATGTCTCACATAAAGACTAAACCAGTCTTTTGCTATAATATTTCCATTTCAATTTGCCAAGTTCTCAAAATTCAGATTATGAAAAGGGATGCCGTAATCATAATCGAATTTTAGAACGCAAATAATGGACCCATATATAGAATTTCCTTATGTTGAGCCATTCCAACATGAAATTCATATATATATATATATATATATATATATATATATATATATATATATATATATATATATATATATATATATATATATATATATCCTTGATTAAATACGATTAAAATCTCAATCTAAGCTTTTAGAATTGAAATGAAGTATAATTTCCTCTCCCTTAATTATAGCAAAACAACTTTTTCAACCCCTGCAACCTCACGAATTGAAACTTTTGTTTTCTATAATTAACATTGCTAACTTGCAACCTTTGTCATAATTATCATGCTCCCACTAACATGATGATTATTGGCATAACACTTATGCTCCTACTAGCTTTGACATGTACTCAGAAATCAGCTGACTTTCTTACCAAAGTTCAGATTTCTGATACTAGATTGTTTTGATAAAACTTTATCAAAATCATACACCTCTCTTAGATAGGTCACATGTGTGTCTAAACAATTTTAGAACTATGAAAAGGGATGCCGTAATCATAGTCTCAATTGTTTAGACCTTTGCCACTTCTCACAAGTCCATGTTAGTGTGCCGGTAAACCACACACGCTCCACTAACGACTTTGAGAATGCAAATATCACAATTGCTATCTAGCTAAAATCTACTTAGTGAAAGTGTTTCCTCACCATCATTTTCATGAATCGGAGAGAAACCTTATGACACTTAGATTTAATAGTGTATGTGTTCTTATCCATGTGAATTTGTCAAAACCATAATCACAAGACAAGGTTAGTGACAAATCCAAACTCATATTGATTAAACTTGTGCAATCTTAAATTCTTGCCATTTCGCAGCTCAGGTGGCTGCCATTGCTTCCAAGTAGTTGTGCAACCAATTGAGAACTCTCAGAACTCCTATGCAAAGCCAACTTGAATAGGCACAAAAATTTCAACACGATAGGTTATAAACCTCAAGTCGTGTGCTAGTGAAGGACTTTAGGTTTTATTCTTGATTAAGTCTTGAAACTTTCAAGAGCTTTAAGACTCTCACTGTCCTCTTGACATATAAGACTCCCTTGTCAAATATTCAAGAGATAGTGCGGATTCTTTATCAAGACTAACACTTTACACAATTGGCCTAAGTTGGTCTCTGTTTTATCCAAAACATCACAACTTACCAATTTCAAATGTACAAGAGTAGATAACCTTTTACTCTTACATTTGACTAGTGTTAACAAACCCTCTTTAAGATATGTCACTCAAGTTACAATCTTGGAGTATGACTCTAAGAATTGTTTTGGAACGAAGTATGACTCATCTTTTTGATTTAACCATTTCAACAATTCATGACTCCTCTTCTTAGTCATAAGAATGCACTAAGATGACTTTAGAGGACCAATTGTGATATGGTATCTTAATCATTAAGATGATCATAAACATGATACTAAAGTACTCTCCCATCTTTTCAGATTTGAGAAACTTTTATCTTTCTGCCATACTTTGATTCTTCTTATTCGTTCTGTCTCACATTGAAACTTCTCCAATGCTACAGACTTATACTTAAACTTATAAGTATAACCATATTTACTGAACTTAAGTAAATCATGACGAATAGTCTTCTTGATCTTTTGTGGTGGACTTGACCAGTGCACAAGAATGTGTACTCGATCCCTTAGTCCTTTCCTTATTCAAATAAGGAATTAGTCTTAATTTTCCAAGCTGAAAGTTCTCATTCATCATACTATACAACTTGCATGATTCCAAGTTTCGGTCCAATTGAACCTTGGGTGATGAGAATCTTTCCTTATTTGGTAATATTAGACACTACCACAACCGAAAGAATCAAATCCATTTTTCCAATATTGCTATCAATGGAATCTTATAAGCAACAACTTTTCACAAATACCATTGTAAGGATACTTAAAATAAATAAAATCAAAACCTTTTTCCTTTATTTTAAAACTTTGCGGAAAAACTTATCCTTACAATCCATATGAAAACCTTGTTGTTATCTATTCCTAAGCAATATAAATATCATAACTCTTAAGTAATAGCCCAAAATTCTGATCACCGAACCATGCGATTGAAATCCATCTTCGCGATTAGAATCAGCATGTACTTAATAGAGTTAGACAATGGACTTTACCTGAAGTAGAGCCAAACTTATTGACTTTAACATCCTTAGGCAGCTTCGTAACCAATGCCCCTTCCTTTGGCAATAGTTACCTATGGACCCTTGATAATGAGACTATCTCAGACTTCGCCTCTCTCTTTACCATTGGGTCAACCGAGTTGACTATGGCCGATCCCTTTCCATTGGGAAGAGAGAGCTTTACTGGATATCCAATGTCATCATTGTCAATGTCCATAGCGTTTTAGGAAGTTGATCTTAGCAAATAGATAAGATCATTAAGGGTCTTGTCTTAGTCTGTTTCATAGGATTCCCAAAAGAACTCACTATGTGACTTAGAAAGTAGTTGAGCCACCAACTTTCTCAAGACTTTGACACCCAACTCTCCCGGCTTGTCAATATGTGACTGCATCTCCAAGATGTGATCACACCTAGACCTTGCCTTGCCAATTGGGCTTGAGTGACCTTAAACTTTTTAGGAACTTGTGGGTTAGGGAGAATAATTGGAGGAGGTGAAAGAAGTACGATATCCATGGGACATCAACTTCATTTAGGAAAGCTTGTTTCAAGAGATTTGGGAAGATCATAAATGTCTAGACCAGACATCTTTTTGGGAGATATTCAAGATAGTTGATTTAAAGTCCTTAATATGACACCCAATACGAAATATTAAGGCTAGGACCCAACAAACTGTTTTATAACTTAGAAGAGGGATGCCGTAATCCAAGCTATAAAATATTTGAAGGTAGGTGAATGACGATTCACCAATTTCCACCATGAAAAATGAAATAATTTATTAGGTTTTAATTGGATTTGAAAGTCCTAGATCTTTGAGATTCATTGAACTGTTCAAAGGCATGTCTTAATCTCGAGTGTGCCCTTCAGGTTTTGTGACTGGGATGCCGAGGATCACAAAACAAGGTGTGAATAACCATGCAAATATACTTGGTACCCTTAATATTTACCCCTTAATCAGTGTGTCGGTTAACCACACACGCTCCACTGATACTATGATAAATATTAAGTTACCCTTTGCCTACCTTGTTAAGTCCAGGTTAGTGTGTCGGTTAACCACACACGCTCCACTAACGACTTAAGCAAAGTGCAAAGTGTAATTTCATGGGTTAGCACCAAATTCACATTTTCCTAAGTAACTAAGATTGGGTATTAATAAGAGTTTAGTTACTTAGTATTTATCATTAATACTTTTAATGAAAGGAGAATTATAGTCCTTGTCCTACCCGTTCGGCTAACGACCCTCCACCAGTCAAGGAAGCGGTGGGTGAGAGTGGACACCCATTAAACTACCATTTTATAGGCAGTAACCTTATACCCCCCTTATAGACCGGCTTCGTGAATGAGGCCTACTAACGGTAAGACTGACTTTACTCTTATACATATATATAAATATTATTAACTTATAATATTATAAAGTATAAGGGTTGAATTTTAACTTTTAAAATTCTAAGGGCTAACTTGGAATTAAAGTATTCATACGTGAAAACTTTTCAAATTCCAAAACTTGAGGGCAAGTTTTGAAACTATTCAAAACTAATTAATTCCATAACTTATGAGTTTAAAGTAGATTTAATTAAAAAAAAAAAAAAAAAAAAAAAAAAAACTCTTCAAGTTCCACAACTTGAGGACAAGTTATGGAAGACTTTAAACTAATTAATAAAAAAAAATAACTTTTTTTTATTGTAACTTATGGAACTAATTAAGGTTACACTTTTTTTTTTTAAATTTAATGAAGAGACTCTTGAACCTCCATAACTTGAGGACAAGTTATGGAGTCATAAAACCATTTAATTAGAACTAGACTCTTCATTTTGTAACCTTTGCCAACTTTTATGAGTTTTATGATTTTTAAATGTGACTTTTCATATAACTTGAGGACAAGTTACAAAAACACACTTTGGAATCAACTCTTAGATTAAAATGGATTGAAAACAACTATTTCACACAACTTTTCTATTAATCTAAGAACCTCATAAGAACAGGATAATTCAAATCATCAATCTTCAAGAAATTAGCATGAACATACTGATGGGTTTTAGGTACAACAAATAAACTAGAAAACAATTCCTAAGTTCACATGCAACCTACATTGGATCTATGTTTTTAACTATTGAACATACAACTTTGAATTGCAAAACAAGAACCCTAGAGGAGAGGGGCTATTTTCGAAAATAGTAAACTAGGTTTAGGATTTACATACCTTTCAATTGTTATAGCAAACAATTGATATTCCCTTGATCTTGATCTTGATCTTCTTGGAAGCTTTAGCACCACAAGTGTAATGCCTCTAATGGAGTCACACCCAAGAACTAGCAAGAAGGAAAGTAGAAGAAGAGAGAGGGGAGGGAGTATGCAATTTCGGCCACTAGGGTTTCTTCCAAAGAATTCAGTCCCCAAAATGTGAGCCAGGAGGCTCCTTAAATAGTTGAGGGAACTAGGGTTTAGGGAAAACCCTAGTTATCCTTTCCTTAGGGCCTAAGCAAGACCCAAGGCCTTATCTTGGAGCCCTTGGACGAATTCTCTAGGGTTTCCCCTAGGGTTTTCGTCCACCCCCTTCCAAGGGGGTTCTGGAACCTTCCACCCAACTATTAGTTAATTGCAAACTAGTCCCTGCACTTTATAATTAATTCTTTTAACCCCAAAATTAATTCTGATTAATTTCTGGCTAACAATTAATTAAACATAATGATTTCTAATTAATATATTAATCCATTAACATATTAATAAATCATTTATATTAATTTATTAATCTTATAAATTAATATCTCTCCTTTCATAATTTCCTTGTCCAGTTGCTAGGTTGAGTGCAACCCAAAAGGACTGTGCTGCTATCAATTCAAGTACATGCCAATTATAGTTATGGGCTTAGACACCTAATCCAACAGTCTCCAACTTGGATAAGTCTGTAACTATAATTGCTAGTATGCCTTCTAAATTTGACCAGCAAATTGTAGCTTCCAAAAAGCTGCTGCCGAACTCTGACCCAGTCAGTTACGTGTCCTAAGATAAGTGATCATATAACCCTTCGTTCTGCTTGATATCCCCAGACAAAAGACATGGAATGTAATCAATCTATTTGTCCATAATCTATGTTTCCCGATTCCTGATTTGTGATGATGTAGGACTTCTAATCGAACACATCAATTTAGTCCTGGCTGGGCCCAGCACATAAGTCAACACCAAATCATCGAGGGGCCCACATATATCGCTTTTCCTGTTAGGGCAAAAGGAACGAATAAACGTTGACTCATATGCTTGTATCTTTTACTCATCAAATTATGCATGACAATACGTTTTATAACACCAAGTTACTGATGCGTTTTCGTATCACCAATGTATGACCGACTTGTAAATCACAACTCATATATCTTCGTTTCAAGATTACAAGATATTATCGTCTCATTATTACTCGTGATGAATTCCATGAAGTAATACTCTCAGCGAGGGTTTATCCAATACTCAAATCTCAATTTCTGAGTACTCATGAACGTTGCAGCAATTCTATTGCCATGTCTATCCTTAGACAATCTGCAATCCAATTCATGACAGTCTTAATTCACTACTTACTTCCAAGAGTACGAGCGACTGTGGAGTTTGAATAATATCATTATTCAGGAAGTAAAACATGCAAAAATGAAACACAATAATAAACAATTGACAAAAGGTAGTAGCCAAACTTATAAATAATACTTTATTATTTAATCACCAAAAGTCAATTACATTTACTTTGTTACAAGTTTCAAAAACTAATCTAACTACTAAAACTAATATCATATTTCAGTCCTATGCTCCGAGCATGCTGAATATGCTTAGCCCTACTCAGACCCTTTGTGAGAGGATCTGCTGGGTTATCTTCAGATGACACCCTCTTTACTATAAGATGGCCTTCTTCTACTCTATGTCTGATGAAATGGTACTTTCTGTCGATATGTCTGGTCTTACCATGATCTCTCGGTTCCTTTGTCAAGGCAACCGCTCCTTCATTATCACAGAACAGTTCCATAGGCTCCTAGATGGTTGGAACAACTCCGAGATCTCCGATGAAGTTCCTCAACCAAGCTGCTTCTTTCGACGCTTCACTCGCTGCTATGTACTCTGATTCACAAGTAGAATCAGCCACCGTATTTTGCTTGGAACTCTTCCAAGTAACTGCTCCTCCATTCAGTAAAAACACCCAGCCCGACTGAGAACGGAAGTTATCTCTATCCGTCTGAAAGCTGGCATCACTGTAACCATCTACTCTCAAAGTATCACTGCCACCAAGCACAAGGACCCAGTCCTTTGTCCTTCGCAAATACTTGAGTATATTCTTAACTGCTATCCAATGAGCTCTACCTGGGTTTCCCTGATAGCGACTGACCATGCTCAAAGCAAATGCCACATCAGGGCGAGTACATGTCATAGCGTACATGATCGATCCGACAGCGGAAGCATAAGGTACACGACTCATGTCATCTATTTCAACATCTGTACTCGGGCATTGAGTTTTACTCAATTTGGTATTGCTCTGGATAGGTAGCTCTCCCTTCTTGGAATTTTCCATACTAAACCTCTTTAGTACCTTATCCAAGTATGTGCTCTGACTAAGTCCAATTAGTCTCTTCTTTCTATCTCTCAATATTCTAATCCCAAGAATATAGGCAGCTTCTCCAAGGTCTTTCATGGCAAAACACTTTCCAAGCCAAGACTTAACTTCTTTCAAGGTTGGAACGTCGTTACCAATGAGTAATATGTCATCGACATATAACACCAGAAAAGTTACTATACTCCCACTAGCCTTGATATACACACAAAACTCATCTTCACTTCTAGAGAAACCAAACTCTTTGACTTTCTCATGGAAGTAAAGATTCCAACTACGAGATGCTTGTTTCAATCCATAAATGGATTTCTCAAGCTTGCACACTCTATTAGGGAACTTTGCATCAACAAAACCCTCTGGCTGACTCATGTAAACATCTTCAGCCAACTTCCCATTAAGGAAAGCAGTTTTGACATCCATCTGCCAGATTTCATAATCATGAAAGGCAGCTATGGTGAGCAATATCCTAATAGATTTAATCTTAGCTACTGGTGAGAAGGTCTCATCATAGTCCACCCCTGGGGTTTGAGTGAAACCTTTTGCAACCAGTCGAGCTTTGAATGTGTGCACATTCCCATCCATGTCTGTCTTCTTCTTGAAGATCCATTTGCACCCAACTGTCTAGCGACCTGGTGCACTATCAACCAAATTCCAAACTTGGTTGTCATACATGGACTTAATCTCGCTGTCCATTGCCTCTTTCCACTTGGAAGCCTCTGGGCCTGCCATTGCTTCCTTATAAGTGACTGGTTCATCTAAGTTTACCATTGTTCTGTCACTTATGAATGTGTCACCATCTGAAGTAATATGAAAACCATACAACTCAGGTGGCACACTCACCCTAGTGGATCTTCTAAGAGGTAATGAGTTATCAATTGGTTCAAAAGGAACTATTTCCTCTGGTTGAGTGCTAGTGTCATCTAAGGTTCCTTCATTGGCTGACTCTTGAATTTCTTCAAGGTCAATAGTGCTCCCACTGTCCTCTTTGAATATGAGCTCTCTTTCGAGAAAGACTCCTCTTCGTGCTACAAAGACCACGTTCTCACTAGGCCTGTAGAACAAATATCCAAAAGACTGCTTTGGGTAACCAATGAAAACACATTTCTCACTTCTAGCTGCTAGCTTGTCGTGAGTCTCTCGTCTTACGAAAGCTTCACAACCCCAGACTTTGATATGTGCTAACGAGGGAACTTTCCCTGTCCACATTTCGTGAGGTGTTTTGGCAACCTTCTTTGTAGGGACAAGATTGAGGATGTGGGCGGCTGTCTCTAAGGCATACCCCCAGAAGTGAATAGGAAGCGAAGCCCGACTCATCATAGAACGAACCATGTCTAACAAGGTTCGATTGCTCCTCTCAGCTACACCATTTAACTGTGGTGTCCTAGGAGGAGTCAATTGTGAGACTATCCCGCATTCTTTCAGATAGTCGTTAAACTCGATACTAAGATACTCCCCGCCTCTATCGGATCTAAGTATCTTTATCTTTCTGCCCAATTGATTTTCGACTTCATGCTTGAACTCTTTGAACTTTTCAAAAGTTTCTGACTTATGCTTGATTAAGTAGATATATCCATATCTGCTATAATCGTCAGTGAAAGTCACATACAATCGATTAGCATCTCTTGTAGTTGATCTGAAGGGCCCACACACATCTGTGTGTATGAGATCCAACAGACCTTCACCTCTTTCACAAGACCCTGTGAATGGTGATTTTGTCATCTTTCCCAAAAGACAAGATTCACACATATCATCTGACTTTAGGTCAAATGATTCCAACACTCCATCCTTTTGGAGTTGGGCTATGCGTTTCTTGTTAATGTGTCCAAGACGACAATGCCACAAGCATGCCTTGTCTACACTATTAGACAAGTCAATATTAAGTACACTATTTCCTAGGCTATCAACACAAGTCACTGTTTCATACACACCATTACAAGGCAAAGCTTCAAACATAAAAACACCATTCTTATAAACCGAAATTGAACCATTCAAATCATTAAAAGAATATGTAAAACCTTGTCTGAACAATGCATGAAATGAAATAATGTTTCTCGTCATCTCAAACGAATAGCTACAATTAATTAAATCTAATCTAACATCATTACTAAGCAGAAGCTGATAAACTCCGATCTTGGTTACTGGTGAAGACTTTCTGTTTCCCATGATCAGGTTTATCCTTCCTCGCTCTATCTCCTCACTTTCCTTTAGACCCTGCAAATCAGAACAGATATGAAAACCACATCCTGTATCAAGGACCCATGAACGAGAA
The DNA here is from genome assembly GCF_052849685.1 of Lactuca virosa. NCBI lineage: Eukaryota > Viridiplantae > Streptophyta > Magnoliopsida > Asterales > Asteraceae > Lactuca > Lactuca virosa. Next base: position 464,518,880 of record NC_136429.1, read on the forward strand.
GATAATGAGTTATTAGCAGAAATAGTGTAAATACCTGCCGAAGATGGTTTCAATTTACCATCCTTGATATCTTGCAGATATTGTGGGCAAAATCTCTTCCAATGCCCCTTTTGGTTGCAGTAAAAGCAAACTGCCTCTTTTGGATCAGAAACATGGGGAGTGGAACCATTGGGCTTAGCCTTTGGGCCATTACTAGATGACCCAGCTTGAGCCTTGCTCTTCCAGTTTTGCTTGGGAGGACCTTTCCTCTTTTTCCCCTTTCCCTGTCCAATAGCCAAAACAGGGGCACTCGTAGGTGTGGAGGGTATACTTTTACCCTTCATCCCTGCCTCAGCTGTCTGTAACAAGTTGTGCAATTGGGCTAAGGTCTGCTCAGTATTGTTCAAATGGTAAGTTAGAATAAACTGACCATAACATTCAGGAAGTGAGTTCAAGACCATGTCAATGGCCAATTCCTCATCAAAGTGAATATTGAGCATGACCAAACGCTCTATGTAGCGTTGCATTCTTTGCACATGTGGCACTACCGACTCCCCATCCTTCATCTTGCAAGCCATGAGTGACTTGACTACTTCGAACTTTTCTTGACGAGCTCGCTTATGGTACTTTTCCATAAGGTCCTTGTTCATCTCGAAAGGCCAGTAGTCCTCATAGTACCTCTGCAGTTCTAGGGACATAGTTGCCACCATGATGCATGCCACTTTGGTAGCATCATCGTAATGTTTCTTGTAGGCAGCAAGATCTTCAGGAGTAGCTTCATTCTCATCAAGCTCTTTGAGCTCCTTTTCAAGAACATATTCTTTGTTCTCAAAACGAAGAGCCATCTTGATGTTGCGCATCCAATCGTTATAGTTAGAGCCATCCATAACGACTTTGGAGCATATATTGAGCAAAGAGAAGTTTTGGTTTGAGGAGGACGAAGCAGAAGTGTTTCCAGGAGTAGACATCTGAAAAGAAAGAAAGTTTTAGTTAGATTTCAAGATACCTCAATATAATAACCCAAAGATAAAATATCAAGGTTAGGATCCAACTATGAAGATTCACAACTTAGAAATGGGATGCCGAGATCCAAGTGCAAATTTCATAAAGGTAGGTGAATGACGATTCACCAATTCCACCATTAGACGAAACAAACGAAGTGAAATTCCTAATTCTTTTGAGATACATTGAAACTATTCAATGGCATGTTTTGATCTCAGATTATGCTCTTCTATTTGTGACTGGGATGCCGAGGATCACAAACAAGATGTGAATAACCATGCAAATGTGCTTGGTAACCTCATTGTCTTTATCATTAACTATTGATGTGCTGGTAAACCACACACGCTCCATCAAAATGACAATTATGAGATACCCATTACTACTCTTTATTGGTGCCTTTTAGTGTGCTGGTTAACTACACACGCTCCACTAACGACCAATAAAGCATAATGTGCAATTTCATGGATTAGCATACTTTTCACATTTTTCCTAAAGTAACTAGAGTTGGGATTTTGAAAATAATGTTCTAGTACTTTCTTTAATATCATTATACTTTTAATGAGAAGTAGTTGTCCTATCAAATCCGTTCTGCTAACGACCCTCCACTAATCAAGGAAGCGGTGGGTGAGAGTGGACACCCATTCAACTACCATTTTATAGGCAGTTTCCTCATACCCCCCTTATAGATTAGCTTCGTGAATGAGGCATACTAGCGATTTGACTGACCATATTCTTATACATATATAATATTAAACTTTTAATTATAATATATATAAGGTGTGTTTTAAAACATTTTAAAACTTCAAGGGTTTAAAAATTTCGAAATTTAAGCTATTAAATTTAAATTTAAATAAACCAATTAACTAGATTTAATATTTATCTTTTAATTAACTATTAATCAAATTATTAAATCTTGTAAGGATTATCTAATTAAATTAATCCATTAATTTAATCCTAATCCTTATCTCTCTAAATTTCGAAAAATAGGGTAAGGATAATTATCCAATTAATCTAATTAAGTAACAATTATCCAAAACAAGAAACCCTAAAACTTCTAAGCAAATTTCGAAATTTACAAGGGAGGAGGCTAGGGTTTTCAAAACCCTAACCCTAATTTCGATTAGGGTTCTTTGGAGGCTAGGGTTTTCGAAAAAACCCTTTGATCCAAAACCCTAGAAATCAAAAATTTGGCCTTTAGGGTTTAATAGCTATAAACCCTAATTTGCAATTCAACAATTGTAGCAATTCAATTTAAAACAACAATGGCTCTGATACCACTGATGGGTTTTAGGTACAACAAATAAACTAGAAAACAATTCCTAAGTTCACATGCAACCTACTTTGGATCTATGTTTTTAACTATTGAACATACAACTTTGAATTGCAAAACGAGAACCCTAGAGGAGAGGGGCTATTTTCGAAAATAGTAAAGTAGGGTTTAGGATTTACATACCTTTCAATTGTTATAGCAAACAATTGATATTCCCTTGATCTTGATCTTGATCTTCTTGGAAGCTTTAGCACCACAAGTGTAATGCCTCTAATGGAGTCACACCCAAGAACTAGCAAGAAGGAAAGTAGAAGAAGAGAGAGGGGAGGGAGTATGCACTTTCGGCCACTAGGGTTTCTTCCAAAGAATTCAGTCCCCAAAATGTGAGCCAGGAGGCTCCTTAAATAGTTGAGGGAACTAGGGTTTAGGGAAAACCGTAGTTATCCTTTGCTTAGGGCCTAAGCAAGACCCAAGGCCTTATCTTGGAGCCCTTGGACGAATTCTCTAGGGTTTCCCCTAGGGTTTTCGTCCACCCCCTTCCAAGGGGGTTCTGGAACCTTCCACTCAACTATTAGTTAATTGCAAACTAGTCCCTGCACTTTATAATTAATTCTTTTAACCCCAAAATTAATTCTGATTAATTTCTGGCTAACAATTAATTAAACATAATGATTTCTAATTAATATATTAATCCATTAACATATTAATAAATCATTTATATTAATTTATTAATCTTATAAATTAATATCTCTCCTTTCATAATTTCCTTGTCTAGTTGCTAGGTTGAGGGAAACCCAAAAGGGCTGTGCTGCTATCAATTCAAGTACATACCAATTATAGTTATGGGCTTAGACACCTAATCCAACACATACAAACTAATACAAATCTTGAAATTATGACAATTATCTTAGAAATTGGATTAGCATGAACATTACCACATCAAAAACAAGTTTACAAGTCCAAAAACATCTTAGGGTAATGTTCCTAGTCCAATTCCAGCCAAAACAATCGAATATATGCATCCAACTCGATTTTTCAGCTACTTTTGCAAGTATAACAAGAAAACAAACCTGGCTCTGATACCACTGTTGGGTTATGATCATTCTAACACTCCTAAGTGTACATGCAACCCTAAATACCTTGGATCTATGTTTTCTTTATTATACATACAATTATGAACATCCAAGGTATTATCCTAATCTAGCATACAAAATAATAAATATAACAAGATAGAATACATACCTCTTTGATGTAGAATGTCTTCATGAAGCTTGAGTGCCTAGTGCCCCAAGTGTGACACCTCAAATGGTTCACACAACACCAAATACACTTGGAATAACTTGAGAGAAACTTGAACACTCCTTGAAATCGTCTAGCCCTCACACTCACACATTAGTGCACGATTTCTTGAGCCATTGGATTCTTTTATATGGTGGCTATTAGGGTTACACAATGTAACTCATAACTTTACCCATTCCTTATGCTCCATAGATTTTAACCTCCATGGAGTATCCATGGGTCACCCCATGGACTTAGTCCAACACAAGGAATCTTGGATCACAAGCCCACATATATAAGAATGAATGATTTACACAATCAACCCATATATTTAATTAGTCTCCTTTTGATCACTTAATTAATTCCAAATTAATTTTTGATCAATACTAATTAAATAACCTTATTAATATATTAGAACTTATAATATATTAACCAACCTTAAGTGTTATTTCTCTCATTATAGTGTATCCAAATGCATGATGCCATGCAACCCAAATGGACAATGCCGGGTCGGGTCAAGTCTTACCATTTATAGTTATGGACTTAGACATTAATCCAACACATTATTCATTGTATAATGTTTCGATTTATCAACTTGATACTAGAATTAAAACAATAGTTATCACATGCTCCAATCATGCACACTATGTTTAGCTATTGAATACATCTTCAATGAAACTCATTTTACAACTCCAAATATTTATCACAAGTGTAAGAATACCAAATACTTGCCACTATCAGAATGTGTTAGGTTCTAACCTTTATGCAATGATCCTTTTGTAGTGTCAATGCACCAAAGCCACAGAGAATTGGAAAATGAAATTACAAAGTATTCCACTGGAGATTGATAACAAACAATTCCATGGAAGCGAAGTCTCAAATTAAAAGTACATTCCTTTGAGCATCCTTCTTGCATAAAAGTTTCCAACCTACACATAGATTGTTAATATCCAACTCCCAATATGGAAACATTTGCATATTTGTCATATAACAGCTCATTATCAATAGAATCTTGTCTATTCATAATAATTTTAATATGGTCCATTCATTACTATATTTCTAACTGCCCATAAGCGACCAATCCTTGGAGAACCTTAGATTGTCCTTGAAAGTTGTTTAACTACCTTAGTCATATCCGGTTTTAATCCTTTTTCCTTTTTAATGCCCTAGGCATTTGGAAAAACAGAACACGAAAATATTATAGCATATGCAATCGATTGTATACCCGAAGCATATGGGATACGCTTCATAATATCTTACATAAAGACATGATACTTGACCCGTCTTTTGCTATAATATTTCCATATATAGAATTTGCTTATGTTGAACCATTCCAACATAACATTCATATATGTCCTTGACTATATTTCAGTAAAATCTCAATCTAAGCTTTTAGATTTGAAATGAAGTATGAACTCCTCTCCGTCAATTATAGCAAAACAACTTTTCAAACTCTGCAACTTTATGAATTGAAGCTTGTGTTTTCTATAATTAAAATTGCTAACTGGCAACACTTAATGTAATAGTTATGCTCCCACTAGCATAACAATTATTTCTTTAATAGCACAACACTTATGCTCCCACTAGCTTTGACATGTACTCAGAAATACGCTGGACTTCTATAAATCAGTACTTGTTGATTTTCTTACCAAAGTTCACATTTCTGATACAAGATGCTTCGATAAGACTTTTTCTAGGCTTCTCAAACTCATACACCTTTCCTTAGATAGCTCACATGTGTGTCTAAACTATTTCAGAACTTATAGCAATAAGTATCAAATGCTTAGACCTTTTTCCATTTCTCACAATTTGAACTATGAAAAAGGATGTCGTAATCATAATCGAATTTGAGAATGCAATTGACACAACCGCTATCTCCTCAAAATCTTCTTAGTGAAAATGTTTCCTCACAATCATTTTCATGAAGCCGAGAGAAACCTTTGTCGCTTAGATTAATGGTGTATGTGTTCCTATCTATGTGAATTTGTCATAACCATAATCACAAGACAAGGTTAGCGACAAATCCAAACTCATATGGACTGAACTTTTTCAATCTTAATTTCTTGCCACCTAGCAGCACAAGGGCCTACCATTGCTTCCAGGTTGTTGTGGAAACAATTCAGAACTCATTGAACTCACATGTGTTGTCAACTTAACTGGAATGGGCACAGAAACAAAAACATGTCAACACGATAGGTTACAAACCTTAATTCGTGTGCTAGTGATTAATAACAAGTTTATTCTTGATTAGTTCTTGAAACTTTTCAAGATCTTTAAGACTCCCACTGACCTCTTGACATATAAGTTTCTCTTTGTCAAGAAACATTAATTGACAAACAAATATTCAATAGTTAGTGCCGGTTCTTATCAAGAAAAACAATTCACACAATTGGTCTTAGTTGGTCTCTGTCTTATCCAAGACATCACAACTACCAATTACAAATGTGTTATAAACCTACTTAAGATATGTCACTCAAGTTACAATCTTGGAGAATGACTCTAACACTCGATTTTGGAACGAAGTATGACTCTCCTTAATTTGATTAACCATTTCAACAATTACCGATACCTCTTCTTAGCCATGCAAATGTACTAAGGTGTCCTTAGAGGATCAATTATGATATGGTTTTCATAATCATTAAGATGATCATAAAACACGATACTAAAGTACTCTCGTTTCCTTTCAGATAGGAGAAACTTTTATCTTTCTGTCAAATTTGATTCTTCTTATTCGTTCTGCTATACATTGAAACTTTTCCAATCATTCAGAATTATACTTAATCTGGTAAGCATAACCATATTTACTAAACTTTAGTAAATCATGACGAATAGTCTTATCATTCTTTATGGTGGACCTAACCAGTGCACAACTATGTGTACTAGATCCCCTAATCCTTCACTTGACTCACATGTACATGTGAACAAGGAATTAGTCTTAATTTCCCAAATATGAAGGTTCTCATTCATCATACAATACAATTTGCATGATTCCAAGTTTCTGTCCAAATGAAACTTGGGTGAAGAGAATCTTTCCTTATTTGGTAAATTTTGACACTACCACAAACGAAAGAATCAAATCCATTTTCCAATATTGCTAATAATATAAATATAAAAACATCAATTTTCACAAATGTCATTGCAAGGAAATATAAAATCAAATTTTTCTTTATTTATAAAATTGCGGAAAACTTGTCCTTACAATCCAAATACATATGAAAACTATGTTACTAAATATTTCTAAGCAATCTATCATAACTCCTAAGTAGCAGCTCAAAAATCTGATCATCGAACCATGCGATCGAAATCCATCTCTTCGCGATCAGACTCTGCTTACTCTTCCTTTAAGCTTCCTTTCTTTTATTCGATCCTACAAAACATCAAAATGTAATCTTATCACATCATGTATTAAGAATCTCTAAATAGGAAGTTAATAGAGTTAGATAGTGGATTTACCTGAAGTAGAACCATACAATTCGATTTTACCCTCTCTTAGATTTCTCAGGTAATTAGGACTGCTTCGTTTCCAATGTCCCTTCAAATGGCAGCATAAACAAGTGGATTTTTTTGCATTTGTACATGGAACTATCTCAGAACTGGCTTTTCTTTTATGATCAAAACTTTTGACCATGGCCAATTCCTTTCCTTTAGGAGAAGGAATCGTTTCTGGGATATCCATGTCATTTCCTATGTCCATGGTAGCTTGGGAAGTAGATCTTCCAATCAGGTTTGATTTACCAGTGTGCCAAATCATTGCGGCTTCAGCAGCAATAAGCGAATAGGTAAGATCGATAAGGGTCACGTCGTGATATGTCATATATTAGTCTTTAACAATCTGACTATATGACTTGGGAAGTGACTGAAGAACCCAGTCAACAGCCAACTTCCTTGGGAAAACGACACCCAACATTCCCAGCCTATCAATGTGTGTGACTTCATATCAAAGACATGTGCACACACAGACCTTCCATCTTGGTGTTTGCTAGCCAATAGGGCTTGAATGACCTTGAACTTTTCAAGTCGACGAACATGTGGGTCAAGGAGAATTATTGGAGGAGGTGGAGGAAGTAAAGTATGATATTGAGGAATATCATCTTCATGTGGAAAGCCTTTTCAAAAAGATTTGGGAAGACCATAGTTGTCTGAACTAGGCATCTACAAGGGAGAAATTCAATTCTAGTTGATTTAAGTCCTTAATATAACACCCAAAATGAAATATTAACGCTACGACCCAACAAAATATTTTACAATTCGGAAGAGGGATGCCGTAATCCAATTGCAAAATATTTGAAGTTAGGTAAATGACGATTTATCAATTTCCACCATGAAAAACGAAAATGAATTTTAGGTTTTAAATGAATTGAAACTCCTAGATCTTTTGAGATTCATTGAACTTTTTCAATGGCATGTTTAATCTCGATTAGGCCCTTCAAGTGTGTGACTGGGATGCCGAGGATCACAAACAAGGTGTGAATAACCATGCAAATTAGCTTGGTACACTTAATGTTACAAATAACCTAATCAATGTTCCTATTAACCACACACGCTCCATTGATCCATGATTAACATCAAGCTACCCTTTGCCACACATTTTTATTCCCAATTAGTGTGCCGATTAAACACACACACTCCACTAACGAATTAACAGGGTGCAAAGTGCAATTTCATGGGTTAGCATCAATTCACACTTTTCCTAAGTAACTAAGATTTGGGAATTTATAAGTGTTTAGTTACTTAGTATTTCATTATACTTTTAATAAGGATTTAAATGTCCTGTCAAACCCGTTCGGCTAATGACCCTCCACTGGTCAAGAGTGCGGTAGGTAAGAGTGTATACCCAATGGCGGTCATTTTATAGTCCGCTTCCTTAAACACCCCTTATAGACCAGCTTCATGAATGAGGTCTACTAACGGTAAGACTGACTTTTAACTTATACATATATAATATATTAGACTTTTAATTTTATATAGTATACGGGTGTATTTTAAACTTTTAAAATACTTTGTGGTTTAATCTATTAATAATTTATACTCTTAATTTAATTAAACCTAAACCATATGATTATAGATTTAATAATACTCTTTTAATTAAACATTTAATTAACTATTAATAAAGTCCATAAGAGTTAATTGAACTATTCAAAAACATCAAGATGTTAAATCAAATTAAAACTATTTAATTAATTTTAAGTTATGAACCCATGAGTTATATTTTTGAAAACTTTTGAAATTACTAGGGTTTCTATGAATTCAATGTTTCTTAATTGAGACTTTTCAACTTTTAAAACTTGAGGACAAGTTTTGTAATTCTTGAAAAACTTTTGAACTTCATAACTTAAGGAGTTAATTTGTTTTATGAAGATGAGACTTTTCAAGTTCCATAACTTATGGAACTCTTCAAAAACATTAAGATCAATTTAACTAATATTTATTTGTAACCCCTTAAAAAAACATTTTGAGTTCCAAATTTGATGACAAAATTTGTAACTCCTTAAAAAAACCTTTTGAGTTCCAATTTGATGAAAAAATTTGTAACTCCTTAAAAACATTTAGATCAAATTATAATGTCATAAAATAACCATTTTTATCTTTTACCAATTTGGTCATCATACAAAACATTTGTAGTAAGATAATTTCAAATAAAAAATTACAAATAATTAGCTTTATCATATAAACTAGTAATTATCTTAAAATTTGACAATTTATATTTTAATTGGATGTGATAATCATTACCATATCAGAAAAAACATATTTTATGATACAAAACAGTTTAAGGTAATGATCCAAATCCAATTCTAGCAAAAAAAAACCCGAAAAACTGAAAACAGACTGCTGAACTCGTCGAGTCAGCTTATGGACTCGTCGAGTTCATCATGAACTCTTCGAGTTCATGAATAGACTCGTCGAGTCCCCCCTGTCAAACAATAGTTTTTCAATTTTTCGAGCTTTGAGCAATTAACCAAGCAACAATATAACAGAAAACTATCCATGGCTCTGATACCACTGTTGGGTTTTAGGTATTATAACAATCCTATGGTGCACGTAAACCCTAATAGCTTTGGATCTAAGTTTTCTCTAGTTATACATGCAACAAAATTTCCAAAGCTTTAAACCTACAGCTAGCATACAATTTGACATATGAATCATAAGAGTAAGTTAGAAGATTGCCTCTTTGTTGTAGCTTGTAGGAATTGGTCTTTCAAGATCCTAGCACCTCAAGTGTGATGCGTCAAATGTCTTATAACAAACAAAGAACAAGAGGGGGACTTCGAAGAGAGATTTGGAGACACAAAATCGTTTTTGGCTTCTAAGAACACTTAGTGCGTGATTTTGGCTTTTGAGAAATAAATATATAGTGTAGAACTCGAAGAGTGATAAGAAAGCCCTAAGTCTTACACTTAGTCTTATGATCCATAATTCATATGGACTAATATTTCATGGACTTTCACATAATCTTAGTCTATCATGGATCAATATCCGAAACCATATGTATCACTGATTTACACAATCAGTCCCCGTTAATTTAATTAGTCTCTTTTGATCGATAAATTAATTCCAAATTAATTCTTGATCAATACTAATTAAATAATGTGATTTCTCAATTAATATATTATACTTATAATATATTAATAAATCACAAATAACCTTTTTCAAAAATACCCATCCTATCAAATTGTTCCAGAGTGTTACAACCCAAATGGACCATGTTGTATCAGGTCAAGTACATACCAATTATAGTTATGGGCTAAGACACATAATCCAACAGTATTCCATATTAGCTCTTGTGCCTAGGACTTCAAGGTGAAGTTTGCCATTTGCACGTTTATGGTTACATCACTTTCATGGTGGAATGATCATTCGAATACCATGGGTATGGATGCAACATATTCTCTTCCCTGGAATGAGTTAAAAAATGCTCATAGAGTAATATTGCCCCAGAAAAGAAATGCAGAAGTTAGAACAAGAACTATGGGATCTCACCATCAATGGTGCAGAGATGACAACCTATACCACTCGATTTAATGACTTAGCCACCCTGTGCCAGGCATTTGTTACCCCTAAACATAAAAAGATCGAGAGGTATATTTGGGGTTTAATCCCTTAAATTCAAGGCCATTTCACTTCTTCAAGGCCAACTACCTTTGATAGTGCCAAGCGTCTAGCTTTCAACATGATTAACGAGTGTATTCGTCAAGGCACGCTAGTGAAGAAGGAAGACACAAATAGAGCTGGAAATAATAAGCGAAGGTATTAAGGAAACTTAGGAGGATCACAATCCTCAAGTAAAAGGCAAACTACTGGGAAAGTCAATGGAGTAGTTGGACCGACACCCACTCCACAAAGGCAATACACTGGAAACGAACCAAAGTGTAACAAATGAAATTTTATCCATACAGGTGCATGTCGAGAGATGCACTGCAACAATTGCAACTAAAAGGGTCACACTACTAAGTACTGTAGGAATATGACTCCGGTAATCAAACCTAGAAACAATGCTAGTGGATTCCATGTTGCTAAGAATATGGAGAAGTAGTCGATTTCAAAAGAGAATGTCCAAAGTTAAGGGACCAAGGATGAAACTGAAGGGGAAGGGCATTTGTGATAGGAACTAGAGTAGAAATCAATGATCCAAATGTGGTGACTGGTACATTTCCTATTAACAATGTATATTCATCATTACATTTCGATTCAGGCACTGATAAGAGCTTTATAATCCCTAAGTTTAGAGACTAATTAAATAAATGGGGATTGATTCTGTAAACCATTCATTCTAATATAGTGGGCTTATGATCCATAATCCTTTATGTTGGGTTAAACCCTTGTGGTGACCCATGGATACTCCATTGATGTTAAAACCCATAGAGCATGAGGAATATGGAAAGTCATGAACATTAGGGTTTTCATGGTGTAACCCTAGTTGTGTCACACTATATAAAGGACCCCATAGCTACGAAAATTGGCACCTGAGTGAAAGGAAAGAGGGCTAGACGATTTTGAGTGCAACTATACTTCTCTAAAGTTCTTCCAATTGTTGGTGGTGTTGTGTGAAGCATTTGAGACATCACACTTGGGGTACTAGGCTTTTAAATGCTTAAGGAATCAAGCTACAAGAAACGTTATGTCATTCTACTAGATTTTTGTATTACATATATTTCATGGTATGCTAGTTAGAATGAAACCTTGCAAAAATGAAAGTTTGCATGTATAATAGAGAAAACATAGATCCAAGATTTCTAGGGTTGCATGCATACCTTAGGAGTGTTAGAATGTTCAAAACCATTCAGTGGTATCAAAGCCTATGCTTGTTTTCAATTATACTTGATGCTATTTTCTTTCAAATGCTTTAGAAATTGTTTTTCTGCATTCTGGACAGTGGACTCGCCGAGTCCACTGATAGACTCGACGAGTCACCCTTAAAAACCAACCAACTCGTCGAGTCAGTTCATGCACTCGACGAGTTGGTGCTCCTGAGTGCAGTTTTTCGAGTTTTAAGGCTGGAATTGGACTAGGATCATTACCCTAAACTATTTTTGAACTTATAAACCTTTTTTTGATGTGGTAATGATCATGCTAATCCAATTTCAAAGATAATTGTCAAAGTTCCATGTTTTGAATAAGTTTATGATTAGGCTAATTACATGAAATTTGTTTGATTTGAATTGTCTTGGTGATATGAGTTTAATTTTGATAATGGACATTACTTGACATGCTTGTTAGTTTAATTGATGATCTTAATGGCCTTTGATATGATCCATAACTTCTCTTCAAGTTATGGAAAATGAAAAGTCACTTCTTTAAGAGGCATTAAAACTCATAGGTTATCGACTTGAAAACTTTTGACAAGTTTCAAAACTTGCCCTCAAGTTTTGGAATTTGTAAAGTCACTTTAGAATACATTAATTCCAAACCCTAGAATTTTAAAAGTTTAAAATTTAACCCTTATACTTTATAGTGTTATAAGTTAATAATATATATACATATATATATATATATATATATATATATATATATATATATATATATATATATATATATATGTATAAGATCAATTCAGTCTTACCGTTAGTAGGCCTCATTCACGAAGTCGGTATATAAGGGGGTATAAGGTTACTGCCTATAAAATGGCAGTTTAATGGGTGTCCACTCTCACCCACCGCTTCCTTGACTGGTGGAGAGTCGTTAGCCAATCGGGTAGGATAGGACTATAATTCTCATTAAGTATAATGATAATAAAGTAACTAAATTTTTTATTAAATTCCCAATCTTAGTTACTTTAGGAAAATGTGAAGTTGATGCTAATCCATGAAAATTGCACTTTGCACCTTACCAAGTCGTTGATGGAGGGTGTGTGGTTAACCGACACATTAACTTGGACTAGTAAGGGTGGAAAAGGGTGGCTCGATGTTTATCATAAGATCAATGGAGCGTGTGTGGTTAACCGGAACATTAATTAGGTGATAAAGTTGAGAGTACCAAGCACATTTTGCATGGTGATTCACACCTTGTTTGTGATCCTCGGTATCCCAGTCACAAACTCGGTATCCCAGTCACAAACCTGAAGGGCATAATCGAGATTTAAACATGTCATTGAATTGTTCAATGAATCAAGGAATTTCTATCCAATTAAAACTTAATAACAGTTTCGTTTTTCATGGTGGAAATTGGTAAATCGTCATTTACCTACCTTCAAATATTTTGCAAGTTTGATTACAACATCCCTCTTCCAATTTGTAAAATATTGTGTTGGGTCCTAGCCTTAATATTTCATTTAGGTGTTTTATTGAGGACTCTTTATCTAATCTAAACTTGTCTTTCTTTCTTTTCAGATGTCTTCCAACACTGCTTCTGGCTCAAACCCTACTGGTTCCTTCTCTCTCATGAACCTTTGTGGGAGATTCATCTTCGATGGTTCCAACTTCAATGATTGGATTAGGAACATCAGGATGGTCCCTCGCTATGAGGACAAGGAATATGTCCTAGAAAAGGAGCTAAAGGAAATTAATGATTCTTCTGCTACTCCTGAGGAGATAGTTGAGTTTAGGTCACATGAGAAGGATACCACCAAGGTAGCTTGTATCATGCTTGCTACTATGTCGGCTGAACTCCAAAAGTCATATGAGGACTTCTACCCTTTTGATATGCACCAGGACCTGATGGAAAGATACCATCAGAGTGCTCATCAAGAGAGGTATGAAATCATCTCTTCCATGATAACAACCAGGATGAAGGATGATGAACCCATCACGGGCCACTTGCAGAAAATGCAAAGGTTTGTGGACCGGTTGCTAAAATTAAGTGTGAACTTCCCTGAGGAGCTGGCTATAGATATCATTCTACACTCCTTGCCTCAATGATATAAAAATGTTCCAAACGACCTATCATATGAATAAGGAGGAGGTTACACTTAGCAAACTTCAAGGGCTTTTTGAGGACTGTCGAAAGTGGTCTCAAAGGTAAATCGACTGTTACTACTCCTACCACCGCCCTTGTTCTGGCAATTGGACAAGGGAAAGGGAAGAAGAGGAAGGCTCCCTCAAAGATCCAAAAGGGAAAGTCTCTTGATGGATCCTCTTCAAGGGGGACCAAGGCTGGTTCTGTTGCTACCTTGACCATTCCTAAGGAAGCAGAGTGTTTCTCTTATCACGCAAAAGGGCACTGGAAGCGAAGCTGCCCCAAATGCTTGCAGGACGTTAAGGATGGGAAGGTTAAACCCACCCATGCATGTATTTATACTATTCTATCTAAAAACTCATCACATACTAACTCTTGGGTGCTTGACACGGGTTGTGGATTTCACATTTGTTCTGATGTGCAGGGCCTAAAAAGAAGTAAGAATGTGGAACACGGGAAGATAAACTTGATCATGGGGAATAGGAAGGTTGCACCTGTCACCAAGATTGGAGTTTACTCTTTATTGCTTACTAGTGGGTTAGAAATAGATTTGAATAATTGTTGCTACTCGTCCGATATGTCGAGAAATATTATTTCTATTCATGGTTTGTACAAACAAGGTTTCACATTTTCGTTTGATAATGAAATTTGTGCAATAAATGCTTATTATAATGGTGTTTTTTATTTTAAAGCATTACCTTGTAATGGTGTATATGAAATTGTGAATGTTGTAGCCAACTTAGGAAATGATGTGTTGTACATCGATTCTTTCAAGGAATTGGATAAATCATGCTTGTGGCATTGTCATCTTGGACATGTCAGAAAGAAGCGCATAGCCCAACTCCAAAAGGTTGGAGTTTTGGAGTCATTCGACTTAAGGTCGGATGACACTTGCGAATCTTTCTTACTTGGAAAGATGACTAAATCACCCTTCACTGGTACTTGTGAGAGGGGTGAGGGTTTGTTGGATCTCATACACATCGATGTGTGTGGGCCCTTCGGAACCGCCACAAGGGATGCTAACTGCTTCTATGTGACTTTTACTGATGATTACAGTATATATGGCTATGTATACTTAATCAAGCATAAGTCAGAAACCTTTGAGAAATTCAAAGAGTTTAAACAAGAAGTGGAGAATCAGTTGGGCAGGAAGATAAAGATGCTCCGATCCGATCGGGGTGGTGAGTATCTTAGTATCGAGTTCCTTAACTATCTTAAGGAATGTGGAATTGTCTCACAGTTGACGACACCTAGGACACAACAGCTTAATGGTGTGGCTGAGAGGCGCAATCGAACCATGTTGGACATGGTTCATTCCATGATGAGTCGAGCTTCGTTGCCAATCTCATTCTGGGGGTATGCCATAGAGACTGTCGCCCATATCCTTAATCTAGTCCCTACCAAGAAGGTTGCCAAAAGACCTCACGAGATGTGGACCGGGAAGGCTCCCACATTAGACCACATCAAGGTTTGGGTTTGCGAGGCTTTCGTGAGGCGCGAGACTCACGACAAGCTCGAACCTCAAAGTGAGCGGTGTATTTTCATCGGCTACACACAAAAAACTTTTTACTGCAGAAGGTGATATGTTTATTAGTGATAGCACACTGGTAAACTTGGATGAACCTAACAACTACATGGAAGCCATGGCAGGCCCCAAGTCTGCTAAATGGAAAGAGGCTATGGACAGCGAGATTCAGTCCATGTATTACAATCAAGTTTGGAACTTGGTTAACAATGTATCGGGTCATAAGACAGTCGGGTGCAAATGGATCTTCTAGAAGAAGACCAACATAGATGGGAAGGTACACACTTATAAGGCGCGACTGGTTGAGAAGGGCTTTACTCAAACTCCGGGAGTTGACTATGATGATACCTTCTCACCAGTAGCGAAGATTAAATCCATTAGGGTCATGCTAGCCATTGTTGCATTTCATGATTATGAAATATGGCAAATGGATGTCAAAACCGCTTTACTTAATGGAAAGTTGGCTGAGGATGGTTACATGAGTCAGCTAGAGGGTTTTGTCGATGAAAAGTACCCTAATAGAGTGTGCAAGCTTGAGAAATTCATTTATGGATTAAAAAAAGTATCTCACAGATGGAATCTTTGTTTCGATGAGAAAGTCAAAGAGTTTGGCTTTTCGAGAAGCAAGGATGAGTCCCGTGTATATGTCAAGGCTAGTGGGAGCATAGTTAGCCTTCTGGTATTGTATGTGGATGACATAATACTCATAGGAAATGACATCCCAACCTTGTAGGTGGTTAAGTCCTGGCTTGGGAAGTGTTTCGCTATGAAGGACCTCGGAGAAGCTGCCTATATTCTTGGGATAAGGATATTGAGAGACAGGAGTAAAAGACTAACTGGACTTAGTCAAAGTACCTACTTGGATAAGGTGCTGAAAAGATTCAGCATGTAGGATTCCAAGAAAGGTGACTTACCGATCCAGAGCAATGCCAAACTGAGTACAGCTCAGAGTCCGAGTACAGAGGCTGAGATAGTGTAACGACCAAAAAATTTCAACCAAATTAAAACTTTTTAATTCATTCAAAAACCATTAAGTTCATACATCTCGTATTCAAAATAGTTTAAACATCAGAGTATCCCCCATAACCATATCACATAAATCATAAAACATGAGGAGCGGTACGATCACGCCTTCGCCTTGCCACGATATCTTGAAGTTCCTGAAACAATACACTGAAACTGTAAGCCCGAAAGCTTAGTGAGTTACCCCCAAAATAGCAACCGCACATAAATTTACTCATAACATATCACAAATAGAACAGCCATGCACATCGGGTGTACTGTGCGACTGGTCCGCCCGCACCGGGCCTTCAGTCCACCTGGTCCACCCTCCGAGTCTAGCCATGTACATCGAGTCTACAGTGTAATTGGTCTGCCCGCACCGGGCCTTCAATCCACCTGGTCCACTCTCTGAGTGTACAGTATGACTAGTCCGCCCACACCGGGCCTTCAGTCGGCCTGGTCCACTCTCCGAGCCTCGGCACGTCTGGTCCGCCCTCTTGGGGCCTTCAGCCTATCCGGACCGCTTGTTGGGCCTTCAGAATATCCGGTCTGCCCTGGGTATGTTGGCCTACAGCACGAAGCAGGACCCGCCTCAACCCAACCCCCGTCAAACAACCATGTGCACATAAAACAATTAATCACATAACAGATCCTTAACCAGACAAACAGTCTAACAGATCACATAGCATATCAACATCCTAACCAGGATTCCGACCTAACCGGTCACTAGCATAACATTACCCTATATTCCGGGTACCGACCATAACCAGGTCACTAACATAACATCATCCTAAATACCAGGATGCAGATCTAGCAAAGCAATAACATAACAAACAATACCCAGATTTCCATCCGATAAAGGGCCGGCCTTGGTGCCATAGACCCTGTTGATATAGTGAGGATAACTCACCTGCAATTGCCGACTGAAGAGATAAGACCAAGCTGCTCCGACCACCGACACGAACTTCACCACAGAACACTACCAAAGAACCAATTCCATAAATACAAAAATTACCAAAATACCCTTGGAAGTCAAACTGGTCAACTCTTGGTCAAAATCAAAGTCCTCAGTCAAAGTCAACGTTGCTGGTTGACTCTACTCGCCGAGTCGACCCGTCGACTCGTCGAGTTTCTATACTCAGAAACTCCCATAACACGACTCAACTCGCCGAGTCACCCCAAGACTCGTTGAGTCCAACGATCTCCGAGTCCCATCCTGCTCAACTCATAGAGTTGTCCCTCGACTCACCGATTCGAGGCTTAACCAGAAGAGGTTAGGGTTCCGCGACCAGACTCATCGAGTCCAAGAACAGACTCACCGAGTCCAAGGCAATCTTCAACAGACTCGATGAGTTGTTCTTCCAACTCACCGAGTCCATGCACATGTTCATACAACTCGTCGAGTACACCCATGTGACTCGCCGAGTCTCTCTAGTTCTCAATCCATATAGTGGCTTTTCGATCCATGCAGGGGCTCCAATCCATAGATCCACTCTTCTACAGTCTAACCCTCACATAAAGTTGCAAACTTTACGTGAAACCAAGGAGATATAGGCCCAAAACACATTAGGGCTAGGGTTAAGGACTAGGGGGCTTCACAAACAACTCTTAGACAGGAGCTTTATGACATTCTAGGCCATCACAAGTCTAGATCTGGAGTAGCAAACCTCAGATCTAAACTCCAAACCCGAAATAGATCTCAAACAAGCTAAGGAACTCCAAATCAACCACCAAGGATGAACCAAAAAGGAATCCTTACCTCTGAGATGTGCCCAATCTGATGTAGATTCCAGATCTACACAAGCCCCTTGATGTTAGCCTATAATTTCTCAAGCTCCTTCCACCAAATTCCTCTTCCAAGCTCCAATCTCCTCAACAATGGAGTTTCACACGAAAATTAGGGCTTTTGGATCTCAAAAGGGTAGCAAAGAGGCTGAGGGTGGGTTATAATGTGCTTTATATAGGGCACAACCCCCGGAATTAGGGTTTTCTCTCTTCAGCACCAACTCGTCGAGTCCAAGTCGCCGACTCGGCGAGTTGGCCACTTAACCCGCAACAGATTCTCGCTCCGACTCGGCGAGTAAGCATGCCTACTCGTCGAGTCCCTTTCCTTACTTTACACTTTAAGTCCTTCAATAGCACCTCTAGAATTTGGGGTGTTACAACTCTCCCCCACTTAAGATAGGCTTCGTCCTCGAAACCTACTGCAGTATACGCTTCAGAACAAACCCCTTGCACTGCAGACTCCGATTTCTCAATCAACTCATGCTCTTATAAACCCTACTTCTGCATCTCTCTTAAAATGGCTCATTCTCATGTGGCATCCTTGCCAGTACTCCAAGCCGACCATCGGCCTTTCAACTCAATAGCACTACATATTAACCACGTATTACCCGATGATACCATCCCTTCAAATCAGGAACACACCTTCGCGCCATGCGAACACTAGATACCACAAACACCCACTGAGCTCTGCCAAGACACTAATCCATCTTCCTTCGCCCAAAATTGGCGATAACCCTGATAACTTGCAACCTAGAACGAATCCTGTTCCACCCTCTGGTTCTATCCCTTACGCACTGACAGGATACTGCATCCCTCAGCTCCCATACCCATCAGCCAAATATATCGTGTAACCACTCGTACCTGGCCCAATCAGCCTCGGGCTGGAATACCAAACACACCAGGTCCAATCAATCATAGGGTTCGGTCATCCTCACGATGGAATACCCCAGATTGAAATACCTCCACATTCATAACTCAAGCCTACATCCATACTCGGAACTAAGGACCTTGTCCTTGCGTCACCCTCGACCCTTCGGTTCGACACAACGGAGTGCAACCCACTCATACCTCCCTATCACGATCTCTAGGTCCTTGACCTTCGACTGTAATATCCTTATACAGTCGTCAGCACCGGTCCAGACTACTCCCGAGTCTGTTATCCTGCTGACTCACCTTCCTCTGTCCCAATCTCCAATCTAGAACCACTATCCTCCTCCTCTTCTAAGGAGACTGAAAACATGCATGCGCATCATCCAACATTGTGACAACCTCAACGGGCATCCAACCCGTATGTGCTTCCATATATCTTGTACAATCCCAGTGCTTACTACCAATAACCGAAGCACTTTCGATCATCCTTTTACTCTGCTGCCTTCCTCTAAGAGGACCCACACTCCTTCCGGAGCTACATACCTTTCCTTTCCAGGAAGTCTACTCAACAACCCTTACCCCACTTATAAGTGCCACTGAGCTAAACTCCACTCTACACTATCCATGTAGAGCAACTGCTATGCTCGAACTCCCATATACTCCGAATCCGATCACATAATTAACTAGGCCCACGCACGGCCTCTGGCCGACTCCATCATCATGTTCAATACTTGGGGCCAGACCATATCGATTACTATTGCATGGTGACATATTCACTCATTCTCCTCCTACCGATCCACTAACACATACAGAGTCTTCAGCATGATTGGACCGCCTTTCCAGGCCTTCAGCCTATCTGGGCCACTCTCAGAACCTTCAGCATGTCTGGACCGCCCTCCTGGGCCTTCAGCCTGTCTGGACCGTTCCCCGAGCCTTCGGCCTGACTGGTACGCCTTCCGGCCTTCAGTCTATCCAGACCGCTCAAAACTATCGTACGTCACCCTGAACCATCCTTCCCGTGAATCTCTCCCATGCAGTCTGTTCTAGCCCTGTTGGGGTTCCGAACTCCAGTCCCAATCCCGAAATCCTTTCCACGGCCTAAACCCAGGCCTCACATCGACCAACTACCTTACCTGAAACTATGGTCTGTTCCCTGCCCTACTTGTCTATCACTTGCTCTAATCATGCCACACTCTCGGCTAACAACACTGATAAATGTAAACAGCTAACCTACCTTGAATACTTGCTGTTTTACCGGAGAATTTTCCAATTCTCCTAACTTTTGCTGACAAACCGGCATAACTCGATTGACCTTACTTGATAAGGTTTCCCCCTCTTCTCCAGGAACTAAATCCCTCCGGAGTGAGCAGCCTCCACAGGTCACTCTCCCGACATCTCACATCCCGAACTCCAAGTAATTTCGAATCTCAACTGAACACTTCTCGCAACGCAGTTGCTATTCCAAGCAACGAGATCATATGCCTTATCTTTCGACCAAAAATTCTCCTGAACGCTAACCAACTACAACTCCTAACTACTAAGATCCCCATCATACTATGAATCATGCGAAAAAGGCGAACAGATTTATAATACCACATAATCAGCAAATAACAAGATATCAAAAAGGAAACATACCCGCAGCTGCATCCGGCTCTGCCCTGACCTCCTCTCCTATAAGCTGGAAAGCACATCCCTAAGCCCTCGGAGGCTCCGCTCCACCCTGACCTCCACCCATAATCCTCAAAGTGGCCGGTGTTGGAGCCTGCACCGGTCTTGCAACAAGCTGTAGACAGTTGACCCTCAAGTGTCCCACCTGATGACAATGATAACAGATCCTCATATCCTGCACCGGGACCGACTGACGGCAATCCCTCGCATAATGCCCCTCTTTCCCACACTTGCGACACGCACCACCGGACCTACAAACTCCGTCATGACCCTTCCCACACTTCTCACAAGTGTGGCTGCTCTGACCTCCAACCCTAAAGTCAACGGTTTTGGACCGTTTCGGCACCGGCTGCGACTGCACCGGGGCCTGCCTCTGCTCTCGCAACTGCAACTCCATCTCTAACTCCCACCGCCTGGCGGCCTCCTGCAACTCTAACAAGGTATCACATCTCTGCGTGGACATAAACTGCTTGATTTCCCTCTTGAGCATACTCAGATATCGGGACATCTGAGCCTGCTCCGAAGCAAACTCCGGGCAAAACATCGCCTTCTCAGTGAACATCCTGGTGATCTTCGTCACCGACTCTGAATCCTGCTTCAGCTCTAGGAACTCCTGAGCCAACCTTTCTCTCTCAACCCGTGGAAGATAACGAGTGTTGAACATCTCCCGGAACTGATCCCAACTAACCACAGCCTGCTGCGTATTAGAATAAGATCTCGTAGTCAACCTCCACCAATCCTTCGCCCCGAGCCTCAAAAGGTTCAGAGCACACCTCACCCTCTGATCCGCATGGCATGAACACGTGAAGAAACAACCTTCCACGTCTGACAACCATCTCATAGCAATGATAGGATCCTGAACTCCATCAAAGGTAGCGGGCTTCGTATTATCGATGTCCCGATACTGAAAACCTCGACCGGTTCCTCCCCCTGCCGCTGCTACAGCCGCTGTAGCTGCCGCGACATCCATCTCCGCAAGAGCTGCATATCGCTCATCAAATTACTCAACCATGGTTATCTTGATCGACCCAAACATCTCTGGCAACTCAGCCCGTAACATGGCAGCAACCTCATCATGCAGGATCTCACGAATCCTGGCGTCCAACTCGTCCGTACTCATCTGACCAATGACCTCGGGTGGTACTGGTCCATCCTGACCACCCTCTCCTGATCCCGATCCTGAACCGGATCCTACCCCGACACGTCTCGTAATCGCCATACTGCAATACACCAACGAGACCCTTAGACACATCACATATCCACCCGGGGAACTATTTCATAACCGATATCCTAGAGAGTTGTGACTTCCTTCACACGCGTATGGGTCATGTGCTTTCTGTAGTATGGGCTAATACTACCTTCCACACCTACCTATATTTGTCTCAAGTATCACCACAACACTCTAACTATAAACACACACACGGCGATTACTCAATCCTCACTCCTAGAGGAAAGCTGAATATCTCATATAAGGAAAACCCTAGGCTAGTAGGCATCACATAATCAGGCAATTCTATCATGCAATTCCTGAAATTCCTAGCCTAGTACTAGCATGTTGTTCTAACATATCACATAATCAAATAACTTGTATGGTATTTTGGGGTCTACTTACTGGCTCTGGCTGATCGTACCCTCTGCATTCTCCTTTACTTATTTCGAAAACCTTTTGAAAACCATTTTGAAAATCCCTCCTTGATTTGAGATTGGATTCACATGAATGTTCCTCCAATTCGCTCAAACCAAGGCTCTGATACCAACTTGTAACGACCAAAAAGTTTCAACCAAATTAAAACTTTTTAATTCATTCAGAAACCATTAAGTCCATACATCTCGTATTCAAAATAGTTTAAACATCAGAGTATCCCCCATAACCATATCACATAAATCATAAAACATGAGGAGCGGTACGATCACGCCTTCGTCTTGCCACGATCTCTTGAAGTACCTGAAACAATACACTGAAACTGTAAGCCCGAAAGCTTAGTGAGTTACCCCCAAAATACCAACCGCACATAAACATACTAATAACATAACACAAATTAAATAGCCATGCACATCGGGTCTACTGTGTGACCGGTCCACCCGCACCAGGCATTCAGTCCACCTGGTCCACCCTCCGAGTCTAGCCATGTACATCGAGTCTACAGTGTGATTTGTCCGCCTGCACCGGGCCTTCAATCCACCTGGTCCACTCTCTGAGTCTACAGTATGACTGGTCCGCCCACCGGGCCTTCAGTCGGCCTGGTCCACTCTCCGAGCCTCGGCACGTCTGGTCCGCCCTCTTGGGGCCTTCAGCCTATCCGCACCGCTCGCTGGGCCTTCGGAATATCCGGTCCGCCCTGGGTATGTTGGCCTACAGCACGAAGCAGGACCTGCCTCAACCCAACCCCCGTCAAACAACCATGTGCACATAAAACAATTAATTACATAACAGATCCTTAACTAGTCAAACAGTCTAACAGATCACATAGCATATCAACATCCTAACCAGGATTCCGACCTAACCGGTCACTAGCATAACATTACCCTATATTCCGGGTACCGACCTTATCCAGGTCACTAACATAACAACATCCTAAATACCAGGATGCAGATCAAGCAAAGCAATAACATAACAAACAATACCCAGATTTCCATCCGATAAAGGGCCGTCCTTGGTGTCGTAGACCCTGTCGATATAGTGAGGATAACTCACCTGCAATTGTCGACTGAAGAGATAAGACCAAGCTGCTCCGACCACCGACACAAACTTCACCACAGAACACTACCAAAGAACCAATTCCATAAATACCAAAATTACAAAAATACCCTTGGAAGTCAAACTGGTCAACTCTTGGTCAAAGTCAAAGTCAACCTTCCTGGTTGACTATATTCGTCGAGTTCCTATACTCAGAAACTCCCATAACACGACTCAACTCGTCGAGTCACCCCAAGACTCGTCGAGTCCAACGATCTCCGAGTCCCATCCTGCTCAACTCACAGAGTCGTCCCTCGACTCACCGATTCGAGGCTTAACCAGAAGAGGTTAGGGTTCAGCGACTAGACTCATCGAGTCCAAGAACAGACTCGCCGAGTCCAAGGCAATCTTCAACAGACTCGCCGAGTTGTTCTTCCAACTGGCCGAGTCCATGCACATGTTCATACAACTCGTCGAGTACACCCATGTGACTCGCCGAGTCTCTCCAGTTCTCAATCCATACAGTGGCTTTTCGAGCCATGCAGGGGCTCTAATCCTTAGATCCACTCTTCTACAGTCTAACCCTCACATAAAGTTGCAAACTTTACGTGAAACCAGGGAGATATAGGCCCAAAACACATTAGGGCTAGGGTTAAGGACTAGGGGGCTTCACCAACAACTCTTAGACAGGAGCTTTATGACATTCTAGGCCATCACAAGTCTAGATCTGGAGTAGCAAACCTCAGATCTAAACTCCAAACCTGAAATAGATCTCAAACAAGCTAAGGAACTCCAAATCAACCACCAAGGATGAACCAAAAAGGAATCCTTACCTCTGAGATGTGCCCAAACTGATGTAGATTCTAGATCTACACAAGCCCCTTGATGCTAGCCTCTAATTTCTCAAGCTCCTTCCACCAAATTCCTCTTCCAAGCTCCAATCTCCTCAACAATGGAGTCTTACACGAAAATTAGGGTTTCTGGATCTCAAAAGGGTAGCAAAGAGGCTGAGGGTGGGTTATAATATGCATTATATAGGGCACAACCCCCGAAATTAGGGTTTTCTCTCTTCAGCACCAACTCGTCGAGTCCAAGCCGCCGACTCGGCGAGTTGGCCACTTAACCCGCGACAAATTCCCGCTCCGACTCGGCGAGTTAGCATGCCTACTCGTCGAGTCCCTTTCCTTAGTTTACACTTTAGGTCCTTCAATAGCACCTCTAGAATTTGGGGTGTTACAGATATTTGAGATGAGTCGAATACCATATGCTTCCGCTGTTGGCTCGATCATGTATGCTATGACTTGTACTCGCCCTGATGTGGCTTTTGCTTTGAGCATGGTCAACAGATATCAGGAGAATCCTATGACAACCATAAATTTTTGGTCAAGTCAAACTCAAATAAAGTCAACAAGTCAAACCGGTCAACTCAATTAACCCTTGTATATTAGGGTTTACCTTATGTTTACTATTGTACAACGCACCATCGTAATACAAAGCATCGCTTAGAAGTTTCACGTTGTTCAGAAAATCTACACCCAAATTAGGGTAAGTGATGGAACTACTCGATAAAACATTAAAACATACCCTTCGGGGGCGTATAACGTTCATAACAAGGCTTAACGGGGTTTACACACCTTGCGTAGCAAAGCTAAACATCCAAAAAGGTCTCAAACGAAGTCTCCCTCAAATCTCTCTCGCTCTATCTCTCGCTACCAGAAATCTCTCCCAAATCTCTCCAAGCGTGTGAAATCTCTCCCAAATCTCGCTCTGTATGATAAATCTCTCCAAGTATGCGAAATCTCTCCCAAATCTCTCTCTGTATGAGAAATCTCTCCAAGAATTTGAAATCTCTCCCAAATCTCTCTCTGTATGAGAAATCTCTCCAAGTATGTGAAATCTCTCCCAAATCTCTCTTTGTTTGAGAAATCTCTCCAAGAATGTGAAATCTCTCCCAAATCTCTCTCTGTATGAGAAATCTCTCCAAGAATGTGAAATCTCTCCCAAATCTCTCTCTGTATGAGAAATCTCTCCAAGTATGTGAAATCTCTCCTAAATCTCTCTCTGTATGAGAAATCTCTCCAAGAATGTGAAATCTCTCCCAAATCTCTCTCTGTATGAGAAATCTCTCCAAGTATGTGAAATCTCTCCCAAATCTCTCTCTGTATGAGAAATCTCTCCAAGAATGTGAAATCTCTCCCAAATCTCTCTCTGTATGAGAAATCTCTCCAAGAGTGTGAAATCTCTCCCAAATCTCTCTCGAAATCTCTCTCAACTGTTTATAATCACTCGGGGCATCCCGACCCTCGAATTAGACGAAAACATCTCGAAAACGGAAGTCTACGCGAAAAACAACCTTAAGGAGCCGAAACCTCTTAAGGAGCCCAAACCTCTTAAGTAGCCGAACCCTCTTAAGAAGCCGGACCCTCTTAAGGAGCCGAACCCTCTTAAGGAGCAGAAACCTCTTAAGGAGCCGAAACCTCTTAAGGAGCCGAACCCTCTTAAGTAGCCTCTTAGGAACCGAACTTGTCAGAAGCGAATTACACCCTCTCGGACCAAAGCTCAGCAGACCGAACCGAGACCTCGGACCTTCGGTCCCTCCCCCTCGCACCTTCGGTCCCCTCCTCTTCATCTCGGTTCCTTCCTTCCCTTCTCTCGGTTCTCACTCTCTTAGAGCCGAACCTCACAGGTTCGGTCCATATTGCCGGTTTTTGACCCAAACTTCGTTTTAAGCTCGTTTTTCGTGATTTTAACGCGGGATTTTCACCCAAACTCGTATTTTAACATAATAAACCCTAAATATCCATATTTTAATTATATTTTGGGGGAAAATCCTTGCCTATGAATAAAATCTAGTAGGTAAGATTTATGGGTGGAGTATTGACTTACCCTTTGCGCAAAGACACAAGTTACCTCCCATACCCACCCCAAGACCATCCCCAGTTACTATTTTACCATACCTGGTCATTTCATTGTCCTTTTTCCCCACTCTTTCCAGCCAAGTACCTTGTCACAAGGATAGAAAAACCCTTATCTCTCCTCCCACTTTATTCACTCTTTCTCAAGGAGAACAAACACATCTTTTTCACTTTCTCTATCTAAAATTCGAGATTCAAAGGCTAGTCTTTAGTTTTTCCTCCACATTTGGTAAGTATCTTCCTCCTACACTTAGATATTCTACTATCCTTCATCCAAATTATGGATTGCTTACACAAATATCGTCATAATTATTGTTAGATCTTCAAATCTTCAAGCATCTCCCAAGTGTTCTTGAGTTGCACACTTCTTTTCTTCATCATCCATCTATTGAAATCACTCAAGGTGAGTTCATACCCCTACATTTTCATGTTTTCTTCAAGTTTTAGGGGGGGGGGGGGGAATACAAGTTAAAACACCAAAAACTTAACTAAACTCAAACAACAGCTTTCATCAGAAAAGTTGAGTCTTATTCACGGACTGTTTTGACTATCTTAAACTTAATATCTTTCAAAACTGTTTAATATGCAATTAGTTCAGGTTCATACCTTTAAAATGACTACTTACACATCTCCATATGATTTTTCGACGATTTATGGTGATTTTTACAAAACTGTCTATCATTTCAGTAACAAATTCGGACCCGTCTGTGAATATGAACATTTTAGCAAAAGTTAAAGACTTCTAAAAATCATAATAAAAATTATGAATAAACTAGACACATTTTCTAAACTCTCAGAATTTACGAATTCAGCGTTCGACTTCGCATGATTTTTTATGATTTTTCTAAAACAGTGCAGAAAGGTTAAAAACTAGTTAACAGCTTACAACTTTCATAACACTTTGTAGTATGTTGAGCAAAGTGTATAACAGTAAGTTCTAAATATTGAATGTATTTTCTTGTTAGTTTATCATCATAAACTGAAATTTAGTCATTCATGATAAGGATTCTTCATTCATTTCGAACACATACAATAAACTATAATAGACATAGTTTATGGATTTTTACTACATGGAAAAGTTTACACCATATACAAAGAGGATTTCTACCATTACAAAACGTTTTGATAAGCTATAATAGGTATAGTTTATGTTTCCATTTACACAACAAACACAGTTCGGAAGGTTTTATTCCCACAGAAAAAGGTTTTACACACACACACACCACACGTAAACTTGTTAACGTAAATGGTGAGACATTCCTCTTAGTACTCCTAGAGTACGGGTTAAAATTCATGGTAGTTATAACCACAGTCTCTTGTAGAGAGAACGTGATAGTTGTGTATAGATCTATATAGGTTATACAAACCACACCTGAGCTGCATGCAACAGCTAGACCGGCAGGTCTGGGGTGAAAAGTATCATTATCTTTTTCGACGCCTGAGAAACGTCGTGGCAGGTTCATTAGTCATAGTATGGTTATAGCGACTCACATAGGGAGTTAACAACACATAAAGTTTACGGGGATTTTTCTCAAATCAAAAAGGGTTTTATGTCAATTTAAAATCACTTTTTATATCAATAAGTATGGATAGTACTGTACACTTTCGGTCTTGGAATTAAAGACAACACATCACTTTTGTAAAGAAAATATTTGATTTTTCTTGGTATCACACAATTCATAACAAAGATCG
This sequence comes from Lactuca virosa, assembly GCF_052849685.1. Taxonomy (NCBI): domain Eukaryota; kingdom Viridiplantae; phylum Streptophyta; class Magnoliopsida; order Asterales; family Asteraceae; genus Lactuca; species Lactuca virosa. The sequence continues at coordinate 464,546,932 of NC_136429.1, forward strand.
GTTTCCAAACTCTTCATCTAAAAAGCTTATGAACTCACCACTTAATTATTGACACTTTTTCAAAACTACTTGTATTCTCAGGGAATCAACGAAAACAGGTAATCACAAGCTTTTGAGGATGGAACGCAACGGCGTTGAACAACTATTTTTATATCAGGTTGTAATCAATCATTGAAATATGTAACACTTGAAACCATGTAATTCTTTTCCTTTATATTTATGATTGGTTGTATTGCTTTAATCACTGTTACACACGTTGTTATGATACTATACATGAAGTCCGCCACCCCCGGACATTTCCGCCATCCTTGGTTTGGGGGTGTGACAGATTGGTATCAGAGCATTATTTATAGTGAACTAAGTATATCGAACCACATAAGATATACAAACTATAAATGCATTGGGACTAAAGTCTCTGATTTAAACGGTTTCAAATAACTATACTTTTTTTTTTTTGAAATAAATAGTTTCTTGTTAAAAGTATAAGTGCATACATGCATACCGGTATAGTGTCACGGCTAAGGAAAACACAAAAGTAAAACGAGGAGTTGGACACTAGGAGTAGACCTTGGGATATGTAATCAGACTTAGGATGAATATAACCTGATCAACTATATTTATCCGAAGTGTGACTATTGTATGTCGTGGCATGGTCGTAGTGAGAAACATGCCTAAAAACTTCCCATACAAGAAAGTTGCTAAGAACCAAACATAACATTTAAAAATACTATAGGAGTATTTTGTAATATTATAACTTATGTGAAAACTAAACAGATCCTTAATAATAGGTCTATAGTCACTAAGTGGATACTCTAAAGTTATATATAACTTAGAGATCATAGACTTAGAATCTGTGGTTATTGCCTTACTTCCTTTTCCTTGTTTGGATGTGGACTTAGGGTAGGATCACTTATTCGAAGGTCTATCATATCTTTGTTATATGTAAATAGTATGCACTATGGCATTATAGAAGTAACTAATGAGGATCAAACCCCTATAAGTAATTCTAGGAATACGACTAATATATGCTTCCTATCCCTCCTATTCTCGCACGTATAACATGGCAATATTCTACTTACCAGGCGACTCCTACTTTCCCAACCAAGGAAATGGTGGACGGTTAGGAGAAGAAAACGAAGAAGACCCCGATGAAGAACCCGAGGAAAACGAGGAAGAAGAATCTGAAGATGAGGAAATCAAAATAATGACGAGTGAAGATGAAGACGAGGCAGAATCAGAAAATGAACCGGAAGTGATCAACCCTCCGTGCATAGCCAAGGTTCCCACAAACCGCTTCGACTACATCGGACCTGTGCCCCATTGGCCAACCGTGATCGAGGGTTGGAATCGACAGCAACGACAGCGATCACCATTTGGAGACCAACGAAGTTGCTATGACCTCAACCACGGGGGACCGACTGACAGAGCCCTCCCGGCGAAGACCCGGCAGATCGCGAACATCGGGGATTAAACAGGAGGACTGCAAATAGAGTATGGAAAATGCGCGCTACTACAGACACCACCATCTCACGTACCCGAGACTTGGAAAGAGACTGCTATCCCAGAGACCAACTTCTTAAGAACCTTATCGTCGCTCGGGCGGAGGCAAAAGAGAAACAGGGTAGACGCACGACACTCGAAGAGAGAATGGTTGTAGCCAAGCGTCGATTGGCAGAGCTGCAAGGTGCATCGACTTTGTCTCAGGCATCGCAAGGGACGGATCATCGTGAGTAAAGTTCATACTGCTCACAAGACCTTGTAGATTAGGTTCATGAGTATTCGTTAGTGCTACTCTATTCTAGGTGTAAGCTCAACCCTGCGATTTAAGTGGTTATTCTAATCGGGGGATTTATTTACTGTAAAAACTTTTCCTTACAATGATCTGGTGTAGACCTGCATCGAGGTCAAAATTTTCTCTGAAACCAAAATTACAAGAATCACATTAACAAAAGGGGCTTACGGCAGGCCCATTAGACTCAAAGGTTTATTAAGTCTTACTCATGCAACTAAGCATACATCAAGTCGTCGAAAGAAGGACCTAGCTTGGATCAAATTACAAGGTTTCACTTGGATACAGAACTACTAAAATACATGGGTTTATTATATATAGACTTTCATTATGAATTGCTTTCAGAACACCATAAACACTGAAATACGATACAATTTGAACTAAGATAAACTTAGTTAGCAAACTCACGACGTATAGCCATTCTAAAGACTCGTTATTGTTTCACCTTTAAACATTTTGGTTGAAAGGTGCCTTCTTCGTAGACCTATAGTGTTTGGCAAAAGATAGTAACTAGGATGGGTAAATTTAGCATTCGTACAAAACCTACTTCTACCCATTTCTGTAACTCGATCTCAGGAGTGTTTAGCATGAACACTGAGAATAGTACAACAATGTGCGAAATTTGCATATGTGAATATAAATTGTAAGAATGCACTTGAGATAATCATCCCCACTCACGAAGTCGTTTTTCATCATGAAACAGAATTATGTCTTCACCAAGAGGTAACCAACCAACTAGCAAGGCACCAACCCTGCAGATAGACTTTGCTAGTTTTCAAGCTGCAGTCATGGCAGCCGTGGCAGCCGTCATGGCACAACTCAATGCTAACCACGCCAGTGGGCGTGGAGATGGCGCCAGAAATACTAATCGCGATAACAATCAAGAACACCCGCGGGCGACTACCAACGAAAATGCCTCAGACCACAAACCTAAGAGCAAGAAACGGAAGTTTTGGGACAAAAAGCAGTGTAACTCATCTCAAAAACTTGCTAAAGGACATCGATCCTTGGCTGCTCCTATAATTACGATAGCAGTCACAACTCATGCCTCTACATCAGGCACAACATCTGTCACTCAAGCACCGGATAGACAATATATGGGGACACTTCCAAAGTGTAACAAGTGTAACTACCATCACACAGGAGCTTGCCGGATTCTACAATGTATCAACTGCAACAGGAAAGGACATACCGTCCGCTTCTGTAGGACCCTGACCCAGCACATCGCTTCAACCACCAATACTGGTGTAAATCCAGTATTCTACCTATGCGGTGAAAAGGGACACTTCAAGAGGGACTGTCCAACCGAGAGGAATGACGGAGGAACAGGAGGAGTGTGACAGCCGAACCAGCGAAAGCAACAAGGAACCTTATTAGGACTTTTGGAACGTTTCAAAACAAGAATATTTAAGTACCATATATCTGTAATGTACATGGAATGTTGCTAAGATTATCGTCTTTTAAAATTAGTTGAAATACTCTCTCGTTCAATTAAATCAAAACACTTATGCGCATCGAGCGAACATCTAGAGGCCTGTTAGGGATCATAATATGAAGTATCATCGCTAACTATCAGAACACATATACTACTAGTACTTGTTGCTGCAATACGTATCATCTGCAGTAATAATAACACCGACCAACACAGAACGTACTAACAAGAGGCACAGGATACTCTATCTCCCTAACAAACATTTCATTCGAATACAACTTAACACATGTTTTACTAGGAAGTTTCGATTACGTCATTCGATTTGGATTGGTTTAGTCATCACCGTTCCAATTAAATGTGTTACGGAAAGACCCCTCACCTAACCTCCTGAATATCGAAACCCTCGTCTCTCATAAGTACAAATCCGACACGGACCTCCGCGTCATCTCTCGTTACGGAACCTCGAAGTACTCAAAAGAGGAGTACCACGCCATCCGACTGTTTTACCAAACTCAATTACATACGACCTATACGTACGAGTTAATGATAGATGGACCAGGAATGAGTCCTAGCATGAACTTCGACATAAGGCTACCTAGAAGAGCGAGTGGATGTTCTACCATTCGATTTAGTCTAGTCGCATAAACCGACCTAAAATAGCAGACAAGATGGTGAAAATCCGTTGGAAAGAAAAACAGGAATCAAAAACCACATAGAGAGAGAAGCATGAAACCGCCCTACAAACATAAAAGCAGGCCCTACACGATGATCAGGAGTCATTACCAATACCTCAAGACAGCTAAAAGCGTATGAATTCGGCTAGACCACACGTGACCCAGAACTAGGAACGATAGTGTTCACCCCAGAAGATTGGAAGCGACATCCATACGACGCAAAGATGCAAAAGTTTTCATCGGTCATAAGAGCATTCGGTATATTCTCGACCGAAAAGAACTTTTCCTGATTCAAGGATGATGGGTAGAACTACTAAGCGAATAGGAGTACTAGATTCTCCATTGTCTGAGCAAGGCCAATAAGGTGGCAAATACCTTGTACAGAAAGGAATACTCGTGCTGCCAAGTAAGGTCATTGGCAATGACAATCCATCCATTCCTGTCTATGCAAATCAGGAGAACTCGAACTAGAGACCATGAAACCAGAGTATGCGATGGGTGAAAACTTATGAGGAATGAATAAGAACCTAGAAGTCAAGAGTGACGGGGCTCGGTACCTCCAGAATCGAAATCCGGACACCAAAGTTTAGTGGATTCAGGGACGTTGTCACGAACGAAGCACACAAAACTCGCCACTCAGTCCATCTAGGTCCAGAAAAGATGTATCTGGACCTTAAGAAACAATATTGGTGGCCGAACATGAAAGCCGACATCGCTACATATGTAGACAGTATCTGACTTGTGCCAAGGTCAAGGTAGAATAACAGAAGCCTTCATGTTTCCTACAACAACCAGTGACAACCGAAAGGAACTGGGAGCGGCTAACCATGGACTTCATAACCAAGTTACCCAAGAGATTGGGTGGTCTCGATACCATTTGGATAATCGTCGACAGACTGGCCGAATTCGCGCACTTCCTACCAATCAAAGAAACCGAAAGGATGGAGAAATTTACTAGGACGTACATCAAAGAGACTATACGACTGCATGGTGTGTCAATATCCATTATCTTTGTCAGAGATAGGAGATTCATTTCGCGCTACTGGCAACCCTTGCAGAGACTAGGTTAGACTTGAATATGGTCTACTACCTATAATCCGACGAACAGAGCAAAAGAAACTATTCAAACCTTGGAAGACATGCTAATAGCTTGGGCGATTGACTTTGCTAAAGCGTGGGAATGCCCACTTACCACTCATTGAATTTCCAACAACAACAACAATCACCCTAACATCAAGGTCGCTCCGTTCGAAGATCTCTAAATCAGCAAGGGAAATCACCACTGCGTTGGGCTGAAGTAGGAGATACGCAGCTAGCGAAGGAGCAAGTCCCTAACAACATCCTATATGGCCCGAAACCATAAGGGAGACAACGGAAAAGATCCTACAAATTCGAGACCGACAAAAGAGCTATGCAGATAAGCGACTCAAACCCTTGGAATTCCAGGTTGGGGACCATGTACTACTGAAGGTCTAACCGTGGAAAAGAACGATACGTTTTGGTAAACGTGGGAAACTAAATCCAAGATACATCGGGCCATTTGAAATACTTTCCAGAATTGGCCACTGACGTACAACTTCGACTGCCACGAGAACTTAATAACGTACACCCGACCTCCCACGTATCAAACTTAAAGAAGTGTCTATCCGACGAGACTCTTGTAATACCACTCGACGAAATCAAAATCAACGAGAGTCTCCACTTCGTAGAAGAACCGGTTGAAATCATGGATCGGCAAATAAAGAGAACGAAACAAAGTCGCATTCCTACTGTGAAGGTCCGTTGGATCATAAAACTATGACCCGAGTTCACCTGGGAATGCGAAGACCGGATGAAACAAAAATACCCGCATCTTTTCCCTAACTCTTGAAGTCCCAGTTGAAACGTTAATTTCGGGACGAAATTCCTTCTAACGGGGGGATGATGTGACAACCGTGAATTTCTGGTCAAGTCAAAGTCAAATAAAGTCAACAAGTCAAACCGGTCAACTCAAGTAACCTTTGTATATTAGGGTTTACCTTATGTTTACTATTGTACAACGCACCATCGAAATTAAAAGCATCGCTTAGAAGTTTCACGTGTTCAGAAAATCTACACCCAAATTAGGGTAAGTGATGGAACTACTCGATAAAACATTAATACATACCCTTCGGGGGCGTATAACATTCATAACAAGGCTTAACGGGGTTTACACACCTTGCGTAGCAAAGCTAAACATCCAAAAAGGTCTCAAACGAAGTCTCTCTCAAATCTCTCTTGCTCCATCTCTCACTACCAGAAATCTCTCCTAAATCTCTCCAAGCATGTGAAATCTCTCCTAAATCTCTCTCTGTATGATAAATCTCTCCAAGTATGTGAAATCTCTCCCAAATCTCTCTCGGTATGAGAAATCTCTCCAAGAATTTGAAATCTCTCCCAAATCTCTCTCTGTATGAGAAATCTCTCCAAGTATGTGAAATCTCTACCAAATCTCTCTCTGTATGAGAAATCTCTCCAAGAATGTGAAATCTCTCCCAAATCTCTCTCTGTATGAGAAATCTCTCCAAGAATGTGAAATCTCTCCCAAATCTCTCTCTGTATGAGAAATCTCTCCAAGTATGTGAAATCTCTCCCAAATCTCTCTCTGTATGAGAAATCTCTCCAAGAATGTGAAATCTCTCCCAAATCTCTCTCTGTATGAGAAATCTCTTCAAGAGTGTGAAATCCCTCCCAAATCTCTCTCGAAATCTCTCTCAACTGTTTATAATCACTCGGGGCATCCCGACCCTCGAATTAGACGAAAACATCTCGAAAACGGAAGTCTACGCGAAAAACAGCCTTAAGGAGCCGAAACCTCTTAAGGAGCCGAAACCTCTTAAGTAGCCGAACCCTCTTAAGAAGCCGGACCCTCTTAAGGAGCTGAACCCTCTTAAGGAGTAGAAACCTCTTAAGGAGCCGAAACCTCTTAAGGAGCCGAACCCTCTTAAGTAGCCTCTTAGGAACCGAACTTGTCAGAAGCGAATTACACCCTCTCGGACCAAAGCTCAGCAGACCGAACCGAGACCTCGGACCTTCGGTCCCTCCCCCTCGCACCTTCGGTCCCCTCCTCTTCCTCTCGGTTCCTTCCTTCCCTTCTCTCGGTTCTCACTCTCTTAGAGCCGAACCTCGCAGGTTCGGTCCATATTGCCGGTTTTTGACCCAAACTTCGTTTTAAGCTCGTTTTTCGTGATTTTAACGCGGGATTTTCACCCAAACTCGTATTTTAACATAATAAACCCTAAATATCCATATTTTAATTATATTTTGGGGGAAAATCCTTGCCTAAGAATAAAATCTAGTAGGTAAGATTTATGGGTGGAGTATTGACTTACCCTTTGCGTAAAGACACAAGTTACCTCCCATACCCACCCCAAGACCATCCCCAGTTACTATTTTACCATACCTGGTCATTTCATTGTCCTTTTTCCCCACTCTTTCCAGCCAAGTACCTTGTCACAAGGATAGAAAAACCCTTATCTCTCCTCCCACTTTATTCACTCTTTCTCAAGGAGAACAAACACATCTTTTTCACTTTCTCTATCTAAAATTCGAGATTCAAAGGCTAGTCTTTAGTTTTTCCTCCACATTTGGTAAGTATCTTCCTCCTACACTTAGATATTCTACTATCCTTCATCCAAATCATGGATTGCTTACACAAATATCGTCATAATTATTGTTAGATCTTCAAATCTTCAAGCATCTCCCAAGTGTTCTTGAGTTGCACACTTCGTTTCTTCATCATCCATCTATTGAAATCACTCAAGGTGAGTTCATACCCCTACATTTTCATGTTTTCTTCAAGTTTTAGGGGGGGGGGGAATACAAGTTAAAACACCAAAAACTTAACTAAACCCAAACAACAGCTTTCATCAGAAAAGTTGAGTCTTATTCACAGACTGTTTTGACTATCTTAAACTTAATATCTTTCAAAACTGTTTAATATGCAATTAGTTCAGGTTCATACCTTTAAAATGACTACTTGCACATATCCATATGATTTTTCTACGATTTATGGTGATTTTTACAAAACTACCTATCATTTCAGTAACAAATTCGGACCCGTCTGTGAATATGAACATTTTAGAAAAAGTTAAAGACTTCTAAAAATCTTAATAAAAATTATGAATAAACTAGACACATTTTCTAAACTCTCAGAATTTACGAATTCAGCATTCGACTTCGCATGATTTTTTATGATTTTTCTAAAACTATTGCAGAAAGGTTAAAAACTAGTTAACAGCTTACAAGTTTCATAACACTTTGTAGTATGTTGAGCAAAGTGTATAACAATAAGTTCTAAATATTGAATGTATTTTCTTGTTAGTTTATCATCATAAACTGAAATTTAGTCATTCATGATAAGGATTCTTCATTCATTTCGAACACATACAATAAACTATAATAGACATAGTTTATGGATTTTTACTACATGGAAAAGTTTACACCATATACAAAGACGATTTCTACCATTACAAAACGTTTTGATAAGCTATAATAGGTATAGTTTATGTTTCCATTAACACAACAAACACAGTTCAAAAGGTTTTATTCCCACAGAAAAAGGTTTTACACACACACACACCACACGTAAACTTGTTAACGTAAATGGTGAGACATTCCTCTTAGTACTCCTAGAGTACGGGTTAAAATTCATGGTAGTTATAGCCACAGTCTCTTGTAGAGAGAACGTGATAGTTGTGTATAGATCTATATAGGTTATACAAACCACACCTGAGCTGCATGCAACAGCTAGACCGGCAGGTCTGGGGTGAAAAGTATCATTATCTTTTTCGACGCCTGAGAAACGTCGTGGCAGGTTCATTAGTCATAGTATGGTTATAGCGACTCACATAGGGAGTTAACAACACATAAAGTTTACGGGGATTTTTCTCAAATCAAAAAGGGTTTTATGTCAATTTAAAATCACTTTTTATATCAATAAGTATGGATAGTACTGTACACTTTCGGTCTTGGAATTAAAGACAACACATCACTTTTGTAAAGAAAATATTTGATTTTTCTTGGTATCACACAATTCATAACAAAGATCGGTTTCCAAACTCTTCATCTAAAAAGCTTATGAACTCACCAACTTAATTATTGACACTTTTTCAAAACTACTTGTATTCTCAGGGAATCAGCGAAAACAGGTAATCACAAGCTTTTGAGGATGGAACGCTACGGCGTTGAACAACTATTTTTATATCATGTTGTAATCAATCATTGAAATATGTAACACTTGAAACCATGTAATTCTTTTCCTTTATATTTATGATTGGTTGTATTGCACTGATCACTGTTACACACGTTGTTATGATACTATACATGAAGTCCGCCACCCCCGGACGTTTCCGCCATCCTTGGTTTGGGGGTGTGACAGATTGGTATCAGAGCATTGTTTATAGTGAACTAAGTATATCGAACCACATAAGATATACAAACTATAAATGCATTAGGACTAAAGTCTCTGATTTAAACGATTTCAAATAACTATACTTTTTTTTTTGAAATAAATAGTTTCTTGTTAAAAGTATAAGTGCATACATGCATACCGGTATAGTGTCACGGCTAAGGAAAACACAAAAGTAAAAGGAGGAGTTGGACACTAGGAGTAGACCTTGGGATATGTAATCAGACTTAGGATGAATATAACCTGATCAACTATATTTATCCGAAGTGTGACTATTGTATGTCGTGGCATGGTCGTAGTGAGAAACAAGCCTAAAAACTTCCCATACAAGAAAGTTGCTAAGAACCAAACATAACATTTAAAAATACTATAGGAGTATTTTGTAATATTATAACTTATGTGAAAACTAAACAGATCCTTAATAATAGGTCTATAGTCACTAAGTGGATACTCTAAAGTTATATATAACTTAGAGATCATAGACTTAGAATCTGTGGTTATTGCCTTACTTCCTTTTCCTTGTTTGGATGTGGACTTAGGGTAGGATCACTTATTCGAAGGTCTATCATATCTTTGTTATATGTAAATAGTATGCACTATGTCATTATAGAAGTAACTAATGAGGATCAAACCCCTATAAGTAATTCTAGGAATACGACTAATATATGCTTCCTATCCCTCCTATTCTCGCACGTATAACATGGCAATATTCTACTTACCAGGCGACTCCTACTTTCCCAACCAAGGAAATGGTGGACGGTTAGGAGAAGAAAACGAAGAAGACCCCGATGAAGAACCCGAGGAAAACGAGGAAGAAGAATCTGAAGATGAGGAAATCAAAATAATGACGAGTGAAGATGAAGATGAGGCAGAATCAGAAAATGAACCGGAAGTGATCAACCCTCCGTGCATAGCCAAGGTTCCCACAAACCGCTTCGACTACATCGGACCTGTGCCCCATTGGCCAACCGTGATCGAGGGTTGGAATCGACAGCAACGACAGCGATCACCATTTGGAGACCAACGAAGTTGCTATGACCTCAACCACGGGGGACCGACTGACAGAGCCCTCCCGACGAAGACCCGGCATATCGCGAACATCGGGGATTAAACAGGAGGACTGCAAATAGAGTATGGAAAATACGCGCTACTACAGACGCCACCATCTCACGTACCCGAGACTTGGAAAGAGACTGCTATCCCAGAGACCAACTTCTTAAGAACCTTATCGCCGCTCGGGCGGAGGCAAAAGAGAAACAGGGTAGACGCACGGCACTCGAAGAGAGAATGGTTGTAGCCAAGCGTCGATTGGCAGAGCTGCAAGGTGCATCGACTTTGTCTCAGGCATCGCAAGGGACGGATCGTCGTGAGTAAAGTTCATACTGCTCACAAGACCTTGTAGATTAGGTTCATGAGTATTCGTTAGTGCTACTCTATTCTATGTGTAAGCTCAACCCTGCGATTTAAGTGGTTATTCTAATCGGGGGATTTATTTACTGTAAAAACTTTTCCTTACAATGATCTGGTGTAGACCTGCATCGAGGTCAAAATTTTCTCTGAAACCAAAATTACAAGAATCACATTAACAAAAGGGGCTTACGGCAGGCCCATTAGACTCAAAGGTTTATTAAGTCTTACTCATGCATCTAAGCATACATCAAGTCGTCAAAAGAAGGACCTAGCTTGGATCAAATTACAAGGTTTCACTTGGATACAGAACTACTAAAATACATGGGTTTATTATATATATACTTTCATTATGAATTTCTTTCAGAACACCATAAACACTGAAATACGATACAATTTGAACTAAGATAAACTTAGTTAGCAAACTCGCGACGTATAGCCATTCTAAAGACTCGTTATTGTTTCACCTTTAAACATTTTGGTTGAAAGGTTCCTTCTTCGTAGACCTATAGTGTTTGGGCAAAGATAGTAACTAGGATGGGTAAATTTAGCATTCGTATAAAACCTACTTCTACCCATTTCCGTAACTCGATCTCAGGAGTGTTTAGCATGAACACTGAGAATAGTACAACAATGTGCGAAATTTGCATATGTGAATATAAATTGTAAGAATGCACTTGAGATAATCATCCCCATTCACGAAGTGGTTTTTCATCATGAAACAGAATTATGTCTTCACCAAGAGGTAACCAACCAACTAGCAAGGCACCAACCCTGCAGATAGACTTTGCTACTTTTCAAGCTGCAGTCATGGCAGCCATGGCAGCCGTCATGGCGCAACTCAATGCTAACCACGCCAGTGGGCGTGGAGATGGCGCCAGAAATACTAACCGCGATAACAATCAAGAACACCCGTGGGCGACTACCAACGAAAATGCCTCAGACCACAAACCTAAGAGCAAGAAACGGAAGTTTTGGGACAAAAAGCAGTGTAACTCATCTCAAAAACTTGCTAAAGGACAGCGATCCGTGGCTGCTCCTATAATTACGATAGCAGTCACAACTCATGCCTCGACATCAGGCACAACATCTGTCACTCAAGCACCGGACAGACAATATATGGGGACACTTCCAAAGTGTAACAAGTGTAACTACCATCACACAGGAGCTTGCCGGATTCTACAATGTATCAACTGCAACAGGAAAGGACATACCGTCCGCTTCTGTAGGACCCTGACCCAGCACATCGCTTTGACCACCAATACTGGTGTAAATCCAGTATTCTACCTATGCGGTGAAAAGGGACACTTCAAGAGGGACTGTCCAACCGAGAGGAATGACGGAGGAACAGGAGGAGTGTGACAACCGAACCAGCGAAAGCAACAAGGAACCTTATTAGGACTTTTGGAACGTTTCAAAACAAGAATATTTAAGTACCATATATCTGTAATGTACATGGAATGTTGCTAAGATTATCGTCTTTTAAAATTAGTTGAAATACTCTCTCGTTCAATTAAATCAAAACACTTATGCGCATCGACCGAACATCTAGAGGCCTGTTAGGGATCATAATATGAAGTATCATCGCTAACTATTAGAACACGTATACTACCAGTACTTGTTGCTGCAATACGAATCATCTGCAGTAATAATAACACCGACCAACACAGAACGTACTAACAAGAGGCACAAAATACTCTATCTCCCTAATAAACATTTCATTCGAATACAACTTAACACATGTTTTACTAGGAAGTTTCGATTACGTCATTCGATTTGGATTGGTTTAGTCATCACCGTTCCAATTAAATGTGTTACGGAAAGACCCCTCACCTAACCTCCTGAATATCGAAACCCTCATCTCTCATAAGCACAAATCCGACACGGACCTCCGCGTCATCTCTCGTTACGGAACCTCGAAGTACTCAAGAGAGGAGTACCACGCCATCCGATTGTTTTACCAAACTCAATTACATACGACCTATACGTACGAGTTAATGATAGATGGACCAGGAATGAGTCCTAGCATGAACTTCAACATAAGGCTACCCAGAAGAGCGAGTGGATGTTCTACCATTCGATTTAGTCTAGTCGCATAAACCGACCTAAAACAGCAGACAAGATGGTGAAAATCCGTTGGAATGAAAAACAGGAATCAAAAATCACATAGAGAGAGAAGCAAGAAACCGCCCTCCAAATATAAAAGCAGGCCCTACGCAATGATCAGGAGTCATTACCAATACCTCAAGACAGTTAAAAGCGTATGAAGTCGGCTAGACCACACGTGACCCAGAACTAGGAACGGTAGTGTTCACCCCAGAAGATTGGAAGCGACATCCATACGACGCAAAGATGCAAAAGTTTTCATCGGTCATAAGAGCATTCGGTATATTCTCGACCGAAAAGAACTTTTCCTGATTCAAGGACGATGGGTAGAACTACTAAGCGAATAGGAGTACTAGATTGTCCATTGTCTGAGCAAGGCCAATAAGGTGGCAAATACCTTGTACATAAAGGAATACTCGTGCTGCCAAGTAAGGTCATTGGCAATGACAATCCATCCATTCCTGTCTATGCAAATCAGGAGAACTCGAACTAGAGACCTTGAAACCAGAGTATGCGATGGGTGAAAACTTATGAGGAATGAATAAGAACCTAGAAGTCAAGAGTGACGGGGCTCGGTACCTCCAGAATCGAAATCCGGACACCAAAGTTCAGTGGATTCAGGGACGTTGTCACGAACGAAGCACACAAAACTCGCCACTCAGTCCATCTAGGTCCAGAAAAGATGTATCTGGACCTTAAGAAACAATATTGGTGGCCGGACATGAAAGCCGACATCGCTACATATGTGGACAGTAACTGACTTGTGCCAAGGTCAAGGTAGAATAACAGAAGCCTTCATGTTTCCTACAACAACCAGTGACAACCGAAAGGAACTGGGAGCGGCTAACCATGGACTTCATAACCAAGTTACCCAAGAGATTGGGTGGTCTCGATACCATTTGGATAATCGTCGACAGACTGGCCGAATTCGCGCACTTCCTACCAATCAAAGAAACTGAAAGGATGGAGAAATTTACTAGGACGTACATCAAAGAGACTATACGACTGCATGGTGTGTCAATATCCATTATCTCTGTCAGAGATAGGAGATTCATTTCGCGCTACTGGCAACCCTTGCAGAGACTAGGTTAGACTTGAGTATGGTCTACTACCTATAATCCGACGAACAGAGCAAAAGAAACTATTCAAACCTTGGAAGACATGCTAATAGCTTGGGCGATTGACTTTGCTAAAGCGTGGGAATGCCCACTTACCACTCATTGAATTTCCAACAACAACAACAATCACCCTAACATCAAGGTCGCTCCGTTCGAAGATCTCTAAATCAGCAAGGGAAATCACCACTGCGTTGGGCTGAAGTAGGAGATACACAGCTAGCGAAGGAGCAAGTCCCTAACAACATCCTATATGGCCCGAAACCATAAGGGAGACAACGGAAAAGATCCTACAAATTCGAGACCGACAAAAGAGCTATGCAGATAAGCGACTCAAACCCTTGGAATTCCAGGTTGGGGACCATGTACTACTGAAGGTCTAACCGTGGAAAAGAACGATACGTTTTGGTAAACGTGGGAAACTAAATCCGAGATACATCGGGCCATTTGAAATACTTTCCAGAATTGGCCACTGGCGTACAACTTCGACTGCCACGAGAACTTAATAACGTACACCCGACCTCCCACGTATCAAACTTAAAGAAGTGTCTATCCGACGAGACTCTTGTAATACCACTCGACGAAATCAAAATCAACGAGAGTCTCCACTTCGTAGAAGAACCGGTTGAAATCATGGATCGGGAAATAAAGAGAACGAAACAAAGTCGCATTCCTACTGTGAAGGTCCGTTGGATCATAAAACCCGAGTTCACCTGGGAATGCGAAGACCGGATGAAACAAAAATACCCGCATCTTTTCCCTAACTCTTGAAGTCCCAGTTGAAACGTTAATTTCGGGACGAAATTCCTTCTAACGGGGGGATGATGTGACAACCGTGAATTTCTGGTCAGGTCAAAGTCAAATAAAGTCAAAAAGTCAAACCGGTCAACTCAAGTAACCTTTGTATATTAGGGTTTACCTTATGTTTACTATTGTACAACGCACCATCGAAATGAAAAGCATCGCTTAGAAGTTTCACGTGTTCAGAAAATCTACACCCAAATTAGGGTAAGTGATGGAACAACTCGATAAAACATTAATACATACCCTTCGGGGGCGTATAACATTCATAACAAGGCTTAACGGGGTTTACACACCTTGCGTAGCAAAGCTAAACATCCAAAAAGGTCTCAAACGAAGTCTCTCTCAAATCTCTCTTGCTCCATCTCTCGCTACCAGAAATCTCTCCCAAATCTCTCCAAGCGTGTGAAATCTCTCCTAAATCTCTCTCTGTATGATAAATCTCTCCAAGTATGTGAAATCTCTCCTAAATCTCTCTCTGTATGAGAAATCTCTCCAAGAATTTGAAATCTCTCCCAATTCTCTCTCTGTATGAGAAATCTCTCCAAGTATGTGAAATCTCTACCAAATCTCTCTCTGTATGAGAAATCTCTCCAAGAATGTGAAATCTCTCCCAAATCTCTCTCTGTATGAGAAATCTCTCCAAGAATGTGAAATCTCTCCCAAATCTCTCTATGTATGAGAAATCTCTCCAAGTATGTGAAATCTCTCCCAAATCTCTCTCTGTGTGAGAAATCTCTCCAAGAATGTGAAATCTCTCCCAAATCTCTCTCTGTATGAGAAATCTCTCCAAGTGTGTGAAATCTCTCCCAAATCTCTCTCTGTATGAGAAATCTCTCCAAATCACTCGGGGCACCCCGACCCTCAAATTAGACCAAAACAGCTCGAAAACGGAAGTCTTCGCGAAAAACAGTCTTAAGGAGCCGAAACCTCTTAAGGAGCCGAAACCTCTTAAGTAGCCA
The DNA here is from genome assembly GCF_052849685.1 of Lactuca virosa. Classification (NCBI taxonomy): domain Eukaryota; kingdom Viridiplantae; phylum Streptophyta; class Magnoliopsida; order Asterales; family Asteraceae; genus Lactuca; species Lactuca virosa. Next base: position 464,562,646 of record NC_136429.1, read on the forward strand.
AACCCTCTTAAGGAGCCGAACCCTCTTAAGGAGCCGAAACCTCTTAAGGAGTCGAACCCTCTTAAGGAGCCGAAACCTCTTAAGGAGCCGAACCCTCTTAAGGAGCCGAAACCTCTTAAGGAGCCGAACCCTCTTAAGGAGCCTCTTAGGAACCGAACTTGTCAGAAGCGCATTACACCCTCTCAGACCAAAGCTCAGCAGACCGAACTTTTAACGCAGGATTTTCACCCAAACTCGTATTTTAACATAATAAACCCTAAATATCCATATTTTAATTATATTTTGGGGGAAAATCTTTGCCTAAGAATAAAATCTAGTAGGTAAGATTTATGGGTGGAGTGTTGACTTACCCTTTGCGCAAACACACAAGTTACCTCCCATACCCACCCCAAGACCATCCCCAGTTACTATTTTACCATACCTGGTCATTTCATTGTCCTTTTTCCCCACTCTTTCCAGCCAAGTACCTTGTCACAAGGATAGAAAAACCCTTATCTCTCCTCCCACTTTATTCACTCTTTCTCAAGGAGAACAAACACATCTCTTTCACTTTCTCTGTCTAAAATTCAAGATTCAAAGGCTAGTCTTGAGTTTTTCCTCCACATTTGGTAAGTATCTTCCTCCTACACTTATATATTCTACTATCCTTCATCCAAATCATGGATTGCTTACACAAATATCGTCATAATTATTGTTAGATCTTCAAATCTTCAAGCATCTCCCAAGTGTTCTTGAGTTGAACACTTCTTTTCTTCATCATCCATCTATTGAAATCACTCAAGGTGAGTTCATACCCCTACATTTTCATGTTTTTCTTCAAGTTTTAGGGGGGAATACAAGTTAAAACACCAAAAACTTAACTAAACTCAAACAACAACTTTCATCAGAAAAGTTGAGTCTTATTCACCGACAGTTTTGACTATCTTAAACTTAATATATTTCAAAACTGTTTAATATGCAATTAGTTCAGATTCATACCTTTAAAATGACTACTTGCACATCTCCATATGATTTTTCGACGATTTATGGTGATTTTTACAAAACTTCCTATCATTTCAGAAACAAATTCGGACCCGTCTGTGATTTTTACAAAACTTCCATAGTCTCAGAATTTACGGATTCAGCGTTCGACTTCGCATGATTTTTTATGATTTTTCTAAAACAGTGCAGAAAGGTTAAAAACTAGTTAACAGCTTACAACTTTCATAACACTTTGTAGTATGTTGAGTAAAGTGTATAACAATAAGTTCTAAATATTGAATGTATTTTCTTGTTAGTTTATCATCATAAACTGAAATTTAGTCATTCATGATAAGGATTCTTCATTCATTTCGAACACATATAATAAACTATAATAGGCATAGTTTATAGATTTTTACTACATGGAAAAGTTTACATCATATACAAAGAGGATTTCTACCATTACATAACGTTTTGATAAGCTATAATAGGTATAGTTTATGTTTCCATTAACACAACAAACACAGTTCGGAAGGTTTTATTCCCGCAGAAAAAGGTTTTACACACACACACCACATGTAAACTTGTTAACGTAAATTGTGAGACATTCTTCTTAGTACTCCTAGAGTACGGGTTAAAATTCCTGGTAGTTATAACCAGAGTCTCTTATAGGGAGAACGTGATAGTTGTGTATAGATCTATATTGGGTTTGACAAACCACACCTGAGCTGCATGCAACAGCTAGACCGGCAGGTCTGGGGTGACAACTGTCATTATCTTTTTCGACGCCTGAGAAACGTCGTGGCAGGTTCATTAGTCATAGTATGGTTATAGCGACTCACATAGGGAGTTGACAACACATAAAGTTTACGGGGATTTTTCTCAAATCAATAAGGGGTTTATGTCAATTTAAAATCACTTTTTATATCAATAAGTATGGATAGTACTGTACACTTTCAGTCTTGGAATTAAAGACAACACATCACTTTTGTAAGGAAAATATTTGATTTTTCTTGGTATCACACAATTCATAACAAAGATCAGTTTCCAAACTCTTCATCTAAAAAGCTTATGAACTCACCAACTTAACTGTCGACACTTTTTCAAAACTACTTGTATTCTCAGGGAATCAGCGAAACCAGGTAATCACAAGCTTTTGAGGATGGAACGCTACAACGTTGAACAACTATTTTTATATCATGTTGTAATCAATCATTGAAATATGTAACACTTCAAACCATGTAATTCTTTTCATTTATATTTATGATTGGTTGTATTGCTTTGATCACTGTTACACACGTTGTTATGATACTATACATGAAGTCCGCCACCCCCGGACGTTTCCGCCATCCTTGGTTTGGGGGTGTGACAAATCTGGTCAAGGCCCATTGGACTGCGCTCAAGAACTTTCTCAAGTACCTGCAGAGGACTAAGGACTGGGTCCTTACCCTCGGTGGGAGTGATGACTTGAGAGTGGTGGGGTATAGCGATGCTAGCTTTTAGACCGACAGGGATAATTTCCGCTCTCAGTTAGGCTAGGTCTTTACCCTAAACGGAGGAGGAATAACTTGGAAAAGTTCCAAGCAGGAGACAGTAGCTGATTCAACTTTAGAATTTGAGTACATAGAAGCAAGCGAGGCGGAGAAGGAGGCTATATGGTTGAAGAACTTCATTGGAGACGTTGGAGTTGTACCTGCTATAAAGGAGCCTATGGAGATATTTTGTGACAGCGAGAGTGCAGTTGCCTTAGCCAAGGAACCAAGGGATCACGGCAAATCCAGGCATATCGACAGAAAATACCACTTCATTAGACATCGAATAGAAGAGGGACTCCTCGTGGCAAAGAGGGTATCATCAGATGAGAACCCAACAGATCCCCTCACGAAGGGACTGAGTAGGTTTAAGCATTTACATCATGCGAGGCACATTCGGCTGAAGGATGATATTAGTTTTAATGATTAGATAGCTTTCGAAACTTGTAATAGTTGAAATGTAATTGACATTTTATGTTTAAATAAAAGGTGTTTTTTATTTACAAGTATGGTAATGTCTTGTGTCAATCATTTACTATTGTTTCACTTTGCTTGTTTTGACTTCCAGAATAATTATATTATTCAAACTATCTACAGTCGCTCATACGTTGGAAGTGGGTATTGAATCAAGACTGTCATGAATTTAGTTTGTATATTTGTCTGAATGGTATTAGACATAGCAAAGTTTGATGCAACATTCATGAGTGCTCATAAGGTCTGGGTATTGGATTCAACCCGTGCTCACTTGTATCACTTCATGGAATTTATGTCGAGTGATCATGAGACAATAATATCATATAAGTCTTCAAACCTAGATATATGATTTGTTGTCTATGAATTGGTTGTACATTGATAGTACGAAAACGCATCGGTAACTCGATGTTATAAAACGTGTTGTTGTGTATGATTCAATGAATAGTTAGTACAACCATATACTGTTGAAGTTTATCTGTTCCTTTTAGTCCTTGGAGGATTAAAAACGATATCTTGGGCCCCTCGATGATTTTGTTTTGACTTATGTGTCGGGCTCGGTCAAAACTAAATTGATGTGTTCGATTAAGTTCTATGTCAAACAAATCGGAAATCGGGAAACAAACTGCTGGACAATAAGTATGACGTTGTTCCATGTATTTTTCCGGCTGATATCTTGAACATAGGATTATATGATCACTTATCTAAAATGGAGCGTCTCGTTTCGACAGAGGCATTTAAGAGCTATGATTGCTAGTCGGTGTTTTAAGTCGTACTTGCAGTTATAGTTATTAGACTTATCCAAGTGGGAGACTGTTGGATTTAGTGTCTATGCCCATAACTATAATTTGTATGTACTTGACCCGAGAGTAGCATGGTCCATTTGGGTTGCATGGCACCGAAACGATCTGAAGGATGGGCTTTTGAGAATAGGATATATATGATTTATTAATATATTATAAGTTCTAATATATTAAAATAAAATCATATTATTTAAATTGTATTGATCAAGAATTAGTTTGAAATTAATTTTGTGATCAAAAGAGACTAATTAAATAAATGGGGGCTGATTGTGTAAATCATTCATTCTTATATAGTGGGCTTATGATCCATAATCCTTTATGTTGGGCTAAACCCATGTGGTGACCCATGGATACTTCATTGAGGTTAAAACCCATGGAGCATGAGGAATATGGAAAGTCATGCACATTAGGATTTTCATGGTGTAACCCTAGTTGTGTCACACTATACATGAAGGGTTTTGAGCATTCTAACACTCCTATGGTGTACATGCAACCCTAGAAACGTTGCATCTATGTTTTCTCTATTATACATGCAAATTTGATTTTCCAAGGTTCTCAACCTAACTAGCATGTTATGGGGTACTTGTAATTTAAAACCTTAGTAGAATAACATACCTTTTCTTGTGGTTGATTGCTTGGAGCTTCAAGAGCCTAGCACCAATAATGTGGATGCCTCAAGTGGAATCACAAATCACGAAACCAACTTGGAAGCCTTAAGAGAATAATATGCACTTGTAGAAATCAGAACAGCTTTTATCTCACACACACTAGTGCCATTTCATGTGCCAAAGACCTCTTTATATAGTATGGTGGATTAGGGTTACATCCATGTAAACCCTAATACCCATGACCTTTCATTTCCATAGGATCCATGGGTTAAAAACTCCATGGACTGTGCATGCAAGCTTAGCCCATCCTAAATGAACATTGTCCCATTCTATATATATAAGAGTTCATATTTAATTAGTCTCTCTTGATCACCAAATTAATTCCAAATTAATTCTTGATCAATACTAATTAAATAATATGATTTCATATTAATATATTATAACTTATAATATATTAATAAATCATAAATATACTATTTTCAAAAGATTATCCATACAAATTGTTTCGGTGAAGTGCAACCCAAATGGACCATGCCGGGTCGGGTCAAGTACATACCGAATATAGTTACGGACTTAGACACCTTATCCAACAGTCTCCCACTTGGATAAGTCTGATAACTATAGTTGCAAGTATGACTTCAGGAACCGACCGACAATCGTAGCTCTTAAAACTCTGTTGAACTATGAAGTGTCATTTTAGATAAGTCATCATATAATCCTCTGTTCTAGATATCAGCCGGACAAATACACAGAACAATGTCATACTTATTGTCCAACAGTTTATTTCCCAATTTCCGATTTGTTTGACATAAAACTAAACTGAACACATCAATTCAGTTCTGACAGGGCCCAGCACATAGGTCAAAACAAAATCATCGAGGGGCCCAAATATTGCTTTTAATCCTCCAAGGACTAAAAGAAACAGATAAACTTCGACTAATATGCTTGTACTAACTATTTGTTGAATTATACACAAAGACACGTTTTATAACATCAAGTTACTGATGCGTTTTCGTGCAATCAATGCACAACCAACTCATAGTCAACAACTCATATCTCTAGGTTTTAAGACTTATATGATATTATCGTCTCACGATCACTCAAGATAAATTCCATGAAGTGGTACAAGTGATCGTGGGTTTAATCCAATACTCAGAACTTATGAGCACTCATGAATGTTTTAGCAAGTTTTGCTATGTCCAACACTTTAGACATCTACAAGCTAGATTTTTGACAGTCTTGATTCATACCTACTTCCAAAGTATGACTGATTGTGGAGAGTTTGAATAAAGTAATTATTCTGAAGTCAAAACATGCAAAGTTGAAACAATAGTAAACGATTGACACAAGATAGCAACACCTTACTTATAAATAAAGAACAAATTTTATTTAATCATCAAATGTCAATTACATTTTACAGGTTTCAGAAATAGCTATCTAATATGTAAAACTAATATCATCCTTCAGCCCGATGCGCCTCGCATGCTGCAAATCCCTAACCCTGGTCAGTCCCTTCGTGAGGCGATCTGTTGGGTTCTCTTCTGACGATACCCTCTTTGCCACGAGGAGTCCTTCTTCTATCTTGTGTCTTATGAAGTGATATTTTCTGTCAATGTGTCTGGAGTTGCCATGAACTCTCGGTTCCTTGGCTAAGGCAACCGCACTATTGCTGTCACAGAAAATCTCCGTAGGATCCTTTATAGCTGGTACAACTCCAAGGTCTCCGATGAAGTTCCTCAGCCATATCGCCTCCTTCGCCGCTTCACTCGTTGCTATGTACTCTGATTCACATGTCGAATCAGCTACCGTCTCCTGCTTGGAACTATTCTAGGTAATTCCTCCTCCATTCATGGTAAAGACCCAGCCCGACTCAGAGCGGAAATTATGCCTATCAGTGTGAAAGCTAGCGTCACTATACCCCACTACTCTCAAGTCATCACTCCCACTAAGGGTAAGGACCCAGTCCTTAGTCCTCCGTAGGTACTTGATAATGTTCTTCACCCCAGTCCAGTGAGCCTTGCCAGGATTCCCCTGATATCTGCTGACCATGCTCAAAGTAAAGGCCACATCAGGGCGGGTACAAGTCATACCATACATGATCGATCCAACAGCGGAAGCATATGGTAATCGACTCATCTCAACTATCTCGGCCTCTGTACTCGGACTCTGAGCCTTGCTCAGTTTGGAATTGCTTTGGATCGGTAAATCACCTTTCTTGGAATTTTGCATGTTGAACCTTTTCAAAACCTTATCCAAGTAGGTGCTCTGACTAAGTCCAATTAGTCTTTTACTCCTTTCTCTCAATATCCTTATCCCTAGGATATAGAAAGCTTCTCCAAGGTCCTTCATAGCGAAACACTTCCCAATCCAGGACTTAATCTCCTACAAAGTTGGGATGTCATTTCCTATGAGTAGTATGTCATCCACATACAGTACCAAAAAGCTAACTATACTCCCACTAGCTCTGACATATACACAGGACTCATCTTCGCTCCTCGAAAAACCAAACTCTTTGACTTTCTCATCAAAACAAAGTTTACAGCTGCGAGATGCTTGTTTCAATCCATAAATGGATCTCTCAAGCTTGCACACTCTATCAGGGTACTCTGCATTGACAAAACCCTGTGGCTGACTCATGTAAACATCCTCATCCAACCTTCCATTAAGGAAAGCAGTTTTGACATCCATTTGCCATATTTCACAATCATGAAATGCAGCAATGGCTAGCATAACCCTAATCGACTTAATCTTCGCTACTGGTGAAAAGGTTTCATCATAGTCAACTCCATGAGTTTGAGTGAAGCCCTTCGCAATCAGTCACGCCTTATAAGTGTGCACTTTCCCATCCATGTCGGTCTTCTTCTTGAAGATCCATTTGCACCCGACTGTCTTACGACCCGGTACATTGTAAACAAAGTTCCAAACTTGATTGTGTGACAACCGTCAAATTTCGGTCAAGTCAAAGTCAAACAAAGTCAACAAGTCAAACCGGTCAACTCCAATAACCCTTGTATGTTAGGGTTTACGTTATGTAATCACTATACAATTCGCTATTTTATTGAGAGAAACATTATTCGGAAAGTTCGTGTGTTGAATTTCCTAAGTCTCAAATGCAGTAAACATTGAACCAAAACGATAAAAAAATTATTGCACACTCATCGGGAGTGTGTACGACACTAAAACATGGTTTAACGGGGTTTACGAACCTTGCGTTGTGAAGCCGGACACTCAAATTAATCACAAACGAAACCTCTCTAAATCGTTTTCACTCTATCTCTTTCTATTTGAAATCTCTCTCAAAAGTTACTTTAACTTTTTGTAATCATTCGGGCCATCCCGACCCTTAACCGGGTCAAAAACCACTTGAAACGGGGTAAAAACGGGTAAAATAACCTTAAGGAACCAAAACCCTCCTATTAGAAGCGAAAACTCTCATGAGAAGCCTCTCAGGACCGAAGCCTCTCAGGACCGAAGCCTCTCATGAGAAGCCTCTCAGGACCGAAGCCTCTCATTAGAAGCTTCTCAGGATAGAAGCCTCGCATGAGAAGCCTCTCAGACAGCCCATGCGAGAGGTCTCGCAGACGGCCCCTTTTTACCGGTTTTTCGACTACGAGTTCGTTTTAACTCCGTTTTTCATTATTTTAACGTGGGATTTTCACCCAAAACTTTATTTTATAAACTAAGGCCCCAAAATATATAAATCTCCAGGGTTTTTATAAAAATGTATTAAAAGAATTGGTGGTTGGACTAATTATTGAGGGAATATTTGCTTTTCCTTATTTTATGACAAAAGCAAGCCACCACCACCTCACTCTATGATCAGCCACTCTTTCCCACTATCCCTTGTCACCTTGGTGGACCTTTACACCCAATCTCCAGCTCTTCCCACGTTCTAAGAGCTGGAGAATTGGTCATCTCTCCTCATTCTCATTAACTTCTTTCATTCTACACTTAGCAACCAAAGAACACTCTCCAAAATTCTCTCATCTTTTCTCTCAACTTCAAGAACTTCAAGGCTTTCTCCAGGGATTTCTTTCTTCAATTAGTAAGTATCTTCATCATTCATATAATTATTACACTCCATTCTACTCAAATCATTGATATCTTACACAAATTCCATCTTATTCGGTGTTAGATTCTCGAATCATCAAGACATCTTCTTAGTGTTCTTGGGTTGAACACTTCCTCTCTCTTACTTTCATCTACTGAAACCACATAGGGTGAGTTCATACCCCTACATTTACATGTTTTCTTAAGTTTTAAGGGGGGAATAAAAGTAAAATCATCAAGAACACAATTAAACTTTTTTCTAACAGATTACATCAGAAAAGATGGACTTTAAGCACGGACTGTTTTGGTCAACTTAAATATTTTAGTTTTCAAAACTGTTCCAGGTGAAAGTAGTTCAAAGTCTTAGCTTTAAAATGGCTACTTGCACATCTCCATATGATGTTTCTACAATTTATGGTGATTTTTACAAAACTGCCTATCATTTCAGAGGCAAACCCGGACCAGTCTGTGATTATGGACATTTTGACCTCTGTTAGAGATCACTAAAAATCATGATAAAATTTATGAACAAACTAGACTCATATTCCAAACTCTCACAATTTGTGGATTTGGATTTGGAGCTTTGATGATTTTTCTATAAATTTTCTAAAAACAGTAACAGAAACTGTATACAACAAAAAGTTGCTGTCAATTTCATTTCACCTTGTAACATGTTGAGCAAGGTGTATATCTTTATGTGATTATATGTTATTGCAATATATGACATTTTTTCTTAATATTTAGACACACATCAGTTTACAAATGGATTTGGACATATAAAATATAAAGAATAACAAGTGATTATAATCAAAGTACAACCGATACATTCAAACATTTAATAAACTATTTTGAATATAGTTTGCATACATTACTACGTACTACCCTTGGTTGATAAACTATAATAGGTATAGTTTATGAAACATTACATAACACATACATTTAAAAAGGTTACATTTATACAAAGGATATTTTCATTAAGCAAGGTACGGTCATACGCTACCAAGTTTTCATAACACGTAATTCCGTTAATGACTTTGTGAGACATTTACTTCAAATTACCATTAAGTCCTGTATTGTAACCAGAGTCTCCTTGAGGGAGAGTGTGATAGTTGTGTATAGATCTATATTGGGTTTGACAAACCCACACCTAAACTGCATGCAACAGTTAGACCGATAGGTCTGGGGTGACAAATGTCATAACATTTCCGACGCCTGAAGAACGTCGTTTTAGGCAACCTTGGTCATAGCATGGTTATAATAAACTCACATAAAGTATTAATAAACATTGGAATTTACGGGAACTTCATTAAAATTTAACGAGTTTATGTCGAGTTAAACTTACATTATTTATTATAAGTAAGAAAAGTTACTTATACATTCCGGTCTTTGAATTTAAGACTACATATACATTTTAAGGAAAATATTGGATTTTCTAACACAAATACTACTTTTACAAACGAAAGGCTTTTAATAATACCAAACAAAAGCTTATGAACTCACCAACCTTTGTGTTGACACTTTTTCAAACAACTTGTATTCTCAGGAAATCATTAAACAGGTAACCAAGTGCTTTTGAGGATGGGGCGCTAAGGCGTCTACTATTTCATATTTTGTCAACATATTGTAATTGATTCGTAAACATGTAATTCATACAATGATGTAACTTTTTCAATTATATATATGTTGGTTGTGTTTGCTTCAATTACTATTACAATTGTTGTTATGATACTATACATGAAGTCCTCCACCCCTGGACGTTTCCGCCATCCTTGGTTTGGGGGTGTGACAGATTGGTATCAGAGCAATGTTTATAGTGAACTCAGTATATCGAACCACATAAGATATACAAACTATAAACACCTTTGGGACTGAAAGTCTCTGATTGAACATTTTCAAATGACTATACTTTTAGAAAGTGAATGGTTTCTTATTAAAAGTATAAATACATGCATACATGCTCACATAGTGTCATAACTAGAAGAACATAAAGTAAAAGAAGAGGAGTTGTACATTATGGGTATGGCTTGGTATATGTAAATCAAGTCTGGGAAGGATATAGCCTGATCAACTATATCTGTCCGAGGAGTGACTTGCATATACTGGGGGATAGTCATAATGGGCAACAAATCTAACAACCTAACTACACCCTACAGGGAATACTTTAAGAATCGAATCTAAACACCTAAAAATACTATAGGAGTATTTGGTGATACTATAACCAACTTATGTGAAAACTAAAGACCTCTATTAGTAGGCCTATGATAACTGAGTGCATACGCCAAGGTTATACATAATTAAAGATATTATAGACTCAGAATCTATGACTATTGCTCTACTTCCTGTTCCTTGTTTGGTTGTGGACTTAGAGTAGAGTCATTTATTTGAAAGTCTATTCTATCTCAAATTATGTATAACTGATATGCACTACGTGATTATAGACGTAACTAATAAGGATCACCCCTATAAGTAATTATAGGATTAGGCGTCTATTAATTATCTCTTCTACCCCTATTCTCGCACGAGCAACATGATGTGTAAATTTTAACGCCCGTACAAAACCTACTTCTACCCACTACCATAACTCCGTCTCCAAGACGTTAACAGAAACACCAAGAATAGTTCACTAAAGTGCGAAATTATACATGTGTATATAAATGGTAAGGATATTTACTAAAAGGATTATCAATGAAATAGGCATGTATTTTATTTCATTGAATCTCACTACTTGGTATTACAAACAATTTACAACTGGTAACTCTAAGATTCTTTTGGTGTACCTCGAAGTTATGTGTAATTAAGAAATGATTGACCTAGAAATGGTGAGTCCGCCTTAGGACCTGTTCCTTGTTTGGTTGTGGACTTAGGGTAGACTCATTAGGATCAACAGTCTAATAAAATTTTAATTACACATAACTGGGGGCATGTCAAGTGAATCTTAGGAGTGGATCAGACATGGAACAAATCACAAGATTATAATCAAGTTATTCCTACTAAATTCATAAGTCTATTTATATAGACCTCTGGTATAGAGTCGTCGGCGTAGTCGTGTCTGCAATCTAGAATATGGCTAAATACATAATACAAACTATAATACCCAAATTATACAAAATTTTCTGCATTAAAAATCAATAGACAAATACATAAAATGAAACTAAAAAGGGTATCAAACTATCAAGAGAAAAACACATACAATGTAGATTAAAATCCAGTAATTATAACAAAATGGCTAATGATTGTTAAGTCCTCTCTTCTTATAAATAGTTTTGAAGCAAGCTTGCCTAAGCTTCTTTGTTCTTTCTGTCAATTCCATACCTGGCAATTTCTCCATCATCTTCTTGTGCCCTTCTAACGTCTCTATCTCCTCCTTTAATCCCAACTCCTAATTTTTTTTAAGGTAGATGCAATATATTTTTCATGTGAGTTCACAAAATTTACAATGAGTTAAGTTTATATAAATATAAATCAGGAGATCGTAGTAAATCAATTGATTTGATGTGTCATATGCCTAGGACCTATGTTTAGTTATAAAGAAACTAACAATTAAAATTTTAGAAAATACCAAAACTACTTTGGTTACCAAGTGCATGAGTAATGTATAGAAGGTTATTATCATAATTTACCTTGGCATTTTCAATGAGGGATTGAAGGCTCTTAAGTTTTCTATGAGGCCATCTGTTTATGTTTAGCTCTCTGCATCTTTTCTTCAACACTGTTAAACTTATCCCTAGTTCCTTTGCTGCCATGATTATCGGCATCTCAAAGTACTTCTCTATCTCTTCAAACTCCAATGGTCTCAATCTCTTTGCCACCTTCCGCCCACCGTGATCAGTGGTGGCAGCACTAGAACTACATGTAGCCTCACCACTGGATTTACAATCTTCACTGAAACTAACCAATGGTAAATTACCATCCTCCCAACAATCCCATAAGCTTATATCTTCAAGGGGATCAAAATCGTGAAACTCATTTCTAGAAATGATGTTTTGATCTTTGTTAAGTACTGTGGAAACGTTCTGATCGAGCACTTCATGCAATTTTTCCGACAACTCGTAATCATGATGGTTGAGCATGTCACCACTGCAAAAATCCAAAAACTCAAGATAATCAAATCCAACACGATGAAAGACTCTTTTTGATCACTACAAATCCAAACCATGTTTTGATCAATGTCGATAAAATCACTTTTATGTGCGTAAGATGGTGTAATGAGTGACGTTTATATATACCTGAAAAGATCTTGATGATCAAAGTACTGAAACCAATCGAGGTCATCTATGGGGTTTTGATGATCTGCAGGTGGATCCATTTGTGAGGGAGAAGTTAAAAGTCGCGGTAAGAATGTGATGATTTATATAAGTAAAGTGGGAGAAGTAATTAATAGCAAATTGTTAGGAATGCAACAAAACAAGTTAAGCACTTCTGAAAAATTGATAAATGATTTCGGTAACACTCGCGGAATATAAACTAGTGAAAATTACAAATGAAATTGAATATATATAGTCTATGATGTTATGGTTATTGTGTATCTAACAAATGAAGAGAAAATGAATATATATATATATATAGTCTTTGAGCCGTAACCTTCTTCTTCAATTCACACACATATACGTATATGTTGCTGCAAATTATGACTTGTGTGCCTCATGCATTTAATGCATCACATGCCTACTGCATATTCTTGACTTTGAAGCTACGTACCAATTTCCAATTTCCCCAGTAGCACAGTTTTCATTAGAAAGTACTCCAAGTCTTCACACATGAACCAGTTAGAAAGTACTCCAAGTCTTCACACATGCAAATTATGACTTGTGTGTCGCTATAGGTATGTCGTTGGCTCTTGTTAAAAACCTATAGCGACAACAAGTCATCGTAATAGATTAAACCTGTGGTGACGACAAGTCGTCGCTACAGGTAACTAATAAAACTTTATTTTTTAACCCCGAAAATATGATTGACAAAATCTATCCGACGAGACCGTCGTGATACCTCTTGACGAAATTGAAATCAACGAGAGTCTCCATTTCGTGGAAGAACCGGTAGAAATCATGGATCGAGAGATCAAAAGAACAAAGCAAAGTCGTATTCCCATTGTGAAGGTCCGCTGGAACGCTAAACGAGGACCCGAATTCACCTGGGAACGCGAGGATCAGATGAAATAAAAGTATCTACATCTCTTCCCAAACTCTTGAAATCCCAGTCAAAATGAAAATTTCGGGACGAAATTCCTTCTAACATGGGGATGATGTGACAACCGTCAAATTTCGGTCAAGTCAAAGTCAAACAAAGTCAACAAGTCAAACCGGTCAACTCCAATAACCCTTGTATGTTAGGGTTTACGTTATGTAATCACTATACAATTCACTATTTTAATTAGAGAAACATTATTTGGAAAGTTCGTGTGTTGAATTTCCTAAGTCTCAAATGCAGTAAACATTGAACCAAAACGATAAAAAAATTATTCCACACTCATCGGGAGTGTGTACGACACTAAAACACGGTTTAACGGGGTTTACGAACCTTGCGTTGTGAAGCCGGACACTCAAATTAATCACAAACGAAACCTCTCTAAATCGTTTTCACTCTATCTCTTTCTATTTGAAATCTCTCCCAAATCTCTCCCAAATCTCTCTCAAAAGTTACTTTAACTTTTTGTAATCATTCGGGCCATCCCGACCCTTAACCGGGTCAAAAACCACTTGAAACGGGGTAAAAACTGGTAAAATAACCTTAAGGAACCAAAACCCTCCTATTAGAAGCGAAAACTCTCATGAGAAGCCTCTCAGGACCGAAGCCTCTCAGGACGGAAGCCTCTCATGAGAAGCCTCTCAGGACCGAAGCCTCTCAGGACAGAAGCCTCGCATGAGAAGCCTCTCAGACAGCCCATGCGAGAGGTCTCGCAGACGGCCCCTTTTTACCGGTTTTTCGACTACGACTTCGTTTTAACTTCGTTTTTCATTATTTTAACGTGGGATTTCACCCAAAACTTTATTTTATAAACTAAGGCCCCAAAATATATAAATCTCCAGGGTTTTTATAAAAATTTATTAAAAGAATTGGTGGTTGGACTAATTATTGAGGGAATATTTGCTTTTCCTTATTTTATGACAAAAGCAAGCCACCACCACCTCACTCTATGATCAACCACTCTTTCCCACTATCCCTTGTCACCTTGGTGGACCTTTACACCCAATCTCCAGCTCTTCCCACGTTCTAAGAGCTGGAGAATTGGTCATCTCTCCTCATTCTCATTAACTTCTTTCATTCTACACTTAGCAACCAAAGAACACTCTCCAAAATTCTCTCATCTTTTCTCTCAACTTCAAGAACTTCAAGGCTTTCTCCAGGGATTTCTTTCTTCAATTAGTAAGTATCTTCATCATTCATATAACTATTACACTCCATTCTACTCAAATCATTGATATCTTACACAAATTCCATCTTATTCGGTGTTAGATTCTCGAATCATCAAGACATCTTCTTAGTGTTCTTGGGTTGAACACTTCCTCTCTCTTACTTTCATCTACTGAAACCACATAGGGTGAGTTCATACCCCTACATTTACATGTTTTCTTAAGTTTTAAGTGGGGAATACAAGTAAAATCAACAAGAACACAATTAAACTTTTTTCTAACAGATTACATCAGAAAAGATGGACTTTAAGCACGGACTGTTTTGGTCAACTTAAATATTTTAGTTTTCAAAACTGTTCCAGGTGAAAGTAGTTCAAAATCTTAGCTTTAAAATGGCTACTTTCACATCTCCATATGATGTTTCTACAATTTATGGTGATTTTTACAAAACTGCCTATCATTTCAGAGGCAAACCCGGACCAGTCTGTGATTATGGACATTTTGACCTCTGTTAGAGATCACTAAAAATCATGATAAAATTTATGAACAAACTAGACTCATATTCCAAACTCTCACAATTTGTGGATTTGGATTTGGAGCTTTGATGATTTTTCTATAAATTTTCTAAAAACAGTAACAGAAACTGTATACAACAAAAAGTTGCTGTCAATTTCATTTCACCTTGTAACATGTTGAGCAAGGTGTATATCTTTATGTGATTATATGTTATTGCAATATATGACATTTTTTCTTAATATTTAGACACACATCATTTTACAAATGGATTTGGACATATAAAATATAAAGAATAACAAGTGATTATAATCAAAGTACAACCGATACATTCAAACATTTAATAAACTATTTTTAATATAGTTTGCATACATTACTACGTACTACCCTTGGTTGATAAACTATAATAGGTATAGTTTATGAAACATTACATAACACATACATTTAAAAAGGTTACATTTATACAAAGAATATTTTTATTAAGCAAGGTACGGCCATACGGTACCAAGTTTTCATAACACGTAATTCCGTTAATGACTTTGTGAGACATTTACTTCAAATTACCATTAAGTCCTGTATTGTAACCAGAGTCTCCTTGAGGGAGAGCGTGATAGTTGTGTATAGATCTATATTGGGTTTGACAAACCCACACCTAAACTGCATGCAACAGTTAGACCGATAGGTCTGGGGTGACAAATGTCATAACATTTCCGACGCCTGAAGAACGTCGTTTTAGGCAACCTTGGTCATAGCATGGTTATAATAAACTCACATAAAGTATTAATAAACATTGGAATTTACGGGAACTTCATTAAAATATAACGAGTTTATGTCGAGTTAAACTTACATTATTTATTATAAGTAAGAAAAGTTACTTATACATTCCGGTCTTTGAATTTAAGACTACATATACATTTTAAGGAAAATATTGGATTTTCTAACACAAATACTACTTTTACAAACGAAAGGCTTTTAATAATACCAAACAAAAGCTTATGAACTCACCAACCTTTATGTTGACACTTTTTCAAACAACTTGTATTCTTAGGAAATCATTAAACAGGTAACCAAGTGCTTTTGAGGATGGGGCGCTAAGGCGTCTACTATTTCATATTTTGTCAACATATTGTAATTGATTCGTAAACATGTAATTCATACAATGATGTAACTTTTTCAATTATATATATGTTGGTTGTGTTTGCTTCAATTATTATTACAATTGTTGTTATGATACTATACATGAAGTCCTCCACCCCTGGACGTTTCCGCCATCCTTGGTTTGGGGGTGTGACAGATTGTCATACATGGACTGAATCTCGCTGTCCATAGCCTCTTTCCATTTAGCAGACTCGGGGCCTACCATGGATTCCCTATAGCTGTTAGGTTCATCCAGATTTACCGTTGTACTATCACTGATAAATGTATCACATTCCGCAATAATATGAAAACCATAATAATGCTTAGGCGGATTATTAACTCTAGTGGAACGCCTTCGAGGTACAGACTCGTCAGTTGGTTCAACAGGAATTTCCTCCTCAAGTTGATTGCTAGGGTTTGAGGTTCCTTCACCACTTGACTATTGAAGGATTTTCAAGGTCAATTTGCCTCCCACTGTTTCCTTGGCTTATGAATTCTCTCTCTTGAAAGACTCCTCTCCTCGCAACGAAGACAACATTGTTACTCGGTCTGTAGAAGATTTAACCAAAAGATTTTTGTGGATAGCCGATGAAATTACACCGCTCACTCTGAGGTTCAAGCTTGTCGTGAGTCTCGCGCCTCACGAAAGCCTCGCAACCCCAAACCTTGATGTGGTCTAATGTGGGAGCCTTCCCAGTCCACATCTCGTGAGGTGTTTTGGCAACCTTCTTGGTAGGGACTAGATTAAGGATATGGGCGGCAGTCTCTAAGGCATACCCCCAGAATGAGATTGGTAACGAAGCTCGACTCATCATGGAACGAACCATGTCCAACAAGGTTCGATTGCACCTCTCAGCCACACCATTAAGCTGTGGTGTCCTAGGTGGCGTTAACTGTGAGATAATTCCACATTCCGTAAGATAGTCAAGGAACTCGATACTAAGACACTCACCACCCCGATCGGATCAGATAATCTTTATCTTCCTGCCCAGCTGATTCTCCACTTCTTGTTTAAACTCTTTGAATTTCTCAAAGGTTTCTGACTTATGATTGATTAAGTAGACATAGCCATATCTACTGTAATCATCAGTAAAAGTCACATAGAAGTGGTTAGCATCCCTTGTGGCGGTTCTGAAGGGTCCGCATATATCGGTGAGTATGAGGTCCAACAAATCTTCACCCCTAGCACAAGTACCAGTGAAAGGTGACCTAGTCATTTTTTCAAGTAAACAAGATTCGCAACTATCATATGACCTTAAGCCAAATGACTCCAAGACTCCAGCCTTTTGGAGTTGGCCTATGCGCTTCTTGTTGACATGTCCAAGACGACAATGCCACAAGGATGCCTTATCCAAACTAGTGGAAGAATCGATATGCAACACATTATTTCCTAAGTTGTCTATAATCGACACAGTTTCATTTAAACCATCACAAGGTAATGCTTTAAAATAAAGAAGATTATTATAAAAGGCATTAATACCACCACATTCATTATCAAATGAAAAAGTAAACCCTTATTTGTACAAACCGTGAAAAGAAATAATATTTCTCGCCATCTCAGACGAGTAACAACACTTATTCAAATCTAACATTAACCCACTTCTTAGAAACAAAGAATAAACTCCAATCTTGGTTACAGGTGAAGCTTTCCAATTCCCCATGATCAAGTTTATCTTTCCATGCTCCACATCCTCACTTCTTCTTAGGCCCTGCAAATCAGAACATATATGAATACCACAACCTGTATCAAGGACCCAAGAATTAGTATGTGGTGAGTTATTAGACAATATAGTGTAAATACTTTCATGGGTAGGTTTGACCTTCCCATCCTTAACATATTTCAGGTATTTGGGGCAGTTTCGTTTCCAGTGCCCCTTATCATGACAACAGAAACATTCAACTTCCTTTGGGTTGGAAGAAGGAGTGACAGAACCACCGTTGGTTCCACTCGAAGAGGAGCCATCAAGAGACTTTCCCTTGGTACCCTTCGAAGGGGTCTTCCTATTCTTCCCTCTACTTTTCCCGATTGCCAGAACAAGGGCAGTGTTAGGAGTAGGAGTAGTAACAACCGATTAACCTTTGAGACCACTTTCGGCGGTCTTCAAAAGTCCTTGAAGCTTGTTGAGTGTGACCTCCTCCTTGTTCATATGATAGGTCATTCAGAACTGATTGTTGGATTAGTGTCTAAGTCCATAACTATAATTGGTACATACTTGACCCGACCCGGCATGGTCCATTTGGGTTGCATGGCATCGAGACATTTGGATAGACCTTTTGTGAGAAGAGGATATTTGTGACATATTAATATATTATAAGTTCTAATATATTAATATAAAATCATATGATTTAATTACTATTGATCAAGAATTAATTTGGAATTAATTTAGTGATCAAAAGAGACTAATTAAATATATGGGGATTGATTGTGTAAATCATTCATTCTTATATATGTGGGCTTATGATCCATGATTCCTTATGTTGGGTTTAACCCATGTAGTGACCCATGGATACTCCATGTAGGTTAAAACCCATGGAGCATAAGGATTGGGTAAAGCCATGGGTTACATGGTGTAACCCTAATATGCACACTATATAAAGACCCCATTGGTTGGTGAAATCGGCACTAGTGCATACACAAGAGGGAAAGCCGATTTCTAGAGTGAAGTATCTCTTCTCATGGTTATTCCAAGATGTTCTTGATGTTGTGTGAGCCATTTGAGGTGTCACACTTGGGGCACTAGGAGCTTGACCTCCATGGAATCAAGCTACAACAAATAGGTATGTAATTCTACTATATTTTATATTACATGTACTTTATATTATGCTAGTTAGAACAATACCTTGGAAAATTGATATTTGCATGTATAATAGAGAAAACATAGATCCATGGTATTTAGGGTTTCATATACACCATAGGAGTGTTAGAATGCCCATAACCCAACAGTGGATCAGAGCCAAGGCTTGTTTTCACTTATACTTGATGCAAACTGCTTAAAAAATCAATTTTCTTGATGTCTGGGCAGTGGACTCGCCGAGTCCATAGAGTGACTCCACGAGTCCAAGTGTAAACTCATCCAACTCGCCGAGTTTGTTCATGCACTCGACGAGTTGGACCCCCTGACAGCATATCTTCATGTTTTGGTGTTGGAATTGGTCTAGAATCATTACCTTAAACTGTTTTGGACTTAAAAAAACCTTTTTTAATGTGGTAATGATTATGGTAAACCAATTTCAAAGTTATAATCAAAGTTTCAAGTTTTATAAAAGTTTATATGATTCTTGAAAATTGTTGATTATGAATGCTCATGCTTATGAGTTTTGATAGATCATAGGAATTATGTATAAATTGTTTGTTAGTGTAATTCTTGATCTAGACAAACATGTGAGCTATCTAAGGAAAGGTGTATGATTTTGATAAAGTATTATTGTCCTCAAGCTATATGAAAAGTCACATTTATGAATCTTAAAACTCATAAAAGTGCCATAAGTTACAAAATGAAGAGTCTTTTTCTCATAAATAGTTTTATGGACTTCATAACTTGTCCTCAAGTTATGGATGTTCAAGAGTCTCTTCATTAAAGTTTTTAAAACTTTAATTAAACTCATTAGTTATTAAAAACCAAGAGTTTTGAATAGTTTCAATACTTTCCCTCAAGTTTTGGAATTTGTAATGTTTTGCGTATGAATGCTTTAATTCCAAATCAAACTCTAGAATTTTAAAAGTTTAAAATTCAACCCTTATACTATTATTATAATTTTAATTATATAGTTATGTATAAGATAAAGTCAATCTTACCGTTAGTAGGCCTTATTCACGAAGCCAGTCTCTAAGGGGGTATAAGGTTACTACCTATAAAATGGCAGTTTAATGGGTGTCCACTCTCACCCACCGCTTCCTTGACTGGTGGAGGGTCGTTAGCCGAATGGGTAGGATAAGGACTATAATTCTCCCTTCATTAAAAGTATAATGATAAATACTAAGTAACTAAACACTTATAAATTCCCAATCTTAGTTAGGTAGGAAAATATGAAAAAGGTGCTAACCCATGAAATTGCACTTTGCACCTTTGTTAAGTCGTTAGTGGAGCATGTGTGGTTAACCGGCACACTAACATGGAACTGACATTGTGTGGCAAAGGGTAACTTAATGTTTATCATAGATTGGCGGAGCGCGTGTGGTTAACCGGCACATCAATGATGTGATAAAGTTAAGGGTACCAAGTAAATTTGCGTGGTTATTCACACCTTGTTTGTGATCCTCGGCATCCAGATACAAACTTTTGAGGGCACAATCGAGATTTAAACATGCCATTGAAAGTTTAATGAATCTCAAAAGATCTAGGAGTTTCAATCCAATTAAAACCTAATAATTTATTTTGTTTTTCATGGTGGAAATTGGTAAATCGTCATTTACCTACCTTCAAATATTTTATAACTTGGATTACGGCATCCCTCTTCCAGTTATAAATAGTTTGTTGGGTCCTAGCCTTAATATTTCATATATTAAGGACTTAAATCAACAAAACTTGAATTTCTCCATCATAAATGTCTACTTCAGACAACTATGGTCTTCCCAAGTCTTTAGGAACAAGCCTTCCTTATGAAGATGATATCCCACATGGAAATCAAGGTGAAAGATTAATCTCTTTATTGTGCATTAATGGGACTGGAAATCATGCTTCACTTCCTTAATTCTCCCTATCCCACAAGGTTCAAGACTTGAAAATTTCTAAGTCACTCAATCGCTATTGTCAAACAAAGACTATCTGTGCATACATCTTGGAGGTTAAGTCACATATTGGCAAGCCGAGAGAGTTGGGTGTCGAAGTCTCGAGGTAGCTGGCTGTTGACTTGGTTCTTCAGTCACTCCCTGATGACAGATCACGACATGACCCTTAGTGATCTTACCTATTTGCTTAATGCTGCTAAATCAGCAATGATTTGGAGCATTGGTAAAGCAAATTAGATTGGAATATCTACTTCCCAAACCTATTTGGACATTGACAATGGTGACATTGGATGTCCAGAAAAGCTTTCTCTTCCCAATTAAAAGGGGTTGGCCATGGTCAAGTCATTTGACCAATGGTAAAGAGAAAGGCTAAGTCTGAGACAATCAAGTGTACCATTTCCAAAGAGTCCATATGTTTCTTTTGCCAAATGAAGGGGCATTGGTTGAGAAGCTGCCGAATTTACCTGAAAGTTCATAAGGATGGTAAAACTCAAAAAGTTTGACTTTGCTTCAGGTAAAGTCCATTATCTAACTCTATTAAGTCTCTTAACACATGATATAATGTAAATTACATTTTGATGTTTTGGAAGAACCAAAGGAAACCTAAAGAAAGAGTATGTTGATCTGATCGCAAAGATGGATCTCGATCGCATGGTTCGATGATCAGAATTTTGAGTTGTTGCTTAAGAGTTATGATATATTTCATAGGAATAGATAACAACATGTTTTTCATATGTATTTGCATTGTAAGGATAAGATTTTTCCGCAAGTTTTAAAATAAAAGAAAAAGTTTATGATTTATTTTAAGTATCCTTACAATGACATTTGTGAAAAATTGATGTTTATATGTTTCCATTGATAAGCAATATTGGAAAATGGATTTGAGTCCTTCATTTGTGGTAGTGTCATATTTCACCAAATAAGGAAAGATTCTCATCACCCAAGTTTCAGTTGGATAGAAACTTGGAATCATGTAAGTTGTATTGTGTGATGAATGAGCATTTTCATCTTTGGGAAATTAAGATTAAGTCCTTGCTCACATGTATATGTGAGTAAAGTGAAGGACTAAAGGATTGGGTACGCTTGGTTGTGTGCTGGTCAAGTCGACCACAAGGAATGATAAGATTATTCGTCATGATTTACTAAAGTTTAGTAAATATGGTTATACTTACAAGTTTAAGTGTAATTATGTAACATTGAAAAAGTTTCAATGTATGGAAGGACGAATGAGAAGAATCAAATTAGGCAGAAAGATAAAAGTTTCTCCAATCAGAAAAAGTTGGGAGAGTGCTTAAGTATCTTGGTTTATGTTTATCATGGTGATTATGAAACCATATCACAATTGATCCTCTAAGGACACCTTAGTGCATTTGTTTGGCTAAGGAGAGGAATCGTGAATTATTGAAATGGTTAAATCAAAAGATAAATCATACTTCGTTCCAAAATCAAATCTTAGAGTCATACTCCAAGATTGAGCCTTGAGTGACATAATCTTAAAAAGGTGTAAAACACTTGTCAAATGTAGAGTAAAATGTTTTCTACTCTTGTACATTTGAGATTGGTAAGTTGTGATGTTTTGGATAAGACAAAGACCAACTAAGACCAACTGTGGGAAGTGTTTAACTTGATAAGAATCTGCACCAACTCTTGAATATTTGTTTTGTCAAGGAATGATTCTTGACAAAAGATAATCTTATATGTCAAGAGATCAGTGGGAGTCTTTTAAAAAAAACTTGCGATAGTTTCAAGAACTAATCAAGAGTATTGTTAATCACTAGCCCACGACTGAGGTTTGTAACCTATCGTGTTGACATGTTCTTATTTCTGTGCCTATTCTCAATTGTTTGTATAACAATGTGGAAGCAATGGTAGGCCCTTGAGCTTCCAAGTGGCAAGAAATTAAGATTGAACAAGTTCAGTCCATATGAGTTTGGGTTTTTCACTAACCCTCTCTTGTGATTATATTTTTGACAAATTCACATGGATAGAAATACATACACCATAAAAATCTAAGTGTCATAAGGTTTCTCTCCGATTCATGAAAATGATGGTGAGGAAACGCTTTCACTAAGTAGATTTTAAGTAGATAGCAATTGTGATAGTTGCATTCTCATGTCGTTAGTGGAGCGTGTGTGGTTAACCGACACACTAACTAGTGAGAATGGCAAAAGGTCTAGACAAACATGTGAGCTATCTAAGGAAAGGTGTATGATTTTGATAAAGTCTTATCAAAGCAATATTGTATCAGAAATCTGAACTTTGGCAAGAAAGTCAATAAAGTATTGATTTCTAGAAGTCCAGTTGATTTTTGAGTACATGTCAAAGCTAGTGGGAGCATAAGTGTTGTGATAGTAAGATAATAATCATTGTGCTAGTGGGAGCAATGATTATTATGGTTAGTGTTGCAAGTTAGCAATGTTAATTATAGAAAACTAAAGGTTCAATTCGCTTTGAAAAGTTGTTTTGCTATAATTAAGGGAGAGGATTTATACTTCATTCCAATTCTACAAGCTTAGATTGAGATTTTAATCAACTTTAGTCAAGGATATATATGAATGTTATGTTGGAATGGTTCAACATAAGGAAATTCTATATATGTTGCATTCTCAAATTCGATTATGATTGCGACATCCCTCATCATAGTTCGAATTGTGCAAATAAAAAATTTTATAGCATGAATCGTGCTTCGGGTATAGGATCGATTGCATGTGCTATAATATTTATCCTTTCTAAATTTTCCAAATGCCTGGGGGCATTAAGAGGAGAAAAGGTTTAGTATTGGATATGAGTAAAGTGATTAAGCAATTGTCGAGGACAATCTGAGGTTTACCAAAGATTGGTTGCTCATAGACAGTTGGAAGTATAGAGATAGGACCATATTGACATGCTCTGAAAAGAGGCAACTCTTGTTCACAAGTGATAGTCAAAATGGGAATATGGAAATGTTTCCATAGGTGGAGGTTATTCTTTGAATCTATGTAAGATTAGAAAACTTAATGCGAAGAAGGGTGTTCAAAGGAATGTACTTTGTGTAGGGATCGAAGACCTGTTGTAATATGTCGAAGTCATAAGTTTATTTTACATGGCATTTATGTAACGAAGTGTATTGTTTAGTCCTTGTAATTTTTTGTGTGCTTTCATGTTTCCTATAAATAGGGACATTACTTAGAGTTAGATAAGAGTCTTTGTATGAATTTGTCTACATACTCTCTGTAACAGTGAAAGCATAATAGAGCTGAAACCAGATCATATTTACATCGTGTGTTCAATCTATATTCGTATAACTCTGATTTGATTCATACTTGATTCTGCACTTGATCAATTGGTATCAGAGCAGGAATCAGGATCTGAGATCTAATTTTCACTCTGATTCAAAAGGTTTTTGTATCAAATTTCTGGTTCAAAAAGTTCTGCACCTTTTGACGTGAAAAAGCTTTCTAGATCTTCAGTTGTGATTTGATTCTGCAACTGATTTGTTGAATCGAGTATTCTACTTGATATTTCTATGCAATTCAGCAATTTGCTTTCAAATTCTCTTTGATTTCTCAAAAACTCTCAAAAATCGTCTTCCGTACATCAATGGCGAACTTCAATCTCAACTTGATGACTTCATACTCTCATCTGCTAGGATCTTCAACTAAGATTCCTATGCTTATTCCGGAATACTATGACCAGTGTTCTGATCGTATGCAAGATTACTTGAATGGAATCGATGAAGAGATTTTGTCTTGCATCTCAGGGAATGTTACTCTTCTGACGAATCTTCAACCAATTGGATCGTCATCTGGTACTACGAGTGTGGAAGATCAAAATGTTAGAATGAAGAAACTTGAAAAACGATGCATAAGGGAGTTACGTGGTGCATTGCCTCCAGTTGTGTATAACTATGTCAGAAGTTGTAAAACTGCAAAAGACATCTGGAATAATCTCAAAGAAAAGTTTCAAGGTAGCGAGAAGACGAAAATCAATTCAGTTAAGTAATGTTTGATTGAATTGAAGGATTTCAAGCAAAAAGATGGTGAAACGATTGGAAGTTACTATGATAGGCTGAACGAGCTGATTTACAAATGCAATCGTTATGGAATCACGTGGTCTGCCATGGAATTCAATCTCACCTTTGTTATGGGACTCCGTAAAGAATGGAGGAGTGTTAGCATGATGGTGAAAAATCAACAGAGTTTCGACACATCTTCTTTGAATGATTTGTACAATCAACTGAAAACCCATGAAAGTGAAGTGAATGAAATGGCAGAAGAGTCGAAGCTTAGTCTAGGAGGTCCATTAGCACTTGTCTCTAAAGTGTCTGAAAAGGAAACAGTCGAAAAAGGTGATTCTGATGATGAAGAGGGGCTTATCATGAATTCGGATGATGAGGCAATCGCTTTTTACTCAAACAACCAAGTCAAAAAGTTTTTCAAGAAATCGTTTAATTCAAAGGTGAAGCAAAGTGAGGGAAAAGGAAGTTTTGTGAACAAGGCTGCAGGAGAAGAGAAGAAGAAGTATGAGAAGAATGATGGGAAGGGTGCTGAGGAAAAGAAAGAGAAGAAACTGAAAGGAGATTCTGGTATGGATTGTCATTATTGCAATGGAGCCAATCATCTAGCAAATGATTGCATGCTTCGAAAGAAGGATGAGAAAAAGAATAGAGTAAAGGATGAGGCATATTATGTGGAGAGGTTGGAAAAGGTGTGTACAAAGGCGAAAAAATTGTCTTTGGTGGCTCAAGGTGAACAGGAGAATGATGGCACATATCAAATTTGGTCTTCGGCCTCCGATGATGAAGAAATGCGTAATCCTACGCATGGAGCGATGTATGCGAAGCTGGAGGAAGATTCAGACGAAGAGGTCAAGGGCCGATGCTTTGTGTCAAAGTCTTCTGATAAGTCTCCAATGACAACTAAGGTACGTAATATTCTTCAATCTTTCAATATTCCTTTAAGTGCATATGATTCTGAAATTGTTGCTTTTGATGATACTGTTGCTTATTTTGATAAATTGGTTGTTTCTGCTAGCAATGAAGTTAAGAAATTAAGCAATCAGTTGTTAGCGACACAGAATAAGTTAGATTCGAAAGTTGTCAAAATAGAATGTTTAGAATTAGAAATAACAAAAATTATGTGTGATCGAGATTCGTTGTCTAGTGATGTAAAACTTTTATTAGCTCAACGAAATATCTACTGCCAATTCTGCTAAACGTATATATGGCAAATTAACTGCATTGCATCATTCGTGTGAAATTAGCAAGGAACAACATAGGAAATTATTACCTTTTGTAGCATATGAGAGAGCGAAGGTTGATCATATTTCGTATGATTGTGAGAAAAATATTGTTGAGTTTGACAAAATTCGTGATGATAGATATGCTTATGGAATTGTTAAAATTGACGAATGTCTTGATTCAAGTGAATTAGTTAACGTTGTGAATGATACATTGACAAAATCAGAACAAATCAAAATTTTGAAAAAGACTGAGAATTCAACATCTGATTCTCAATCTAATTTTGCCGATATTATAGATAACTCTAACAATATTAGCGAAATTAGTGAAATTGAGGATGTTGATTGTTCTCAGTTGTCTGTCATTAATGTTGCATCAAAATCTAATGGAAAAGAAAAACTTAAGGATTTAATGGTTAAGATTGACACTGACAAACCTTCAACTTCGAAAGTTTGTGATTCCGAGTTTGTGGATATCCGAGATAGTTAAACGGATAGCAGTGATGATGAAAATGATGATGCCGATTCGCATAAAAAGGTCTCATCAAACAAAGATTTGAAAGAAACTGAAATTCCCCGTGTTGTTGTTGATCAAGTGTTTGGGAACACTGACAACTTCAATAAAGTGTTGTCTGAAATAGGAGCCTATTATTTGGAAACAAAACAAGTGGTGTATCCAAATTTCAAGTGTACTGATGATGTTGTATTTCCAAATCAAGTGTTTGTCACTACTAGAAATGTTGAGAACATTAAACCAGAATTCAACAAAATGGTCGAAGATGACAACAAGAAAACAACAAACAAAGGGTTCTTTTCAAATCAAAGCACTGTCGAAAATAATCTAACAAAGAATTCATATGTTTTTTCAAAGACAAAAACCACAACGCAAATGGGTTGAAAAATCGAAAATTGTGAAAGAAGTAACAAAAGAAGTTGTTGTGGAAAATGAAACAGTTGTCAAATTAAATTCCAAAGAATTTAAAGAACAAATTGACAAGTTTTCAAAAGAAAATGCAATTTCAAAAAGACAAGCTCGAAAGAAGATTTTTCGGCAAACCATGGAGTTTCGAAAACAACAAAATGATTTGACATTGAAAACACTTGAAAACACAAAGACTAAATCTGTTGAAAACAAGTCTTCACATTCAGCAATTCATTCAGATCAAAAGATAAATCCCGCTCAAACAAATAAAACTAAATATGAATTTCATCCAAAAACAAATTCTTTGAAAGTTTCAAACTCATCATTTTCAAAAGATAACAAAAATATCTCAAAGAGTGTTCAAAATCAACCATCAACACAACAATTTTCTTCTAATCAACAAACAAGGTTTTCTCAAAAACAAAAATCTCAAAATTGATTTTCTCAAAATGTAAGTGTTGGAAACAATGATGGAAGTCGATACGCAATGGCATTTTGACCTAAATCAAATGTTGATTTCTTCCCACGGAAACCGAATTTTCCAAATCCTACAGGGAAACAAACCTTAAAAGTTTCGTACACAAAAGGGTTGTCTCGTAACAAAAACATCGATCATTGGCTTGAAGGAAGAGGACGGAGATATCAATCAAGGAAATATTCTCAAAAACAAATTCACGAAGCTTATGAGCATTATGTGAATACTTCGTCAACTGAAAGCTCATCTTCAAAAGATTCAAATGTTTCAGTAAAAACTTGGCAACCGATTTCGAAAGAAAAGCATGATCATACACAATCTAAAAAGACGAAGGCATGTGTCAGTGACAATCCCAAACTAACAAAAACTTATGTTTTTATTCCTTTACCTAGTGATGTGGACTTAATTGATAGTCTCAAAACTAAAGTTTGTGATTGGGTTAAAAGTTCTTCATTTCATTCTGTTTTCAAAACTAATTTCCAAGGACCCAAACAGCCTTGGGTACCTAAATTCTTTCATTAATCGCAGGTACTATGTGACGAGCAATATGATGATAAATGGTATATCGATAGTGGTTGCTCACATCACATGACAGGACGAAAGGAAAATCTGAGAGATATTCGAAGCTTGGAAAATGCAGGAGTTGTGAAGTTCGTGTAAGGTCCTGACAGAACGATCTTCACCAGTGATCAATCAAGCATAAGAAATAAAGAAGAAATGGAGTAGAAGATGGAATGAAACTTGAGCTTGCATACAATTCACACAAGGAAATGTCTGATACAACTCAAGGACCGAAAACTGCAAATGAACAACTCTCCTAGATCTAACAGCCTGACAACTTATATATACCCACAAGGACCGAAAACAGTTTTCGGTCACACCTTAACCAAAAGCTTCCTAGACCGAAAACATCAAACATATATAAAAGACTTCCAAAAGGCAAACACAAATGCCCTAACTCATTTATACATTGGATGCCTAGCCCAAACCATATATATTGGCCCTTCAATCTCCCCCTTGGTTTGGGGCTAGCATGATTCAGTTTTTGTTAACCACCAGCACATCAGACTTTCCCATAGCTCCATTCCACATCTCCTTTTGAATAATATCAGCAACCATTGAAGTGTACTCCTTAGCAGCAGACTCAAAAAGGTCTTCAGCCACCTTGATCTGATGATGAGAAAGCTAATGTATATCCAACCTTCCAAATTGTAGCAGATCCCTCTTGTCATATAGACGAATGCATCCATGTTCAAGTTTGATGAAAGCGGAAGCTGTGGTTTCATCAAACACCCAGTATTGCATGGATTTTAGAGATCCATCTTGATGGTTCTGAAGGATAGGGATTTGCTTTACTTGATTAGTAGCAGGCCACATCACAGAACGAAGAGGCTGATTGGTTTGGGGATCAATAACATTCGGGTATATCTTGATGATGGACTCTGCAGTCTTCATTGAAGGAAATCCCTTTGCCACTTGACCTTCCAAAAATAACTTGAACTGTGTCGCCTTGGGATCATTTGATGGATTTGAAAAAGGAGCATTAGACAACTCCGTAAGATCAACCCTGGTCCAAGAGTGGAAGTCGTGGGCATCTTTATACAATTCGGTATTTCCACTCTTTCTTCTCACGATCAACATGTTCAGAGTGTCGTGGTATCCCCATGAGATTATCCCTGACCTATCACCATATACGTCCCTAAAGCGATCTTCTCCAAGATCCGTAACGGTGATGTTTGGTTGATCCCCGGGAGCATTCTGATCCGAGCTCTTCTTGAATAAAAATTGACCCTTTTTAGCGGATTTGGCTAGTTTAGCACGTTTTAATGCCACGACATTTGGAGCCTGCGCTGGTTCTTTGTCAAAGCGATCAACAACTGTGGTTGTTCTTGTAGGAGGTGGAACTACGGGAGTTTTTTCATTGGGAAGATAGACCCTTGGCTCATCGACATATGATTTGAATTTTTCACCAAATTCTTCTTCCAGCTTCTTCTTCAGATCATAATAGCTGGCGGTCAAA
Organism: Lactuca virosa; assembly: GCF_052849685.1. Classification (NCBI taxonomy): domain Eukaryota; kingdom Viridiplantae; phylum Streptophyta; class Magnoliopsida; order Asterales; family Asteraceae; genus Lactuca; species Lactuca virosa. The sequence goes on from NC_136429.1 coordinate 464,592,433, forward strand.
AAACCAAAATGCGTCTGAAGATCGGTGACCTGTTTTGTCTTCAGAGCTTTATCTGCTTCGAGATCATCGGTGCGAGTGATAAGTTGAGCATTGGTGGCCTCAAGATTAGCAATACGAGACTCGTGTTGACTGATCATGAGGTCTTTTTCAATGAGTTTCTGGTTCAACACACCAATCTCCTTTCTCAGCTCGGCACTGAGACATCATCATCTCCAGATATACTCTCCTCAAATGATATTCCTTTTCCGCGGGAGGAGTGAGTTGGACTTAAATTCTGGGCCAGATGCATGGATAATCTCACAGAGACAGCATCATGATAAGGTCTTGGAGGAGACAAACTCAGGACAGCAGATGAACCACCAAGTTCATTAGTAGAACTGGGGCCTTCTTGAATAGGCACAGATGAGGAAGGGGCAACAGTTGTAGATGGAGGAGTCTTTGTGGTTTGAGTTGGGTCAGGAAAAATTACTCCCACCCTTGGATCAATTCTGCGTCTTTTCATCGGGGGTTGGGAGGTCAGGACTGTCTGGGTATCACTTGTAGTTGGCTCGGAGGTAGGAACCACATTATCAAGGGGAGGAATCCCTGATGATGTGTCCTTTTGAGTTGAAGAATCAGTCGCTTGAACGGTAACCGGAGGCTCAACTTCTCGATCGTCAGCTTTCTCCCTTATCTCCGGTGTTTGATTGGCACCATCATCGATATCGTTGAGGAAGTCATCAAGGTTTTCATTTGACAAAGGGTGCTCAAGTCCAGTAAACTGCATCGAAACATCATCTTCGTCGTAACCGGACCAATCAAGATTTTCATACTTCGTGGGCTGCACCCGAAAATTTGTGAGGTCCAATACCCGAATTTTTTTATTTTATTTTTATTATAATTTTTTTTTTGTGAATAAAACTCTTTGAGGATTAAAATAAAATAGAATAAAATAATAAAAAAAATAATAAAAAAAAAATAAAACTTTCTAAATTTTACCAATAAAAAGATAAAAATAAAATAAGAATAAAAATAAAATAAAACATTTTCTAAAATTTATCAATCCTAAAAATGAAAACAAAATAAAATTAAAAATACTAAAATCTTGATTCAACCTAAATTTAATCCTCTATCTTGAAATTGATTAACCTTTTGTGATATGGGATCAAAGTTATTAGACAATCATTTTCCATTTATCAGTACCTCTCCTTTCATGAATAGATCTGGTCGATCGCCGGTATTGTGGTCCACTTAAGCACGCAAAAATGTGACAAATTTTAGGAATGGTATTAGTGATAGGACAGGTTGATCCTAAGTTACTAGATAAAATTAACTAATGACCATTTATTCTGACGACGACCAAGGATATTGTTGTCCACCTAAATTGAGCAGCAAGATCTACAGACAATCTAGAATTGTTCAATTTTAAGTGTACTTGAACATGTTTCCCGCTTCCTGACATACCCCAATAATCAAGAACTTCCGAGATACTCCTTACTTTAGGTGAGCAGACTATTATTCATAGAAAGGATAGATTTAGAATGCATATGCTGTACACTCAGGTCGGATCTTTCAATCACGCAGAGAGTGAACAATATGACTGACTAGAATTTCAGAGGGATTGACAAGTAGAAGGTTGCATATGCTGTGTACTAGGTCGGATTGTTAATCACGCAAAGGAGACAGCATATGGCTAACAGATAGGAAGAATTGCATAGATAGAAGATGCACAGAAATAGAGTTGCATATGCTGCAGTCCAGGTCGGATCTTTCGATCACACAGAGGAGGCAACATATGACTAATAGAAGGAGAGAAAGAAAATAATTTCCTACAGACCTACTTTATCAGAATTCCCCAGTCGCCCCATCAATACCGGAATTAAGGACAAAATTCATACATCGAGGAAAAGTTAAACCACAGTTCTAGATACGGGTTCTTTAATGTGACTGATGGATTCTCATGTACATCTCCCTGCTCAACCTACCCAAGTGTCATATTGTCAGGCTAAACGGAACTATCTAGGTCAAGAATTTATCAAGTCTCTAGATTCCTTAAGTTCATCCGCACCTGGTCAAGTCCATTAAATTTTTCGTGCCTACCAGCGCATCGAACACAGAGCCTAGACAATTCAGCTTTAGTCCTTTACACAGATTCAGATTGCCTGTTATCACTTATTGATATCACTTCCCAACACATCACTTCACAATAATATTTTTGATTTTTCTGTTTTTCTAATGTTTTTGGATTTTCTGATTTTCTAATTTTTGTTTGGTTTTTGTTTATTTCTCCCCCTAAATTTGTGCGTGGGTGATAATGAAATTAAAATGCGCAAATTTAAACTAACCTACAAAAATTAATCCTCAAAGCGAATCATTTTCAAAAAGTTTACCAGCACATCGAATCGAGCTTTGTTAAACGGCTTGGTGAACAGATCTGCCACATTATTAGCAGTGTGAACCTGTTCTAGCCGAATGAGCGAGCGCTCATAACAATCTCGGATAAAATGAACTTTGATGTCGATGTGCTTGATTTTTGAGTGTTGGACCGGATATTTAGCAATTTGGATCGCAACCTCGTTATCACAGAATATAGGGGTTTCTTGAAAATTCAAACCGTAATCCAACAGCTGATGTTGGATCCATATGACTTGACAACAACAAGCAGACGTAGCTACATATTCTGCTTCTGCTGTTGAGGTCGAGACAGTATGCTGCTTCTTGCACTGCCAAGAAACCAGCTTATCTCCGAGAAATTGACATTCGCCTGAAGACGATTTTCTGTCAAGCTCGCAGCCGCCATAATTGCTGTCTGCAAAAGCATAAAGATCAAATTCGGAATTTTTCGGATACCAAAGACCCAGTTTTGGGCTGCCTTTGAGGTACTGAAAAATTCTTTTAACAGCAATAAAATGAGACAATTTAGGATTAGCCTGGTAGCGCGTGCATTCACAGACCGCAAACATAATGTCTGGGCGACTTGAAGTCAGATACATCAGCGATCCAATCATCGATTTGTAGTACGTTTGATCTACGGATTCACCTTCAAGATCAGGAGTGAGCAGTGGTCTCTCCGCCATGGGCGTCAAAGCAGGTTTGGCATCTCTGAACCCGAACTTCTCGAGCATATCATCCACATATTTTGATTGACGAATCAGGATTCCCGCTGAACATTGTTTGACCTGAAGCCCCAAAAACATGGTCATTTCCCTCAAAGAACTCATCTCGAACCGCTTTTTCATGACGTCCTCGAACTCCGTGCATAGCTGAGGACTCGTCGACCCGAAAATGATATCGTCCACATAGATTTGTACAAGAATTTAATGTGGACCAACATGCTTGATGAATAGGGTCTGATCGATAGTACCGCGTGAGTAGCCATGATTGAGCAAGTGCTGTGTGAGGGTAGCATACCAGGCTCTGGGAGCTAGATGTAGCCCATACAAAGCCTTGTCTAACTTGTAGACATGGTTGGGAAGTTTTGAGTTAACAAACCCAGGAGGTTGGTCAACATAAATCTCCTCCTTCACCTTGCTGTATAAGAAAGCCGTCTTGACATCCATTTGGTATACGGTGAAGTTTATGTAGGAAGCATAGGCGAGGAAGATACGGATATCCTCCAAGCGCGCCACCAGAGCATAGACTTCTGTATAATCAAGACCCTCAATTTGCCTGAACCCACGGACCACCAATCTCGCCTTATTCCGTACAATGACACCCGAATCATCTTGCTTGTTTCGAAACACCCATCTGGTGTCGAGAGATTTCTTGCCTTTAGGCAGCTCCACCAACTTCCAAACCCCGAGCTTTTCGAACTGATTCAGCTCGTTATGCATGGCATCCACCCAGCTGGGCTCATTCAAAGCCATTTCGACGTTTTTGGGCTCTATTTGAGAAATGAAGCAAGAATAAAGACATGTGTTGACGTCTCCACTCTGACTTCTCGTTTGAACTCCGTCGCCCAGCTGGCCAATGACGTTTTCTATCGGATGATCGCGCTGTATGCGAGAGGGGATTTCGTGACTGATGTCATGGACTGAAACGGGAAGAGTATGGATATTAATAGCTCCTTCATTTGCTGAAGAGTCCACGGTAGATGTACCAGCTTCGTGTTATGGATTTGCTACAAACTCATCAGCGATTTGATCGGGAAAGAGAAGGTCCATCAAATTTTGAGTGACAGCGGATGCATCTTGGTTCATGAACTCTCTTTCGACCAGAGTTAGAGGAGTAGCATCTGGAGCAGATTGTTGCGTTGAAGACTCAGGAGAAACGATTAGAACAGAAGACACCACCGGAGGATCAGTAGCAGAAACCAATGGTGTTCTGTAGAAAACCTCTTCATCTTCGTCTTCAAAGATAGTCTTCGAGCCAGAGGTAGACCCAGCTAGATTATCAGACAACACACTAAAGGATTTGAATAGCGATGTGTAGTCAAATAGCCAATCAGGACCCACCCTAGCGTCCGTTTCATTCTCTTCAAGCCAGCGAACATCGAAAGACTCCACGATTTGCTTCGTTTTCTTGTTGTATACCCGGTAACCAGTACGAGCAGCGTATCCGACAAAATAACAATCATTGGCTTTTGCATTGAATATTAGGTTGGATTCCAAGTGGAGAAGGGTGCAAGGGCAGCCAAATACTCGGAAGTGGCTGACAGATGGCTTGTGTCCATAGAGAATCTCATATGGGGTTTTCATCTGGGCTTTGTTGATCAGAACACGATTTTGAACGTAACAAGCTGTGTTGATCGCCTCCGCCCAAAAGAAAACTGGAAGTTTAGAATCACAAAGCATCGTCCTCGCGGCGTCTTGTAACGTCCGATTCCTCCGCTCAGCAACATCGTTTGGTTGTGGTGTCCGAACAGAGCTAAATTTATGCACGATCCCTTTCTCAGCACAAAAATGATCAAGAACAGCGTTCCTGAACTCTGTTCCATTATCTGTGCGTAACGCTTTCACTTGGTGTTGCTTTGGTTCTCAATCATTACAATGAACTTCTTGATGAGGTCAGCGATCCCAGCTTTGTTGGACAGAAAGAATACCCACGTGAAACGAGAGAAGTCATCTATCACAACGAGACAATATAAATTTCGGTTGATACTGAGGACGTTGACCGGACCAAACAAGTCCATGTGTAACAATTGGAGCACCTGATTAATGGAGTTGACCTGCTTTGGCAGATGTGGTTTCCGATGGTGTTTGCCTTGAGCACAGGAAACACATTTTTCAAAAGTAATAAAATCTCTGACAGGCAGACCGCGGACCATTTCGTTCTTAGCAAGCCGGTTCAGGTTCTTTGCATTTGCATGGCCAAGTCGAAAATGCCACAACATTGCGTTTTGTTCTGAGACTCTGGAAAAGAGACAAATAACTTCTTCAGGTACATTACTGTTCATGTCGATAATATAGGCATTCCCATCCCGCTTAGATTTGACTAGAATCCACTCCTCCGGAATGACAATGCCTGGCTTTAAAATTAGACATTCTTTATCGGTGAAGTGTGTTGAGAAACCCTTGTCACAGATTTGAGAAACGCTCAGTAGATTGTGCTTCAGCTCAGGAGCATAGTTGACATTCTCAAAACTGAGCACTCCGTTTGTCACCGTTCCTTTTTGCGTTATCTTTCCGCCTTCTCCGCCCGCGAAGGAGACATATCCCCCATTAAATGTCTGAATCTCGTGCAGTTGGGAGATATATCCAGTCATATGCCGGGAGCAGCCGCTGTCGACATACCACGGTCTGACGACATTCCTCCACAACTGTCCCTGCACGATGAGCGGAATCATTTAGATTTGGGGACCCAGGTCATTACAGTCCTGGGTTGATCCTTAACTTTCACAGATTCATTTTTCAATTTTTCTTTTGATTTTTCTTTTTCAACAGATACAGAGGAGGATGACGACTGATCAGATTTTAATTTTGGCAACCATTGAAAATTAGGTTTTGAAATAACTTTCTTCTCAATTTGCTTTGAGCCGGTGGATGTTCTACTCGAAGAGTTTGAAGATCCAGACCTACTCTTTGACAAAATAGACTTTGGCTTAGCTTGGGTCGATTTTGGCAAACTGTTTGTGAATTTATCGAAAACCTGTTTGTTCTTTTGAAAAATTGCCATTTTCTTGTTTTGATTTGCTTTCCAGTCATCATCTCGAGAGTGAGTTCTGGAGGATTTTCTAATTAAAGATCATCCTCTAGACTCATTCTCTCCTCTTTTAGACATGTGATGCACAAACATTCGATTTAAACAATTTCTGGAAATATGACCAGCAGTATCACAGTTGAAACAAATTTGTTTTTTATCATTAGAAATGGTACTGCTCTTGTCAGATTCCTTGCGTTTATTATCTTTTCTAGCATTTTCACATTTGCAAGAACAAGCACTAGATTGTGTAGCAAATGTGGAAGATGTAGAAGCACTTGAATTAGATTTAGCAACTTTATCAGAAACAACATCATGATTTTCAATTTTATCATTCGGAAATAACACACCACTAGAAACAAAAACATCAGTTTTAGATTTTAAAACAGACTCATCACAAAACTCAACACCAAATTTTGACACTGAATTATTCGACTCAGACTTTTCATCTTCATGCTCCCCCTGAGCTATTGACACATCTGCACTTAAGGTAGAAATGTTAGTATCCAAAATTTTATCATTAGACCGTGTTCCTTGTTCAGAAGCTGATTTCCCATAAACCATGAAAGGTTCTCTGTCAATTTCTTCTTGAGATAGGGGAATAACAGTGTAAGTATGATTGAATGGAGGAGGGACACTCTCAAGGCCTAATCCTACTTTCTTTTGGTTTCCACAGGTAATGTCCTTCCACTGCATTTGTTTCTCAATCATTTTTGCAACTACTTCACTTGACCCATCGAATTTGTTAAAAATAAATTCAGTATTTTCAAGACGATTTTTCAATGTGTCAAGTTCAGCGGTCACAGCAGCAAATTTTTTTTGAGATGATCATAGTTCTCGCATTTGTTGTTGTAATCCTCTTGCAATTTCTTAAAGTCCTTTGTTTTATTTTCTAATTGTGTTTTTAAAGGCTTTTGATTTTTCCTAAGTGTGTAACCCTCATACTTAAGGTCCTCGTTCTCTTTCTTGATTAATTCAATTTGGTCACGTAAGAATTTAACAGTTTTAATGCAAGATTGAGAGCAACCAAATTCACTGACCTCGGGTTTGGATGGCTCAGGAGTAGTTTGCACCATGAAAGCGAACTGAAGATTCATCATCTCTTCTTCTGGTTCTCTCTCTGCTTCTTCCTCCACACAATCCTTGATCTGGGCAAGATGTGCATTTTCAGGTCCTGAAATATTCAGAGCCTGAATTTGATCTTCCCAATCAAAGGATTGGGCCACCATCGCCAAGTTAGCAGTCTGATTGCTTGAAGAAGATCCCTTGATGACATAGGTCACCGACACCATGGTTCGATCAGAATTCTCTCTTCGGTCTGGCGTTGGACACTCCCTTGCAAAATGCCCAGGCTCATGACAATTGTAGCATCTCAGCTTCCCTTTGTTGAACCCCACTTTCTTGTCAGAGTTCACACTCCAATTGTTCTTTCTGGTCTTCTTGGAAAACTGTTTTTCCCTAAAAATAGCCATGGCCATTTGCCAGGTGATGTCCATCTCCTCTACATCCTCTGGATGGATCTGGTCTAGGTCAGCAAAAGATAGTTGTGGGGAAAGCTCTCTGGCCACAAAAGCATTGTAACAGTTCACCAGACCAGTGGCGAGGGCCAGATTTTCTTCCTTCTCTTTCAATGATGAAGATTGAGAACTGAAACCATGAGATTGAACGGGTGCAGCTGTGGATGAACCAACACTAGAACCAACTTGCTGAGAGAAAGTTTGAGGTTGAGGGACTTGAATGTGTTGCATTTGAGGGATCACGTATGAGGTAGGTTGATGAGTCACATAGGGTTGAACTTGTGGAACATGAGACACTGAAGGAGCTTAGGAGTTGAAAAGCTTGAGAAAGCTGTGTTGTTGGTGGTTTGAATCCCAAGATTTGCTGTGGAGTATGAATTGACATGGTTAATCTCCCTCTGCTTGTCATCGAGATCGCAAGCCTTAATGATTGCCATTGTTTCTGCCAAAATCAAACGGTTCAAATCTTTGGCCTTTTTAATCACTGAGACATTCATATCCCAAGATTTTGGCAGAGAGTTTAGCAGCTTCTTGTTGATCTCAGATCTTGTAACCATAACACCAGCAAAACTCATTTCTGTGGTAAGTGTAATAATCCTTTGCAACTGATTCTCAAGTGTTTCTCCCAAGACATGGTTAAACATATTAAACTTTTGTCGCAGCATGTCTTTACTACTTTCTTTCATGTCTTCATTGCCTTCATAGACTTCAATCAGTGCTTCCCATAAGGCCTTTGCTGAAGTGTACTCACGGAAACCTTGAGCAATTTCCGGAGATAATGCCATGGTAAGTGTAGCAAGAGCCTTTTCTTGTTCCTCGACTCTCTCAAAATCATCATCAGTGTAATTCTCAACTTGCTTGTCCATTATCGTGCCATCTTCCAATGTTGTTGTGATGCGAATTGGACCTCTCAGAATGTTTCGCCAAATCTTGAAATCTTTCATTTTGATGTACTTTTCAATCCGATATTTCCATTCTGGAAATCCTTCCGCAAATAATAGTCGCGGAATTCAGGAAGTGGTTCCGATAATTGCATCCAATTCATGGTGAGCTGACATGCTTTGAGATTCCATTTTTTTTAATTTTTGTTGTTTTTGATTTTTTTAAATTTTTAATAAAAATTAACTTGAAAAACAAATCAAAGGATCAAATAGAATGGGTTTTCGGTTGAGGAGTATGACCAAAAATCAATGAATTCGGTATGATGGAAGGATAAGGTTTTCGGTTGAGAAATGATGACCGAAAAACAATGAATTCGGTTGAAAGAGGGTTTTCGGTTTAGGGTGATAAAGGGGGTTTTCGGTTTATGAAGATTAAGAGATTTCGGTTTATGAGTGGTGTTCGGTTTCTGAAGATTGAGAGGTTTTCGGTTGATGAACAGTTTTCGGTTGATGAACAGTTTTCGGTTGATGAAGATTCAAAGGTTTTCGGTTGAAGAACAGTTTTCAGTTTCTGAAGATTCAAAGGTTTTCGGTTGAAGAACAGTTTTCGGTTTCTGAAGATTCAAACCGAAAACTAACAGATTTCAATGGATAACTTGGTTTTCTGATTCGATTCTGATTTCCACGCAATGAGAACATCAAATGAAACTTCAAAACACAATGGATCTGACAAAAATTGGTTGAATATATGTTTTCGGTTTATGAAGATCCAACCGAAAACAATGAGAATTCAATGAAAAAATGATTTCCAGGCAGATTTCAATTCCACACGACGCAGTTTCTGATCTGATCTTCAAAACACTAGCGATTAGTAAGTTTCTAGACACCGAGAATGCGAAGAACAAAGCTGTGAAAACCGAAGAGCTGAAGAACACACTTGATTGACACCAGACTGCTCTAATACCAATTGTAAGGTCCTGACAGAAGGATCTTCACCAGTGATCAATCAAGCATAAGAAATAAAGAAGAAATGGAGTAGTAGATGGAATGAAACTTAAGCTTGCATACAATTCACACAAGGAAATGTCTGATACAACTCAAGGACCGAAAACTGCAAATGAACAACTCTCCTAGATCTGACAGCCTGACAACTTATATATACCCACAAGGACCGAAAACAGTTTTCGGTCAGCAGACCGAAAACTGGTTTTCAGTCACACCTTAACCAAAAGCTTCCTATACCGAAAACATCAAACATATACAAAAGACTTCCAAAATGCAAACACAAACGCCCTAACTCATTTATACATTGGATGCCTAGCCCAAACCATATATATTGGCCCTTCAGTTGGGCAACAATCACAAGTGCCAAGTGAAAGGATATGGAAAAGTCACGAATGGAAAGTTCACTGTTAATCGTGTTGCTTATGTCGAAGGTCTTCAACATAACTAGATAAATGTTTCACAACTTGTTGTGGGTACTGGCAATCAAATTGTGTTTAACGAAGAACGCAGAATCATTTAAAATGTTGAAACTAATGAAGTTTTGCTCAAATCCAAACGACATGGTAACATGTTTACTCTTGATATCAAACTAATCATCGGCAAACCCTCAGCGTGCTTACTTTCGAAAGGTTCCTCTAACATCAGTTGGCTATGGCATCGACGTTTATCGCATTTAAACTTTCGAAATTTGAATAAATTGGTTGTTGATGATCTTGTTCGAGGTTTACCTGTACTAAAATTTGACAATGATACTTTATGTGCATCTTATGAGCAAGGGAAAAAACACAGGAAAGGACATCCAATTGTGATAGATTCGAAAATTCTGGAACCGTTGGAACTTCTTAACATTGACCTTTGTGGACCATCGACTGTTGAAACTCTCAACAAGAAACGGTACATTTTGGTTATTATTGATGATTTTTCAAGATTTACTTGGGTATATTTGCTCAGGTTAAAATCTGAGGTTGCTCAAACAATGATCGAGTTTATTAAGAAGATTGAGATGAGTATGAAGAAAAATGTTTGAAGGATCAAAAGTGATAATGGATCTGAGTTTAAGAACAAAGTGTTGGATTCATACTTAACAGAAAAAGGAATTTCGCATAACTTCTCTTCGCCTTATACACCTCAACAAAATGGTGTTATTGAAAGACGAAATAGGTCACTTTGCGAAGCAGCGAGAACTATGTTGACTTATGCGAATCTTCCTCAATATCTATGGGCTGAAGCAGTTTCGACAGCATGTTTCAATCAAAATCGATCTTTCATTCATCGTCCATTCAATATCACTCTGTATGAAATAATCAATAACCGAAAACCTAATGTCAAATTCTTTCACGTTTTTGGTTGCAGGTGTTTATAATGAATCTTAAAGATAACCTTTCAAAATTTCAGGCTAAGGCTGACGAAGGCATATTTTTGGGATATTCGCACAATTCAGTTGCATACAGAGTGTTAAATAAGCGCTCAAGAAAAGTCGAAGAGACATTCAATCTTACTTTTGATGATTATTTTGTCAAACAAGTTGAAAAAAATTTAAACAAAAACCAATTATTAATGAATCATCTGATGAAACTGAAGAATCAAATTCATATGACTTTGATTATGATTTAATTTTTGGTATTCCTGACAGGGCTGTGAATACTGAAGTTCATCTGAATGATAATCATCATTCGGAATCTTCGAAGCATACTGATGACTTGGAAATTCCTCAAAATATTGTAGATGTTAAATCAACAACGAATTCTCCAGGAGTTGGCGAAAGTATGCATAATAATCCAGTGGAATAAGAGCACTTGGATTCGAATACTCTGGTTGAGGGGGAGCATTCTTTCGAGGGGGAGAATGGAAGAATGGATGAAGTTGTTGAGGGGGAGCATCTAGTTGAGGGGGAGCATCAAAATGATAATCATAATGAAGAGGAGCATGAAGAAAATGATACAATAAATATTAATCAAAATGATAATTTTCATGATCTAAATGATGATGTTTCTGTTGTAGGATCTGATAATGAAGAGATGTACGACGATGCACCTTTAGAATTTGATCCGACATATCCACCGTTAGAGAAATGGACAAGGACTCATCCAAAAGATCAAGTCATTGGGAATCCTCAAGATGGAGTATTAACAAGAGCTCAAATTCATGCACATAATGAGGTATTAAATACTCATCAAGAATTTTGCATGTTCAATGTTTTCATCTCGAAAATTGAACCAAAAACAGTTAAGGTTGCAATGGAAAACTCAGATTGGGTTGTTGCAATGCAATCTGAACTGGCTGAATTCGATAGAAACAAGGTATTGAGATTAATTCCAAAACCTGAAAATGTTTCGATTATGAAGCATGACTAGTTGTAAAAGGATATTCGCAACAAGAAGGGATTGATTATGAAGAAACCTTTGCCCCTGTTGCAAGACTCGAGGATGTTCGAATATTTTTAGCTTATGCAGCTCATAAGGATTTCGATGTCTATCAAATGGATGTGAAATGTGCTTTTCTCAATAGTGAACTTGAAGAAACTGTTTACGTTGAACAACCTCTAGGTTTCGTAAATGAAATGCATCCTGATCATGTGTACATTTTAGATAAAGCAGTTTATGGGTTAAAACAAGCACCAAGAGCATGGTATGCAACTCTTACCAGTTTCTTAAAACAGTCGAAATTTAAACAAGGATCAATTGACCCCACATTATTTCGAAAGAAAGTTGGGAATCATCTAATGCTTGTTCAAATTTATGTTGACGATATTATTTTTGGCTCTACTGACCCTGCTTTGTCTAGTGAATTCGAAAATTTGATGAAAAGCCAATTCGAAATGAGCAGAGATGGGTAAAATCAATAATTTTCTTGGCTTAAACATTTATCAAAGCAGAGAAGGCATTTTCATCAATCAAGAAAAGTATACAAGGAATTTGCTCAAAAAATTTGGAATGACAAATAGCACGAAGCTAAGAGTACCAATGGCAGTTGGAATAAGGCTATCCACTTCGTTAGAAACGCCTGCGGTTGATCTTACCTTATACAGGAGCATGATAGGTTCATTGCTTTATCTTACTGCAAGTAGACCTGATACCATGTTTTCTATATGTAATTGTGCTAGGTATCAAGCAAATCCACGAGAACCACATTTAATTGTTGTGAAGAATATCTTTCGTTATCTCAAGGGAACAATTTCGTTAGGATTGTGGTATCCTTCAAAAACAGGGTTTTTCATTCAGGCATTTTCAGATGCAGATTTGGAGGGTGTACTTTGGATCGAAAAAGCACAAGTGGTGGTTGTCAATTTTTGGATGGAAAGTTGGTTAGTTGGCAGTCAAAGAAGCAGACGCGTGTTTCGATTTCTACTGCTGAAGCTGAAATGTTGTAGCTGCTGCTTGTACTTCACAAATTATTTGGATTCAGAGTCAGTTGAGAGATTATGCTGTTAATATAAAAAAGATTCCATTGTATTGTGATTCACAAAGTGCTATACGCATTTATCATAATCCAGTATAGCATTCGAAAACAAAACATATTGCTCTTCGTTATCACTTTATCAAAGATCATGTGGAAGATGGCAATATAGAAGTCCATTTTGTAAAAACAACGGATCAGCTTGCTGATATTTTTACAAAAGCTTTGGATGAAAAATCATTTGTTAGAATTTTGACAGGATTGGGAATGATCGAAGCAAGTTCAGTTCCAGGAATGATTTCGAATGTATAACAACGAAGTGTTATATAAATATGTCGATTCAGAGGTCATCATGATTCATTCAGAGGCTGATAGTATTAACCATTCAGAGGTTATTGTTCATAGTCAACGCTTCGACATGCTTCAACTTCGTTAGATTGAGCATTTTGGTTTTGAGTAACACTTTTCGTTAGATTTCTAAATTTCTTTTGTATCTTAGCTTTATTTTCGAAAAATCAAAAACTAAAAAAAGATTTTATCTCTGTTTTGTCATTTTATTTTCGAAAAATCAAAAACTACAAAAAAAACTTATATCTGTTTTGTCATTTTATTTTCGAAAAATCAAAAACTACAAAAAGATTTTATTTCTATTTTGTCATTTTATTTTCGAAAAATCACAAAATCCAAAAAGATTTTCTTTTGTTTGTTAATTGTTTCTTTTAAGAAAAATCAAAAACATGAAAAAGATTTTTGTTATTTTGTTCTTTATCTTTTGTATGTACAGATTTCACGAAGGTTATACAAGGGTCATGCTTATGTTTCTCAGGAAAGGTACAATTTCGACAACTTTGTACTAGTTAAACGGTCCCTAGAAGCATGTTGCAGCATGTCGACCCAAGCCTCCATAGACTCAATGTATGTTTATGAAAGCCTTAATGAAATTTTTCATACGAAAATTTCTTCCCAAGTCAGGGTTATATTCACATTAGTCAAATGAGCTACCTTACTCTTCTCAAATGAGTTAAGAGTTGTCTGTTTGGTTTAATCATAACAGAGGTACAAGTGTTTTCGTGAACCAATCTTTTTCATCAACAAATTTCTTACACTTTCACACACGAAGACATATGTCCAAGAGATCTTTGATTCAACCCATCAAGATTTAGACATGTCAAAATTCTGTGTTAATGATCTGACACCATGAGACCGTGATGAAAGTGAATCCCAAAATTCTATCTTCGTAAGGAATTGACGGGGAACTATGTTCCATTTTTGATGAAACATTTGTTTCAGTACCACTTTTCGAAACTCCAAATCATATTCATTTCTTATGAGTGATCTTGATCAAACTATCGAAGCCCACGATGTTTGTTACCCAACAGGATTCAGTATCAATTCTTTCATGAATATGATTTCCGTGTGAGTTTCATTTGCTTACGAAGTTACTTTCAAAATAATTCAAAACATACTTGTCACTGACTACACCGGTCAAACAAGTAATTTCGGTTATAATTACTCACCTTAAGTTTAGGTTGATATGTAACGAAATTGTAAACTACCCATGAAGCCTTATAAAAGAAGCCCTTCGATACTTTTCTATAAGTATTCGATTGAAATTCGCGGGAACATACACAAGCAGTTGATTATCTCTCTTGATAATTAACGAAGTAACCTTTGCCTGGGGTTTATCTGCTTTTGTGTCGAATTTTTTTTTTTGACAGCACAGATCCAAATTTTTGTTAATTTGCTTCTTATCTTTTCTTTGGCACACTGCACTCACGAAATCCTTGAGGTTCTGAGTAATATCAACTCGGGCTGATGATTTCAAACATCTGGCACATGACTTCGCTTTTTATCCCAAAAGTGAAAGAGCCTTACCTCCATCCGAAGATTGGTGACGGTTACAATTTAATTGAGATAAACAATCAGCCTGTTTGAAAAGACGTTCTGTATTCAGTTCGGGTTTCTAGGTGATGTGACAACTACTTTTTGACGCATGGCTACTTTATCGGCAGTATGGTGCGAGATTCCAGGTGTCACGTCGGATCTCATTTAATGCCAGTCCCGCTTCAAATTCAAACACTAGGGTTACATATAAAAAAGGGAATCAAAGCGTGTTATCAGTTTACGCTTCCAAATGAAAAATTCATCATTTCTCTGAAAAATTTCCAATTGTTCTTCAAAGCTTCAACAAACCCTAATCATGGCCAATTCTGTTGATGTTGTTGTTCAATCCCAAAACACTGAAGATGTTACTTCCCAGCCAATAATGAAGATTCAAGGCACAGACTATCAAGTTGAAGATGATGTTTCTCTTTATCCATCCGAATTGAAGATGTTGGTAGTCGCATTGAAGAGTTCTGTTCTTTCCACTGCCATGTTCAATTCTTTTGCAGTTCCACTTTCATGGCTTTCACAAGTAGGATCCACTGCTACGTACAGCAAAGCAATGGATATTAAAGAATCGAGTAATGAATTAATCAGAGTATGAATTCAAGTATGAATGTGAGATTTGAACACAAGATGAAAATATGATCTCGTTATGCTCTATTACGCTTTCGAATTCTTTACAGAGTACAAATAGATAAGTCTGTAAAAGTTCTTTTCTAACTCTAGTAAATAACCCTATTTATAGGGAACATAAAGCGTACAAAAAATATACTAAGGCATTGACTCTAACGCTTCGAACAAAAGCGCCCTAGTAAAATACATTACAAAAATGTTCGAAGAGTACAAAACATACTTCGACTAATTACAACAATTCGACCCTTACAATCTCCCCCTTTGTAATCATAGTCGAAGTCTTCAATTTGTAAGAAGTGTGATGGAATATAGTAATACTCTTCGAATCTCCGTATACCAGGAGATAATTTTCTTCAGCTCTTTCTTGTCACCTTCATTGTGCTTCTTACAATGATTCATACGAACAATCAAGTTCGTATATTGAGATGTTGAATATCTCTCGACTTCACTTGCTTGGAATAAGAACCGTTTAGACTTTCCAGCTTTGTCTTTTCCTGCGAATACAATTCCAAAAGGCTTCAGGAAAATTTCACCATCAGCATACTTCTTCAATTCCGCCTGAGTCTTCGTAGGTGCCATTGGAGCTTTAATTTCCATTCCTTTGGCAGTAGCTAATTCAACATTTGTTAGTGCCAAGCACTCATAATAGTTTTCGATAAAAATCTTGATGTGAGCTACTCCAATCTTGAATTCATCTGGTTCTGTGTTTTGAAGGTATGAGAACGATTTGTCTTTCAAAAGTAATGCAACTTGTATAAGATCATACAAGTTCATTAATGGAAAATCTGCAACAGTGAATTCGCAAATATTTCCATTTGCCCTGGCAACCACATACTTAACATTTTGGACTGTGTTTTCAAAAACCACATCCTTTTTCATACTTATGACCTTCTTGATTTTTATTAAAGACCAAACTTCCTCAGGGGCTTTTCCAAGAACAGCATGAAAACGAATTTTCATGTGTGTACCTTCATCTTTATTTTTAAAATTCCCTTCTGCTTTGAACTGAGGCATGATAAACATCATTTTATTTATCGGAAAATCCAGCTGGCTTGCATCAGTATTTGTGACCAAATAACTTTGCTTTGGTTTCTTCTCAAATGTATACATGTGATTAAAAGCAACCTTGGCCTCAATTGTTTCGTAATTATAGTGTTTGGCTAGATCACCTTTATCCATTCCCTTCGGATCACTAGCACGCTGAGTCATAATGCTTTGGATAATCCTCAGTTTTTCAATTTCTGCTTCTGCTTCAGCCTTCTTTTCTTCTTTCGATTTTTCCACAAGAATGATTTCCATTTGTCTTTCAAGGCTGGATTATCAATTTTCTCTTTTGAATTTGAAACACTCCCACCAGTCTCCGAAGATTTACCAATC
Source organism: Lactuca virosa (assembly GCF_052849685.1). Lineage (NCBI taxonomy): Eukaryota > Viridiplantae > Streptophyta > Magnoliopsida > Asterales > Asteraceae > Lactuca > Lactuca virosa. The sequence goes on from NC_136429.1 coordinate 464,609,246, forward strand.
ACAATTCCTTTCGAAATTGGTCTTGCAGTTGGCATTGTTGTTACGACTGTTGAAGTCGCCTGTTCAGCAGAAACAATTAGTGGTTTTGTTGTAGGGATTTTCGAAAAAAATACTTTTCCCACAACTTTCGCATCTTCTCCACTTGTCTTCGACTCACTAGTTTTTCTTTCTCCCCCTTGCACCCCTGTGAAAACAGGCAGGGCAAATGTTGTTGGAAGAAGACTTGATATGCGAAAGAGAGGAGCAAGTTGTTTGTTGAGAATTGCTTCGAAGTGGACAAACTTTTGTGACAAAAATTCAGGTGTAATCAAAGAAGAAGACACCGGCCTATCAGAAATTTCCTTTAACTCCTTGAGCAACTTAAGCACTTCCTCAAAGCTTGCACTTTCGGATGTTGAAATTTGAGTAATTTGAGGACTCAAATTTTCATACAATTTAACAAACCGAGTGACAGCGTCACAAATAATATCAACCTTTTGATGCAATGATGCATAGTCGTGTTGAACATTAGCTATTTCTCTTTTCATATCTTCACGAAGTTCGTGAATTTGCAAGTTTACATCCTCGCGAACTTTCTTCACATCTTGAATAAAAAGAACATGTATTTCCTTTGCAACATTCTTCAACTCTCTCAGATCACCAACAAATTTTGAATTTTGAGAATTGATTCGAATTTCATTGTTTTGATCATTGTGATCAACTTTCTCCAAAATTCGTGATTCAGAGTCTGTAAGCATTCCAGAGACTTTCCTCACAACTCTGGCTTCAAACTTTTTCAACATCGAATCAATCTCCAGACTTGAAACAGATGAACCACCCCCCAGATCAGCTTGGGATTGAAGTATCGAATTCAACTTCTGATTCAGGATTTTAAATTGTTTCATGGTCATCAGCATATGATCAAGAAACTGTTCTTCATCTTCATGAAATTCCAATTCATCAAACATCCCACCAAACCCCTCATTATCAGTCTCTGTCTCCACAAAAACGGTTTCTTGAACAGGTGAAGTGGGTTTGGGTGGCTCAGTAGATTGAGAAGAAAAAATAGAAGTAAAGGGTTGATCAAGAATGTGTTCGAATGTTGGGGAATCTGTTGTTGATGTAAGAGGAGTAGAAGATAAGGGTAAAGAAACAATACTTGCAAAAGGAGCAGAAGTAGATGGACCTGGAGCTTCATTTTTCGAACCTCCTTCACCCATATTGACATATGCAGCCGTATCAGATACGTGTGCAGGGATGCCTGAAGTTCAAACCTCCTCAGTAACTGATTTGGCAATCGAATCTTCAGGTGGTATGACAATTGTCTTCTCAGGAGTGAAACTTTCTGTGATATGACTAAACTCTGGAGTTTCTGGAATTCTTTCACTATCCTCTTCTGTTGACTCAGTAGAAATTACAAGTTTTCGAGTCTTCTTCTTCTTTTTCTTTGATAAATGCTTTGCCATATCTTCAGCCCTTCGTTTCTTTGACACAGGAGAAACAGGTGCTGGCACTTCTCTAATTAACACACCTTGATGAGTGATTTGAGGTTTGTGAACCACTTTGTGTGTAGGAGACTTGCTTTTGTGAGTGGACTTCATTTTGATTCTTCAAAACATTCCAGTCTTCAAAGGAATGATAACATTTTCTTGGGTTTCTTCAAGAATAGGCTCAATCACTTGAGTCTCAGCAACAGACATTACATCAGTTTCAGGCTTCTTCTTTGGAGATTTCGAAGATTTTGACTCAGTTTCATTCTTCTTCGTCTTCTTAAATTTCGTACAATCTCTATCCAAGAGTATACCAGTTTTGATTGAAGAATCAATAGTCTGCAAATATGCAACCAATACAGAGTTCGAAGGATTAACTCTTTTAAGCATAGCATCTGGAATTCGAGCAACTGATGGAAAAACTTCAGCACTATCTGTGATATCCTTCGGATAGTGGTATGATTGAAAAACTGCTTTGTCTTCATCATTGGGTAACAAAATCCCTTCCTTATTGTAAAAGTGTTGCAAAATCAAACTCCAGTATCTTGCACATGAAATGCCATGAATAGCATTCGTGTGTTCTACACCCTTTTGGAATTCCTTCCACAACTGTGTAGAATAATCTACTTGAAGATCATAGTAGATGCCAGCAACCATGGCATAAACCTCCATTCTTCCTTTATCAAGACCAGCTGATCTCCCAGTCAAACATCGTAAGAAAATACCAAATAAGAAATTCCAGATTCGTGGAAGTCCAGATTTCTTAAAATCACTAATCTTGGACAATGGTGGCTGATATCCCATCTCATTAAACATGTGAACGATTTGTGGAAATGTAACTGAAACATATGGAGGCGAATTCGGAATATCAAGAATTTGGCAGAAGAGTTTCTTGGTTAACCTAACCTTTTTGTCGTTCACCAGATGAAAAGTAATCGTATCAGATGCTTTGTTGTATGTTGTAGTTGATCCTGCTTGAGAAAGCCAGGACAATGGAACAGAGAAAGAGTTGAACATCGCTTTAGCCAAAACCGAGTTCTTCAAAGCAATGATTAGCATCTTCAACTCTTTTGGGTACTGAGAAACTTCACCCTCCAAGTAATAGTTTGTTGCTTGAATCTTCATTATTGGTAATGAAGAGGCATCTTCACTGGTATGAGAATCGACATGAGCAGTAGTCGCCATTGTTAGGGTTTGAAGATGATGATGAACAGAGAATTTGTGAATTTTGCTTTTTGATCGCGTAAACTGACAATAAACCCTTGAATCCCCTTTTATATGTAACCCTTAAGTTTGAATTTGAAGCGGGATATGTACTTAATGATATCTGACGTGGCTCCTTGAAAATCGGACCATTACTGCGTAAAAGCAACCATGCGTCAAAAAGTAGCTGTCACATCACCTTGAAAAACGGACAGAATACCATACGTCATTTAGAAACAGCCTTTCTTGTTTTCCCCAAGAGTATTGTAACCGTCAAAACCCTTCGAATGGAAGCAAGACTCTTTCACTTTTGGGATTAAAAGCGAAGTCATATGCCAGATGTTCGAAATCATCAGCCTGAGTTGGTATTACTCAGAGCCTCAAGGATTTCGTGAGTGCAGTGTTCCAAAGAATGTAGATAAGAAACAAAAAATAAGAAAAATTTGGAATAGTGTGATGTCAAACAATTGACACAAAAGCAGATTAAATCTCGGGCAAAGATTACTTCATTAATCATTAAGAGAAATGATCAATAGCTTGTGTATGTTCCCGTGAATTACAATCGAATACTTGTTGATAAGTATCAAAGGGCTTCTTTTATAATGCTTCGTGGGTAGTTTAAAATTTTCGTTACATGTCATCCTAAACATAAGGTGAGAAATTGTAACAGAAATTACTTGTTTGACCAGTGTAGTCGGTGACAAGTTGTTTTTGAAAAATTTTAAAATGACTAGGACATTCAAATGAAACTCACACGAAAATCATATTCAAGAAAAAATTTGTGTGCTGGATCTTGATGGGTAACAAACATCGTAGGTTTCGAATGTTTGATCAAGACCACTCATTCGAAATGAATATAATTTGGAGTTTCGAATTTTGGTACTGAAACAAGAGTTTCGTGAAAATCTGGAACATTGTTCCCCGTCAATTCCTTAAAAGTGTATTGTAAATTGGGTTGCACTTTCATCACGGTCTCATGATGTCAGATCATAAACACATAATTTTGATATGTCTAAGTCTCGATGGGTTTGAACAGAGTCCTCTCGGACATATGTCTTCGTGTGTGATCGTGTAAGAATTTTATGAGTGAAAAAGATTGATATAAGACACGAAAAGTACCTCTGTTATATTTGGACCAAACAGTAAACTCTTAACTCATTTTGCGAAGAGTCACGTAGCTCAGAGACTAATGTGAATATAAGCCTGATTGGGAAGAAATCTTCGTATGAATAATTTCATTAAGGCTTTCGTACACACACATTGAGTCATGGAGGCTTTGGTCATCATGCAGCAGCGTGCTTCTAGGGACAACCTAACTAGTTTGAATGATGAAAATTTTATCAATTCATACAAAAACTATACCTGACCCTAGAACTGCAAGCAAAATCTCCTCGTAGCTGCATTATAATCTGCAACAAAATACTAAAAAGAAATAAGAATCAAAATATTTTTGTTGTTTTGAGTTTTCGAAAATGAAGACAGAACCAACGAAAATCTTTTTGGATTTTTGAATTTTCGAAAATAAAGACAAAACAAACGAAAATCTTTTCGGAGTTTTGAATTTTCGAAAATGAAATGATTAAACAAAAGAAAATCTTTTTGAATTTATGAATTTTCGAAAATAAACAGTACTAGTTGCAAAAATGCGAAATTTTAACATCCCCTTATGAGTGACAAATGTACGAATTCGAAGGGGTCGAAGCGTTGACTATGAACAGTAACCTCTGAATGCTGAATGGCTTTGCATTGTCTTTAATTCAGCGCCTCTGATTCATTCCTGGTCAACCGTCATTCTCCTTTTTCGCATGGAACAGAATTTCCATCAATCATTCCAAGTCCTTCTATTATTTTCACAAGGGATTTTTCATCTAACAGTTTCGTGAAAATATCAGCTAACTGATCAGTTGTTTTCACGAAATGTACTTCAATATTTCCATCCTCCACGTGATCTTTGATGAAATGATAACGAAGAGCTATATGTTTAGTCTTCGAATGCTGCACCGGATTATGACAAATTCTTATCGCACTTTGAGAATCACAATATAATGGAATCTTTTTCATATTTATTGCATAATCACGCAATTGACTTTAGATCCATATTATTTGTGAAGTGCAAGCAGCAGCAGCCACATATTCTGCTTCAGCTGTTGAAATTGATACGCATGTTTGCTTTTTCGACTGCCAACTCACCAATCTGCCATCAAGAAATTGACATCCACCACTAGTGCTTTTTCGATCAAGATTATAACCACCCAGGTCTGCATCCGAATATACTTGCACAAAAAACCCAGTGTTCGAAGGATACCACAATCCTAACGAAATTGTTCCTTTAAGATAACGAAAGATATTCTTCACAGCAGTGAGATGTGGTTCTCGTGGATTAGACTGATACCTAGCACAATTACACACAGAAAACATGATATCAGGTCTACTTGCTGTAAGATAAAGTAATGAACCAATCATGCTCCTATATAAAGTTATGTCAACAGTAGGTTTATCTAACGACTGTGTTAACTTTATTCCTGTTTCCATTGGTACTCGTAACTTTGTGCTATTCGTCAATCCAAACTTTTCTAGCAGATTTTTCGTATACTTTTCCTTATTAATAAAAATCCCTTCTCTGCTTTGACGAATATTCAATCCAAGGAAATTATTGATTTTTCCCATCATGCTCATTTCAAACTTGCTTTTCATCAGATCTTCGAATTCTCTAGACAAGGCAGGGTCAGTTGAGCCAAAAATAATATCATCAACATAAATTTGAACAACCATTAGATGATTCCCCACTTTCTTTTGAAATAATGTGGGATCAACAGATCCTTGTTTAAATTTAGATTGTCTCAAAAATGATGTTAGAGTTGCATACCATGCTCGTGGTGCTTGTTTCAAACCATAAACTACCTTATCTAAAACATAAACATGATCAGGATATTCTTCATTAATAAAACCTGGGGGTTGTTCCACGTAAAAAGTTTCTTCAAGCTCTCCATTTAGAAATGCACCCTTTACATCCATTTGATAAACATCAAAATCTTTGTGAGCTGCATAAGCCAGAAATATACAAACTGCCTCGAGTCTTGCAACAGGGGCAAAAGTTTCTTCATAGTCGATTCCTTCTTGTTGTGAATATCCTTTAACAACAAGTATGGCTTTGTTTCGAACAATGTTTCCATCATTATCGGTCTTATTTTTGAAAATCCATTTTAACCCGACAATCGAAACATTTTCAGGTTTAGGAAATAATCTCCAAACCTTATTTCGTTCGAATTCAGACAATTCAGATTGCATTGCAACAACCCAATCTGAGTGTTCCATTGCAATCTTAACTGTTTTTGGTTCAATTTTAGAGATGAAAACTTTGAACATGCAAAATTCTTGATGAGTATTCAATACCTGATTCTTTGCATGAATTTGAGCTCTTGTTAAAACTCCCTCTTGTGGATTCCCAATTACTTGATCCTTCGGATGATCTCTTGTCCATTTTTCCATTGGTGGATATGTTGGATCAAATTCCAAAGGTGCATCCTCGTATATATCTTCATTCTCTGAGCCTACAATCGAACATACATCATCAAAATCATTATTATTCTCAATGTTATTTAAATGCTCCCCCTCAACATTATGCTCCCCCTCAACATTATCATGCAATCTTTCTTTCTCCCCCTCGAAAGAATGTTCTTCGTTATCGAACGTATTCGAATCCAAGTGCTCCCCCTCCACTGGATTGTTTTGCATACTTTCGCTTGTTTCTGGTGAATTTGATGCTGATTCATCAGTAAGCTTGGTTAGTTCTGAGAGATGATTATCATTGGCATTTATTTCAGCATCAACAGCATGATCTGAAATTCCAAAAATTAAATCATAATCAATATCTAAGACTTGTGAGGATTCAGATTCATCTTGTGTGTGTTTCAGAATTGGATGATTTTCAAACATTGATGTTGTTTGTTTAATGTAGTAATCATCAAATGTAAGATTAAAAGTTTCTTCAACTTTTCGTGTTCTTTTATTTAACACACGATATGCAACTGAATTATGTGAATATCCCAAGAATATCCCTTCATCTGTCTTTTCTTGAAATTTCGTAAGATTATCCTTGTGATTCATAAAAAAGCATCTGCATCCGAAAACATGGAAAAATTTGACGTTAGGTTTTCGATTGTTGAGAATTTCATATGGTGTTATGTTAAAACGACGATGAATGAAGGATCTGTTTTGAGTAAAACATGCAGTAGATACAGCTTCAGCCCAAAGGTATTGTGGAAGATTCGCATATGCCAACATAGTCCTTGCTGCTTCGCATAGTGACCTATTCCTTCGTTCTACAACACCATTTTGTTGTGGTGTGTATGGAGATGAAAAATTATGCGGAATTCCTTTGTCCACCAAAAATGAATCAAGAACATTGTTCTTAAATTCATTTCCATGATCACTCTTAGTTTTTCGAACAATCTTCTTCAATGTTGTTTCCATCTTTTTTATAAAATCAATCATGATTTGTGCAACTTCAGATTTAAGCCTGAGAAAATAAACCCACGTAAATCTGGAAAAATCATCAACAATAACTAAAATGTACCGTTTCTTGTTAAGAGTTGAAACTGTCGAAGGACCACACAAATCAATATGTAAGAGCTCCAATGGTGCGACAATTTTCGAATCAATCGTAATTGGATGACCTTGTTTATGTTGCTTGCCAACTTCACAAGCTGCACATAAAGAATCATTGTCAAATTTAAGTACAGGTAAACCTCTTACCAGATCTTGTACCACAAGTTTATTGATGTTTCGAAAATTGAGATGAGAAAGTCTTCGATGCCATAGCCAACTTAAGTCTGTCGTTGCTTTCGAAAGAAGACATATAGCAGGTTTCCCTACTATCGGATTAATGTCCAGAGTGAACATGTCACCTTTCCTTTTGGATTTCAGTAACACCTCTTTTGTGTTGACATTCAAAATAATACTTCCTTCTTCGTTAAAAAGAACTTGATTGCCAGTGCCCACAACAAGTTGAGAAACACTTATCAAGTTATGTTGAAGACCTTCAACATACGCCACACGATTCACTGTCAATTGACCATTCGTGATCTTCCCATATCCTTTGACTTGACATTTTTTATTGTTCCCAAACTTCACTACACCAGCATTTTTGAGACTTCGAAAATCACGTAGATTCTCCTTCTTCCCAGTCATGTGATGAGAGCAACCACTATCGATGTACCACTTGTTATCATATTGCTCGTGACATAATACCTACATTCAATTGAAAATTTTAGGTACCCAAGGCTTTTTGGGTCCTTGGAAATTAGATTTTAATATCGAATGTAATGATGAACTTTTAACCCAATCACAAACTTTTTTTTTGAGACTATCAATTAAGTTTACATCTTCATTTAAAGGAACCGAAACATAAGTTTTTGATGGTTTCGAATATTCACTGACATTACCCTTCGAATTCTGAGTTTGTGAATGAACATTCTTTGCTTTTAATACTGGTTTCCAAGCTTTGACTGATATGTTCGAATCCTTAGAAGATGAACTTCCATTTGATGAAGTATTCACATACTTTTTATATGCTTCGTGAATTTGCTCCTTTGAATATGTATTTGACTGATACATCTTTCCTTTGCCTTCAAGCCAATGATCAATGTTCTTCCTTGAAGTCATTCCTTTTTCCCGTGAAGTTTTCATTGTTTCTTTCTTTGTATGATTAGGAAAATTTGGCTTTTGAGGAACAAAATCAACTTTGGGATTTGTTAGAAAAGAATGAGCATATGATGAATCAACTATTGATTTAAAATGTTGACATTGAAAGAATTTTTGATTTGGATTGGATTCATTTGAAAATGTTCTTGATTTATTAATTTCTGAAACTTTCGAAAACCTTGTTTGTTTATTCACTTCAGACCTTGAAGAATTTGTATGAAATGACTGTTGAGGTTTTGATGAAAAAGAGGAATTTTTAGCTTTGAAAACATTTTTGGTTGATTGTGATTCAGACATCTTTTGAGACTCAACATTTTGCCAAAATATTTTTTTTCTTGCTTGTCTTTTTGAAATGTTGTTTTCCTTCGAAAATTTGTCAATTTGATCTTTAAATTCCTTAGAGTTTAGTTTGGCAACTTTTTCACTTTCCTTTTGAACATGTTTTGAATTCTCCTTTTCAATTTTTGATTTTTCAATCCATTGTCTTTGTGGTTTTTGACGTTGAAACACATACGAATTTTTTGTTAAGTTGTTTTCAACTGTGCTTTGATTTGCAAAAAAACCTTCATCAGTTGTTTTTGAATTGTCCTCCTCAACTAACTTCTTTAATTCTGGTTTGATATTTTCAACATTACCTGTAGTTACGAACACTTGATTTGGAAAAATGATATCATCTATACATTTAAAATTTTCTATGTTGCTCTTTACTTATGTCACTTGAAAGATGTAAATCAGTTAATTTGCTATAAAGTCGTTTAGCAGAATTACAGTAAATGTTTCTTTGTGCTAGCAAGAGTTTAACATCACTTGATAACCTATCCCTATCACACATAATGTTTGTTATTTGTAATTCCAAACAATCAATTTTGCTTATTTTCAAATCTAATCTCTTTTTGACCTCTAACAACTCCACTGATAACTTGTTGGCCTCATTGCTAGCAGACACAACAATTGAATCAAAATAAGTAACCGTTTCATCAAAAGAAATTAGTTCAGAATCATAAGCATGTGTAGGAATATTAAAGGATTCGAGTATTTTACGTAACTTTGTTGTCATTGGAGATTTATCAGCTGCTTTGGATACGAAGCATCATCCCCTCACTTCGAATTCTTCATCATCTGAGTTCTCCTCCATTTTCGCATACAATGCTCCATGTGTCGGATTTCGCATTTCTTCGTCATCTGATCCAGATGACCAGATTTGATAAGTTCCTTCTTCATCCTCATGCTCACCCTTTGCAACCAATGACAAATTCTTAGCTTTAGCATAAACCACCTCAAGCTTCTCTGCATAGTATGCCTCATCCTTGACTTTATTCTTCCTCTCATCCTTCTTTCGAAGCATACAATCATTTGCAAGATGATTCGCACCGTTGCAATAATGACAATCTATTCCAGCATCACCTTTCAGCTTCTTCTCACCCTTTCCTTCAGCTATCTTCGAATCTCACCCTTCTTCTCACCCATTACAAAGATGAGATTGAATTCCATCGAAGTTCTGGTAATTCCATAGCGATTGCAACGATAGATTAACTCGTTCAGACGATCATAGTAAACTTCAATTGTTTCTCCTTCTTTTTGTTTGAAGTCTTTCAACTCAACCAAACACTATTTGACTGAATTGATTTTGGTTTTCTCACTTCCTTGAAACTTATCTTTTAGATTGTTCCAGACCTCCTTTGCAGTTGTACAACTTCTAACGTAATTGTACACAGCTGGAGGTAAAGCACCTCGCAGTTCCCTCATACACCTTTTCTCCAATTTCTTCAGACGATCACTTTGATTATCAACATCATAATTTATGGAAGAAGATCCGATTGGTTGAACATTCACTGGAGCATTAACACTTCCAGTGATACATGTCCATAATTCTTCATCAAGACCATTCAGATAATCCTGCATACGATCAACCCACTGATCATAGTATTCAGGGATTAGCATTGGAATTTTGGTTGATGAACCTAACAGATGAGAAAACGAGGTCATTGAATTGAGATTGAAACTCGCCATTGTTGTACGGAAGAAGATTTTGAGAAGTTTGAAAAGATTTGAGAATTTGAAAACAAACTAGATGAATCAAATCGAATTGATGAGAATAACACTCGATTCAACAACTCAAATGCAGAATCGAATCACAGACTAAGATCTTGACAATTTTTCACTTTCAAAAAGTGCGGAAACTTTTGAATCAAAAAGTTGATTCAAAAACCTTTTGAACAACGTGAAAATTAGATCAGAGATATGATTCCTGCTCTGATACCAATTGATGAATTAAAGAATCGAGTAATGATTTAATCAGAGTATGAATTCAAGTATGAATGTGAGATTTGAACACAAGATGTAAATATGATCTCGTTATGCTCTATTACGCTTTCGAATTCTTTCCAGAGTACAAATAGACAAGTCTGTAAAAGTTCTTTTCTAACTCTAGTAAATAACCCTATTTATAGGCAACAGAAAGCGTACAAAAAATATACTAAGGCATTGACTCTAACGCTTCGAACAAAAGCGCCCTAGTAAAATACATTACAAAAATGTTCGAAGAGTACAAAACATACTTCGACTAATTACAACAATTCGACCCTTACAGATATCATCACTTTTCAACTGGTGAATGACAAGAAGATCCGATTGTCCAAGAAGATTTTTTGTCAGATTCTTGATATCCCTAATTCTCCAATCTATACTGATCTTTCTTCTGCAAAAATCATCCATATGTTTAATGAGATGGGTTATCAACCCCCACTTACCAAGATCAGTGATTTCAAAAAGTCTGGACTTCCAACTGTTTGGAATTTTCTCTTCGGAATCTTTCTATGCTGCTTGACTGGTCGCAGTGTTGGTTTGGGCAAAGGTCGAATGGACGTGTATGCGACGGTAACCAGGTTGTATTATGACATCACTATGGATTATTCTACACAGCTGTGGAAAGAATTTCAGAAGAGTGTAGAAAACACAAATGTTGTTCAAGGCATTTCGTGTGCAAGGTATTGGAGTTTAATTCTTCGATATTTCTATGCCAAAGAGGGAATTGCGGTGCCTACTGATGAGGAGACTGCTGACTTCATAAAGTATCAATTTCCGAAGGAGGTTACGGATGATGCTGAAATCTTTACACACATTGCAAGAATTCCTCATGCAATGTTACAGCGTGTTGATCCAACGAACTTGGTTCTTATGGAGTATTTAGAAACAATAAATCCAGATGATGGGTCTGGGAAATTGTTGCCAAAAGAAACAGCTGGTCCTTCGAAGAAGTCTCGCAAATCAAAGAAGGATGCAACAATTACTCCTGAGAAACCTGTACAGGAGCCAAAGAAAAAGAAATCACCACCAAAACAGACGAAGCCAGATGCACAAGTTTCGACTGTTGTGGTTGAACCGGTCGAAACTGCTGTTGATGCCCAAGAAAAAGAAACAATCCCATCCAAATCAGGTATATTTCGATGAATTAAGAAAAAGTCTCGTACATCACGAAAGCTTTCAGATGGTTCGTTTAAGTCTTCTTCTATGGTTCGTAAACCATATCTGAATCACCAAGGCATTCTCATTCGTGAGGTTCCAGCTCCTGTTTCTCCTTCTTCCAAGAAACGAAGAGTTGAAGATGTTACTACACATATTTCAAAGAAGAAGCTAAAGAAAAGGAAGATGGTTCTTCAAGCAGAATCATCCGAAGGGGAGAAAGTTCCTGAAACACCTGAAGCTACTATTCTTCAATCAAAATCTATTCCTGAGCAGACTACGGTCACACCACCCGAAGTTTCGTTAACTGAATCAGTTCTTGAGGAGGTTCGAACTTCAGACATCAATACACACGTATTTGATACGGATGTAAATGTCAATATGGGTGAAGGAAATTCGAATAAAGAACTTGTTGTTTCTACTCAAGGTATTCCTGCATCTTCTGTTACTTTTGTTTCTTTACCTGCATTCATTGTTCCTATTTCGAACACTACCAATTCACCCACCTTTGAAACCATTCTCACTTAACCCATCACTACTTTGTTCTCATCGCAAACCACTGATCCACTTCAAACTACTGAGGATATTGATGTTGATGAAGGAGGTTTTGGAGGAACATTTGAAGAGATGGAATTTGATGAAGAAGAAGAAACTTTCCCTGAGAACATGTTAATGACGATGAAGCAATTTAATATTTTGAATAAGAAGATGAATTCAATTATTCAGTCTCAAGCTGACATGGGGGAAGTCAATCTCTTTCAAGTTTGGAACTTGATGTTATGCTCAAAGCATTCGAAGCCAGGATGGTTAGTAAAGTGTCTAGCATGCTTCAAGATTCTGAATCTAAAATCTTGGAGAAGGTGGATCAAAGTGATAAGTGTAACGAATTGCGAGTGAAAGACATGTCTTGTTTATTAAAGATGTGAAGCAAGTACGCGAAGATGTAAACCTAAAGCTTCAAGAACTTTGTGAAGACATGATCAAAGAGATTGCTAGTGCTCAGCAAGACTATGCATCTCTCAACCAAAAAGTAAATATTATTTGTGAGGCTGTCACAAAATATGTCAAGCTGTATGAAAGCTTGAGTCATCAAGTAACTCAACTTTCTACGGATAACAGTCGAAGCTTTGTGGAGCTTACCTCTTTGTTAAAGTAGTTGAAAGACTTGTCCACCGCACCTGTTCCCTCTTCGATCATAACTCCAGAATTCTTGTCTCAAAAGTTTTCTCAGTTATAGGCTGTGTTGCACAAACAGTTGGCTTTGTTATCCAAGTTTTCGAGTCTTCTACCAACAGATGCCCCACCTGTGGTCACAGGGGTGCTAGGGGGAGAAAAGAAGGTTGGTAATGCGAAAGTTGGTGAGGTTTCGCATGAAGCTGTGAAAACTGTTGGGAAGATTTTTCAAACAACAATTCCAGTAGCAAAGCCAATTATCTCAACTGCTGGGCCTGTTACTTCGACAGTTGTTACAACAATGCCAGTTTCTACGAAGCCAATTTCAAGACCAATTTCTAAAGGAATTGTGATTGGGGAAGGTGGTAGTAGTTCGAAGCCCAAAGAAGTTGATAGTTCTTCCATCAAAGACAAAGGGAAAGCAATTTTGGTGTAAAAATCGAAAGAGGAGAAGAAAGTTGAAACTGAAACTGAGCTAGAGAAATTCAAAGTAGTTCAAAGCATTTTAAGTCTTCGTGCAAATGACCCACCTGGAATGAACAAGGGTGATCCTGCGAAGCATTACAACTACGAAACAATTGAAGCAAAAGTTGCATATAATCATATGTATGCTTTCGAGAAGAAGCTGAAGCAAAGCTATGCAGTTGTTAATACTGATATGAGACAACTGGATTTCCCAATAAATGAAATGATGTTCATCATGGCTCAATACAAGATTGCTGAGAAATTTGATAATGATGATGATTACACCTACATGAAGCTCAGGTTTCATACTGTGCTAGGGAAACTTCCAGAGGAAATATGGTCAGTTGTGAAGATAAAGAAGGTGATCAGTATTAAGAAGGATGTTCTTTTCGCAGACATGATGCAGAACCTTCGATTTTACGGTGCAAGGGCGAATGGTCAGGAATGTAATTTCTCGATAGCTGATTTTCCATTAATGAACTTGTATAATCTCATACAAGTTGCATTACTTTTGAAAGACAAAGATGCTTCGTATCTTCGAGAGACTGATTCAGAAGTTTTTCGTCATGGTCTTGCCCACATCAAAATATTCATAGATAACTACTATGAGTGTTTGGCCCTAACAGATGTGGAGTTGGCAACTGTGAAGGGGTTGGAAGTGAAAGTACCCATGGAACCAACGAAGACTCAACCTGAGTTAAAGAAGTATGCTGATGGGGAAATATGCTTGAAGCCTTTTGGCATGGTCTTCGCAGGGAAATACAAAATTAGAAAAGCCAAGTGATTCTCATTCCAAGCTTGCGAAGTGCAGAGATACACAACGTCCTAGTATACAAACTTCATTGTTCATATGAATAGCTGCAAGAAGAATAATGAAGGGGACACGAAAGAGTTGAAGAAGATTATTTCTTGGTACTCTGAAATCTGAAGGGTGATGCTGTATGATATACATATTCTTTTGAACTAAAGATGGTCGACATTATTACAAAGGGGGAGAATGTAAGGGTCGAAGACCTGTTGTAATATGTCGAAGTCATAAGTTTATTTTACAAGGCATTTATGTAACGAAGCGTGCTGTTTAGTCCTTGTAATTTTTTGTGTGCTTTCATGTTTCCTATAAATAGGGACATTACTTAGAGTTAGATAAGAGTCTTTGTATGAACTTGTCTACATACTCTCTGTAACAGTGAAAGCATAATAGAGTTGAAACCAGATCATATTTACATCGTGTGTTCAATCTATATTCGTATAACTCTGATTTGATTCATACTTGATTCTACACTTCATCACTTTGAATGTGAGACTTCGTTTCCATGGAATTGCACTCCATTGGAATACTTTGTAATGTTTGTTGCCAAGTCTTTGTGACTTGGGCATAGTCATTATAAGGGGATCATTGCATATAAGTTTAGAATCTAACAAATTACGGTAAATGGCAAGAATTTGGTATTCTTGCATTTACAAAGTAAGGATTGGGATTCTGAAATGAGCATCATTGAAATATTGCCAATCGATCTGTTTCACAAAGTAAGGATCATAGACAAACATAGTGTGCATACTTGGAGTATGGCATAGCTAGTGTTTGGAAAAACATAGTGTGCATGCTTGGAGCATGGCATGACTATTATTTTAATTCAAGTATTAAGTTGATAAATCGAAACATTGAATAATGAGTAATCAATATAGTGCTTAGATAAAAGGTGTTTTATTTACTCTCTAAGTGTTAGGGCCATATAGGATTAGTATTATTCTTGTGTTTCACTTTGCATGTTCTAACTTCCAGAATAACTAGGCCATTCTTCCCGAATGACTAAGTTATTCAAACCATCCATAGTCGAGAATACGTTGGAAGTAGGTATTAAGGAAAGATTGTCATGAAGTTGGCTTGTAGATGTCTAAGGTGTTGGACATAGCAAAAGTTGCTACAACATTCATGAGTGCTCATAAGTTCTGAGTGTTGGATTAAACCCACGCTTATTTGAATCACTTCATGGATTTTATCAAGAGTGAATCATGAGACGATAATATCTTATATTCTTCAAACCTAGACATATGAGTTGTGGACTATGAGTTGGTTATACATTGATTACACGAAAACGCATTGGTAACTCGATGTTATAAAACGTTCCTTTGTGTATGATTCAACAAGTAGTTAGTATAAGCATATGAGTCAAAGTTTATCCATTCCTTTTACCCTTAAAGGGATAAAAGCGATATATGTGGGCCCCTCGATGATTTAGTAATGACACCCTAAGTGCTTGGCCAAGCCTGGACTGATTTGATTTGTTCAATTAGTCGGTCTTCATAAATCAGAAATCAGGAAACAATAAATGGACAGGGAGAATGATTATAATCCATGTCTCAGTCCATATGATATCTAGAATGGAGGAATATATGATCCCTTATCCAATGGACGCGTCATTGATTTGTTCAAAGTCCAAGTGGGAGACTGTTGGATTAGTGTCTAAGTCCATAACTATAATTGGTACATACTTGACCCGACCCGACATGGTCTATTTGGTTTGCATGGCATCGGGACATTTGGATAGACCTTTTGTTAGAAGAGGATATTTGTGACATATTAATATATTATAAGTTCTAAGATATTAATACGAAATCATATTATTTAATTAGTATTGATCAAGAATTAATTTGGAATTAATTTAGTGATCAAAAGAGACTAATAAAATATATGGGGATTGATTGTGTAAATCATTCATTCTTATATATGTGGGCTTATGATCCATGATTCCTTATGTTAGGTTTAACCCATATGGTGACCCATGGATACTACATGGAGGTTAAAACCCATGGAGCATAAGGAATGGGTAAAGTCATGGGTTACATGGTGTAACCCTAATATGCACACTATATAATGACCCCATTGGTTGGTGAAATCGGCACTAGTGCATACACAAGAGGGCAAGCCGATTTCTAGAGTGAAGTATCTCTTCTCATGGTTATTCCAAGATGTTCATGATGTTGTGTGAACCATTTGAGGTGTCACATTTGGGGCACTAGGCTCTTGAACTCCATGGAATCAAGCTACAACAAAGAGGTATGTAATTCTACTAGATTTTATATTACATGTACTTTATATTATGCTAGTTAGAACAATACCTTGGAAAATTGATATTTGCATGTATAATAGAGAAAACATAGATCCAAGGTATTTAGGGGTGCATGTACACCATAGGAGTGTTAGAATGCCCATAACCAAACACTGATCATAACAAGTAGGTAAGGAGTGCAGTATGATGTCAATAGACAACTCCTCGAGGAAGTTCACATTCAACTTCAGCAAACGGTCCACAAACCTTTGCATTTTCTGCATGTGGCCCGTGATGGGTTCACCATCCTTGATTCGGGTTGTTATCATGGAAGAGATGATTTCATACCTCTCTTGACGATCACTCTCATGGTATCTGTCCATCAGGTCCATGTCCATCTCAAAAGGGTAAAAGTCCTCATATGACTTATGGAGTTCAGCTGTCATTGTGGCCAACATGATGCATGCCACCTTGGTGGCATCTCTCTCATGAGTCCTAAAGTCAACGATCTCCTGTGGAGTAGCAGCAGACTCATCAATTTCTTTCAGCTCCTTGTCAATGACATATTCTGTGTCCTCGTAATGCGTGACCATCCTGATGTTCATCCAATCATTAAAGTTTGAACCATCAAAGATGACTCTCCCACAAAGGTTCATGAGAGAGAAGGAGCATGTTGGGTTTGAGCCAGAAGCAGCATTGTTGGAAGACATCTGAAAAAGAAGAAAGACAAGTTTAGATTAGATATAGAATCCTTAATAAGACACCCAAATGTAATATTAAGGCTAGGACCCAACAAAATACTTTATAACTTAGAAGAGGAATGCCGTAATCCAAGCTATACAATATTTGAAGGTAGGCGAATGACTATTCACCAATTTCGACCATGAAAAACGAAATAAATTATTAGGTTTTACTTGGATTGAAACTCCTAGATCTTTTGAGATTCATTGAACTTTTCAATGGTATGTTAAAATATCGAGTGTGCCCTCTCAAGTTTGTGACTGGGATGCCGAGGATCACAAACAAGGTGTGAATAACCATGAAAATTAACTTGGTACCCTTAACTTCATCACCTAATTGATCTGTCGGTTAACCACACGCGCTCCACCGATCTATGATAAACATTAAATTACCCTTTGCCACACTTATTAGTCCATGTTAGTGTGACGGTTAACCACACACGCTCCACTAACGACTTGGTAAGGTACAAAGTGTAATTTCATGGGTTAGCACCAAATTCAAATTTTCCTAAAGTAACTAAGATTGGGAATTTATAAAAGGTTTAGTTACTTTATCATAATCATTAGACTTTTAATGAGAATTATAGTCCTTGTCCTACCCGTTTGGCTAACGACCCTCCACCAGTCAAGGAAGCGGTGGGTGAGAGTGAACACCCATTAAGCTGCCATGTTATAGGCCTACAAACGGTAAGACTGACTTGATCTTATACATATATATATATGTATATATATATATATATAAATATATATATATATATATATATATATATATATATATATATATATATATATATAAAACTTATAATAGTATAAAGTATAAGGGTTGAATTTTAACTTTTAAAACTCTAGGGTTTGGAATTAAAGTGTGTGTGCGACTTTACAAATTCCAAGACTTGAGGGCAAGTTTTGAAACTATTCAAGACTTTTCATTTCTATAACTTATGAGTTTTAATGGTTTTAAAGAAAAGACTTTTGGAATTCCATAACCTGAGGACAAGTTATGGAGTCCATTAAATGTCATTTAGATCAAGAATTACACTAACAAACAATTTGCAAATAATTCCTGTGATCTACTAAAACTCATAAGCATGAACATCCATATCAACAATTTCAAGAATCATATAAACACACATAAAACTTGAAATTTTGATAATAACCTTTGAAAATATAATCATTACCACATCAAAAACAGATTTTACAAGTCCAAAACAGTTTAGGGTAATGATTCTAGTCCATTTCCAGCAACAAAACTCGAAAATCAGCATTCTCGGCCTCCTACTCGCCGAGTGCAAGAACCTACTCGACGAGTAGGATGAGTTTTCACTTGGACTCGTCGAGTCCCCCCATGGACTCGACGAGTCCACTGAACAGTGAGCATATTTTCAACTTTTTCCAGCAATTTGCATCAAGTATAATGAAAATAATCCTAGGCTCTGATACCACTGAAGGGTTTGGAGCATTGTAACACTACTATGGTGTACATGCAACCCTAGAAACCTTGGATCTATGTTTTCTCTATTATACATGCAAATTTGATTTTCCAAGGTTCTCAACCTAACTAGCATGTTATGGGGTACTTGTAATATAAAACCTTAGTAGAATAACATACCTTTTCTTGTGGTTGATTGCTTGGAGCTTCAAGAGCCTAGAACCAATAATGTGGATGCCTCAAGTGGAGTCACAAATCACCAAACCAACTTGGAAGCCTTTAGAGAATAGTATGCACTTGTTGAAATCGGCCCACCTTTTCTCTAAAGTTCTAATATATTAATATGAAATCATATTATTTAATTTGTATTGATCAAGAATTAGTTTGGAATTAATTTTGTGATCAGAAGAGACTAATTAAATAAATGGGGATTGATTGTGTAAATCATTCATTATAATATAGTGGGCTTATGATCCATAATCCTTTATGTTGGGTTAAACCCTTGTGGTGACCCATGGATACTCCATGGATGTTAAAACCCATAGAGCATGAGGAATGTGGAAAGTCATGAACATTAAGGTTTGCATGGTGTAACCCTAGTTGTGTCACACTATATAAAGGACCCCATAGCTACAAAAATTGGCACCTGAGTGAAAGGAAAGAGGGCTAGCCGATTTTGAGTGCAACTATACTTCTCTAAAGCTCTTCCAATTGTTGGTGGTGTTGTGTGAAGCATTTGAGGCATCACACTTGGGGTGCTAGGCTCTTAAAGGCTTAAGGAATCAAGCTACAAGAAAAAGTATGTTATTCTACTAGATTTTTGTATTACATATACTTCATGGTATGCTAGTTAGGATGAAACCTTAGAAAAATGAAAGTTTGCATGTATAATAAAGAAAACATAGATCCAAGGTTTCTAGGGTTGCATGCACACCGTAGGAGTGTTAGAATGCTCAAAACCCTTCAATTACCTCCAGTGAGACAAGCTGAGTTCCATATTGACTTGATTCTTGGAGCAGCACCAATGGCAAAATCTCCTTAAAGATTGGTGTCATCTGATAAGCAAGAACTATCCAAACAACTTCAGGAGCTTCACGATAAAGGATTTATTAGACTAGTCTTCTTACCCTGGGGAGCACTAGTGTTGTTCATCAAGAATAAGGATGGATACTTCATGATGTATATCAATTTTAGGGAGTTGAACAAATTAACCATCAAGAATTGATATCCACTCCTAAGGATTGATGATCTATTCGACCAACTCCAAGGAACCAGCTATTATTCCATGATTGATCTAAGATCAGGATACCACCAACTCAGAGTGCTTGAGGAATATATTCCAAAAACTACATTTAGTACTCGATTGGTCATTAGGAGTTCCTGGTTATGCCTTTTGGAGTAACTAATGCATCAGTGGTATTCATGGATCTTATGAACTGTGTTTGCAAACCATACTTGGATAAATTTGTGATAGTATTCATCGATGACATACTAATATACTCACAAACCAAGGAAGAACATAGTCAACATCTACAACTGATCTGAGAGATCCTAAGAAAGGAAAGTTGTATGTTAAATTCTACAAGTGTAAATTTTTTATTAGAGAGGTAGACATCCTAGGGCATGTGGCCAGTAACAAAGAAATTCATGTAGATCCCTCTAAGATATAGGCAATTAATGATTGGGAAGCACTAATGACTTCAACAGAGGTACACCAATTCTTAGGGCTCGTAGGATATTATCGAAGATTCATCAAGAATTTCTACAAAATAGCCAAGCCTCTCACCTCGTAACCCAGAAAGATAAGAAATTTGAATGGGAAGACTAACGTAGAGTCTGCGTTCCAAAAACTAAAACTAATGCTTTATAGTGCACAAGTCCTGTCCCTCCCAGAAGGAACATAGGATTTTGTTGTGTAATGTGATGCTTCACATCATGGATTAGGATGTATGTTAATGTAAAGGAACAAAGTCATTGCTTATGCTTCAAAGAAGCTCAAAGTGCATGAGAATAACTACACCACTCACAATCATCAATTGGGAGCGGTATTCTTTGCACAAAAATATGGTGGCATTACCTTTACGGTATGAAGTGCACCATATTTGCAGATCACAAGAGTCTTCACCACATCTTCGACCAGAAGGAACTCAACATGAGGCAACGAAGATGGATAAATTTGTTAAATGAGTATGAATATGAAATTTGTTATCATCATGGCAGGGCAAATGTAGTAGCAGATGCTTTGAGCCGGAAGGAAAGAACCAAACCTAGAAGGGTTCAAGCTCTAATAATGAAAACTCACTCAAACCTTTCCATAAAAAATTAAGATGAAAAACTCAAAGCTCTAAGAGAAGAGAATGTTGCGAATGAACTCTTACAAGGTATGGATAAGCAGTTCCAGCTTAGGCATGATGGGACCTGATACTTTATGAACCAGATTTGGACAACAAGGATAGGTGATCTAAGGAAATTAGTCATGGACGAGTCTTACAGATCGAGATACTCCATCCATCCCGGTTCCGACAAAATGTATTTGGATCTGAAAATATTTTATTGGTGGCCCAATATGAATGCAAAAATGGCAACCTTTATAAGAAAATGTATGACTTGCGCTAAATTTAAGGTTGAATATCAGAAACCCTCATGACTGCTTCAGGAACCAGAAATACCTGAGTGGAAATGGGAACAAATAGTTATGGATTTCATAGCGAAGTTACCCAAAACTTCAAGTAGTTATGATGACATATTGGCAGTGATCGACAGATTGACCAAGTATGTTCACTTCCTACCAATCAAAGAGACAAATAAAATGGAGAAGTTAACCAGAACTTATCATAAGGACATTTTCAAGTTTCATGGTGTACCAATATCTATTATCTCCGATAGGGATAATAGATTCACCTTGCAATTCTGGCAATCATTGCAAAATTCCTTAGGAACACATTTGGATATGAGCACAACTTATCATCCACAAAAACCGATGGTCAGAGTGAATGGACCATATAGACTTTGGAAGACATGGTCTGAGCTTGTGTGATAGACTTTGGAAATTCATGGGATAATTACCTACCCTTAGTTGAGTTTCTTACAATAATAGTTATCATACTAGCATCAATGTTGCACCATTCGAAGCTTTTTACGAATACAAGTGATGATCGCCAATATGTTAGGCAAAGGCAGGAGATACCTAACTGGAAAAGAAGTATGCAAGAGACTCTCTACTTATTGGTTTCGAAATCATACATTTGACAACATAAAAGATTATGCAGATTCAGGATAGAATAATGAGCACATGTGACCGTCAGAAAAGTTATGCTGACTGTCGACTTAAGCCTTTGGAATTTCAGGTACAAGATCAGGTGATGTTAAAGGTATCTACTTGGAAATGACTAATATGATTTGGAAAGCGAGGCAAACTAAATTCACGACATATGTAGTACCCTTCAAAATTCTAACTAGAATTGGTTCTATAGCGTATAGACTGAAGTTGCCTCGGGAACTCAAGAATGTAGATGACATATTTCATATATCAAATCTTAAGAAGTGTTTGTCTGATCACGCACTTACCATTCCTCTCGATGAAATCCAGGTCGATTCTAAACTCTATTTTGTTGAGGAACCTATTGAAATCATGGGTCGAGAAGTCAAGAGACTAAAAGAAAGTCGTATCCCTATAGTAAACCTATGATGGAACTCAAGGTGTGGACTTGATTTCACATGGGAAAGGGAGGATCAGATGAAGATCAAGTACACTCAACTTTTTATTAGTGTTATGTTAGAGATCAGTACAAGTTAAAATTTCAGGACGAAATTCCCTTAATAGGGAGAGAATGTGACAACTATAGAAATTAGGTCGTCGTTAAATGAACAATGCTAACCTACTCACTGTTGTAATAGGTCTAATAAGTAACTAAGTTCTGGTTTTGTTGTTTATATGGTTTTAGGCTATGAAATACATCTAAAATACCAATCAAGTCTTATATTGATAAGAATCCCTAATAAACGAACAATTTCAGTATACATAAGGAAAGGGTTAATACATATGATTGAAAGAGATATGTGTACTAGACATTATTACAGTGAATCAATGGGCTCATCACCTAGTCCATGAAAATAGGCAAATTTGGACATAAATAACGTCGAAAATGGAGTTTGTATGCAAAAGATATGTCTGCTTTAAGAAAATGAAAATCGGGTACTAGCTCACTGCCTAGTAGGTGGCAAAACCCGACTTCAAATGAAAAATGAAAGGCCTTAGGAAATGAATTTTTGTTCCCAGTGAATTTTTCCATGAGTCTCATTCATTTTATGAAACTATCATGTTCCTAACTTTTAAAAATACCCCGAGCTTTTGAGGATAGGGTTAGACGGATAAAGTTCGCCTTGTTAAAAAAGTCGCGTTCAAATGCTATGTAGGGTCAGTTTCGGGTCTTTGAATGAAAAGTTAGTTACATATTACAAATCAAGTTATGATGTAGTATTTGATTATTAAGCTAACTTTTTCGTCTCACGTCGTCTCAACTCTTTTATGTAGTATTTGTTTATTAAGGTTTTTCAAAAGCTTGTTGAGGATAGCTATGCTATTTATTTGCGACTAGAAATCGAATTGTTTTTATTCAAAAAAACCTCTAGTATTTGATTTAGTTGAAGAATATGACACCTCTTGAAATTTCCCGAAAGTTTGTCGCCTATGTAGGATAAGAGCTTAAAAAGCTACGACTGATTCGGACCGTCAGATGGCCTTCATTTTCGACCCTTGGATTGGATTGGAACTTTCTATATAAGGAAGGGAGGGGTATCCCATTATTCTTGCACCTTACACTCTCTCCCTTCTGATCTTTCTCCCTTTCGGTTACCGTCACCGTCGTGAGCCAGCACCAGCAGCCAACATCGGCCTCACCGGAGATCCGAGAACGACCAAAATAGCCGACTGCCACTGTTGTTTCTGTCGAGTAATCACCAGCGCAACTTCGGTCAATCTCCATCTGTAAGTCCCAAATCTGCTTGTGTATCAATCAGATCCAATTGATGGTGCGGAATCCCAATCAATTGGATGATGCTGAATCAAAATAGAGAAGAAGGAGAAGAAGAAGAAGATGATGAATCTATGATGTATTCAATAAGATTGATGCTCCAACACATAATATTCTCTCACACACACTCTTCTTCTCTCTAACTTTCTCTCTCTACAATATGCTCTCCTTTTCTCTCTCTTGGTCGTACACTCTCATGCACCCCTCGCCCTATATATATGAGACAAGGGCCGTGAACAGGTTCACGGTCGTAAACACAACCGTAAACACACATACAACCGTAAACACCAAGCTGTTTACAGTCCTAGACTGAAAAGTATATTTTCCTAGAAAAGTAAAGTATAAACCAATATTTCAGACCTAACAATCTCCCCCTTGGTTTATAGCTTTCTTTATTAATTGACCCAACAAGCTCCCCCTAAAAAGTAGCTGGTTTTTCTTGTCAATCTTCATTTGGAGCTTGGCTTCAGCGTTTATCTTCGATTTCTTCACAGCTTCAAGATGAACATGATGAATCTTCAATAAATGACTTCATCTTGAGCACTTGGGCTTTTCTTCAGAATTTGGCTTTGAACGCACGTTGGGTGAGGAGGCTTCTTGAAAATATTCTTGAAAGATGGCGCTTTCAGCTTGAGAATCTTCAGAGAGAATATCAGAGAGAAACAATCTTCTGGATCACTTCAGCAGGTACAAGATAGCAGCAAATTGATTGAGGAGGCTTCAATGCAACTTGTCACATAATCTTCAAGTCAGCTTTACCTTGCTTCTGGGGTTGAAGGATTGAATGTTTAAAGAATAATCCTCATTTCTTGCTCCTTCGAATGAGAATTGTTCGATGATCGCGGACGAAGCATTGGCTCAGAAATTCTCGATACAGTCTCCATGAGTCTATCTACATCTGAATTCACTTTTCAAGACAAACAAAGCTAAAAATAGAAACAAAACTAAAAACAAACTTAGCACTTGATAAAAGTAACTAAGAAATAAAAGTAAAATACTCAAAATATTTTTGGATTTTTCATATTTTTCTGAAAAAGAAATAAAAACAGAAACAAAAATATTTTTGGATTTTTGATTTTTTCTGAACAAGAAATAACACTATTTTTGGATTTTTAATTTTCTGATTTTTGTTTGATTTTGAATTTTCTGATTTTTGTTTGATTTTTGTTTTTTCTGATTTTTGTTTGATTTTTGATTTTTTTAATTCTCCCCCTAAATTTGTGCATAGAGGAAAACTATGAACAATTTAACAAAGACAAAAATATTTGGGATCAAAGTTGTGAGACAGTCTTAACTTTGTTTATCAGTACCTTCACCTTCATGAATAAATCTGGCCAATTGTCGGTATTGTGGTACACTTAAACACGAAGGATATCGACAAATTTTTCCAAATATATCATTTAGCTGACGACGACCATGGGTATTGTTGTCTACTTAGATTAAGCAGCGAGATCTGCAGACAACCTCTAAATGGTTCAATTTTAGTTGCACTAGAATGTGTTCCCCACTTCCCGATATACCCTGATTATCAAGAACTTCCAAAGAACTCCTTACTTTAGGTGAATAGACAATTATTAAGGAGGAAGACAGATTTAGAGATAGATGCATATGTTGTGTCCCAGGTCGGATCTCTTTCAATCACGCAGAGGGGCAACATATGATTAACAGAGATAGAAAGTTATAGATGTAGAATGTTGCATATGCTGTGTTCCAGGTCGGATCATTTCAATCACGCAGAGGAGACAGCATATGGCTAACAGATAGGAAGAATTGCACAGATAAAGAAGATGCATAGAAATAGAGTTGCATATGTTGCATCCCAGGTCGGATCTCTTCCAATCACGCAGAGGAAGCAACATATGACTGACAGATAAAAAGCAAGAAAATAATTTCCTACAGACCTAATTTATTAGAACCCCCCAGTAGCCCTATCAGAACCAGAATTAAGGACATAAGTTTGTACATCAAGGAAAAGTTGAATCACAGTTCTAGATGCGTGTTAATTTAGTGTATCCCGTAGGTTCCCGTGTTTATCTCACTGCTCAACCTACCCGAGCGTCATATGGTCAGTCCAAACAATCTTATCTAAATCCACACTGTCAAATCCTTCGTGCCTACCAGCACATTAAACACAGAGTCTAGACAATTCAGATTCAGTCCCTTACACATGTTTTAGACTACCCGTTATCACTTTATCTTGATATCACTTCCCAATAATACCTACAAAAGAAAAACTATAAGAAAGAAAAAATAATTGTCTTCAAAATGAATCTGTTTAAGATAAACTCAGGAGTATCGAGAAGAAAACTCAAACCGTAAGTCACCGATTGAATTTGCATCCAAAAGTCTGAGAATAGCACACATAATCTTAGAACAAATCCGAAAATTCTTCACATCGTTACGCACAAAACCCACGAATGAGCCTCTCCTTTTGTGACACCAGTCAAATTTAGGTCAAAAATAAATTGATCAATAATCGTAATTGGGATGAAAAAAGTGGTAGAAATTGTAACAAGGTTTCCAAAAATATAAAGAACACTGAAATGCGAGTTATAACGAAGAAGTTATGACCAATCGAAGATCCGCGACAAAACCGGCAAAACACTATTCAGTGTAAAAAGTGAATTTTCGATAAAAGGCTTTTTAGCCTTAACAATCTAAATGAAAGTTGTAGAATATGTTAAACCGAGAACGTTCATAAAAAGAACGTAAAAATTTGACTTCGTATGAGGAAGTTGTGATTTTTCTATGTTTCAGTTTAGCATTAGACAACTAAAAATTCGAAATATAAATCGATCGATATTTAGCCGACACAACTTAAACGAGAATCTAAGGTCTCGTTAAAAGTAGTACAACGGTAAAAAGACAGACGAAAACGGACGTCGGATGAAGAAGTTATGAATTTTTAACGGATTTCCTGTCCCAGTCTGTTAAAAATAATAATGTTAAAAATAAAGTCAAAATTAGCCGATGAAGTCTAAACAAAAGTCGTATAGTATAATTTTACCTACGCGTGCATATAAAGAACGCCAAAAACGGAGCTCGTATGCGAAAGTTATGAATTTCGCAAGTTTTTGGCACGAAAATCGAAAAATCTAGAAAACCGGGAAATTTCGCATGGACCCTCTTCGGCCACGTCACCCTCGCATGCGAGGCTTCCCCGTGTACTCCACGTTTCGTCTGCTGATTGGACTGAAGTGTCGCGTGTCACCTTCCGATTGGTGTGATGATGCTTCTGCTAGCTCCTGATTGGACCGAAGTTTGGTCCACTGTAGATCCGACGCGCCATGCCAGGTGTCCGAACCGAAGCCTCCCCATCGCATGCGAAGCTGCCACGTAGCAGCTGACTCCCCTCGCCCTCGCCACCTATCCGAGACACGCGTCGCACCCTCCTTGCTTAGGATCTGAGGCTGCGGGCTATATATAGGGTGCGAGCCCTCCCGGTTCCTTCACCATTTTTACCCAAAATTTCATGCTTTTTCACATTTTTCACCCCTCTAAACTTTCTTACGACCCCCAAGGCCCCGGTATCGTGTCTAAAACCCGAAGAAAGCCCCGAAGACCTGGAATTCTCGAGAAGATAGCCTCTGTCCAGTCGAAGTGTTGCCCGCATAAAGCCCGATTTTTAATCAAAAACTCACGGTTTGTTCGAGAAAGAGCATCTATAGAAACGAAACGCTGCCCAAATCACCACTTATCAAAGTGAGTTCATACCCCTATAATTTACCTTTTAAATGGTTTTTAAATACTTTTTAGTGGGGGAATACAAGTTTAACACAATATAAATTGTGTTAATAATTGTATGTGATAATAATCACACGAAGGGTTTCCTTATGCTTTTAAAGATTACCAAATACTTCCAAAATAACTTAAAGTCATGTTAAATCTTTAAAGTCATGTAAACTTCGTTAAATTCTTTGGAAAAGGTTTTATAAACTATTTCAAATTATAATTGCCAAAATCAGGTTTATATATGTATAAATATATAAATAAGATTTGAAGGGCTTAGGACTAATGAATTATCTTATTTCCTTTTCCTTGTTTGAATGTAGAATTAAGGTGGTGTTATTTGTCCGAAGGTCATTTCCTTCTTAATTATATATATATATATATATATATATATATATATATATATATATATATATATATATATATATATATATATATATATATATATATATATATATATATATATATATATATTATACATATATTAATATAAAAGGTTACTCCATTCGGTATCATTACCTTTGTCATGCTGAGCAAAGGTGTTCATCCATGAGAAATCACGCTAATTAGATAGAACATATAAATTATAATAGGTATAATTTATGATTCAAAACCAAATATACAAGTATGATTCACGATTGTATACTTTCCAAGGAAATTACCAAAATTCATTTAACTATACCAGGATGTGTATAATACCTTTAACATATGAATAACATATTAAAGAAGTAATATTACATCATACCGGGTTTGCATTAACAAAGGTACAATACAGAGTACCAGGGTTAGCAATCACGGGGTAATAATACATCATACCGGGTTTGCATTAACAAAGGTACGATACAGAGTACCAGAGTTAGCAATCACGGGGTAATAATACATCATATCGGGTTTGCATTAACAAAGGTACAATACAGAGTACCAGGGTTAGCAATCATAGGGTAATAATACATTGTAAATATCGTTGAGACAATAAATTTGTGAGACTCTTCATGGTGTACTTATCTAAGTACGACCTTAAGTCCTGACTTATTAACCAGAATCTCCTGTAGGGAGGGCGTCAATTTGTGTATAGATCTATATGGGACTAACAATCGCGCACCTTTATTGTTCGCTACAGTTTGACCGGCAGGCATAGGGTGTCAAATATCATATCGTTTCCGACGCCTGAAGAACGTCGCAGCAGGCACATCAGTCATATCAGTATGGTTAATAGAACTCACATGGATAAAACAACGAGTAAATTACTAAGTAATATACTTCTCTTAAAACAGTAAGAAAGATAATTACATCCTGACCAAATATACCTTCTGTTAGTTTTTACTTACAGTAAAAGCTAGGTATCATGAAATCAAGTATGGAAAATATACCTATACTTCTGGTTTTGGCACATTTAAAACCACAAAGCAGTATTATGGATAATATAATATTTTCCAGGATTAATACTAAGGTTTTACTGTAGATCGGATATAACTAAGAATTATTTTACAAATGAAACGGTTTATGGGATTAAACTACTTTTACAAATGAAACGGTTTATGGGATTAAACCACTTTTACAAATAAAACGGTTTATGGGATTAAACCACATTTAAAAATGAAACGGTTTATGGGACTAAAGTACTTTTACAATTGGAACTTAGTCAACTAGTATAACATAAAGGACCTTTAGTGGTTAATTCTATAATTCCTTAGTTTTTACATCAGAGTTATACATAAGTAATATCCGATTGACAGTGAAATGTGTGACTTTCGCCTTACTTCCTGTTCCTTCTTTGGTTGTGGGCTTAGGGCAGATACACCCATTTAACTGTCAATTCGATATTGGGTTATATACAATTAGTATAAACTAAGTAATTACAGAGGGAAACTATTGAGGTTATCAGTCTATCACCTCAGGAAATATAGGATTTTCTGGAGGAACCAGTGAACTTTTCCAAAGAACTTAGAGTATACTTAACAGAACTAAAATACTTATGAACTCACCAGCTTAAATGCTGATCTACTCTTTCCAAATAACTTGTATTCTCAGGAATCCAGTTGACAGGTACACTCCCGGAGCTTTTGAGAAGACTACCTAGTACCGTATCGCGACTATTGTCTTCTACTGTACCTACTTTGGTGTTTGAATATGTAATGTTTAAACACTTATGTAAAACTTATACTTATTAATGCAATGGTTGTTTGTACTTTGATTACTATATTGCATGTGTTGTGATACTTACCTGAAGTCCTCCGCCCCCGAACGTTTCCACCGTTATGGTTTGGGGGTGTGACAGATTGGTATCAGAGTAGTGTTTATATTGAACTCAGTATATCAGCCATAAAAGATATACAACTATAAACCCATTGGGATAAAATCACTCAGACCAAGAGTTATACTTTGAAAATATAACAATATTTTAAAAAAGTATAAGTACATGCAGAATATATATACTAGAATGAGTATCACAAGAAGAACAAAACAAAAGTATTTGGATGTTGGACATTACAGTTAAACCTAGACAGTGACGTAATCATATATGGGATCAATATAGCCTGATCAACTATATTCATCTAAGATATGACCAACATGTGTTTGGGAGTGATTGTAGTGTTGCAACAAGTCTAAAACTTACCTAGGTACCAGAAGAATTCTAGAACCAAACATAAAGGTTAAAATACTATAGGAGTATTTTAGGATGCTATAACAAGAAAACTGAAAGCTTATCAACTTCTTATATTTAGAAGTCTAAACTCATAACTAAAATACCATGGGAGTATTTTAGATACCATAAATAACTTTGGGGAAATGTTAAAAAGATCTTTTCTGATAAGTATATAATTACTAAATGGATATGGTAAAGTTATATATAGTTGAGATTTTAGAGACTTAGAATATGTGATTTTCACTCTACTTCCTTTTCCTTGTTTGGATGTGGTTTTAGAGTAGGATTACTTATTCGAAGGTCTATTTGATTTGGATTACATATAATCGGTACACACCATATGATTATAGAAGGACAAGAAAGGATCACCTTCGTAAAATTTAAATTTTCTCATAGATTCTTTAGACATTCCCATTCTCGTATAAACCCCTTAGATAGATGTAGTTACTCCAGCAATCAATAGAAGAGTCAAGGAGGATCCAACAGAATTTCATTAGGAGAGTTCCAAGAAAGAAGTAGATGATAAGTAAATAAACTATAGAAATCATTTAGTGCCCTTACCCTATTAAGGACACCAATGAGAGATGCGCATGAACTTCCGAGATTCAAAATCTTCATGACGAAATAATTAAATATACCTACAGAGGAGAAGGAC
This sequence comes from Lactuca virosa, assembly GCF_052849685.1. NCBI lineage: Eukaryota > Viridiplantae > Streptophyta > Magnoliopsida > Asterales > Asteraceae > Lactuca > Lactuca virosa. The sequence goes on from NC_136429.1 coordinate 464,640,004, forward strand.
ACCCTATAGATACCAGGAGAGAACAAATCATTACCACCCAGAATAGAACAGAGAACAAAGGAAAACCACGTGTGATTCATGTGAAGTGTTTGAACACCTTTTCATCTAAGTAATAACTCATAAATCGATTAAACCTAGTGAGTTAGTGATTACATTACTCACATTAGGTTTTGAGTTTATCTTCTTTGCCTGTCACGGCTAATAACAATAAATCAGATCACGAAATCTTAATTGATAGTGATTACTTCTCAAATTCATAAGTCTATTTTATGTAGACTTTATTATGAATTGTTTTCAAATCATTTCGAAAGTTGGAAAACGATATCCACCAATCGAAGGTAACCTAGTTCGGATGATACTCAGTTCATAACCATTCCAGAAACTTATTTTTGTTCCTTACCAGGACTGCATCATAGAGATGCAGGTCGAGTCATTGAGAACAATATAACAAAACGAAAGATTTATACGTAGATACAAATGGTTAGAATACATTTAGAGCCAACTATAGTCGCTCACGAGCTCATTCTCTTATCATGAAACATAATCATGCATCCGAAGAAATGTAACCAACCCACCAGCAAAACATCAATCCTTCAAATAGATGCGGCTACTTTTCAAGCTGCAGTCACAGCAACTGTAGCAGCTGTCATGGCACACCTTAATGCTAACAATGCAAATGTTAGTAGTAATGATATCGGCAATCCCGATCGTGGTGATGGCCAAGTACAGCAACGAGCACCTACTTGTAAGGACACTTTGAACCTTAAGCCTAATATCCTGAAACGAAAGTTTGAGAACAAGAAAGGGAGTTGTTCAACTCAAGAACCTAACAGAGGGCAATGAACTGGGGCAGTCAATACCCCCATCATCCCTGTTATTCCAGCACCGACCACGCCGTACTTAGGAAACCTCCCCCACTGCAGCAAGTGCAACTACCATCATCATGGAGGTTGCCGAGATCTGCATTGCAATAGATGCAACCTAAAGGGGCATACCGCCCGCATCTGTAGAACTCCGGTTGAGTTCATCACTTCAACTACCAATGTTGGAACAATTCCCATATGTCACCTTTGTGGTGAAATAGGACATTACAAGAGGGACTGTCCACCAGAGAAGAACGACATGGGAGAAGGAGGAGTTTGACCCCAATACATGGGAAAGCATCAAAGAACCCTGCTATATTTTGGTACTCTTCCAAACCCCGATAATTATCTGTAATTATGATTACTCTCCCGTTCAAATTAAATCACAACATTCATATAAAATTTGAAACCCTAACAGGTAAGCTATGATGACTTAGTGTATACATAAGGGTCATTTATAATTAAGATTTGTAGACTTAGAGTGAGTAATCCTGCCTCATTTCATGTTCCTTGTTTGGTTATGGATTTAGGGCAGGGTTGCTCAGTAAAAGGTCTTACCAATCTTAATTATACATGACTTGTATACACCAAGCGATTATAGAGAGACCTAGTAAGGATCGTTTCATGAAAGTTCATAATTTCAAATTATCAGAACCCTCGTATTGGTAGTACCCGCTAATTTCAAATCAAAAAGGGGTTCGTAGCGATAATAACAGAATAAAACCAGAAGCGCAGAAAACTTAGGTACATAGGATATCATCCTAGTAATCATTCCTCCCAGAACGACTTAATATCTATTTCGTCGAGAAAATTCCGACATCCTCATTCGGCATGGTTTGGCCTGGCCCTTACCATGTGAAAATTCTTATGCTGTATAAGAGAACTTTTTCCTTAATCAGCCGTAAGATGAAATTCTTCCAATCCATAACGCAAAACCATAGGTTGTCTCTCATTTCAAAACTTCAGAAGTACCCATGCGAAGGGTACCACGCTCTTTTAGCCTACTCAGTAGACAGGAAACTTCAAACGAAAAGCACCTAAGTAGTCTTAGAAGTCAGTAACTACCGAAGTACCCCAATAGATCTCAGAGGAAAATCATTGTACCGCAGGCCAAGTTCAAGAATAGAGACTAAGAACTCATTAGGTTAATATATCGTTGCTAAGTGTATACACGAGAGTGGTAAATAATTTAGACTTAACAAGACTAAGGATGTGTAATTCCACCCTATCTCATGTTCCTTGTTTGGTTGTGGACCTAGGGCAGAGTTACCCATTCGAACGTTTGGTGAAATCTAAATTATATACGACTTGTATACACGAGGTGATGGTGGATGAGCCAAGTATGAGTCTTATCATGAACTTCGGAGCAAAATCCTTCATCATATATTCTACCAGGAGGAATTCAACGTGAGACCACGGCAATGGGTCGAGCTACTAAATGACTACGAATTCGAAATTCGTTATCATCCTGACAAAGTCAATATAGTAGCTGACACCCTAAGTCGAAAAGAGTACTCAGGTCGTAGAGCCAATCATTGACTGTGATAACCCATTCAAATCTGTCCACACAAAGTAAGGAGGTTCAACAGGAAGCCTTGAAACCTGAAAATGTGGCAGGTGAAACCTTGGGAAGAATGGATAAGAACGTATGCGATCGACTATGGTAAAGTATGGAATACCCATTTACCAATTAGTTGAGTCCTTTACCATGCTAGCATTTAAAGTTGCTCCACTCGAAACCTTCTGTGGTCGCAAGTGCAAATCCTATCTGCACTGGACTGAAGTTAGTAACACCCAACTAGCTAGAGGTCAAATTTCCACACATCACCTTCGTTGGTCCGGAATTCATTCGAGAAACTACCAAAAAGAAAATACGAATCAGGAAGCGACATAAAGCTTCCAGAGTTAATCAGAGAAGCTACGGCTTCGATAAAAGAAAACCCTTGGAATTCCAGGTTGATGACCTTGTCATATGAAGGTCTCACCCTGGAAGGACAAGATACGCTTGAGAAAGCATAGAATACTAAAATCCAAGGTACATAGGACCATTTGAGATTCTTACTATAATCGGTCTTGTAACTTATAAATTTAAACTACCACAAAAACTTAAAAACATTCATCCCACCTTTCACATATCTAATCTAAAGAGGTGTCTACCCGATGAAACACTTGTTATTTCACTCAATGAAATCAAGTTAAATAAAAGTCTACACTTTGTAAAAGAACCAATAGAAACCATGGATAGGGAAATCAAAAGAACCAAGCAAAGTCTTACCCAGTTAGTGAAGGTTCGCTGGATTACAAACCAGGGACCTGAATTCACTTGGGAAAGGGAAGATTAGATCTACTCCATGAGTATCACTTTAGACTTAATTTCGGGACGAAATTCCCTTTAACGGGGGGATAATGTGACACCAGTCAAATTTAGGTCAAAAATAGATTGATCAATAATCGTAATTGGGATGAACAAAGTGGTAGAAATTGAAACAAGGTTTCCAAAAATATAAAGAACACTGAAATCCGAGTTATAACGAAGAAGTTATGACCAATCGAAGATCCGCGACAAAACCGACAAAACATTGTTTAGTGTAAAAAGTGAATTTTCAATAAAAGGCTTTTTAGCCTTAACAATCTCAATGAAAGTTGTAGAATATGTTAAACCGAGAACGTTCATAAAAAGAACGTAAAAATCTGACTTCGTATGAGGAAGTTGTGATTTTTCTAAGTTTCGGTTTAGCAGCAGACCGCTAAAAATTCAAAATATAAATCGATCGATATATATCCGACAAAACTTAAACGAGAATCGAAGGTCTCGTCAAAAGTAGTACAACGGTAAAAAGACAGACGAAAACGGACGTCGGATGAAGAAGTTATGAAATTTTAACGGATTTCCTGTCCCGGTCTGTTAAAAATAATAATATTAAAAATAAAATCAAAGTTAGCCGACGAAGTCTAAACGAAAGTCGTAGAGTATAATTTTACCTACGCGTGCATATAGAGAACGCCAAAAACGGAGCTCGTATGCGAAAGTTATGAATTTCGCAAGTTTTTGGCACGAAAATCAAAAAATCTAGAAAACCGGGAAATTTCACATGGACCCTCTTCGGCCACGTCACCCTCGCATGCGAGGCTTCCCTATGTACTCCACGTGTCGTCTGCTGATTGGACTGAAGTCTCGCGTGTCACCTTCCGATTGGTCCGATGATGCTTGTGCTAGCTCCTGATTGGACTGAAGTTCGGTCCACTGCTGATCTGACGCGCCATGCCAGGTGTCCGAACCGAAGCCTCCCCTCGCATGCGAAGCTGCCACGTAGCTGCTGACTCCCCTTGCCCTCGCTACCTGTCCGAGACACGTGTCGCACCCTCCTTGCTTCGGATCCGAAGCTGCGGGCTATATATAGGGTTCGAACCCTCCCGGTTCCTTCACCATTTTTACCCTATATATAGGGCTATATATAGGGTCCGAAGCTGCGGGCTATATATAGGGTTCGAAGCAAGCCCCGAAGCCCCGGAATTCTCGACAAGATAGCCTCTGTCCAGTCGAAGTGCTGCCTGCATAAAGCCCGGTTTTTAATCAAAAACTCATTGTTTCTTCGAGAAAGAACATCTATAGAAACGAAACGCTGCCCAAATCACCACTTATCAAAGTGAGTTCATACCCCTATAATTTACCTTTTTAATGGTTTTTAAATACTTTTTAGGGGGGGGGGGGGAATACAAGTTTAACACAATATAAATTGTGTTAATAATTGTATGTGATAATAATCACACGAAGGGTTTCCCTATGCTTTTAAGGATTACCAAATACTTCCAAAATGACTTAAAGCCATGTTAAATCTTTAAAGTCATGTAAACTCCGTTAAATTCTTTGAAAATGCTTTTATAAACTATTTCAAATTATAATTGCCAAAATCAGGTTTATATATGTATAAATATATAAATAAGATTTGAAGAGCTTAGGACTAATGAATTATCTTATTTCCTTTTCCTTGTTTCGATGTGGAATTAAGGTGGTGTTATTTGTCCGAAGGTCGTTTCCTTCTTAATTATATATATATATATATATATATATATATATATATATATATATATATATATATACATATATATATATATATATATATATATATATATATATATATATATATATATATATATATGTATATATATATATATATATATATATATATATATATATATATATTATACATATATTAATATAAAAGGTTACTCCATTCGGTATTATTACCTTTGTATCATGCTGACCAAAGGTGTTCATCGATGAGAAATCATGCTAATCAGATAGAACATATAAATTATAATAGGTATAATTTATGATTCAAAACTAAATATACAAGTATGATTCACGATTGTATACTTTCCAAGGAAATTACCAAAATTCATTTAACTATACCAGGATATGTATAATACCTTTAATATATGAATAACATATTAAAGAAGTAATAATACATCATACCGGGTTTGCATGAACAAAGGTACAAGACAGAGTACCAGGGTTAGCAATCATGGGGTAATAATACATCATATCGGGTTTGCATTAACAAAGGTACGATACAGAGTACCAGGGTTAGCAATCACAGGGTAATAATACATCATACCGGGTTTGCATTAACAAAGGTACAATACAGAGTACCAGGGTTAGCAATCACGGGGTAATAATACATCGTAAATCTCGTTGAGACAATAAATTTGTGAGACTCTTCATGGTGTACTTATCTAAGTATGACCTTAAGTCCTGACTTATTAACCAGAATCTCCTGTAGGGAGGGCGTGAATTTGTGTATAGATCTCTATGGGACTGACAATCCCGCACCTTTACTGTTCGCTACAGTTTGGCCGGCAGGCCTAGGGTGTCAAATATCTTATCGTTTCCGACGCCTGAAGAACGTCGCAACAGGCACATCAGTCATATCAGTATGGTTAATAGAACTCACATGGATAAAACAACGAGTAAATTACTAAGTAATATACTTCTCTTAAAACAGTAAGAAAAGATAATTACATCCTGACCAAATATACCTTCTGTTAGTTTTTACTTACAGTAAAAGCTACATATCATGAAGTCAAGTATGGCAAATATACCTGTACTTCTGGTTTTGGAACATTTAAAACCACAAAGCAGTATTATGGATAATATAATATTTTCCAGGATTAATACTATGGTTTTACTGTAGAACTGATATAACTAAGAATAATTTTACAAATGAAACGGTTTATGGGATTAAGCTACTTTTACAAATGAAACGGTTTATGGGATTAAACCACTTTTACAAATGAAACGGTTTATGGGATTAAACCACTTTTACAAATGAAACGGTTTATGGGATTAAACCACTTTTACAAGTGAAACGGTTTATGGAATTAAACTACTTTTACAATTGGAACTTAGTCAACTAGTATAACATAAAGGACCTTTAGTGGTTAATTCTATAATTCCTTAGTTTTTACATCATAGTTATACATAAGTAATATCCGATTGACAGTGAAATGTGTGACTTCCGCCTTACTTCCTGTTCCTTGTTTGGTTGTGGGCTTAGGGCAGATACACCCATTTAACTGTCCATTCGATATTGGGTTATATATGATTAGTATAAACTAAGTAATTACAGAGGGAAACTATTAAGGTTATCAGTCTATCACCTCAGGCAATATAGGATTTTCTGGAGGAACCAGTGAACTTTTCCAAAGAACTTACAGTATACTTAACAGAACTAAAATACTTATGAACTCACCAGCTTAAATGCTGATCTACTCTTTCCAAATAACTTGTATTCTCAGGAATCCAGTAGACAGCTACACTCCCGGAGCTTTTGAGAAGACTACCTAGTACCGTACCGTGACTCTTGTCTTCTACTGTACCTACTTTGGTGTTTGAATATGTAATGTTTAAACACTTATGTAAAACTTATACTTATTAATGCAATGGTTGTTTGTACTTTGATTACTATATTGCATGTGTTGTGATACTTACCTGAAGTCCTCCACCCCCAAACGTTTCCGCCGTTCTGGTTTGGGGGTGGGACACCTTTCTTCCTTTCCTTTCTCGCAAAGGACACATGCTCTCACTTAATGTTCTGAGTGTTGTATAATTGAGAGATGTATCCAATCGTGTGCCAGGAACAACCACTATCAACAAACCGAAGTCTGATGATATGCCTCCATAGTTGTTCCTACACAGAGTGGTATCAGTTGGTCTTTGGAACCCAGTCCATTTTGAAACTGGGTTGACCTTTGTCATCTTTGCAAGGTACTCTCTCCCATGACATATCCTGCTTATCACAAACAGAAGATGTAAAAATATTAGAAGCATTAGGAGATTTAGGAGATTGAACCTTTGGTATCAATATGTAATTGGGTTTAACCCATTTCTTGTTCGATCGGATGGGTGCCTCGGCACTTGCTTTTGAGCTTGAGGTCTGCTGTCGAGATGACTTTGACCTAACCGGTCTTCGTTTCACTGGAGCATCTCTTGGATTGGACTTCTTGGCCGGCATTCCCTTCTTGCCTTTGGGATTTGGATTCTTGGCCTTAGGAGTTGAACTCTTGCCCTTCGTGGCATTCCAGTCGCCATTGTCTGAACGTGACCTTGAGGGGTTCTTTTGGAAAATCTCCCTCTTGGCGCGTTCTGCCACCCTTGTGCAAAGTAGGGAACGTATGCGTGATTTGGACAATTTCTAGCAATGTGTCCAGGTGTTCCACAGTCAAAGCAAGTCTTTTTCTTCACTGGGAAGTTGTTTCTTCCTGCCCCTGGTGGCGTATCCTTGTCTTGTTCCTGGTTGTTCCCACATGCACACTTGCAGCAGGCTGTTTTTTCACTTGATTTGGTGGCTTGTATTTCTCAACAGCAGGTTTGTCAGAAGTAATTGAGTAAGAAGCAACAGATTCAGAGTTCAAGGAGTCATTTGTTTGTTCAATAGTGTTCTCCTTGTTCTCATCTTCCAATACTTTACCTGCACAAGGAGTAGAAGCATTAGAATCGTTCAGCTCAACACTTTCTGGCACAACCACGACAGGAGTTATTAAAGATATCATCAAATATATCGAAAAAAATTTAGTCATCAGACTTTGACACAGAATCAACATAAGACAACACATTAAAACAAAAACATCAGGTTCAGAAACAATCTTATTATCAGACACATTTTCTTCAGCTTCTTGCTTGAGTTGACTTAATGGTTGATCTGCATAAGAAGTAGAAACATTAGTACTTGCAACCTGAGGACCACATCCCGACACAAATACAGCAGGTTTTCCATATTTGAGATGTGCCTCTCTGTCCATTTCCTCTTTTGTCAAAGGGTTATACTGATAGGTGTGATTAAAAGGAGGAGGCACTTTATCATACCCTAAACCCTTTTGCTGGTTACTTTTAAATCTCAAACTATTCTCCATCATTGACGCAACTACTTCACTTGACACATCAAATTTTCTGAAATTGAAATCTACATTTTCAAACTTATTTTTCAATGTGTCAAGTTCAGCAGTTAACTCAGCAAGTTGTTTTGTCAAAAATCTATAGTTTGCACATTTATTGCTATACTCTTCCTGAAGTTTCCTAAAATCTTTTGTTTTGGCTTCTAGTTGTGCTTTTAGAGGTTTCTGTCCTTTCCTGAGTTGATATCCTTCGTATTTTAGGTCCTCGTTCTCTCTACGTAACATTTCTATATGCTCAAGTAGATTTTTAACATTATCAATGCATGTTTGAGAATAAGAAGTCTGACTTACCTCTTTCTTTTCAGGCTCTACAGTAATAGACACCACGAATGCAAATTGCAGCTCCATCATTTCTTCCTCTGGGTCCAGTTCATCTTTCTCTTCAGGAATGTCATTGATTTGAGCCAAGTGAGCATTTTCAGATCCTGAAATATTCAAGGCCTGAATCTGGTCCTCCTAGTCAAATGACTGAGCTACCATTGCCAGATTGGCAGTCTCACTGTTAACAGCAACATTTCCTCGATTATTCCCAACTGGTACCATCGTTCGATCAGTGTTTACTCGTCTGTCAGGCTTCGAACAATCACGAGCAAAGAGACCCGGCTCGTGACAGTTGTAGCATCGAAGCTTTCCCCTGTTGAAACTTACATTCTTTTCTGCATTCATTCCCCAATTGTTCTTTCCAGTTTTCTTTGAAAATTGCTTTGCCCTGAATACTGCCATCGCTATCTGCCATGTAACATCCATTTCTTCAACATCTTTAGGATGAATTTGGTCTAAATCAGCAAATGACAATTGAGGGGGCAGTTCACCGGCTACAAAAGCATTATAACAATTGACTAGACTAGTTGCAAGAGCCAAATTTTCGTCATTCTCTTTGGAAGCAAGGGTTGAAGCGGGAGCTTGAGCAGGTGCCTTTGAAGAAGAAGCAACTTATGGATAGGATATTGGAGAGTGAACACTTTTCATAGATGGAATAACATATGATGATGGTTGGGAAGCAGCAAACGGTTGAACTTGAGGAGTGGTGAAAGATGAAAAGGCATTGTTGGATTGAATCCTGAGATTCGCAATGGAGTATGAATTGACATGGTTGATCTCTCTCTTCTTATCATCCAAGTCAAAAGCTTTAATAATTGCCATTGTAAACTCGAATTAACCACGAAATTGATGAAGATCTTGTAGTGTGACAACCCGAACCTTTTTCTAGCTTCTGTTAATAAAATTTTATTTTATTGGGTTCCGTCAACTTCCTTCGGTTTGGAAAATCATTTAATTATATCTTTTGAGTTCTACATTCGAGTCGGAGCCAAACCCATGAGAAATCTCGGGAATTCCTTCGAACAAGACCGAGTTCACGGCCTGACTTGGGTTCACGGCCGTACACCCGTGTACGGCCGTACACTCGTTTACGACCGGAGTCGGGTGGACCCGACCACCGACCACAAAAACCCCTATATACGAGACCCTACCCCTCATTTACACTCTTCTGGCCGAACACTCACTCCTTCTCTCTCTAGACTTGTGACCGCACACCCTAAAACACCCTTATTCTTCTGGGAAAACATCGAAAAACACCATTGGGGGTCATTTCGGAGCGCCTAGAACACGTTTTTCATTGATTTTAGCATCTTTGTTCTTGAGTGTACGGTCGTACATCCTTCAAGTCTTCAAATCTTCATCGACCGTACACCAGTCTACGGCCGTACACCTTCAAAGACCGTACACCCTTCAAGAGGCTGTCTACGGCTGTACACCTGTATACGGTCGTACACCTGTTCACGACCGTACACCCCATTTACAGCCGTACACACACTTCCTAAGTGGTGCTTTAGACTGAAAACTCACTTTCCTCGATTCAATCAAGTCCCGGTAAAATTCCTTAACCAAAAGCAAGTGTTTATATAAAACTTTATCTTACGAAATCGCTAATTTTGATACATTATGTATTTAATTGTTATTAGGATTCCGTTAAGTGCCACACTACAACTCGAGGGTCTTCATTTCAGTCTGTTGATTCGATGCTTGTACGCAACTAACAGTGAGTTCATACCCCTATGTTTTTATGATTTTTAATGTCTTCAGGGGGGATACAAGCCGAACACAAACGATTTTGTGAAACAAAAACAAAAGGATTTCAACGAGTTTAAAACTTATGCAAATAATACAGTAAATGATTTCCGACGTTTTATGAAACATTTAGACATTTTATCCGTTTTGTACTATGCTGAGCATAAGGGATGTTTTCAACTTGAAAACATAATTGCATAGTTTTCAACAATTTACAAATCAAGAACAAAACATTTCAAGCACACTATAGTGGGTATAGTTTGGGGATTTCAATACATAATTTTTGGCCGATTCAATTTTCATTCATGGGTAAACATATAAACTATGACTGTTTTAGTTTATGATATACACTACTACAAGAGTAAAACATTTAATAATTATTTAAGTACAATTATTACCTCATACAGTATACACACAGATTTTAATACAGTGGATCACTACAGAACTACGCGTAAACTAGTTAATAGAGAATTGTGAGACTCTACTTCAAAGCTGTACCCTTTGGTGTACTGAATTAAATCCTATCATAGTATAACCAGAGTCTCCTAGAGGGAGAGCGTGAGATTTGTGAATAGATCTATTTGGGACTGACAATCCCACACCTGAACTGCTAGCTACAGTTAGACAGGCATGCCTGGGGTGACAAATGTCAATTAACCAAAACTTGAAGAACGTCGAAAAGATCACTAGGTCATATTAAGCATGGTTATACGACTCACAATGGTATAAACTAACTATTTGTTTATGGGATTTCATTCTTCATTAGTTTTATTTTAATTAATAGAACTACTATACATTACTGGAGGATTCCAGGGGATACAATACAAGGTTTCATTTTAAGTAATAAAACTACTATACATACTGGTGGTAGCCAGGGTCTTCAAACAGAACGTACTATACACACTGGTGATAGCCAGGGTTTTCAAATGGGACATGCTATACAATGGTTTTTGTACAGAGTACATACATACTATGATTAGTATTAACCAGACATTCAAACTAGTATTTTCCTATGCTACAACACATTTCAGTAACAAGCATTCATAGTTAATTCTATAATTACTTAGTTTAAGCATCAGGGCCATGTATGGAGAATATTCGATAGGCTGTGGAATGTGTGGTTTCTGCCTCATTTCCGGTTCCTTGTTTGGTTGTGGGCTTAGGGCAGATCCACATAGTCAACAGTCTGTTCGATATTGGTTTATACATGGCTAGCATAAACCAAGTAGTCATAGATAGAACTGATATCATCACACTTTCACTAAAGAAAATTTTGGATTTTATTGGAGACATACGAACATTTTAACAGAGTCATTAACCGGTTTTCATTACAAAAACAACGCTTATGAACTCACCAGCTTTATGCTGATACTCTTTCAAAACTGCTTGTATTCTCAGGAAATCAGTAGACAGGTACTTCCTGGAGTTTTGAGAAGACGGAGCGTATAGAGTCACATCTTTTTCTTTTGATTATACTTTTGATATGTAAAAGCAAGAATCAAACAGATGTAAACTCTTTTTCATGTATATTCAATGTAATGGTTGTGTTTACTATGATTACTATGATGCGACTGTTGTGATACTAAACATGATGTCATCCACCCCCGAACGTTTCCGCCATTCCAGTTTGGGGTGTGACAGATTGGTATCAGAGCAATTGTTTATAGTGAACTAAGTATACCGAACCTTAGATGGTATACAACTATAAACACTAAGGGGCCGAAGTGCTCTGAACTAAAATTATACTTTTAAAATATAAGTATTTTATAAGAAGTATACAATTATACATACATACCAGAAACAGTGTCATAAGTAGAACAAAACAAAAGTATTTGGATGTTGGACGCTGCAGTTAAACCTGGATAGTTATGTAATCATGTCCGGGATCAATATAGCCTGATCAACTATATTTATTTGAGACATGACCAACATGTGTCTGGGAGTGACTGTGGTGTTGCAGCAAGCCTAAAACTTACCAAGCTATATACATCAAGATACCGATAGAACAGAGCATACAACTTAAAATACTATAGGAGTATTTTAGCTAGAGCCGAATATAGCATAAAGATTTATTCCAAGCGTTGCTACTTATATCTTCCTAGCGATAGTTACTTGCATTAGTAACCTTTCTCTGTCTATCGCTTACTAGAACACTCTATTTATCAGGATGAGATATTTCTTGTTTCATATCTCTTGATTTAAAAATCTAGGGGACTTACCATCCTCTTCTTCCTGATTATTTTAGAAAAAGATGCCTCCCAGAAAGAGACCCAACAAGAAGAACAACGACCCTCCGCCGCCACCACCTCCTCAGTTCGATCCTGCCACGTTCCAGGCAGCAGTTACAACCGCCGTGACTGCAGCAATGGTGCAAATAAACCCCGGTGGGGCTAGCCGATCCGTAGCTGGTACTCATCCCCAGAATCTCGACGATTAGGGACATCAAAAGGAGTGTTCCTATAAGGATTTCATGAACGCGAAACCCATGTCCTTCGATGGCAATGGAGGAGTTATTGCCCTAACTCGATGGTTCGAGAAGATCGAATCCATTTTCGAGATTTGCGCGTGTTCGGAGACAAACAAAGTGAAGTTTGCCGCATGCACCTTCACCGACCTAGCATTGACCTAGTCGAATGGTCGAGTCAAATCCTTAACCCTGCCGGTAGCGAATGCCATGGGTTGGGAAAGCATAAAAGTACTCATGTTGGCTGAGTACGTCCCAAGGGGCAAAATGCAGAAGTTAGAGCACGAGCTCTGGAACCTGAAGATGAAGGGTTCTGACATTGCTGCCTACACAGCTAGATTCTTCGATCTAGCTCTTCTATGTCCGGGAATGGTCACCTCGGAAAGCAAAAAGATAGAAATATACATTTGGGGATTGACGCCCCCAACTCAAGGAAATGTATTGGTTGTTAGGCCTACCACATTTGACAGCGCCAAGTGCCTGGCGCAAACCTTGATAGATCATGGGGTTGATCTTAATGAAGCGGTAGCAGCTCCTGATCCACCGAAGGCAAGTGGTGGAAAGAAGAAATTTTGGAACAAACGAAAGGGGCAGTCTTCGCATGAGACCTCCAAGAAACAGCAAACAGTGGCAGTCAAGCACCTACCAGTGGATATGCTGGTACTCTTCCAAAGTGCAATAAGTGCAACTTTCATCATCACGGACCCTGCCGTGATTTGCAATGTATCTCCTTGGAAAGGAGTGATCCGATTCAGGAAGAGGGGCAAGCTGGGGCCCCGGTACATTGGTCCATTCAGGGTGACCGCCAGGGTGGACAGGGTAGCACATCGTTTGGAGCTACCTGCGGAGTTGGGTCAGATCCATGATACCTTCCACGTGTCTCAGCTGAGGAAGTGTATAGCCGACGAGTCGGCGGTGGTGTCGTTGGAGGATATTCAGGTGGATGCTAGCCTGAATTATGTTAAGAGGCCAGTTGCGATTATGGATCGAAAGATCAAGGTTCTGAGGAACAAGGAGGTGCACCTGGTTCAAGTCCAGTGGCAACATCGGAGAGGGTCCGAGCTGACTTGGGAGCCGGAATTAGAGATGCGGGAACTGTTGGGTTTTGAGCATTCTAACACTCCTATGGTGTACATGCAACCCTATAAACCTTGGATCTATGTTTTCTCTATTATACATGCAAATATTAAATATTCCAAGGTTTCATCCTAACTAGCATATTATGAAGCACCTATACTACAAAGTTCTAGTTAGATGACATACCTTTTGATGTAGCTTGATGTCTTCAAGCTTTAAGAGCTTAGCCCCAATAGTGTGGAAGCCTCAAATGGAATCACAAATCACCAAAACACCTTGGAAGAACTTGAGAGAATATGTATGCACACTAAAATCGGCCCACTCTTATTTTCACACATTTGTGCCAATTTTGTGAGCCAAGGACCCCTTTATATATTATGGAGGATTAGGGTTACATCCATGTAAACCCTAATACCCATGACCTTTCATTTACATAGGATCCATGGGTTAAAAGCTCCATGGACCATCCATGAAAGCTTAGCCCAACCTAAATGAACTTGGCCCATTACATATATATAAGAGTCCATATTTAATTAGTTCTTTTTGATCACTTAATTAATTCTAAATTAATTCTTGATCAATACTAATTAAATAATATGATTCCATATTAATATATTAGAACTTATAATATATTAATATAAATCATAAATATACTATTCTCAAAATATTATCCATATAAATTGTGCCGGTGAAGTGCAACCCAAATGGACCATGCCGGGTCGGGTCAAGTACATACCAAATATAGTTATGGACATAGACATTAATCCAACAGTCTCCCACTTGGATAAGTCTAAAACTATTATTGAGTATGACTTCAAAACCTAACTGGCAATCGTAGCTCTTAAAGCCGCTGTCGAACTCTGACCTTGTCAATGACTTGTCCATTAGATAAGGGATCATATATTCCTCCATTCTAGATATCATATGGACTGAGACATGGATTATAATCATTCTCTTTGTCCATTTGTTGTTTCCTGATTTTCGATTTATGATGACTGACTGATTGAACAAATCAAATCAGTCCTGGCTTGGCCAAGCACTCACATATGTCATCGCTAAATCATCGAGGGGCCCACAGATATCGCTTTTATCCTGAAGGTAAAAGGAATGGGTAAACTTCGACTCATATGGCTTGTTCTACTACTTGTTGAATCATACACAAAGGCACGTTTTATAACATCGAGTTACCAAATGCGTTTTCGTGCAATCAATGTATAACCAACTCATAGTAACAACTCATATCTCTAGGTTTGAAGAATATAAGATATTATCGTCTCATGATCACTTGTGATAAAACCCATGAAGTGATTCAAATGAGCGCGGGTTGAATCCAATACTCAGAACTTATGAGCACTCATGAGTGTTGTAGCACCACTTTGTCCACCAACTTGGACCTCTACAAACCAACCCATGACAGTCTTGATTCATATTTACTTCCAACATATGACCGACTGTGGATGGTTTGAATAACTTAATCATTCAGGAAGAGCGACTTAGTTATTCTGGAACTCAAAACATGCAAAGTGAAACACAAGAATAAATGAATCAAATATGGTATCAAACCCTATGAATATAAATAAACACTTTTATTTATCACCATATTGATTACTCATTATTCATTGTTTCGGTTTTATCAACTTTATACTTGAATTAAAAACACTAGTTGTCCCATGCTCCAAGCATGTACACTATGTTTTTGTTAAACAATAGCTTTGCCATACACCAAGTATGCACTCTATGTTTGTCTATGATCCTTACTTTGTGAAATAAACCAATTCAACATAATTTCAATGATTCTAATTTCACACTCCCAAATCCTTATCGAAAAATGTGAGAATTTCAAATTCCTATCATTTATCGAAATCTGTTTAGATTTTAAACTTATATGCACTGACCCTCCTGTAATGAATATGTACAAAGTCACAAAGACTTGTCAACAGTCATTATAAGGTATTCCAATGGAGATCAACTCCATGGAAACTAAGTCTCATATTCAAAGTACATTGCTTTGGACATGCTTCTTGCATTAAGTTTTCTAATCTTACACAGATAACTTCCACCTATGGAGACAACTCCATATTCTCATTTTGACTATCACTTCTGAATAAGAGATGCCTCTTTTCAGAATATGTCAATATGGTCCTTCCAAAATTAGCACTATACTTCCAACTGTCCCTGAGCAACCAATCTTTGGTAAACCTCAGATTGTCCTCGACAATTGCTTAATCATTTTAGTCATAGCCAATTCTAGACCTTTTCCCTTCTTAATGCCTCTGGGCATTTGGAAAAATTTAGAAATGACAAATATTATAGCACATGCAATCGATCCTGTACCCAAAGCAAATGGTACACGATTCATGATGTCTCACATAAAGACATGATTCTAGACCAGTCTTTTGCTACAATATTTTTATTTGCCATGTTTTCAAAATTTGACTATGAAAAAGGATGTCGTAATCATAATCGAATTTTGAGAACGCAATATATAGAATTTCCTTAAGTTGAACCAATCCAACATGAAATTCATATATATATTCTTGACTAAAGATGATTAAGGTCTCAATCTAAGCCTTTAGAACTGAAATGAAGTATATCCTCTCCCTTAATTATAGCAAAACAACTTTTTCAATCCCTGCAGCCTCACGAATTGAAACTTTTGTTTTCTATAATTAACATTGCTAACTTGCAACACTAACAATAATTATCATGCTCCCACTAACATGATGATTATTAGCATAACACTTATGCTCCCACTAGCTTTGACATGTACTCAGAAATCAGCTGGACTTCTAGAAATCAATACTTTATTGACTTTCTTACCAAAGTTCAGATTTCTGATACGAGATGCTTTGATAAAACTTTATCAAAATCATACACCTTTCCTTAGATAGCATGCATGTGTGTCTAAACAATTTCAGAACTATGAAAAGGGATGTCGTAATCATAGTCTCAATTGTTTAGACTTTTTGCCATCTGCTTCAAATCTACTTGGTGGAAGTGTTTCCTCACCATCATTTTCATGAATCGGAGAGAAACCTTATGACCCTTAGATTTTATGGTGTATGTGTTCTTATCCATGTGAATCGTCGAAACCATAGTCACAAGACAAGGATAATGACAAATCCAAACTCATATGGACTGAACTTATGCAATCTTAACTTCTTGCCAGCTGGCAGTACAGGGCCTGCCATTGCTTCCAAGTTGTTATGCAACCAATTGAGAACTTTCAGAACTCCTATGCAAAGCCAACTTTAACTGGAATGGGCACAGAATATGTCAACACGATAGGTTATAAACCTCAAGTCGTGTGCTAGTGAAGAACCTCAGGTTTTATTCTTGATTAGTTCTTGAAATTCTTTTTAGGATCTTTAAGACTCCCACTCTCCTCTTGACATATAAGACTATCTTGCCAAATATTCAAGAGATAGTG
The DNA here is from genome assembly GCF_052849685.1 of Lactuca virosa. Lineage (NCBI taxonomy): Eukaryota > Viridiplantae > Streptophyta > Magnoliopsida > Asterales > Asteraceae > Lactuca > Lactuca virosa. Next base: position 464,657,363 of record NC_136429.1, read on the forward strand.
CGGATTCTTTATCAAGACAAACACTTCACACAATTGGCCTTAGTTGGTCTTTGTTTTATCCAAAACATCACAACTTACCAATTTCAAATGTACAAGAGTAGGACACTTTTACTCTTACATTTGACAAGTGTTTTAAACCTTTCTTTAAGATATGTCACTCAAGTTACAATCTTGGAGTATGACTCTAAGAATTGTTTTGGAACGAAGTATGACTCATCTTCCTGATCTAACCATTTCAACAATTCATGACTCCTCTTCTTAGTCATAAGAATGCACTAAGATGACCTTTAGAGGACTAATTGTGATATGATTTCTTAATCATTAATATGATCACAAACATGATACTAAAGTACTCTCCCATCTTTTCAGATGTGAGAAACTTTTATCTTTCTGCCTAATTTGATTCTTCCCATTCGTTCTGCCATACATTGAGACTTTTCCAATGTTTCAGAATTATACTTAAACTTGTAAGTATAACCATATTTACTAAACTTTAGTAAATCAAATAGTCTTAACGAGCTTTGTGGTGGACATGACCAGTGCACAAGAATGTGTACTCGATCCCTTTAGTCCTTCACTTGACTCACACATCCATGTGAACAAGTAATTAGTCTTGATTTTCCAATTCTTGAAAGTTCTCATTCATTATACTATTCAACTTGCTTGATTCCAAGTTTCGGTCTAATTGAAACTTGGGTGATGAGGAACTTTCCTGATTTGGTAAATTTAGACACTACCACAAATGAAAGAATCAAATCCATTTTCCAATATTGCTGTCAGTGGAATCATATAAGCAACAATTTTCCACAAATGCCATTGTAAGGATACTTCAAATAAATAAAATTAAACAATTTTCTTTTATTTTAAAACTTTGCGGAAAAACTTATCCTTACAATCCACATGGAAAATTGTTGTTATTTATTCCTTAGCAATATATCATAACTTCTTAAGCAACTGCTCAAAATTCTGATGCGATCGAAATCCACCTTCGCGATCAGAATCAGCATATACTTCCTTTAAGATTTCTCTCTATTCTTTGATTCTTAAAACATCAACATGTGACCCAGTCACATCATGTAATGAGGATCTCAGAATAGAACTTAACAGAGTTAGATAATGGGCTCTACCTGATGTAGAGTCAAACTTATTGACTTTAACATCCTTAGGTAAATTTGTCAGCTTTGCAATCAACGCCCCTTCCTTTGGCAAAATAAACATATGGACCCTTTGGTAATGGGACTATCTCAGACTTAGCCTTTCTCTTTACCATTTGGTCAACCGGGTTGACTATGGCCAATCCCTTTGCATTGGGAAGAGAATGCTTTTTCTGGATTTCCAGTGTCACTATTGTCACTGTCCATAAGGTTTTTGGGAAGTTGATCTTCTAATCAAATTTGTTTTACTATCGTTCCAAATCATTGCTGATATACGAGACCCTACCCCTCATTTACACTCTTCTGGCCGAACACTCACTCCTTCTCTCTCTAGACTTGTGACCGCACACCCTAAAACACCCTTATTCTTCTGGGAAAACATCGAAAAACACCATTGGGGGTCATTTCGGAGCACCTAGAACACGTTTTTCATTGATTTCAGCATCTTTGTTCTTGAGTGTACGGTCGTACATCCTTCAAGTCTTCAAATCTTCATCGACCGTACACCAGTCTACGGCCGTACACCTTCAAAGACCGTACACCCTTCAAGAGGCTGTCTACGGCTGTACACCTGTATACGGTCGTACACCTGTTCACGACCGTACACCCCATTTACAGCCGTACACACACTTCCTAAGTGGTGCTTTAGACTGAAAACTCACTTTCCTCGATTCAATCAAGTCCCGGTAAAATTCCTTAACCAAAAGCAAGTGTTTATATAAAACTTTATCTTACGAAATCGCTAATTTTGATACATTATGTATTTAATTGTTATTAGGATTCCGTTAAGTGCCACACTACAACTCGAGGGTCTTCATTTCAGTCTGTTGATTCGATGCTTGTACGCAACTAACAGTGAGTTCATACCCCTATGTTTTTATGATTTTTAATGTCTTTAGGGGGGATACAAGCCGAACACAAACGATTTTGTGAAACAAAAACAAAAGGATTTCAACGAGTTTAAAACTTATGCAAATAATACAGTAAATGATTTCCGACGTTTTATGAAACATTTAGACATTTTATCCGTTTTGTACTATGCTGAGCATAAGGGATGTTTTCAACTTGAAAACATAATTGCATAGTTTTCAGAACAATTTACAAATCAAGAACAAAACATTTCAAGCACACTATAGTGGGTATAGTTTGGGGATTTCAATACATAGCTTTTGGCCGATTCAGTTTTCATTCATGGGTAAACATATAAACTATGACTGTTTTAGTTTATGATATACACTACTACAAGAGTAAAACATTTAATAATTATTTAAGTACAATTATTACCTCATACAGTATACACACAGATTTTAATACAGTGGATCACTACAGAACTACGCGTAAACTAGTTAATAGAGAATTGTGAGACTCTACTTCAAAGCTGTACCCTTTGGTGTACTGAATTAAATCCTATCATAGTATAACCAGAGTCTCCTAGAGGGAGAGCGTGAGATTTGTGAATAGATCTATTTGGGACTGACAATCCCACACCTGAACTGCTAGCTACAGTTAGACAGGCATGCCTGGGGTGACAAATGTCAATTAACCGAAACTTGAAGAACGTCGAAAAGATCACTAGGTCATATTAAGCATGGTTATACGACTCACAATGGTATAAACTAACTATTTGTTTATGGGATTTCATTCTTCATTAGTTTTATTTTAATTAATAGAACTACTATACATTACTGGAGGATTCCAGGGGATACAATACAAGGTTTCATTTTAAGTAATAAAACTACTATACATACTGGTGGTAGCCAGGGTCTTCAAACAGAACGTACTATACACACTGGTGATAGCCAGGGTTTTCAAATGGGACATGCTATACAATGGTTTTTGTACAGAGTACATACATACTATGATTAGTATTAACCAGACATTCAAACTAGTATTTTCCTATGCTACAACACATTTCAGTAACAAGCATTCATAGTTAATTCTATAATTACTTAGTTTAAGCATCAGGGCCATGTATGGAGAATATTCAATAGGCTGTGGAATGTGTGGTTTCTGCCTCATTTCCGGTTCCTTGTTTGGTTGTGGGCTTAGGGCAGATCCACATAGTCAACAGTCTGTTCGATATTGGTTTATACATGGCTAGCATAAACCAAGTAGTCATAGATAGAACTGATATCATCACACTTTCACTAAAGAAAATTTTGGATTTTATTGGAGACATACGAACATTTTAACAGAGTCATTAACCGGTTTTCATTACAAAAACAACGCTTATGAACTCACCAGCTTTATGCTGATACTCTTTCAAAACTGCTTGTATTCTCAGGAAATCAGTAGACAGGTATTTCCTGGAGTTTTGAGAAGACGGAGCGTATAGAGTCACATCTTTTTCTTTTGATTATACTTTTGATATGTAAAAGCAAGAATCAAACAGATGTAAACTCTTTTTCATGTATATTCAATGTAATGGTTGTGTTTACTATGATTACTATGATGCGACTGTTGTGATACTAAACATGATGTCATCCACCCCCGAACGTTTCCGCCATTCTAGTTTGGGGTGTGACAGATTGGTATCAGAGCAATTGTTTATAGTGAACTAAGTATACCGAACCTTACATGGTATACAACTATAAATTCTAAGGGGCCGAAGTGCTCTGAACTAAAATTATACTTTTAAAATATAAGTATTTTATAAGAAGTATACAATTATACATACATACCAGAAACAGTGTCATAAGTAGAACAAAACAAAAGTATTTGGATGTTGGACGCTGCAGTTAAACCTGGATAGTTATGTAATCATGTCCGGGATCAATATAGCCTGATCAACTATATTTATTTGAGACATGACCAACATGTGTCTGGGAGTGACTGTGGTGTTGCAGCAAGCCTAAAACTTACCAAGCTATATACATCAAGATACCGATAGAACAGAGCATACAACTTAAAATACTATAGGAGTATTTTAGCTAGAGCCGAATATATCATAAAGATTTATTCCAAGCGTTGCTACTTATATCTTCCTAGCGATAGTTACTTGCATTAGTAACCTTTCTCTGTCTATCGCTTACTAGAACACTCTATTTATCAGGATGAGATATTTCTTGTTTCATATCTCTTGATTTAAAAATCTAGGGGACTTACCATCCTCTTCTTCCTGATTATTTTAGAAAAAGATGCCTCCCAGAAAGAGACCCAACAAGAAGAACAACGACCCTCCGCCGCCACCACCTCCTCAGTTCGATCCTGCCACGTTCCAGGCAGCAGTTACAACCGCCGTGACTGCAGCAATGGTGCAAATAAACCCCGGTGGGGCTAGCCGATCCGTAGCTGGTACTCATCCCCAGAATCTCGACGATTAGGGACATCAAAAGGAGTGTTCCTATAAGGATTTCATGAACGCGAAACCCAAGTCCTTCGATGGCAATGGAGGAGTTATTGCCCTAACTCGATGGTTCGAGAAGATCGAATCCATTTTCGAGATTTGCGCGTGTTCGGAGACAAACAAAGTGAAGTTAGCCGCATGCACCTTCACCGACCTAGCATTGACCTAGTCGAATGGTCGAGTCAAATCCTTAACCCTGCCGGTAGCGAATGCCATGGGTTGGGAAAGCATAAAAGTACTCATGTTGGCTGAGTACGTCCCAAGGGGCAAAATGCAGAAGTTAGAGCACGAGCTCTGGAACCTGAAGATGAAGGGTTCTGACATTGCTGCCTACACAGCTAGATTCTTCGATCTAGCTCTTCTATGTTCGGGAATGGTCACCTCGGAAAGCAAAAAGATAGAAATATACATTTGGGGATTGACGCCCCCAACTCAAGGAAATGTTTTGGTTGTTAGGCCTACCACATTTGACAGCGCCAAGTGCCTGGCGCAAACCTTGATAGATCATGGGGTTGATCTTAATGAAGCGGTAGCAGCTCCTGATCCACCGAAGGCAAGTGGTGGAAAGAAGAAATTTTGGAACAAACGAAAGGGGCAGTCTTCGCATGAGACCTCCAAGAAACAGCAAACAGTGGCAGTCAAGCACCTACCAGTGGATATGCTGGTACTCTTCCAAAGTGCAATAAGTGCAACTTTCATCATCACGGACCCTGCCGTGATTTGCAATGTATCTCCTTGGAAAGGAGTGATCCGATTCAGGAAGAGGGGCAAGCTGGGGCCCCGGTACATTGGTCCGTTCAGGGTGACCGCCAGGGTGGACAGGGTAGCACATCGTTTGGAGCTACCTGCGGAGTTGGGTCAGATCCATGATACCTTCCACGTGTCTCAGCTGAGGAAGTGTATAGCCGACGAGTCGGCGGTGGTGTCGTTGGAGGATATTCAGGTGGATGCTAGCCTGAATTATGTTAAGAGGCCAGTTGCGATTATGGATCGAAAGATCAAGGTTCTGAGGAACAAGGAGGTGCACCTGGTTCAAGTCCAGTGGCAACATCGGAGAGGGTCCGAGCTGACTTGGGAGCCGGAATTAGAGATGCGGGAACTGTTGGGTTTTGAGCATTCTAACACTCCTATGGTGTACATGCAACCCTATAAACCTTGGATCTATGTTTTCTCTATTATACATGCAAATATTAAATATTCCAAGGTTTCATCCTAACTAGCATATTATGAAGCACCTATACTACAAAGTTCTAGTTAGATGACATACCTTTTGATGTAGCTTGATGTCTTCAAGCTTTAAGAGCTTAGCCCCAATAGTGTGGAAGCCTCAAATGGAATCACAAATCACCAAAACACCTTGGAAGAACTTGAGAGAATATGTATGCACACTAAAATCGGCCCACTCTTATTTTCACACATTTGTGCCAATTTTGTGAGCCAAGGACCCCTTTATATATTATGGAGGATTAGGGTTACATCCATGTAAACCCTAATACCCATGACCTTTCATTTACATAGGATCCATGGGTTAAAAGCTCCATGGACCATCCATGAAAGCTTAGCCCAACCTAAATGAACTTGGCCCATTACATATATATAAGAGTCCATATTTAATTAGTTCTTTTTGATCACTTAATTAATTCTAAATTAATTCTTGATCAATACTAATTAAATAATATGATTCCATATTAATATATTAGAACTTATAATATATTAATATAAATCATAAATATACTATTCTCAAAATATTATCCATATAAATTGTGCCGGTGAAGTGCAACCCAAATGGACCATGCCGGGTCGGGTCAAGTACATACCAAATATAGTTATGGACATAGACATTAATCCAACAGTCTCCCACTTGGATAAGTCTAAAACTATTATTGAGTATGACTTCAAAACCTAACTGGCAATCGTAGCTCTTAAAGCCGCTGTCGAACTCTGACCTTGTCAATGACTTGTCCATTAGATAAGGGATCATATATTCCTCCATTCTAGATATCATATGGACTGAGACATGGATTATAATCATTCTCTTTGTCCATTTGTTGTTTCCCGATTTTCGATTTATGATGACTGACTGATTGAACAAATCAAATCAGTCCTGGCTTGGCCAAGCACTCACATATGTCATCGCTAAATCATCGAGGGGCCCACAGATATCGCTTTTATCCTGAAGGTAAAAGGAATGGGTAAACTTCGACTCATATGGCTTGTTCTACTACTTGTTGAATCATACACAAAGGCACGTTTTATAACATCGAGTTACCAAATGCGTTTTCGTGCAATCAATGTATAACCAACTCATAGTAACAACTCATATCTCTAGGTTTGAAGAATATAAGATATTATCGTCTCATGATCACTTGTGATAAAACCCATGAAGTGATTCAAATGAGCGCGGGTTGAATCCAATACTCAGAACTTATGAGCACTCATGAGTGTTGTAGCACCACTTTGTCCACCAACTTGGACCTCTACAAACCAACCCATGACAGTCTTGATTCATATCTACTTCCAACATATGACCGACTGTGGATGGTTTGAATAACTTAATCATTCAGGAAGAGCGACTTAGTTATTCTGGAACTCAAAACATGCAAAGTGAAACACAAGAATAAATGAATCAAATATGGTATCAAACCCTATGAATATAAATAAACACTTTTATTTATCACCATATTGATTACTCATTATTCATTGTTTCGGTTTTATCAACTTTATACTTGAATTAAAAACACTAGTTGTCCCATGCTCCAAGCATGTACACTATGTTTTTGTTAAACAATAGCTTTGCCATACACCAAGTATGCACTCTATGTTTGTCTATGATCCTTACTTTGTGAAATAAACCAATTCAACATAATTTCAATGATTCTAATTTCACACTCCCAAATCCTTATCGAAAAATGTGAGAATTTCAAATTCCTATCATTTATCGAAATCTGTTTAGATTTTAAACTTATATGCACTGACCCTCCTGTAATGAATATGTACAAAGTCACAAAGACTTGTCAACAGTCATTATAAGGTATTCCAATGGAGATCAACTCCATGGAAACTAAGTCTCATATTCAAAGTACATTGCTTTGGACATGCTTCTTGCATTAAGTTTTCTAATCTTACACAGATAACTTCCACCTATGGAGACAACTCCATATTCTCATTTTGACTATCACTTCTGAATAAGAGATGCCTCTTTTCAGAATATGTCAATATGGTCCTTCCAAAATTAGCACTATACTTCCAACTGTCCCTGAGCAACCAATCTTTGGTAAACCTCAGATTGTCCTCGACAATTGCTTAATCATTTTAGTCATAGCCAATTCTAGACCTTTTCCCTTCTTAATGCCTCTGGGCATTTGGAAAAATTTAGAAATGACAAATATTATAGCACATGCAATCGATCCTGTACCCAAAGCAAATGGTACACGATTCATGATGTCTCACATAAAGACATGATTCTAGACCAGTCTTTTGCTACAATATTTTTATTTGCCATGTTTTCAAAATTTGACTATGAAAAAGGATGTCGTAATCATAATCGAATTTTGAGAACGCAATATATAGAATTTCCTTAAGTTGAACCAATCCAACATGAAATTCATATATATATTCTTGACTAAAGATGATTAAGGTCTCAATCTAAGCCTTTAGAACTGAAATGAAGTATATCCTCTCCCTTAATTATAGCAAAACAACTTTTTCAATCCCTGCAGCCTCACGAATTGAAACTTTTGTTTTCTATAATTAACATTGCTAACTTGCAACACTAACAATAATTATCATGCTCCCACTAACATGATGATTATTAGCATAACACTTATGCTCCCACTAGCTTTGACATGTACTCAGAAATCAGCTGGACTTCTAGAAATCAATACTTTATTGACTTTCTTACCAAAGTTCAGATTTCTGATACGAGATGCTTTGATAAAACTTTATCAAAATCATACACCTTTCCTTAGATAGCATGCATGTGTGTCTAAACAATTTCAGAACTATGAAAAGGGATGTCGTAATCATAGTCTCAATTGTTTAGACTTTTTGCCATCTGCTTCAAATCTACTTGGTGGAAGTGTTTCCTCACCATCATTTTCATGAATCGGAGAGAAACCTTATGACCCTTAGATTTTATGGTGTATGTGTTCTTATCCATGTGAATCGTCGAAACCATAGTCACAAGACAAGGATAATGACAAATCCAAACTCATATGGACTGAACTTATGCAATCTTAACTTCTTGCCAGCTGGCAGTACAGGGCCTGCCATTGCTTCCAAGTTGTTATGCAACCAATTGAGAACTTTCAGAACTCCTATGCAAAGCCAACTTTAACTGGAATGGGCACAGAATATGTCAACACGATAGGTTATAAACCTCAAGTCGTGTGCTAGTGAAGAACCTCAGGTTTTATTCTTGATTAGTTCTTGAAATTCTTTTTAGGATCTTTAAGACTCCCACTCTCCTCTTGACATATAAGACTATCTTGCCAAATATTCAAGAGATAGTGCGGATTCTTTATCAAGACAAACACTTCACACAATTGGCCTTAGTTGGTCTTTGTTTTATCCAAAACATCACAACTTACCAATTTCAAATGTACAAGAGTAGGACACTTTTACTCTTACATTTGACAAGTGTTTTAAACCTTTCTTTAAGATATGTCACTCAAGTTACAATCTTGGAGTATGACTCTAAGAATTGTTTTGGAACGAAGTATGACTCATCTTCCTGATCTAACCATTTCAACAATTCATGACTCCTCTTCTTAGTCATAAGAATGCACTAAGATGACCTTTAGAGGACTAATTGTGATATGATTTCTTAATCATTAATATGATCACAAACATGATACTAAAGTACTCTCCCATCTTTTCAGATTTGAGAAACTTTTATCTTTCTGCCTAATTTGATTCTTCCCATTCGTTCTGCCATACATTGAGACTTTTCCAATGTTTCAGAATTATACTTAAACTTGTAAGTATAACCATATTTACTAAACTTTAGTAAATCAAATAGTCTTAACGAGCTTTGTGGTGGACATGACCAGTGCACAAGAATGTGTACTCGATCCCTTTAGTCCTTCACTTGACTCACACATCCATGTGAACAAGTAATTAGTCTTGATTTTCCAATGCTTGAAAGTTCTCATTCATTATACTATTCAACTTGCTTGATTCCAAGTTTCGGTCTAATTGAAACTTGGGTGATGAGGAACTTTCCTGATTTGGTAAATTTAGACACTACCACAAATGAAAGAATCAAATCCATTTTCCAATATTGCTGTCAGTGGAATCATATAAGCAACAATTTTCCACAAATGCCATTGTAAGGATACTTCAAATAAATAAAATTAAACAATTTTCTTTTATTTTAAAACTTTGCGGAAAAACTTATCCTTACAATCCACATGGAAAATTGTTGTTATCTATTCCTTAGCAATATATCATAACTTCTTAAGCAACTGCTCAAAATTCTGATGCGATCGAAATCCACCTTCGCGATCAGAATCAGCATATACTTCCTTTAAGATTTCTCTCTATTCTTTGATTCTTAAAACATCAACATGTGACCCAGTCACATCATGTAATGAGGATCTCAGAATAGAACTTAACAGAGTTAGATAATGGGCTCTACCTGATGTAGAGTCAAACTTATTGACTTTAACATCCTTAGGTAAATTTGTCAGCTTTGCAATCAACGCCCCTTCCTTTGGCAAAATAAACATATGGACCCTTTGGTAATGGGACTATCTCAGACTTAGCCTTTCTCTTTACCATTTGGTCAACCGGGTTGACTATGGCCAATCCCTTTGCATTGGGAAGAGAATGCTTTTTCTGGATTTCCAGTGTCACTATTGTCACTGTCCATAAGGTTTTTGGGAAGTTGATCTTCTAATCAAATTTGTTTTACTATCGTTCCAAATCATTGCTGATTCAGCAGCACCAAGCAAATAGATATGATCATTAAGTTTCATGTCATAGTCTGTTTCATAGTAGTCCCAAAGGAACTCACTATGTGACTTAGAAAGTGATTGAACATCCAACTTTCTCAAGACTTTGACACCCAACTCTCCCGGCTTGTCAATATGTGACTTCATCTCTAAGATGTGATCACACATAGACCTTGCTTGCCATTAGGGCTTGAGTCACCTTGAACTTGTGGGTTAGGGAGAATAATTGGAGGAGGTAGAGGAAGAGAAGTATGACTTCCATGAGCCAAACTCGGGAAGTCATATTCATTAGGAAAGCTTGGTTTGGGAAGATCATTGTTGTCTAAACCAGACATCAACAATGGGAGAAATTCACGTAAAGTTGATTTAAGTCCTTAATATAACACCCAATATGATATATTAAGGCTAAGACCCAACAAACTATTTTATAACTTGGAAGAGGGATGCCGTAATCCAAGCTATAAAATATTTGAAGGTAGGTGAATGACGATTCACCAATTTCCACCAAGATAAACGAAATGTATTATTAGGTTTTAATTGGTTTTGAAACTCCTAGATTCTTTTGAGATTCATTGAACTTTTCAATGGCATGTTTCAATCTCGAGTGTGCCCTTCAGGTTTTGTGACTGGGATGCCGAGGATCACAAAACAAGGTGTGAAGTAACCATGCAAATATACTTGGTACCCTTAATATTTACCCCTCAATCGATGTGCCGGTTAACCACACACGCTCCAACGATACTATGATAAACATTAAGTTACCCTTTGCCTACCTTGTTAAGTCCAGGTTAGTGTGCCGGTTAACCACACACGCTTCACTAACAGCTTAAACAAAGTGCAAAGTGTAATTTCATGGATTAGCACCTTATTCACATTTTCCTAAGTAACTAAGATTGGGAATTTATAAGTGTTTAGTTACTTAGTATTTATCATTATACTTATAATGAAGGGAGAATTATAGTCCTTGTCCTACCTGTTCGGCTAACGACCCTCCACCGGTCAAGGAAGCGGTGAGTGAGAGTGGACACCCATTAAACTGTCATTTTATAGGCAGTAACCTTATACCCCCCTTATAGACCGGCTTCGTGAATGAGGCCTACTAACGGTAAGACGACTTGCTCTTATACATATAATATATTAAACTTTTAATATTATAATAGTATAACGGTGTATTTTAGACATTTAAAATACTTGGTGGTTTAATGTATTAATTAAACTAGACTTTTAATTTAATTAAACTCAAACCATATATTTATGGATTAATAATACTCTTTTAATTAAACGCTTTAATTAACTATTAATAAAGTCCATAAGAGTTAATTTGAATTATTCAACAAAACATCATAATTCCAATTATTAAACTCAAAATTAAAACCATTTAATTAATTGTTTAAGTCATGAACCCAAGAGTTTTAGAATTCAATTCTTTTTTTCATAAAAAACTTTTCTCAAATTCCAAAACTTGAGGGCAAGTTTTGTAATTCTTGAAAACCTTTGGATTCCATAACTTATGGAATTAATGGTGTTTTATGATGAAACTTTCCATGTTCCATAACTTAAGAACAAGTTATGGAATTCTTTAAAACATTAACACCAAATTTTGTAACTCCATAAAAACTTTGAATCAAATTTTTTTTTAAAAAATAAAAACTTTCATATCCATAACTTATGGAAGTTTCAAAAACCCTTAAGATCACAACTTTAAAAAAACTTTTGAGCTCCAAAATTTTATGACAAAATTTGTAACTCCAAAAAACATTTAGATCAAACTTTTAAAACTAATAAAATAATCATATCATTTTATCTTTTACTAAATTTGACCTAATTCAACTCATATAACAAATGATTCAAATTTTACAAATAATTCGTTTTTCACAAAACAAGTAATTATCTTAAAATTTGACAAACATCATGTTTTTTTTTCTTTTTTTTTCCAAATTGAAAATAAAACATTTGCATCAATATAACAGAAAACAACCCATGGCTCTGATACCACTGTTGGGTTTTGAGCATTCTAACACTCCTATGGTGTACATGCAACCCTATAAACCTTGGATCTATGTTTTCTCTATTATACATGCAAATATTAAATATTCCAAGGTTTCATCCTAACTAGCATATTATGAAGCACCTATACTACAAAGTTCTAGTTATATGACATACCTTTTGATGTAGCTTGATGTCTTCAAGCTTTAAGAGCTTAGCCCCAATAGTGTGGAAGCCTCAAATGGAATCACAAATCACCAAAATACCTTGGAAGAACTTGAGAGAATATGTATGCACACTAAAATCGGCCCACTCTTATTTTCACACACTTGTGCCAATTTTGTGAGCCAAGGACCCCTTTATATATTATGGAGGATTAGGGTTACATCCATGTAAACCCTAATACCCATGACCTTACATTTACATAGGATCCATGGGTTAAAAGCTCCATGGACCATCCATGAAAGCTTAGCCCAACCTAAATGAACTTGGCCCATTCCATATATATAAGAGTCCATATTTAATTAGTTCTTTTTGATCACTTAATTAATTCTAAATTAATTCTTGATCAATACTAATTAAATAATATGATTCCATATTAATATATTAGAATTTATAATATATTAATATAAAGCATAAATATACTATTCTCAAAAGACTATCCATATAAATTGTGCCGGTGAAGTGCAACCCAAATGGACCATGCCGGGTCGGGTCAAGTACATACCAAATATAGTTATGGACTTAGACATTAATCCAACAGGAACAGCATCCAGAGTTGTTTGCAGGGCAAGACTTCGAGGGCGAAGTCTGATTCTAGTGGGGGAGAATTGTAACATCCGGATTTCCAGATATTATGTTTGATCATTTATTTTGAGTTAAAGAGAGGAACTCGACGAGCTGACGCTTAGACTCGTTGAGTAAGATCGCGATTGCTGACTGGATTAATGAATGGACTCGATGAGTCGGAAGGGGTGGACTCGACGAGTCCGTGATGTGGGCTGAAACCCTAAATCCCCGGGCCTGTACCCTATTTAAAGGACCTAATGGCCCTTATTTGCGGCTACCTTCGTCCTTGAGAGTACCAGAGCATCTGTGAGTCTTGTGAGTGAGAAATGAGGCCATTGTTCACCATTTCTTGTGTGTTTTACCAAGAAGGAAGGAGGAAGGACAAGTTAGGCGGGTTGGGGAGCTGGGATCTACTTCCATTTGATCAGAGGAAGCTGTTGGAGTTCATCGACAAGGTCATATGATATCTAGAATGGAGGAATATATGTCTCAGTCCATATGATATCTAGAATGGAGGAATATATGATCCCTTATCTAATGGAAAAGTCATTGATAAAGGTCAGAGTTCATCGACAAGGTCAGAGTTCGACAGAAGCTTTTGAGAGCTACGATTGCTGATCGGTTCTTGAAGTCATACGCAATAATAGTTTTAGACTTATCCAAGTGGGAGACTGTTGGATTAATGTCTAAGTCCATAACTATAATTGGTAAGACTTGACCCGACCCGGCATGGTCCATTTGGGTTGCATGGCATCATGTATTTGGATAGACTATAATGAGAGAAATAACACTTAAGGTTGGTTAATATATTATAAGTTCTAATATATTAATAAGGTTATTTAATTAGTATTGATCAAGAATTAATTTGTAATTAATTAAGTGATCAAAAGGAGACTAATTAAATATATGGGTTGATTGTGTAAATCATTCATTCTTATATATGTGGGCTTGTGATCCAAGATTCCTTATGTTGGACTAAGTCCATGGGGTGACCCATGGATACTCCATGGAGGTTAAAATCCATGGAGCATAAGGAATGGGTAAAGTTATGAGTTACATGGTGTAACCCTAATAGCCACCATATAAAAGAATCCCATGGCTCAAGAAATCGTGCACTAATGTGTGAGTGTGAGGGCTAGACGTTTTCAAGGAGTGTTCAAGTTTCTCTCAAGTTATTCCAAGTGTATTTGGTGTTGTGTGAACCATTTGAGGTGTCACACTTGGGGCACTAGACACTCAAGCTTCATGAAGACATTCTACATCAAAGAGGTATGTATTCTATCTTGTTATATTTATTATTTTGTATGCTAGATTAGGATAATACCTTGGATGTTCATAATTGTATGTATAATAGAGAAAACATAGATCCAAGGTATTTAGGGTTGCATGTACACTTAGGAGTGTTAGAATGCTCATAACCCAACAGTGGTATCAGAGCCTAGGCTTGTTTTCTTGTTATACTTGCAAAAGTAGCTGAAAAATCGAGTTGGATGCATATATTCGATTGTTTTGGCTGGAATTGGACTAGGAACATTACCCTAAGATGTTTTTGGACTTGTAAACTTGTTTTTGATGTGGTAATGTTCATGCTAATCCAATTTCTAAGATAATTGTCATAAGTTCAAGATTTGTATTAGTTTGTATATTCATGCTAATTTCTTGAAGATTGATGATTTGAATTATCTTGTTCTTATGAGGTTCTTAGATTAATAGAAAAGTTGTGTGAAATAGTTATTTTCAATCCATTTTAATCTAAGAGTTGATTCCAAAGTGTGTTTTTGTAACTTGTCCTCAAGTTATATGAAAAGTCACATTTAAGAATCATAAAACTCATAAAAGTTGGCAAACGTTACAAAATGAAGAGTCTAGTTCTAATTAAATGGTTTTATGACTCCATAACTTGTCCTCAAGTTATGGAGGTTCAAGAGTCTCTTCATTAAATTAAAAAAAAAAGTGTAACCTTAATTAGTTCCATAAGTTACAATAAAAAAAGTTATTTTTTTATTAATTAGTTTAAAGTCTTCCATAACTTGTCCTCAAGTTATGGAACTTGAAGAGTTTTTTTTTTTAATTAAAACTACTTTAAACTCATAAGTTATGGAATTAATTAGTTTTGAATAGTTTCAAAACTTGCCCTCAAGTTTTGGAATTTGAAAAGTTTTCACTTATGAGTACTTTAATTCCAAGTTAGCCCTTAGAATTTTAAAAGTTAAAATTCAACCCTTATACTTTATAATATTATAAGTTAATAATATTTATATATATGTATAAGAGTAAAGTCAGTCTTACCGTTAGTAGGCCTCATTCACAAAGCCGGTCTATAAGGGGGGTATAAGGTTACTGCCTATAAAATGGCAGTTTAATGGGTGTCCACTCTCACCCACCGCTTCCTTGACTGGTGGAGGGTCGTTAGCCGAACGGGTAGGACAAGGACTATAATTCTCCTTTCATTAAAAGTATTAATGATAAATACTAAGTAACTAAACTCTTATTAATACCCAATCTTAGTTACTTAGGAAAATGTGAATTTGGTGCTAACCCATGAAATTACACTTTGCACTTTGCTTAAGTCGTTAGTGGAGCGTGTGTGGTTAACCGGCACACTAACCTGGACTTAACAAGGTAGGCAAAGGGTAACTTAATATTTATCATAGTATCGGTGGAGCGTGTGTGGTTAACCGGCACACTGATTAAGGGGTAAATATTAAGGGTACCAAGTATATTTGCATGGTTATTCACACCTTGTTTTGTGATCCTCGGCATCCCAGTCACAAAACCTGAAGGGCACACTCGAGATTGAAACATGCCTTTGAACAGTTCAATGAATCTCAAAGATCTAGGACTTTCAAATCCAATTAAAACCTAATAAATTATTTCATTTTTCATGGTGGAAATTGGTGAATCGTCATTCACCTACCTTCAAATATTTTATAGCTTGGATTACGGCATCCCTCTTCTAAGTTATAAAATAGTTTGTTGGGTTCTAGCCTTAATATTTCATATTGGGTGTCATATTAAGGACTTTAAATTAACTATCTTGAATATCTCCCAAAAAGATGTCTGGTCTAGACATTTATGATCTTCCCAAATCTCTTGAAACAAGCTTTCCTAAATGAAGATGATGTCCTATGGATATCATACTTCTTTCACCTCCTCCAATTATTCTCCCTAACCCACAAGTTCCTAAAAAGTTTAAGGTCACTCAAGCCCTATTGGCAAGGCAAGGTCTAGGTGTGATCACATCTTGGAGATGTAGTCACATATTGACAAGCCGGGAAAGTTGGGTGTCAAAGTCTTGAGAAAGTTGGTGGCTCAACTACTTTCTAAGTCACATAGTGAGTTCTTTTGGGAATCCTATGAAACAGACTAAGACAAGACCCTTAATGATCTTATCTATTTGCTAAGATCAACCTTCTAAAACGCTATGGACATTGACAATGATGACATTGGATATCCAGTAAAGCTCTCTCTTCCCAATGGAAAGGGATCGCCCATAGTCAACTCGGTTGACCCAATGGTAAAGAGAGAGGTGAAGTCTGAGATAGTCCCATTATCAAGGGTCCATAGGTAACTATTGCCAAAGGAAGGGGCATTGGTTACGAAGCTGCCTAAGGATGTTAAAGTCAATAAGTTTGGCTCTACTTCAGGTAAAGTCCATTGTCTAACTCTATTAAGTACATGCTGATTCTGATCGCGAAGATGGATTTCAACCGCATGGTTCGGTGATCAGAATTTTGGGCTATTACTTAAGAGTTATGATATTTATATTGCTTAGGAATAGATAACAACAAGGTTTTCATATGGATTGTAAGGATAAGTTTTTCCGCAAAGTTTTAAAATAAAAGAAAAAGGTTTTGATTTTATTTATTTTAAGTATCCTTACAATGGCATTTGTGAAAAGTTGTTGCTTATAAGATTCCATTGATAGCAATATTGGAAAAATGGATTTGATTCTTTCGGTTGTGGTAGTGTCTAATATTACCAAATAAGGAAAGATTCGCATCACCCAAGGTTCAATTGGACCGAAACATGGAATCATGCAAATTGTATAGTATGATGAATGAGAACTTTCAGCTTGGAAAATTAAGACTAATTCCTTATGTGAATAAGGAAAGGACTAAGGGATCGAGTACACATTCTTGTGCACTGGTCAAGTCCACCACAAAAGATCAAGAAGACTATTCGTCATGATTTACTTAAGTTCAGTAAATATGGTTATACTTATAAGTTTAAGTATAAGTCTGTAGCATTGGAGAAGTTTCAATGTGAGACAGAACGAATAAGAAGAATCAAAGTATGGCAGAAAGATAAAAGTTTCTCAAATCTGAAAAGATGGGAGAGTACTTTAGTATCATGTTTATGATTATCTTAATGATTAAGATACCATATCACAATTGGTCCTCTAAAGTCATCTTAGTGCATTCTTATGACTAAGAAGAGGAGTCATGAATTGTTGAAATGGTTAAATCAAAAAGATGAGTCATACTTCGTTCCAAAACAATTCTTAGAGTCATACTCCAAGATTGTAACTTGAGTGACATATCTTAAAGAGGGTTTGTTAACAATAGTCAAATGTAAGAGTAAAAGGTTATCGACTCTTGTACATTTGAAATTGGTAAGTTGTGATGTTTTGGATAAAACAGAGACCAACTTAGGCCAATTGTGTGAAGTGTTAGTCTTGATAAAGAATCCGCACTATCTCTTGAATATTTGACAAGGGAGTCTTATATGTCAAGAGGACAGTGGGAGTCTTAAAGCTCTTGAAAGTTTCAAGACTTAATCAAGAATAAAACCTAAAGTCCTTCACTAGCACACGACTTGAGGTTTATAACCTATCGTGTTGAAATTTTTGTGCCTATTCAAGTTGGCTTTGCATAGGAGTTCTGAGAGTTCTCAATTGGTTGCACAACTACTTGGAAGCAATGGCAGGCACCTGAGCTGCCAAATGGCAAGAATTTAAGATTGCACAAGTTTAATCAATATGAGTTTGGATTTGTCACTAACCTTGTCTTGTGATTATGGTTTTGACAAATTCACATGGATAAGAACACATTAACTATTAAATCTAAGTGTCATAAGGTTTCTCTCCAATTCATGAAAATGATGGTGAGGAAACACTTTCACTAAGTAGATTTTAGCTAGATAGCAATTGTGATATTTGCATTCTCAAAGTCGTTAGTGGAGCGTGTGTGGTTTACCGGCACACTAACATGGACTTGTGAGAAGTGGCAAAGGTCTAAACAATTGAGACTATGATTACGGCATCCCTTTTCATAGTTCTAAAATTGTTTAGACACACATGTGAGCTATCTAAGAGAGGTGTATGATTTTGATAAAGTTTTATCAAAACAATCTAGTATCAGAAATCTGAGCTTTGGTAAGAAAGTCAGCTGATTTCTGAGTACATGTCAAAGCTAGTGGGAGCATAAGTGTTATGCTAATAATCATCATGTTAGTGGGAGCATGATAATTATGACAAAGGTTGCAAGTTAGCAATGTTAATTATAGAAAACAAAAGTTTCAATTCGTGAGGTTGCAGGGGTTGAAAAAGTTGTTTTGCTATAATTAAGGGAGAGGAAATTATACTTCATTTCAATTCTAAAAGCTTAGATTGAGATTTTAATCGTATTTAATCAAGGATATATATATATATATATATATATGAATTTCATGTTGGAATGGCTCAACATAAGGAAATTCTATATATGGGTCCATTATTTGCGTTCTAAAATTCGATTATGATTACGGCATCCCTTTTCATAATCTGAATTTTGAGAACTTGGCAAATTGAAATGGAAATATTATAGCAAAAGACTGGTTTAGTCTTTATGTGAGACATCATGAATCGTGTCCCATATTCTTCGGATATAGGATCGATTACATGTGCTATATTCATCCTTTCTAAAATTTTCCAAATGCCTGGGGCATTATGAAGGGAAAAGGTCTAGAATTGGATATGACTAAAATGATTAAGCAATTGTCGAGGACAATCTAAGGTTTACCAAAGATTGGTTGCTCAAGGACAGTTGGAAGTATAATGTTAATTCTGGAAGGACCATATTGACATAATCTGCAAGGAGGAAACTCTTGTTCAGAAGTGATAGTCAAAATGGAATATGGAAATGTTTCAAAGTTAGAAATTATTCAATCTGTGTAAGCTTAGGAAACTTAATGAAAGAAGGATGTTTCCAAGGAGCTGATCTCCTTTGGAATGCTCTGTAATGATTGTTGTCAAGTCTTTCTGACTTCGTGCATAATCATTAAGAGGATCAATGCATATAAGTTTAGAATCTAACAGATTTCAGTAAATGGCATGAATTTGGAATTCTTGCATTTGCAGTAAGGATTTGGGACTGTGAAAAGAGGATCATTGGAGTGATGTTTAATTGATCTATTTTACAAAGTAAAGATCATAGACAAACATATTATGCATACTTGGTGTATGGCATGACTAGTGTTTAGAAAACATAGTGTACATGCTTGGAGCATGGGACAACTATTGTTTTAAATTCAAGTATAAAGTTGATAAAACCGAAACAATGAATAATGAGTAATCAGTATGGTGATAAATAAAAGTGTTTATTTATATTCATAGGGTTTGATACCATATTTGATTCATTTATTCTTGTGTTTCATTTTGCATGTTTTGACTTCCAGAATAACTAAGTCGCTCTTCCTGAATGATTAAGTTATTCAAACCATCCACAGTCGGTCATATGTTGGAAGTAGATATGAATCAAGACTGTCATGGGTTGGTTTGTAGAGGTCCAAGTTGGTGGACAAAGTGGTGCTACAACACTCATGAGTGCTCATAAGTTATGAGTATTGGATTCAACCCGCACTCATTTGAATCACTTCATGGATTTTATCACGAGTGATCATGAGACGATAATATCTTATATTCTTCAAACCTAGAGATATGAGTTGTTACTATGAGTTGGATATACATTGATTGCACGAAAACGCATTGGTAACTCGATGTTATAAAACGTGCCTTTGTGTATGATTCAACAAGTAGTAGAACAAGCCATATGAGTCGAAGTTTATCCATTCCTTTTACCTTCGGGATAAAAGCGATATCTGTGGGCCCCTCGATGATTTAAATATGATACATGTGAGTGCTTGGCCAAGCCAGGACTGATTTGATTTGTTCAATCAGTCAGTCATCATGAATCGGAAATCAGGAAACAACAAATGGACAGAGAGAAAGATTGATAATCCATGTCTCAGTCCATATGATATCTAGAATGGAGGAATATATGATCCCTTATCTAATGGACAAGTCATTGATAAAGGTCAGAGTTCATCGACAAGGTCAGAGTTCGACAGAAGCTTTTGAGAGCTACGATTGCTGATCGGTTCCTGAAGTCATACGCAATAATAGTTTTAGACTTATCCAAGTGGGAGACTGTTGGATTAATGTCTAAGTCCATAACTATAATTGGTAAGACTTGACCCGACCCGGCATGGTCCATTTGGGTTGCATGGCATCATGCATTTGGATAGACTATAATGAGAGAAATAACACTTAAGTTTGGTTAATATATTATAAGTTCTAATATATTAATAAGGTTATTTAATTAGTATTGATCAAGAATTAATTTGGAATTAATTAAGTGATCAAAAGGAGACTAATTAAATATATGGGTTGATTGTGTAAATCATTCATTCTTATATATGTGGGCTTGTGATCCAAGATTCCTTATGTTGGACTAAGTCCATGGGGTGACCCATGGATACTCCATGGAGGTTAAAATCCATGGAGCATAAGGAATGGGTAAAGTTATGAGTTACATGGTGTAACCCTAATAGCCACCATATAAAAGAATCCCATGGCTCAAGAAATCGTGCACTAATGTGTGAGTGTGAGGGCTAGACGATTTCAAGGAGTGTTCAAGTTTCTCTCAAGTTATTCCAAGTGTATTTGGTGTTGTGTGAACCATTTGAGGTGTCACACTTGGGGCACTAGGCACTCAAGCTTCATGAAGACATGCTACATCAAAGAGGTATGTATTCTATCTTGTTATATTTATTATTTTGTATGCTAGATTAGGATAATACCTTGGATGTTCATAATTGTATGTATAATAGAGAAAAAATAGATCCAAGGTATTTAGGGTTGCATGTACACTTAGGAGTGTTAGAATGCTCATAACCCAACAATTTCACCAAAAGAAGCCTTGGGTACGTTGCATGCGAGTCAAGATTCGACCTTTACGTGGTTATTGGTCGTGGGGAACTCAGATCTATAGTTTGGAGAAGCAGGTCTGACCTCAGGAGGTCATTTGAGTATTATCATGGGCGCAACTCGCCGAGTTCATAAGTGGACTCGACGAGTCGAGTCGGGGTTGACCCGTGATTCGTTGCAGAGTAACCCGGCGAGTGGAGGAGGGACTCGACGTGCCAAGTGGGGCTTAGAAGGATTCAGAGGACCCGCGTGGACTCGCCGAATCGCCCGTATGCACTCGACGAGTCTGGTCAATGTTTGACCGTTGACTAGAGTTGACTTCGTTGACTTTTAGGGTTGAGTCAATGTTTGGACTTGTGAGCCATTGGAGGGGTAGAATGGTCTTT
Organism: Lactuca virosa; assembly: GCF_052849685.1. Classification (NCBI taxonomy): domain Eukaryota; kingdom Viridiplantae; phylum Streptophyta; class Magnoliopsida; order Asterales; family Asteraceae; genus Lactuca; species Lactuca virosa. The sequence goes on from NC_136429.1 coordinate 464,679,166, forward strand.
TACCCTTCTTAGAGAACTTAGAGAGGGATTAGCCTAGTCTTTGGAAGTCGTATTAATTAGAGTAATTATTTTATGTGATTAGGCGAAGGCTAGATCAGTATTTCCGAGTTCGAGGTCTACCGAGTTATCCGAGGTGAGTCTTCTCACTATACTTTACCTTGGGTGGTAAGTAGAGTTATGTGACAGAGTATCTTGTATGCTATGTATGTGATGTGTCGCACTGCATTATTTCTATGTGATTTATGCTGTGTGTATTCTAGAGTTTACAGAGTTAGGACCGGAAGGTCCACAGAGCTAGGACCAGAGGGTCCACAGAGTTAGGGCCAGTAGGCCCACAGAGTTATAGCCTCGAGTGGCTAATATGTTTTATATGTGGTATTTTGGGGAACTCACTAAGCATTTATGCTTATAGTGTTTTGTGTTATGTGTTTCAGGCACCAGTGAGGATCGCGGGAAGGCGCTGGCATGATCAGTACACACTTGTGGAGTTTTTATGTATTGTGATCTTGGGATGAATTTTATGGATTTGATATGTGATACATTGAGATTGATAATATTTATGAATGAAATTATATTTTTAAAAGTGAAAATTTGTTTTGGAATTTACGATGTTACAATTACGAGTGCGAAATACGCTACCATCCCGGCCAGGCCAATGTGGTAGTGGATGCCTTTATCCGGAAAGAGTATTCAGGTCATAGAGTGAAGGCACTGACAATGACCATCCATTCCCACTTATACGATCAAATCAGAGAGGCTCAGCTGGAAGCCTTAAAGCCGGAGAACATGTCGGATGAAGCCTTGAGTGGAATGGAAAAGAACTTAGAGGTCAAGGGAGACGGAGTTTACTATTTCATGAACCGTGTCTGGACCCCGAAGTACGGTGGTTACAGGGAGGTTGTCATGAGCGAAGCTCACAAGACTAAATACTCCGTTCACCCAGGTTCAGATAAGATGTACCTGGATCTCAAACAACTCTATTGGTGGCCGAACATGAAAGCAGAAATCGCTACCTTCGTGGGCAAGTGCCTGACTTGCGCCAAGGTGAAGAGGGAATATCAAAAGCCCACAGGTCTACTTCAGCAGCCAGAAATACCTGAGTGGAAGTGGGAAAGGATTACTATGGATTTCATCACTAAGTTGCCCAAGTCTCCGAGTAGGCACAACGCCATCTGGGTAATTATCGATCGACTAACTAAATCCGTCGCTTCCTGCCAATCAAAGAAAACTTCAAGATGGAAAGACTAACACGAATCTACATTCGAGAGATAGTCCGCCTTCGTGGTGTGCCAGTATCCATTATCTACGATCGAGATAGCAGGTTTACCTCGAGATTTTGGCAGTCACTACAGAAGGCTCTTGGAACTAAGCTGGATATGAGCACAGCCTACCATCCTCAAACAGATGGGCAGAGTGAGAGAACCATTCAAACATTGGAAGATATGTTGAGAGACTGCATCATCGACTTTGGCATATCGTGGGACACTCATTTGCCCTTGGTCGAATTTTCTTACAACAACAGCTACCATACCAGCATCAAGGTTGCGCCGTTCGAAGCCCTCTATGGCCGTAAGTGCAGATCCCCTCTATACTGGGCTGAGGTGGGTGACACGCAGCTAGTCAAGGGTCAAGTCCCCGATAGCACTCTCACAGGCCCGAAAATCATCCGAGAGACTACCGAAAAGATCGTACAAATTCGAGAACGACTAAAAGCCTCAAGAGATAGACAAAAGAGCTACGCCGATAAGAGACGAAAACCCTTGGAATTCCAGGTTGCTGACCGTGTTCTTTTGAATTTCTCGCCCTGGAAAGGCATGATACGCTTTGGAAAGCGTAGAAAGCTGAATCCAAGGTACATTGGACCATTCGAGATCCTCGCTCGGATTGGTCCCGTAGCATACAAACTCCGCCTACCCCAAGAACTTAGCAACGTACATCCTGTCTTCCACGTGTCGAACCTAAAGAAGTGTATGTCCGATGAGACACTTGTGATACCTCTCGATGAGATCGAACTAGACGAGAGCTTACACTTTGTGGAAGAACCTGTAGAAATCATGGATCGGGAAGTCAAACGAACGAAACAAAGCCGTATCCTGATAGTGAAGGTTCGCTGGAATGCCAAGTGGGGACCTGAATTCACTTGGGAACGCGAAGATTCAATGAAACAGAAGTACCCTCATCTATTTTCGAGTGCATGATTTGTACTCTGTGTCTAAATTTCGGGACAAAATTCCCTCTAATGGGGGGATGATGTGACAACCCGAACCTTTTTCTAGCTTCCGTTAATTAATTTCCGTTAATAAAATTTTATTTTATTGGGTTCCGTCAAATTCCTTTGGTTTGGAAAATCATTTAATTATATATTTTGAGTTCTATATTCGAGTCGGAACCAAAACCACGCGAAATTTCGGGAATTCCTTCGAACAAGACCGAGTTCACGGCCTGACTTGGGTTCACGGCCGTACACCCGTGTATGGCCGTACACTCGTTTACGGCCGGAGTTGGGTGGACCCCACCACCTACCACAAAAACCCCTATATATACGAGACCCTACCCCTCATTTACACTCTTCTGGCCGAATACCCACTCCTTCTCTCTCTAGACTTGTGACCGCACACCCCTAAAACACCATTATTCTTCCGGGAAAACATCGAAAAACACCATTGGGGGTCATTTCGGAGCACCTAGAATAGGTTTTTCATCGATTTCAGCATCTTTGTTCTTGAGTGTACGGTCGTACATCCTTCAACTCTTCAAATCTTCATCGACCATACACCAGTCTACGGTCGTACACATTCAAAGACCGTACACCCTTCAAGAGGCTGTCTACGGCCGTACACCTGTATACGGCCGTACACCTGTTCACGGCCGTACACCCCATTTACGGCCGTACACACACTTCCTAAGTGGTGCTTTAGACTGAAAACTCACTTTCCTCAATTCAAGCAAGTCCCGGTAACATTCCTTAACCAAAAGCAAGTGTTTATATAACACTTTATCTAACGAAATCGCTAATTTAGATACATTATGTATTTAATTGTTATTAGGATTCCGTTAAGTGCCACACTACAACTCGAGGGTCTTCATTTCAGTCTGTTGATTCGACGCTTGTACGCAACTAATAGTGAGTTCATACCCCTATGTTTTTATGATTTTTAATGTCTTCAGGGGGGGGAAATACAAGACAAACACAAACGATTTTGTGAAACAAAAACAAAAGGATTTCAACGAGTTTAAAGCTTATGCAATTAATATAGTAAATGATTTCCCACGTTTTATGAAACATTTAGACATTTTATCCCTTTTGTACTATGTTGAGCATAAGGGATGTTTTCAACTTGAAAACATAATTGCATAGTTTTCAGAACAATTTACAAATCAAGAACAAAACATTTCAAGCAAACTATAGTGGGTATAGTTTGGGGATTTCAATACATAGCTTTTAGCCGATTCAGTTTTCATTCATGGGTAAACATATAAACTATGACCGATTTAGTTTATGATATACATTACTACAAGAGTACAACATTTAATAATTATTTAAATATAATTATTACCTCATACAGTATACACACGGATTTCAATACAGTGGATCACTACAGAACTACGCGTAAACTAGTTAATACATAATTGTGAGACTCTACTTCAAAACTGTACCCTTTGGTGTACTACATTAAATCCTATCATAGTATAACCAGAGTCTCCTGGAGGGAGAGTGTGAGATTTGTGAATAGATCTATTCGGGACTGACAATCGCACACCTGAACTGCTAGCTACAGTTAGGCAGGCATGCCTGGGGTGACAAATGTCATTTAACCGACACTTGAAGAACGTCGAAAAGGTCACTAGGTCATATCAAGCATGGTTATATGACACACAATAGTATAAACTAACTATTTGTTTACGGGATTTCATTCTTCATTAGTTTTATTTTAATTAATAGAACTACTATACATTACTGGAGGATTCCAGGGGATACAATACAGGGTTTTATCTTAAGTAATAAAACTACTATACATACTGGTGGTAGCCAGGGTCTTCAAACAGAACGTACTATACACACTGGTGATAGCCAGGGTTTTCAAATGGAACATGTTATACAATGGTTTTTGTACAGAGTACATACATACTATGATTAGTATTAACCAGACATTCAAACTAGTATTTTCCTATGCTACAACAGATTTCAGTAACAAGCATTCATAGTTAATTCTATAATTACTTAGTTTAAGCATCAGGTCCATGTATGGAGAATATTCGATAGGCTGTGGAATGTGTGGTTTCTGCCTCATTTCCTGTTCCTTGTTTGGTTGTGGGCTTATGTAACATCCCAATTTTCAAGCCCAAAAAATTTCTTTTAAATGAACTGACTCATAAAAACATTCATAAGGAAATATTGTGCCAACACATCAACCCATAAAACAATGTATCATGTTTGAAAGCCCAAGTCATAAATAACAACATGTCACAGTATAATCCTAGAAAACTCTATGCGGAAATCATGTGTGTGTGTGATGCGCTGCTACACTGCCGGCTCCTTCCCCTTAGACGAAGAGGTACCTGAAACCAAAACTACAACTGTAAGCACAAAGCTTAGTGAGTCCCCCCATCATACCACATATCATATAATCACAAAGCATACATACTGTCGGACAATTCTGGGGTGCCCGACCTACCCTGTACGGCCATTCTGGGGTGCCGTCCTACCCGTGTCAAGCCATTCTGGGGTGCTGACCTACCCGTGTCAAGCCATTCTGGGGTACTGACCTACCCGTGTCGAGCCATTCTAGGGTGCTGACCTACCCGTGTCGAGCCATTATGGGGTGCTGACCTACCCGTCGGTCCTAACAACCGACCCTCGGGGACTATTCCACCCCCTACTGCTACTATCACATATATCATAACATGAACATACTATCAGACATATCTGGGGTGTCTGAACTACCCATCAGTCCTAATAACCGAACTTGGGGACTATTACCCCTCCTACTACCACTAACACATATAACATATCTTGCCAGCATATAAACATATCATCGCATACTGTCAGACATATCTGCGCTGCCTGACCTACCCTTCGGTCCTAACAACCGAACTCTACTACTATCACATATAACATATCATGCCAGCATATAACATATCAGGTAGTAGCAAACCTAGATGATATCACAAAGACAATCATCTAACATACAACTCCTACTGGTGGGTCGGCATTGTGGTCGTAGACCCACCGCTACTGGAAGGTAACTCACCTCGTACGAGTAGCTGCTGATAATCTGTGCGGGAACTTCTTTCTGCTACTGCTCCGGAAATCCTCCGGCTACAATCCCCACAAAACACTCAGTCAGAATCTGATATCTACTCTTAGGGTAAAATGACCATTTTACCCCCAACCAAGTCCAAGTCAAAAGTCAACTTCCAATTGACCGGACTCGCCGAGTTAGGCCGTCAACTCGTCGAGTCCCTTCCCTTTACTCGTCCTTATCCACGAATCTACTCGTTGAGTTTAGCGACGACTCGACGAGTTCTTCTTCGTTATGAACATCGAATGGACCTTCATCCGACTCGCCGAGTCGGATGAACACTCGCCGAGTTCACCTTCAACTGATGAACAAGTCCTGACCTTGACTCGCCGAGTTGTATGAACAACTCGTCGAGTTCATCTTCAAACCTAAGGAGATTGCCTTGGACTCGCCGAGTCTGTTCTAGCACTCGTCGAGTCCCATGAACTCCAGGTCTAAAATTAAGTCCAATGCGTTGGGTCACTCTTTATGTCCTGCTACAACCCTTCTAACACCCAACTGAGTCCTTTTGACCCTCAACAGATATGGGACCCAAAGCCTCGGACTCGTCGAGTCCCAAGAACGGACTCGCCGAGTCGATAACATCCACACCCTAAATCCTCGATTTTTGATGTACAACACTTGACCAAAAGATAGATCTATGCTCCTTCAATCGTTCTAGCACGTAAAGTTACAAACTTTACGTGCATGCATGGGACTTTGAGCTCAAAAGGACATAAGATAAGCTCTAGTGTTGCATGGGGCCTTCCTTGGGTGCAAAAGCAACCCAAATCTGCCTTGTGACCCCTATAAAGACCTGATTCCAAAGCCTCATCCCCCAACCATGTTTGTAATCATGGTTGGTTACCAAAAATGGCTTATAAAAGCCCTAAATCTCCCCAAAAAGGGATCTATCAAATGAATGAGCAAGGTACAGACTTTATACCTCTCAAAGACTGCAAATGATGAACCAAACTCGAATCCTTCAGTCTCCTCTTGATCCTTCTATGCTCTTCCTTCTTCCTTGAGGTCAAAACCCACAAAAATCACTCAAAAGCCTTAGATCTTGCACCAAAACACTTAGGGTTTGCTATGGAGGGTTTCTGGGAGCATAAAGGGGCGATGGAGGCTGCATAAGGTTGTTTAAATAGGGTACAAACCCTCAGATTAGGGTTTTGTCCAGTCAGAGCCTACTCTTCGAGTCCGGGACCCGAATCGACGAGTCCATCACTTAAATCTCGCGCCTCATCCCGCTTCTACTCGGTAAGTCGGTCCTTCAACTCGCCGAGTCCAAGGCCAAAAATGCAAAATATTTAAATAAAAATACATACCAAGAACCAGGTGCTATAACTTAGGGCAGATCCACATAGTCAACAGTCTGTTCGATATTGGTTTGTACATGGCTAGCATAAACCAAGTAGTCATAGATAGAACTGATATCATCACACTTTCACTAAAGAAAATATTGGATTTTCTTGGAGACATACGAACATTTTAATAGAGTCATTAACCAGTTTTCATTACAAAAACATCGCTTATGAACTCACCAGCTTTATGCTGATACTTCCTGGAGTTTTGAGTAGACAGGTACTTCCTGGAGTTTTGAGAAGACGGAGCGTATAGAGTCGCGTCTTTTTCTTTTGATTATACTTTTGATATGTAAAAGCAAGAATCAAACAGATGTAAACTCTTTTTCATGTATATTCAATGAAATGGTTGTGTTTACTATGATTACTATGATGCGACTGTTGTGATACTACACATGATGTCATCCACCCCCGAACGTTTCCGCCGTTCCGGTTTGGGGGTGTGACATGTAGCGGTAAACACTAGAATTAAGTTTGACACCAGAATGGCTCTTATACCAATTGTAAGTCCCAAATCTGCTTGTGTATCAATCAAATCCAATTGATGGTGCGGAATCCCAATCAATTGGATGATGCTAGATCAAAATAAAGAAGAAGGAGAAGAAGAAGAAGATGAATCTATGATGTATTCAATAAGATTGATGCTCCAACACATAAGATTCTCTCACACACACTCTTCTTCTCTCTAAATTTCTCTCTCTACTATATGCTCTCCTTTTCACTCTCTTGGCCGTACACTCTCATGCACCCCTCACCCTATATGTATGAGACAAGGGCCGTGAACAGGTCCACATCCGTAAACCTGTTCACGGCCGTAAATACAACCGTAAACACACATACAACCATAAACACCAAGCTGTTTACAGTCCTAAACTAAAAAATATATTTTCCTAGAAAAGTAAAGTATAAACCAATATTTCAGACCCAACACCATCTTTCGATCAACAGCTCTGACGAAGCCAAGATCGCCGACTGCCACTGTTGTCGCCGCATGCAGCTGCCATCCGCCGCCACATGCCACTGTCATCCGACGTCACCAAAGTAGTTTTTTGGCCAGAGTTGAGTGGTTTTCTGATTAAGATCCGATTGGGTACAATTCATGTCGGGTCGACAACAACATTCATCGATAGGGAGGAGCATATGGATCGGCGAACCGGCCGAAACTGGTACAGGAACCAGAACCTGATAGAACCGGTCAGGTCGGGACCGGTGTCACACCCCAAAACCGAGAACGGCGGAATACATTCTGGGGTGGAGGACGTCATGTACAGTATCATAACAATGCATAATAGTAAAGACAAGCAACAACATCCAATGCATTAATATAATAATTGAAATACAAGCGTGTTCTGTACAGTTTGTTAGACACCAAAAGTATAATCAAAATAAAGAGGAGTCTTGTATATGCTCCATCTTCTCAAAAGCTGCATCTGTACCTGTCTACTAATGACCTGAGAATACAAGTTATTTTGAAAGCGAGTATCAGTATAAAGCTGGTGAATTCATAAGTATTTAGTGTCATTGCTTGTATAAAAATGTTTACATCAATGTAGTATAATAACTGATCTCAATGTTTGAAAATAGTATACTCCCTAGAAAACCCTATGTTTTCCAGTGAAAGTAGTCTTCTACCAAGACTCGGTTGTTTGTATATTTGTTCTTTCATAAAAGTAGAGATTTTCCCAGTGAAACTATTATTATGAAAATATCGTTTTTGACCTCATAAATGTAAAGAAATGGGAAAATAATGTTTTACACCAGCAGTGTCACTACCGGCTGAATGTAATGAAAATGCAAACCCCAGGTGGTATTAAATGTATAATACACCTTGGGGAGTCTGTTTTGCCTTTAATTCTTAAAGTGTTAATTAAAGGTCTGAATGTGAACTCGTATGTAACCATGCTGATTGACGATCGAATACTGATGACCCTCCAGGTCACACGTAGTCGGCTCGGACTTTAGCTAGCAGTCGGGATGTGGGAGTGTTTGTCCGGTATAGATCTATACACATAATGCCCGCTCTCCCTCCAGGAGACTCTGGTTACACTGTGATAGCACAATGAAGTGTTGTATCGAGAAGTAGTATGTCACATTCTATTTATAGTGTATTCTCTTGTATAATGTATAATGTATCTTCTGGTATAATGTATAGAGTGTTCTCTTGGATAGCATATAGTATTCTCTTTGTATAGTATTTATCATGTATTGACTAATAACTGTACTGACTCTGGTAGATGTCATTTTGATAGGAGTGATGAGTAATATTCCTTAACTATACCTATTATAGTTAAATAGTATTATTGGTTGCTAGCCTTTGTTACACAAAGGTACTGAACTGAAGTGAAGACTTTTATATCCAACACAAATATATATGATATATAACTAAGAATTCAATGACAGTCGGACAAATAACAGAATACCCTAATTCCACAACCAAACAAGGAACAGGAAATAAGGTGAGCTATCAGTCCTAAGTCCTTCAAGTCTTACTTATATAAATATATTAGTATAGATATGGTTTTGAAGATAAAACAAGTTTAAAAGAGTAGAAAACAGTTTTAACATTTAAAAATGTTTATTAAAAGGTTTGAAACACTTTGAAAATCCAAGGTTAATAGAAATCTAAAAGCAGTAGAAAATCTTGTAGTCTGTTCTAGTTATTAATCACATGTGATTAAAGCAATAACTAGAATGTTTCAACTTGTATTCCCCCCCCCCATAAAAGCATTAAAAATCATTTCAAAGGTTGATTAGGGGTATGAACTCACCTGGAATGAGTGATGTGAATGTAAGATCGGAAAAAGGGATGCTAAGTGTCAAGTGAAGTCTTGAGCACACGTACGGATCCTATTTAGAATATAATGACATGTATATGTGTAACATTAGCGCATATTCAACTAATCAATAAGGATAACACTCTTGTAGTCTAGGAAACACCCATATGGAAGTGTTACAATCACAAATGATTGCATAAAAAGGAGTGTATGGTCACCAAATGGAGCTTTCGGTCCAAGTGACATGTTCCTAGTAGCCTTCGGTCTTAATGGCATTCTAGGTCCAAAAAGGTTTTCGGTCCGAAGGGTTCTCGGTCCGAAGGGGTTCTCAGTCCAAGAGGTTCTCGGTCCGACGGGTTTTCGGTCCGAAGGGGTTCTCGGTCCGAAGGGTTTTCGGTTGAGACCGAAAACTCAGGATCTTCGGTGCATGTGGTGTTTTTCGAGTGCTTTCAACATGCAAAGGGTTTCTAAGCTTCAACCGGAGTATTAAGGGAGTTTTGAGGTCAAAACGGGACCTTTCTTTAGGGGTTTTCGGTTTAGGGAGATGCACTAAACCGAAAACTCCTTTTGTTCTTGGAGAAGACGATTTCAAGGCTTCTAAATCAAGTATCCTTACTAGATAACAATATAGGAGATAGATACTTACAATATGGAAGCAAAGGAGGGTGTTTTCGGCCACACACACTAGTGTGTGTTCTTGGTGTTCTTGAAGAACACTTGAAGATCTAAGAAAAAGAGAAGATTTCATGGATGGAATCATGTAAAAACACTAGATTAAGTGTTGTAAGAAAGAATCTAGGAAGAAAACACTTACATTTTGGCGGATTTGAAGAAACGAACTTATGATACTTGAGAGAAAAAGGTGGGTGTTCTTTGAGTTTGGAAGTAACAAATGAGAGAAGGAGGTGTAGACTCATGCCTCATGCATGAGTCCTCGGTCAAAGTGGGGTCCTCGGCCCCACCCCTCTTGCTTGGCCGCAACACCCTATCAAGGTGTTTAATTGTTCCCAAACAATCCTAAAAATTTATTTACTTCTTTTCGTTTATTCTCTCGAAAAATAAATATTTAAGAATACCCAAACGGACTTTAAACCGAGCTAAAATTTAGCAGAAATGAATAATTGAAGTGTTTGACTCTAGAGATTATACAGATGAAAATTTCGGGTTGTCACAACCGGGACGATATTCTTGTGGATTTTTGGAATCGGGAACCGGTAGGAACCGGAACCGATAGAACCGACAAAAACTAGTAGAACCAGCAAAAACTGGAATCGTATGTTGCTATTTCTCGAAGACCGGTTCCAACATTGAAGACATGACAAGAACCGGTAGAACCGGCGGTCCGGTTCGGTTCTTAATTTCGGCCGACTTCGGTTCCCGGGCCGGGTCCGGTTCGGGCCGGTTCCAGCCGGGTCGGTTCCTTTGCTCATCCCTATTCAGCGGTCAAAGTTACTATTCACCAGAGGGCGAAACTGCTAATTTTTAGAAAACCGTATTCTCTTTGGTTTATCACATAAGCTTCAACCAAGTGAGTGTCACGACCCCATTTAAAGTCTTTTATCGTTTTCGGTAGAATACATGCAATAACTGTTTATTTCTATTAGGATTATAGAAATGGTATTAAATCTATATCGGGAATCTGATAAACAAATGATATAGTATGATTGTATTATAAATGAATATATTTTAATACCCAATGTAGTAGTCTTATAGTAGAACCTTGAATTAAGGAATAGTTGTAGTATTAGGCAATGCTACAGGAATAATAACCAAACACTTGATATCAAAGTTAGGGTTATTAACATGCTTTAAATTCATGAGATTCTTCTATTCATCAACCTAACTATCATTATATTTAGAAAGACCTCTGGCTTATAACTATTAATTACAAGAGCGAGAGAATTATGTATAGATCTATAAAGGTTAACACTAAATGACACCCCCACCTGCGGTTGCAAGCTATAACCTGTACGGTCGAGTCACACTGGGTGATAATTGTCTTTTCTACTATTTGACGACCTGATGAAGCGTCGGGAGAGGCATATCAGTATTCCCTTTGTTTCCTATCTGTTAAGGCTTGTTTTGTAACTTTTAATTTCTTGTACCCTAGACTAGAGGATATTGTAATCTACACTTTCAATGATTAAAATTATATATTCTACTACTGTATTATTGTATGTTCAATGTATCCTTATTACCGTGCAGCATGATGTCGTCTCACCGCCTGGGGTTTCCGCCGCCAGCTAGGGGTGTGACAACTAGATAAATCATTTTATCTTTTACCAAAAAGTTAAAGTTCATATTTTATATACTAGCTTATAAAATTTATAAAACTTATCATCTTTTTATTCTTATTTTCGTAAATAGAGAAGAAGAAAGAAGGCATGCCCTTTTGATTATTTTAATGGAAATCATGGCTAGTCTTAGAAAGCATGGGAGACATGTTTGTCTAATGTCATAAAGTGCTAAATAGTTAAAGACTTATGCACTTTGTTCTTACTACAGAACTAGCATCAAATGATTTCATTTGGTGAGACTTCTTGATGCCAAAACATAACATGTAGAAAGGTTGGAGACTCTCTCTTTTGTTCATCCTTTCTTGAAGAATACTTGTTTCTTTAATTCTCTTGAAGTTCAAAATTTTGTTATGAACTTCAAACTTAAGAGTCTTAAGAGATTTACAAGACTAGCATCTTGAATCAAGTTTGCTTCTTGTTGGTGTCTCAAAGGTTTCCACATTCTCCATCAACTTCCAAGCCTCCCCTTAAGGATTCAAATACTACAAAGGTTAGTATATTTTTCTTCTTTGGTTCTTCTTTTCTTTCCAAACTTTGTAAGAAGATCCAGGGTTGGTTATAACTAGTTCATAATTGTTCACAAATATTAAAGTCTTATGTTGCTAAAATCTTGTTTTTGAAACTAATTTTTGAATAAAAACCTAATAGAGCCTCCAACGTTGTTAGAAATGTTTAAAGAGTAATGTTGTTCCATCTTTCTATAAATTTTGAAAATGGGCTATAGGGTATAAATGGCTTTCTAAATTAGAGTTTTTCTAAAAGATTGAAGCAATCTTACAGAAAAGTTAAAAAGCAACCACTATGACTCTAATACCAATTTTTGAGAAAAAAACTTAGTGAAAGAGATTAAGGTGCAAAACTAAGATGGTGGCGTTTTACGGTTTTCTATGTTGAGAAAGAAAGAGATTATAGGTGAATGGTGGGGATGAAGTCGGAGAGGGACATCCAGATATGCTTCTTCACCGCCAATGGTTGTTATCGGTGGTTCTAGTGTCACCGTAACTTTAGGGTCATTGGAGTTCTGGTGTTGCCAGAGATGACAAATGGAGAGAAAAAGAGGGTCCAAATACTAAGAATTGTTAGGTTTAAAGTAAGGGTTTGGAGATGCGGTCGTGGGACCAAATGATTAATTAATTGTTTTATTAATATAAATAAAAGAAATAAAAGAAATAATTCAAAAAGGAAATAGATAAAGGGTTTTTATTCTTTTTACATCTAGTAAGGACCAAATTAGTGACAAAAAAATAAGTTAGGGACGTTCCGGATACCAAAAAATAGATAGAAACCAAACACGTAATTTTAATTAAACCGTAGACGAAATCAGTAATTTGTTATTTTTATTCTATCCATGTCAAAGTAAAAAAACTTTTTCTCAAATCTACCATTATTCTATAATTATATAAACAAATTTTAAACAAAATTAAACATTAATTACATTACTAGAAAGCACTAGCATTTTACGATATTAAAAAAATCATATCATGGTTTTATATATAAATATGGTTTTCTGGGTATATTATATTTAAAAAAGGAACAAATATCAAAACTATGATTTTGTATGTACATATAAACATATTAAAATAATATCAAATATCATATAATATAGTATACGTACACAAATATTACATAGTATAGTTAGTTAGTTAGAGATTTTGTGTTGGTAAAAGTGATAAAGTTCCATGTCCAAACATTAGCCATTATTTATGATATTTAAGTTAAATTTGTTGGAATTTATTTATATATAGATCCATTTCATATAAATAAAATAATAATTTTGTAGTTTATTGGAAAATTTTAAAAGACTTTGCATCTTAACAATTACATATCAAAAATAATTTACAATATTTACGTCAAATTTATAAATCAGTTTATACATAAACCATTTTCTTATAAAAAAATAGTCTAGTTGTAAAAAAAACAAACATTCCTTGTTCGTATATTAACAATAACTAGATTATTATAAACATTATATACATAAAAAAATAAAATAAAATATGAAAAAAATATAGTATATGATTTGATTTATATAGTTGGCATGTAGAATAATGTATTTATATTATTTATTAAAATCATGAATATTAAAAGGTTATTGAAATAGGATATGATTTGTGTTCAAAATATTGAAGGAATCTTAATATTGCTATAAAAAAGGTGGATTTTAAAAGTTTTAGAATTAATATTTTAAAATTTAGTAATTAAATATTTTGATATTTATTAGAAAATTTTAAAAACATGCCATGTGGCAAATAAACATTATAGAATAGAGACAAGTGATAATATTAAGTTTTACAAGGTGTGAGACCCGTATATTATACGGGTTAATTTTAAAAAAAAATAGATTAAACGTTAAAATGTAAGCAGTAAATATTTTTTTAATGTAAACTTTAAAATAAGAAAAGAAAGAACCTATTCATTGCAATTTAATTTTATATATATTATTTTTAATACTTTATATATATAAGTACATGACTTTAATTTTAAAATTTGAAACAAATCAAAAATTGACAAGTGGATAATATTTATTTCAAAAATACCATAAAATGATAAGTGTCAAAATTCATGAGAGATTGATAAGTGACAAAATTATTTTCATTTATTAGGAATGATTTATTTATTTATTATAAGAAATAGATATTATATTAAATTTGAGCTCAAATTTAAAGGTAACAATGAGGTTTTGGTATATTATTGAAGGGCTTTTTATTTTGTTTATGTCTCGGGCCCAAATTAGTTAGGAATGACCTTGAAGATAACCAAGTTTTAAAATTTATCTTTATTTTTATTAATTTAAGAAAATGAGGCCAAAACAAGAAATATAATTAACGACACTCATATTATTATTCCTAATATGCTAAATTATTGTTGGAATTTAGGTAAATACTTAATAACTTATTTAATGTTTAATTAATAATAAAAAATAGCTAAAAATACATAGGATGGTTGGAATAGGTTGGATAAAAAAGGAAAGGCGAAAAGTATAAAAAGGCGAGTGATGTTGAAAGTGAATGAATGATAATAATTAAACAGTAGCCTAATTAAGGAAATTAAATAATAAGTCATCTTTCTACTCCTCGTCTTGTCTCTTTCTATTCCTGGACATCTTTACTATTTTACTATTTTCCAATTACTTTTCTCTTTTAGTTATATATTATATTTTTGCAACAGCTAATATTTTCATTTATTTACTGTCACATCTTTACAACATTATACATATTTATTCCCCAAGACATCTACCTCTTTTTATATACACCCACATTATAAGAGTCAGAATGTGTTCGATACATAATTTGTTAAAAATTTTAATTTTTAATAAGATAATAAAAAAAGAAAAAAAATTCGTTAGGCGGTAAAAGTTTCTAGTTTTTATCTAAAACCAAAAACTTTAAATATAAAATTTATTTCAATTAACATTTAATAAAAAAATCTTTTATAATTTTACAAATTGACATAATTATTCTTTTTTTTTTAATTAATGGCAAGTTTTAAACAAGTCAATGTACTTATGTTTGTTTTAAAAGCTTCAAACATTTTTACCAACATTCATATACAAATAAAAATAAAAACAATAACTTTCATTTAAAAACAATAACTTTCATTTTTCAACTAACAGTTAGTAGTTTTCCTGAACATACTTTAAAACGACTTACCAATTCTAACTTTATTTTATTCTACTTTTATCAAAACGACTTCTGTTTTTTTTTTCAACAATGTATTATTCACTTTAACGAATATTGTTCCTTTCTTCAATAAATTACATTAGCTTGTAAATAAACAAATTAAATTCAAAATATAGATTCCATTCATTATATATTAAACGAATAATTCCTTTTCAAGTTACGTATCTAACATTTTCTTGCTTCATGTACTTTTCTTGTCCTCCATGGAACACCATCATAGTGTCGCAGTCACTAAAGCCATGACCACCACTACCAATTATACCCAAGATGTAGCTCATACCAAACACAAATAGAACCACAATATTTTAAAACATCGTCGACCTCCTTCTTTTAATATATTTATTTTTAGGCTTGGGTCCCATGATTGTCGATTGGGAAATAATCGTTTGTAATCAACGGATCTAAAAAAATCATGATAAAATATTAAAAAAAGTTTATTGAACAAAAATGGGGACATTCTTGTTGCTTTTATATATTTAATTATTAATATGTTATTATTAATGAGTCCTTCAACGAGAAATATAGTTAAAACGCTCCCTTTAGTTGACTTATATTTCCCGGTGGTTGCAAACCGTCGACTTAAGCTTTCCTTAATAGTAGAAAAAAAAAATTTGAACGCGGGAAGGAGGAATGTCATTCTTACAATAATCTCTTTACTACGATATAGGTGACATGTTATTTTTTATCATAAAAGTATAGATTTTTTTACACACACCACAAAAAGTATAATTTTTTGCCACATAGAACAAATGGTACCACACTTTTTTATGATAATTAAATTTAAATAATACTTTCACTTTTAATTAAAAAAAAAGCATAGCATTTCATTACTTCAATATAAAATAAAAAAACATTACATTGCATTAATTAAAAAACATCATTAATTAAAAAACATAATATGACAATAAAAAAAATCTTAAACACTTAGAAAAAAAAACATGAAATCTTAAACCTATAAACCTGAAAAAAAAAACACACACACATTGAAAAAAAGATAATGAAAAATAAGAAATTTGATTGAAGTTTGGTAAGTTAAGGGATGATAGGTTTTATATATAAGTAAAATAATTAAAAAAAATGAATTTCAAATAAATTTGACCATTCAAACGGTTTGGGGAAGGAGGAAAATTGTGGCCAAATTCTACCTCACCCAATGAAACCGCATAGGGGGCGGTGTTCCCCCTGCCACCGTGGCAAGGGTTGCGACCAAACCGCACACACTCCTCAAAGTCGAAGAATTACGGCACATACTCATTTTATAACAATAAAAATAATATCATTCTCCGTAAAATATTAATTATATAATTGTATGTTGTAAATTTATATCATCTATTGAAAAGTTTTAGTACATACAAAAATTTACGTCATATTTTAGTATCATAAATCGAAATAAAAAACACGCACTACACTTTTATCTTTTGTTGTCATCTTAAAAAACAAAAAACACAACGCCTTGTTATAATTATTTCCCACTTCTTAATTTGTTTCAACATTATCATCAATTGCTCCGTCACACTATTAGTGATTTAGGGTTTCTGGTGTGAAGGAATCGACTCAAAAGACGCCTCCCCATTGCCTTTTATTTCACGTCATTGTCTTTGATGTCTAATAACGCATAATTCGAGATGAAAAATCACCCACAATATTTAAAAAGGGAAGAAGAGACAGTGGGTCAATTTTTGATTATATTCATGCCATCAAAAGGACAATGACAACAATTTAAATATATAGTGAATAACTATTCTAGACATTAGGAAAACATGCATGCATTAAGGGAAACAATGACAACAATTTAAATATATAGTGAATAACTATTCTAGACATTAGGAAAACATGCATGCATTAAGGGAAACGTGCAACTATCTGATGTAACTACTTCATGATTGAGAAAACAAATTCAACTAAGGGTCGATCTCTGTTTATTATTTGCTTCTTAGGCTTTGATTAATCCAAAAGCCTTACAGGCTTGCGTCTGTCTCTCTTGGGCGTTTCTTTAGTGATGGTTGTTGAGTTTAGAAAGTTGGGCTAGTGTGGTCCATCTATGGTATCGTATCAACTGCCCCTACTTGACAAAAAAAATCATCATTGAGCTTGGTCTGGTCACCAGATTGAGCATAGAATTCTGGGAATTGTATATAGAATTCGTTATAAGGTTCCCATGTGCCATTGGTGAGGCCTTGATTCTCCCATTCTACTAAGACTTGTAGTTTCATGTTGGTTAGCCTATTGTTCAAAATGCTATCAGGTATAGTCATGGTGCTGTTTTCTTTATGGGTTGTTCGAAGAGGTATGACCATTGGGTTGTCATATGCTTGACGTAATAAGGACATGTGAAAGACAGGGTGGATTCGCGGCTCTATTGGTAGCTGAAGTTTATAAGCAACATGGTTGACTTTCTCGATGATGGAGAATGAGGCATTGAACCTCTTGGTCATTTTATTTTTTGTGCGGGAATGCACTATCTACTGCATGTACTCTCTAAAGTAGAGGTAAAACTTATCCCCAACCTGGAATTGTTTATCAAGTCGATGGTTACTGGCGAGGTTCGCCATTCATTGTTGGGCGCGTCACAAGTTGTCTTTAAGTAAAGAATGGGTGTAGTGGTGTTCCACTAATGTGGTGATAATGGACGCATTACAGGAGTTACCCGGTTGGTACTGGTTCATGTCTGGAACCAATCGACCAGACAATGCATGGGACAGGAACATGTTAAGCACACTTTGGTGGGAAATATTGTAACAAAATTTTACGAGGTGAATAAACTTGATCCATGATCTGGGTTCATCATTAGCAAAGGCCCATAAGTAGTTTTGGAGACATCAGTTAAGGACCTCTCTCTGCGGTTCCGACTATGGGTGGTAAGTTGTTGGATACTTGGGTTGGGTACCCAATTACTTAAAGAGATCCTTCCAAAATACACTTAGGAAGTTTGGGACCATGTCTGTGACTATGCTTTTAAGGATACCATGCAAGCGGTAAATATTTTGTAGGAATAAAGAGGCATACAAAATTGCACCATGGTAATGGAATAAAATGAGAAAATTTTGAAACGATCGATGATTACCCAGATGGATGTCTTTCCATGAGATGGAGGTAGGTGCATTATGAAGTCCATTGTGATGTTATTTGTCACACCCCCAAACCAAGGATGACGGAAATGTCCGGGGGTGGAGTACTTCATGTATAGTATCATAATAACGAGTATAATAGTGAAGAAAGTAAATACAACCATCATAAATATAATCGAGAAAGTTACATGGTTTCATGAGTTACATGTTTCAAAATCGATTACAATATAATGATAAAATGGTTTGTCTAACGCCGTAGCGTTCCATCCTCAAAAGCTGGTAGTTACCGATTTCATTGATTACTTGAGAATACAAGTAATTTTGAAAGAGTGTCAACAATTAAGTTGGTGAGTGCATAAGCTTTTGTATGTAGAGTTGAAAACCTTTCTTTGTAAATATAGAGCATGTTCAACAAAAATCCAATATTTTCCTTATAAAATGAGTTATAGTCTTAATGACCCAAAGACCAGAGTGTACAAGTATAATTCATACTTATGATAATATATGTAGTTTTAAATGATTAAAACCCAATTGAATGTAAGAATTCCCATAAAATATATGTGTCGTTGTTTCCATATGTGAGTTATTATAACCGTGCAATTGACATAGTAAGCCTGTTACGACGTACTTCGGGCGTCAGAATGTTTTGATATTTGTCACCCCAGACCTGCCGGTCTAGCTATTTCATGCAGCTAAGGTGCGGGATTGTCAGTCCCAATATAGATCTATATACAAGTATCACGCTCTCCCTACAGGAGACTATGGTTATAATACAGGACTTTAACCAGTACTCTAATGAATACAATGAAGTAATGTCTCACAAATTTGATTGAACGAGTTTACGTGTAGTGTAAATGAAAATCCTTTTGTAGTGTAAATGGAACCTTCCTTAGTATGTTCGTAGTGTTAATGTACCATAAACTATACCTATTATAGTTTATCTGAAATGTTTGTAGTAGTGAATACCCCTTTTGTAGTGTAATTGGAAACCTTTCATGGTGAGTTTGTAGGGTAATGAACCATAAACTATACCCATTATAGTTTATCATATATGTTTGTAATGAATGAAAATCCTTATGATGAATGACTAATTCTGTTTCATGGAGGTAAACTGACATGAAAAATACATTCAAGATATAGTTAATCATTGTTATACACTTTGATCAACATGTTACAAAGTGTTAATGAATCTATAAACTATTTTACTAGTTTTAAATTTTTTGTCACTGTTTTTATAAAGTTCATAGAAAAATCACTATAAGTCGAAAACTGAATCCGTAAACTATGAGAGTTTAGAAAATGTGCCTAGTTTGTTCATAGTTTTTTTTATGATTTTTAGAGGTCTCTAGCCAGTGTGAAAATCTCCATATTCACTGACTGGTCTGAACTCATTTATGAAATGATAGGCAGTTTTGTAAAAATCACCATAAATTTTAGAAAAATCGTATGAACGTGTGCAAGTAATCATTAGAAAGGTATAAACCTGAACTAAACGCATATTGAATAGTTTAAAAATATTAAGTTTAGGATGGTCAAAACAGTTCATGAATGGACCATAACTTTTCTGTTGTAAGTTGTTGGTTGTACTATAATATGTTTTTGGTGTTGTAACTTGTATTCTCCCCCTTAAAACTTGATGAAAACATGAAAAGATAGGGGTATGAACTCACCTTCTGTGATTTCTTGAAGAATGGAAGGTTGAAGATGAAGAGTTTCAAATCAAGAACACTTGAAGGATGCTTGATGATTTGAAGATCCTAAGAACAAATATGTGAATATTTGTGTAAATGATCATGATTTGTGTGAAGGAATGTAGAATATTTAGGAGTAAAATGAAGAACTTACCAAGAGTGGGGGAAAGAGCTCGAGATTTCCTGGGGAAAGTTTAAGTTCCAGAAAGGGAGAGAGAGAGAGGAAAAGAGAGAAAAGTTTGTTTTTGGAAGAAGTAAATGGGGTTTTATAGGTGAAGATTAAAGATCTATTGAGTGGATTTTGGTCAAGGGAGAATCTGATGGAGTGTTGAAGAAAGATATTGATTTGACTAGGCAGAATGTGAATAGTGACATAAAGTTGATGTGGGGATGGCTTGGTGTCATAACGTTATGGGAAAAGTCAACAAACCTTTATGTGTGATCTTGAACAAAAGATATGATTTATAGGCAATAAATCTTCAAGATGGGAATAGAATATGAGTTTGGAGGGTTTAAAATGATGAAAATACGAATTTGGTGAAATTCCCACGTTAAAATCATCAAAAACGAGCTTTAAATGTGAAAGTGGTCGAAAACCGGGAAGTGGATGCGAACCTCCGAAGGGAAGGCTCGCAGCCGTGAAGGTTCGTGGAAGGGGAGGTTTCGGTCCGAGTGGGTTCGCAGGCGAGAGGAGGGTTCGGTCCAAGGGAGTTCGGTGCGAACCTGGTCGATCAGAAGCGAACTTGGGCGAGTAGAAGCGAACGTTCTCGGTTTGCCAATAGAAAGTGTCCGACGCGAGAGGAGGCTTCGGTCCGAGGGCTGGGGTGTGAATCTTCCCGGTTAGACACGAACTTCTAACCCAAAAACGAACTTGGCAAGGGAAGGGACGTTAAGGTATGCGAGGGTTCGCATGTGAACAGTACCCTGCGAACCTTCAGCCCTCCTTTTGACTTCTTTCTTCCGTTTTACGCTGTTTTTGACCAAGGGAAGGTTCGGGATGGCATGGATGCTCATATAAATGTTGGAAAATATGATTTTTACTACTAAGAGTTTTGAGAGAGATAGAGATAGAGTGGGAGAGATTTAGAGAGATTTGGCCGGTGGCCCTTATTAGTGTTTGGCTTCGTAATGCAAGGTTTTAAAACCCCATTATGCCTTGTTATGAGTGTTTTACGCCCCCGAAGGGTACATAATAGTGCTTTATCAAGTTGTTACATCACTCACCCTAGTTAGGGTTTAGAATTTCTGAACTTATGAAACTTCTGAGTGATACTTTGTATTAAGATAGAGAGTTTGTACATTAGTAAACATAGAGTGAGTCCTATCATACAAGCACTAGTTGAGTTTACCGGTTTGCCTCGTTGAATTTAGTTGAGTTTGACTTGACAAGAAATTGACGGTTGTCACATCATTCCAAACGGTATTCAAAATCAGGAACTGTTGCAACAATCCATACAGATTGTGGCTGGGATATTTTTCATGTTGGCACACATCACAATAACAAATAAAGTGTGTGGTATCCTCTTTGAATTTCTGCCAAAAGAAGGTTGATGTGAGTCGATGCATCGTCAGTAATATACTTGAGTGTCCCCTAATGGAGTAGATTGTATTCCTGCAATAGTTTATTGCGAATAGGGCTATTTTCTGGCATGTATCACCCGCGAGAGAAGATGTTTAAGGCTGTGTTGGTCTGTGTAGATTCGAAACGTGCGTCCGATCAAGTATTGATGCCATATTTTAAGCGCTTCCATAATCGCAAACAACTTACGTACACATTTTTTAGGGTGTTAAAACCAACAAATCATAGGGATATAAAATACTCCAAAATAACACTGCTATACTGCACTAAAAGGTAGTATGAAGCAAGCATGGTCGATCCATAGTGACACAGGGCTAATGTATATGTATTTTTGTGTAAGGTAATTTGGTCATAAAAATGGGGAGTTTGTATGCAATAATGTAAACAAGTGATTAACGAAATGAGTTAGCGATTAACTAAGTAGATTCAAATGTGTAAAGACTCCAACTCAATGTATGACAACATAACAATGTGATTCAAAATGACATGACATTTACTCAATTATATCTAGGTTGGTACTTGCAAGTATTAAGAAGCTCTAACACTTCCCACTCACCAAATTTTCAAAAATTAAAATAAGCTCTCTGAAACTAACCTATGCTCCTAATTTAAATCTAAACAAGCTCTTAAATAGAAAATCAAAAGGTCGAATTAAGTTTGTTGTGAATGTTCCTAAGAACACACGATACTCCTCATAAGCTTACAACATAAGAGTGTGCAAATAAGCTTTACACTAAATTCATTTAATGAAAATAAGTTATTGCTTGTTACTTAGTCTAATTTACAAAATAATTATGGATTTAGCAATTAGATAAATTGAATGACCTAACCCTAATTCAAATGGCCAATAAAAAATAGAATTAAGCATTCGATTAAAAGTAAATCAACTTCACTCGATAGAAATTGAAAGCAAACACCAAGTCATATGATTGAAATCACAACCGATAAGTCAAAACATAAAGTTGGAGAAACTAGGGTTCTAGCCACACATGACTAGAACAATCAACAAGTCTAGAAATTATGAAATAATCCACAAACGAGACTTACAAATCTAACGACAAAATGTTTCCAAATGTTTACAATCGAAACCTTGCAATGATACTCGAAATCACCCATTCTACCAGTGCTATGAAATGAAGTGTATGTGTAAAAATGCCCTAAATCCCAATATAGAGTAAAAGGTAAAAACTACCAAAAGGCAGTTATCCAACTGAACACGACCCATGTCAAAATAGGGTAATTTGACACGGTCGTGTTGTGGAGAAAAGGCTTCTCAATCCAGGACCTTCTTTTAAAGTAGATTGCTAAAAAGTTACAGATTTGGGGCAACATGGCCCGTGTTGATATAGGCTAAAACAACACAGCCCGAGTACAACAAAATTCAACAAATCCAATTTTGTCAAAAACGCCCTGTGTTTAGCTTTCAGTGCAATTCCAAAACGCCTCGTGTTACTTTTTGTTTCCAGGAACCAACTTGATTTTCCTCTTTTCTTAGTTTCATGTCCGATCATCCCGTATATCTTCACTCGTCCTTCTCGACACCTCCCAAAGCGCATTTCCACCTCTGTATCACTTGAAAAGACAATAAAAATATGCAAATAAGGTTGTTCATGCAATTATCATGATCTTTAATAAAATGCATATAAAATGAGCTAAACTACACTAAATGGATGCATAAAAAGGATGAAAAGGATTGCAAAAAGGTGCAGAAAATGCACCTAACAAATCCCCTTATGTCACAACTAGCCTTTTTAGCTAGAGAATTATGCTCTCATGTAAGCACCAATTATTGTAAGGCTTGTTTCAATCCATTAAGGGTCATATTATGGGTCCTAATGAACCATGTATTATTATACTGCAAAGTATTTATGTATATCGAATCTCTCCCAAATCTCTCCATGTATATCAAATATATGCCAAATCTCTCTAAGTATCCCAAATCTCTCTAAAGTCTCTCTATGTATCTTCCTTAGTAAAAAACAACTCAAAAGAACAAACCCATTCCGGAATACCCTTTCATCCGAACAATTTCGCATCCGGAATCCTTTGAGTTGCACCGGACAAACTTGCTTCGGAACCCTCCATCTTGGTCCGGAATGGGAAGAGCTGTTTCGGATATCCTCAAGAACCGAGAAATCTCGTTCCAGAATCCCCCCTTTTTTCGGAACTTCCTGTTTTGCTCCGGAAGACCTCGCATGCTCCGGACCGAAAGTCTTCGCTGATTCAGAACACCTTCACTCCGAAAGGTTTCGCTCCGGACTCACTCTCTTAGGACCATCTCGCATGCCTCGGAAGTCTCGGACCTGCTCCGGAAGGTGCCGACCTACTCTGGAATTGAAGAACTGACTTCAGAATTCGCCTCATTGACTCCGGATTTTGAGGGTTCACTTCAGAACATCAGAAGGACTCCGGAAATCACTATTTGAGCTCTGGATTTTGTCCATTCCGGAACTTTTCTCCATTTTAGGAGATTTTGACGTCGGGAATTCCTTCAAACTCGAAATTTTCATAACTTAGACCCCCCTAAACCCCTATTTTATGCTAAATTTAATTATTTTAAACAAAATTACATAAAATCTTAATTAATATCTATAAAGGTATTATATTAAAAGTATAAAGAGATAAGGGGTTGACCTTATGATGGGATGTAATCTCCCATTTCCCATGCAGTTCACAGTCACTCATGATTTACCCACCAAATATCAAAGCTTTAACCACTAGATTACCAAGGCAAGCATCAATTCATTTCACTCTTCCAACTTAGACACGTCCATTTTAAAACACCCCACCATCTCTTCATATTCTACATATAACTTATCTCTACCTCTCAAAAACTCTCTCTCTCCCAACTTTCAAAGAAGGCTAAGCTCAAGTTCCTCTTGAGAAAATTTTGGTAAGCATCTCCTCTCCTTTGACCAAGTGATTCTCCACATTATTCCTAAAACTCCATTATATTTATATATTCCTAGGATATTCTAAAGTTTAAAGAGTTGTCAAACCTTTCAAGTATTGAGACTTGGAAACTCCTTAACACCCCTTCAAATCACACATCAAGCTAAACTAAGGTGAGCTTCATACCCCTATTTTTCGAGTTTTTATTGTTTTTGGGGGAGAATACAAGTCAAATCTTGTCTAAATCCTTGGATAATTGCATGTATTTGTATGTTTAAGTGTGCGTGTGTGTGCCAAAACGTTATTTCAATATAATTTCTCATAAACTTGAAATTTTACAAACCCCATGATGTTAGGACAATATTTTAGTCACAACATAAGGAATATTCTGCTTGCAAACTATTAGTGATATTTTTTTTATAAATATTTAATATAAATAATTTTATCAAGAAAATGTTCGAAATAGGGCTGTTATGACAGAAATAATTACATGTCATAAAACTGTTGTCATAAAGCTTTCAGAAACACAAGTAATAAGTCGAATGTCATAGAGTTGAATAACGCATGTCATAAAACTGCAGTCATAACTTCACACAAGTCATAGCTTTACACAAGTCATGGTTTTACACAAGTCATAACTTGACACCTTCCGACAAAATTGCGTCATTTTGATAAATACTCAAAGTGGATTATTTTCGATAAACCAAGTGAAATGAAACGAAATATATAGTCAACAAGTACAACTATTGTTATCTATTTAATAAATAACGAATCTCAATGATTTGCACCAAGGAAAAATCTGTTAGTATTCTAGTCAGAAGAATCTTCACAGTCCCTGTATATATAAATAATAGTGTACGCTTTAAGTCCTGTAAGAGTTATAACCAGAGTCTCCTGGAGGGGGAGCGGGAATTTGTTTATAGATCTATACGGGGTTGACACCCCGCACCTTCGCAGTTCGCTACAGCTAGACCGGCTAGTCAAGGGTGACAAATGTCTTAAACAAAACCGACGCCTGAAGAACGTCAGAACAGGCACTCCGTTATATTAGTATGGTTATAATGACTCACTAAGAATATAACAGTATGTTTTAGAAAACTACCCAAGTTACACATTTCGAATTTAGACAATGATTGTTTTGAGTACTATAACGAAACTTTTATCAACCAGTCTTAGAGTTTTAAGACTACCACCTTACACATCCGAAATATAGGATTTTCTGGGGAAAACAATTTTATACAATTTCGAAAAACGATAAACTAAAACACACATGAAACTATACTTGATTTGAATCGATAATTTACTACCTTATGATAAGAAAATATGGGATTTTCTGGTTTTACTAACTACCACAGATTTTTATACAAAATGCTTATGAACTCACCAACATATTTTATGTTGATCTTTTCAAACGACTAGTATTCTCAGGAAATCACCAAGCAGGTTAATGGAACGTGGATCCAAGTTTATTTTGATGTAGTTTGATATGTACTCAATATTGTCTCTTTTGTGTAATT
This sequence comes from Lactuca virosa, assembly GCF_052849685.1. Lineage (NCBI taxonomy): Eukaryota > Viridiplantae > Streptophyta > Magnoliopsida > Asterales > Asteraceae > Lactuca > Lactuca virosa. The sequence goes on from NC_136429.1 coordinate 464,705,310, forward strand.
CAAGAACGTGAACATGATGTAAAATAATGTAAGCTTGTAATCTCAATGTATGATGTTTGGATTTGCTATGTTTCAATTATATTCAGTTGTTATGATACTGCACAATGAAGTCACCCGCCTCCGGACGTTTCCGCCGTCTGGTCTGGGGGTGTGACAGATTGGTATCAGAGCATTGTTTATAGTGAACTAGTATATCTAGCCATACAAGATATACAACTATAAATACAATGGGACTAAAACACTCTGACTAAAAGTATACATACTTGCTAGGACCATATCATAACAAGAATAAACAAGATAACTTAAAAGTTGAACACTACAGTCAAACCTGGGCAGTTATGTACTCATATCTGGGATAAATACCCTGATCAACTATATTTATTTGAGATATGACCAACACGTGTTCGGGAGTGGTAGTGGTGTTGCAACAAATCTAAAGCTTCCCAACTTGTTACCCAAAAGTTTTAAGGACCAAACCTAAATTAATCAAAATACTATAGGAGTATTTTGGCATCCCATCTATTTTCTCGTACTCATATATTCTTGCACAGACGTCATGGTAGGCTTTCACCTCCCTGGAGACCCTTACTTTCCCAATCATGGGAATGGGGGTTGGATTGAGGAAGACCCAGAAGAAGACCCCGAGGAACCCATGGAGGATCCCGAAGAACCGATGGAGTTTGAAGAAGAGGACGTCGATGAAGAAATCGAGGAAGATGACGATGAGGAAGTCGAAGAGGACGAGGAATCGGACGTAGAGTCTGAAGTTATCAACCCTCCCTACATGGCAAGGGTACCACCGCATAGGATGGGCTACAATGGCCCTACACCTCCTTGGGCTAACAATATTGAGAGGTGGGGCCGACGCCAGGGTCAGCAACCGCCATTTGGGATGAACCGAGGTTACTACAACCTCCAACATGGAGGACCAGCGGATCGCGCACTCCCTATCGTGGTCAGACATATTAGGGACATCGGTGACCAGGCTCAAGTGACCACTGACCGGGTAATGCAGATGCGGGCGGTTATGCAGGTTACGGATGCTCGCACGCGAGACCTAGAGCGAAACTTCTACCCAATGGAACGACTCATAGAAGATCTTGCCACTGCACGAGCGGAGGTCAGAGAATACCAGGAGAGACACACCGCACTATAGGAGCATGTACGGATCACCGAACGTAGATTAGCCGAACTTCAGGACGCGTCTACCTCATCGTCAGCACCATCAGACCCTACTCGTCGCGGCTAGTACCTGTTTACTTGCCACCATATCAATTTTCCCTTGATGCACTGCTCTATGTACTACCGACTGCATGATTAAGTGATTACACTAATCATGGAGTCGTTACTCTGTTAGATTTTATTGCACTTCATGTATTTGTATGCCTTATGAAGGCAAATTTTCATGTACTCAAGAAATTAACATCAATGAAAAACGGATATATATGTTTTCTTATGATGTGTTATCTGTGATGTGGTCTATTACTATTATTACATGTTAATTTTATGCCTAGACTTGCTTGTATGCAATCAAATCACCGATGCTATTCTATAAAAAAGAAACCGTGAAATAAAATACATTGAATACTCACTGTCCTTCTGATCCACGACAGAAAGATGTCGATGAGATCAACCCGTAGGAATAACAACACAACACCACCACCGCCGCCCCCGCCGGAAATGAACTCGACAGCCTTTCAAGCAGCAGTTTCGGAAGCAGTAACAGCAGCGCTAGCCCACATCCAAACCGGAAATAATGGTGGTGGACAAGGCCAAGGAACAAGAAGCTCCTACCACAGGATGAATCAAGGGCCTGTGAAGGCCTGTACCTATAAGGACTTTTTCCAATGCCAGACCCCGCACATTCAACGGGACTGGAGGCATCATAGCTTTGAAACGATGGATCGAGAAGGTAGAGTCGGTGTTCGAGATATGCGAATGTCCGGAAGGGAGTAAAGTCAAGTTCGCAGCGTGCACCTTCATTGATCAAGCACCGTCATAGTGGAACGGTCATATCGAGGCCATGACACTTCCCGTTGCAAATGCCATGTCCTGGGAAGAGCTCAAGGAGATGCTAATCGCTGAGTACTGTCCCCTAGGAGAGGTACAAAAACTAGAGCAAGAACTGTGGAACCTTACGGTGCAGAACTCGGACATTGACACGCACATCTCGAGGTTTAATGAACTTGCGCTTTTGTGTCCTCGTATGATTACATCCGAGGGAAAGAAAGTCGAACGATTCATCTGGGGATTGACATCTCCCATTCAAGGTAACGTGATTGCCTCAAAACTCGAGACCTATGGCAGTGCCAAACGCCTAGCCAAGAAGCTTTATGATCACAGTGACAAGAAAAGCACCAAAGCAACCAAGGGAGAAAGCAAACAAGAAGCACGGAACAAGAAGAACAGGGAGAACTAGCGTAAAGGACGACAGAATTCAGGGCCATCCAAGAAACTACAGACAGTAGCAGTCCATTCTGCTACCGCTCCAGCCACACCAGCCCCAACCACCCCAGCCTCAACTACAACCGCGCCAACAAAGCCATACGTGGGATCCAATCCCAAGTGTGACAAGTGTAACTATCACCACTACATGTATATAAGTTTTCAGTATATAAAAGTTCGTTGTTGTAATGAGAAACAAAGTTCATTGCTATAATAAATAACAAGTTTATTGCTATAACGAGAAACGAGTTTGTATGTGTATGAGCAAACAATGAGGCTCAACCAAACCTATGACTGAAGCCCTATCAAGATCTATGCTTATCGTTCCATAGATGAATATGGTATCATGCACTCCAGCAATAGGGCGAGTGAGGAGTTGTCAATTCCTAATAGCGCTATCCATAATGACCATTGGCTCAAAGAGTTAATGGTTAGAGATAAGGGAAGGGCCTTAGTACGATAAGTTCTCATGTTCCGTGTTGCATAGACATACATAGAGAGACATAACAATAAAATAGCAATCATGTTTGATACAAATCAATTTAAATACAACATTCACATAATAGTTTTTCGGAACATGCTTTTCCACCCCAAAACATAAAAACTGAAAATAGGGGAGTGCGTGAATACTCACAATATGCAAAATATAGCAACCAAGTTTATACGAGTCAAATAAATACAACAAACATAAATAGTTTAGGACATGCTTTTCCACCCCAAAACGTAAAAACCGAAAATAGGGGAGTGGTGAATACTCACAATACATTTAGATGATGCAAATGGTGCCTTGAACTACGTTCCACGTGTACCACTACCGATTCCTACAATAATGGTATTCGCTAGTGAATCTCTAATCGAAATCTAACACTAGTATACTTACTACTACAATAGAATTATGCCAATAATGTGTCAAAATTTAATATTGATAAGTTACAAACATTTTTCTGTGGAAATTAAGTTTCAAAGAATCAATTGTTATATAACAATTTAAGTGGAAAATTTCCATTATTGAAATGTTAATATTTAACATTTTAGAGGTGTTCCAATGATTAAATATTCAAAACTAAATCAATTTAGTTCTAAACTTTCCCAAACTTTGCATTTAAGTTTTAATTGAAGTCAAAGACCTTAAGATAAATTTTCTTGAATTTTTGATTTGTCTGACTATTTTTCACGATTTTAGTTTCTTGAATAACCATAAAATCATGAAAAATACTAAACAGTTAATAAAAATTACCAAACTTCAGATTTTGGTTCTAAATGTACTAAAAGACTTCTAGATAAATTTTCATGGATTATGAATATGCATAACCATTTTTCATTCATTTAATTCTCTAAATATATAAAAATTCATGAAAAATAGAAATCGGTAAAGAAAATGCCCCAAACTTTTTATAGTATTGTTATTACACATACTTAACCTGGGAAAAATAGAAAAATAGATTTCTAAACTATTTATCCCAATTTTATGATTTTTGTGTATTTATTTTAATAAAAATTGAAATAAATAGAAAATAGTTTCCAAAATTGCCCAAAATTTTTGTAACTCTGTTATTAGTCATTATTAAGCTAGGAAAAATATAAAAATGAATTTCTAAACTGTTTATCCCAATTTTATGATTTTTGTGTATACATTCTAATAAAAATTGGGTTTAAGTGTATTTAATCTTGGGAAAATAGAAGAAAAATAGTATACAGAAGAGAAAAATCATCAAAATTTTTATGTAGCATCCTAATGTACTACAAGGTGTTCTGGTAAATTTTCATAATTTTTGGATGAGTAAAACTATTTTTCCTGTTTTTAGTCCATTATAAATACAAAAATCGGAGAAAAATAGGGATACATTATGAAAAAATTCTGGAAATATTTTTCTAAGTCTTCCACAGAGAGTATAAGCTGCGAAAATTATTAGATACCATTTGTATATTCCCTAATATGGTTTTATGATTTATTAGAGCTAAACAAAAAGAAAATTCAAAACCATATTAAACAGTAACAAAAATCGATGAAACTTAATGGAAGATGTTTATTAACTTAAAGGATCATGCAAGAATTTTTCCAGAATTTATTTACTAGTTTAAGTATTTTATATGATTTAACACTCTATTTTCTTATTATTTTCATGTAAAAATAAAGAAAATATATATTGAGCTGAAAATTTCCAGAACACATCTTCATACAATTTAATAACAATGAAAAATTGTTTTCTTATTTTTGATGTCGAAAAACATGCCTAAAGGCTCAATAAATTATAGAGAAAACTTGGTTCTTGTGATTTTGGTAAAGATTAATGATGTTACTTTGAGAATTTTTGCAACATGTTCCAAAGACTTTTAAATCAAGATCTTTTTGTACCTCTTAATATATGATGTTAAGAGTTCAAAATAATTTTTAAATGATTTTTAGTGATGAATAAGTCCTTTGAACATGCAGCACAAAACAAATGTTCATAAGGAAAGTGCTGTTTGAGCAACAGTTTTGTAAAAATTGGTAAAAATCGAAATATTGGAATTTTCCAGTGAGGTCAGATGGGTTTGAAAGCTAACGCAAAATATAATATTTCAGAAAACGAATCACGAATTTTGGCTAAGAAATGAGTGAGATATGACAGTTTAAAGTCAGGTAAAGAAATCTGGCAGATTGCATGCATAATGATTGGTTAGAAAAGTGGGTTTTCATCATTTCCTTGAGTAAATCTTTTCAAGTATTTAAAATATATCATGATAAACTCATATTTTAGTCATGTTTCCAGAGATCAAAAGATTAAAACTTATCAAAATGTATACATGCATTTATGAACAAAATTTTGTTTCTCAAAAACTCTTAACTTGAGTTTGATGTTTTAATCCTTAAAATCGATTTTTGCACTAAGATCATGAACATGCAACCTTGTTTATCATACATGCATGGTGTTAAAACACATCCATCATGTTTTAAAAACCATTTTAACAAAAAGAAAACAAGTTTGAAGAAGATGAAGAAGGAGAAAGTGTAAGAAAAGAGCAAAACTTGAAGGATCATGCAAGAATTTTTCCAGAATTTATTTACTAGTTTAAGTATTTTATATGATTTAACACTCTATTTTCTTATTATTTTCATGTAAAAATAAAGAAAATATATATTGAGCTGAAAATTTCCAGAACACATCTTCATACAATTTAATAACAATGAAAAATTGTTTTCTTATTTTTGATGTCGAAAAACATGCCTAAAGGCTCAATAAATTATAGAGAAAACTTGGTTCTTGTGATTTTGGTAAAGATTATTGATGTTACTTTGAGAATTTTTGCAACATGTTCCAAAGACTTTTAAATCAAGATCTTTTTGTACCTCTTAATATATGATGTTAAGAGTTCAAAATAATTTTTGAATGATTTTTAGTGATGAATAAGTCCTTTGAACATGCAACACAAAACAAATGTTCATAAGGAAAGTGCTGTTTGAGCAACAGTTTTGTAAAAATTGGTAAAAATCGAAATATTGGAAATTTCCAGTGAGGTCAGATGGGTTTGAAAGCTAACTCAAAATATAATATTTCAGAAAACGAATCACAAATTTTGGCTAAGAAATGAGTGAGATATGACAGTTTAAAGTCAGGTAAAGAAATCTGGCAGATTGCATGCATGATGATTGGTTAGAAAAGTGGGTTTTCATCATTTCCTTGAGTAAATCTTTTCAAGTATTTAAAATATATCATGATAAACTCATATTTTAGTCATGTTTCCAGAGATCAAAAGATTAAAACTTATCAAAATGTATACATGCATTTATGAACAAAATTTTGTTTCTCAAAAACTCTTAACTTGAGTTTGATGTTTTAATCCTTAAAATCGATTTTTGCACTAAGATCATGAACATGCAACCTTGTTTATCATACATGCATGGTGTTAAAACACATCCATCATGTTTTAAAAACCATTTTAACAAAAAGAAAACAAGTTTGAAGAAGATGAAGAAGGAGAAAGTGTAAGAAAAGAGCAAAACTTGAAGGAAAAGTGAAGTAGAAATCGATTTTACCTTCAAGAATACCACAAGATGATGAAGATTTCGAGTTTGAGGAGTGTTCTTGGGTTTGTTTTCTGGAAAATTTCTTGGTTCTTAGAGGGAGTAAGAGAGAATGGAGTGGTGTTTGGAGAGAAAAAGTAGAGAGAAGGTAGAGAGAGTTTTCTAGAGAGAGAAAGAAGAGAGATGTGTGTATGTTGGAGAATGAGAGTGTGAGAGAGATATGGGGAGAGAGGGATCCGATTTTAGGGGAGGAGAGGCTCTCTCTCTCTTGTTTCTTTTATAAAAATTCAAATCTTTTATAAAAATATCCAACTTTTTATAAAATGTGCACCTTAACCTAGTTTTTATGCATAAAACTCTTGATTTTTTACTTATAAATCAAGGGTAAATGTTAATAACTAAATCTTTATTTTTCATTGAATTGTATTTCATAATAATTATTATGATAAGATAATATTATAAGGTTCATAATTGTTTTTATAGGATTTTTAAGGTTAAAGTTTATAAATATGAGTTTTTAGGGCTTTTAGGGCTTTGGAGTTTAATAAACTTTGAATATCAAAATAAATATAATATTTGAGACTTTAAATTATCTTATGGTATTATAACTCTTTTATAGTTATAAATAATGTTTGTAATTTATTTTTATCGGTTTATTGGCATTCTATGTAGTGATTCCGAGATTCAAGCGAAATTGAGGAATCGAGTATACTAGTCCTAGTCTTCAACTTTGACTTAAGTTCCTACGAGACTCGGACCTAATTTATACCACTAGGTCAAGTGCATGATGTGTGTATATGATTCATAAAAAGGTGTTCGATTCAAAGAGCGACCCGAATATGGATAGTCACTACAGTTAAGTAGTTGTAGAATTCACATATCAATGTGAAATCTAAGTACACCATCCATTGTTTCTATCTGTTTCCAAGTTTCTACTAGGTTATAACTTAGCTTCTAATTACTAAGTCTAATATGTGTTGTGCCTATATGTGCAACTAATTCTAGTCAAATCTAGAACCGACTCGAATTTTGACGGTTGTCACAATTTCCAATGCACCAACTGCAATCGAAAAGGACACACTGTCCGGTATTGCAAGATGCCCCCATAGCAAAACAAGCAGCCCAATGACAACAACGTCGGAGCCAGCCGCACATGTTACGGATGCGGGGAAACCGGCCATTTTAAACGCAACTGCCCCAAGAACAACAATCAGAACGCAGGAAGGGTCTTAACTATGGGGCAAGGAGAGGCAGTGCAAGATCCAACAGTGGTGACTGGTATGTTTCCCCTCGACAACTCTTATGCGTGCATTTTATTTGATAGTGGTGCTGAGCGAAGCTTCGTAAGTCACGGATTCAAACACCTACTCAATCAAAATCCCCACAAATTGAACGAAACTTATACGGTCGAAATGGCCAACGGTAAAACAGAATCAACCAACGATATCTACGTAGGGTGCACACTAACGTTAAATAATCACTCCTTCCCAATCAGTTTGATGCCTGTTAATATTAGGAGCTTTGATGTGATTGTTGGCATGGATTGGTTAAGCCCCCACCATGCTGAAATTATGTGTCACGAGAAGGCCATTCGCCTTCACCTACCCAACGACGAAACCCTAATAGTTTATGGCGATAAACCCGGCTCAAACCTCCGACTTATTTCTTGCATCCAAGCACAAAAGTGCTTGCATAAAAAGAATCACGCCTTTCTTGCTCATGTCGTGGATAAAGAAAAGGAGGCGAAAAAAATTAACGATATTCCTGAAGTACGTGACTTTCTTGACGTATTTCCCGAGGATCTGCCAGGAGTCCCTCCCAAGCACCAGGTCGAGTTCCGAATCGATCTTGTACCCGGAGCCAACTCAATCGCCAAATCACCCTACAGGTTAGCTCCCGCCAAGATGCAAGAGTTATCTAGTCAACTAAGAAAGCTCCTCGACAAGGGATTCATCAGGCTGAGCTTTTCACCTTGGGGAGCTCCGGTTCTGTTTGTCAAGACATTAGACGGATCTTTCAGAATGTGCATAGATTATTGAGAACTAAACAAGCTCACCGTCAAGAATCGATACCCACTTCCCCGAATCGATGATCTATTTGATCAGCTCCAAGGAGCCAGTTATTTTTCCAAGATAGATCTTGGGTCCGGATACCATCAACTAAGAGTCCGAGAGGAGGATGTCCCAAAGACTGCTTTTCGAACCCGTTATGGGCATTTCGAATTCGTAGTCATGCCTTTTGGTCTCACAAACGCGCCAGCAGCCTTTATGGACCTGATGAACCGAGTCTGTCGGTCGTTTCTTGACAAATTCGTGCTCGTTTTCAACGATGATATACTCGTTTACTCTAAGAGTAAGGAGGAGCACAGCAGATACTTACGACAGAATTTGGGAACACTGAGAGCACAGAACCTTTACGCAAAGTCCTCCAAATGCGAATTTTGGATTCCTAGAGTAGAATTTCTGGGTCATGTAGTCAACGAAAAGGGAATACATGTGGACCCTATCAAGATCAAAGCCATTGAGGGATGGACAACCCCAATAACCCCAACCGAAATCCGACAATTTTTAGGCCTCACTGGTTATTACCGAAGGTTCATCCAAATTTTTTCCAAAATTGCCAAGCCTCTCACCACTCTCACCCAGAAGGGTGTACCCTTCCATTGGAATGACAAACAAGTAGCTGCCTTCCAAACCTTGAAACAAGCCCTCTGCAGTGCCCTAATGTTGTCCCTGCCAGAAGCAACAGAAGACTTTGTAGTATACTGCGATGCTTCCAATCAAGGGTTAGGCTATGTGCTTATGCAGCACGGAGAGGTGATAGCTTACGCATCTAGAAAAATAAAGACCCACGAAGTAAACTACACCACCCACGATCTCGAGCTGGGAGCTGTGGTCTTCGCATTGAAGATTTGGAGGCGCTACCTATATGGTACAAAGTGCACCATTTTCACAGACCAAAAGAGCCTCCAGCACATCCTAAATCAGAATGAATTCAACATGAGGCAACGAAGATGGGTCGAACTGCAAAACGACTATGAGTGCGAAATCAAGTACCATCTAGGCAAAGCAAATATGGTAGCCGATGCCTTAAGTCGAAAAGAATACTCGGGTCGCCAAGTAAAGACGTTAACAATAACCGTCCATTCCCATTTATCCTCACAAATCAAAGGGGCTCAGCAAAAGGCCTTGAAGCCAGAAAACGTCGCCAGTGAGGCATTGCGCGGAATGGAAAAGAATCTGACGGTCAAGGAAGACGGAGGCTATTATCTTATGGACCGAATCTGGACACCGAGGTTCGGTGGGTTTCGGGACGTAATAATGAATGAGGCTCACAAAACAAGGTACTCTATCCATCTGGGTTCCGACAAGATGTACCTGGATATTAAACAACACTATTGGTGGCCGAATATGAAAGCGGAAATTGCTACTTATGTAGGCAAGTGTCTCACTTGCGCCAAGGTTAAAGTGGAGTATCAGAAACCCTCGGGTCTACTTCAACAACCCGAAATACCCGAGTGGAAATGGGAAAGGATCACAATGGATTTTATAACCAAATTACCCAGGACAGCAGATGATCGGGATGCTATCTAGGTGATCGTTGACCGACTAACAAAATCCGCCCATTTCCTGCCAATAAAGGAGACGTACAAAATGGAAAGGCTAACATGAATATACCGGAAAGGGGTGGTGAGACTTCATGGAGTCCCCATGTCCATTATCTCCGATCGGGATAGTAGATTTACCTCTCGTTTTTGGCAGTCGCTCCAGAAAGCATTGGGAACCCGACTGGATATGAGCACTGCCTACCACCCTCAGACCGATGGCCAAAGCGAGCGAACTATTCAGACTCTAGAAGACATGATCCGAGCATGTGTAATAGATTTTGGCAAAGCGTGGGATACCCACCTGCCCCTAGTTGAATTTTCATATAACAACAGCTATTACACGAGCATAGGAGTCGCTCCCTTCGAGGCCTTGTATGTCCGGAAATGCAGATCGCCCCTCTGTTGGGCTGAAGTGGGTGACGCACAACTGGTCAAAGGGAAATCACCAAACAGCACCCTTACGGGACCCGAAATCATCCGAGAAACTACAGAGAAGATAATCCAAATCAAATCCCGACTCCAAGCATCGCGTGACCGACAAAAGAGTTACGCTGACAGACGACGAAAACCTCTGCAGTTCCAGGTCGGAGATCGAGTGCTGCTAAAGGTCTCTTCCTGGAAAGGGATGATCCACTTTGGGAAACAAGGAAAGTTAAACTAGCGATACATCGAACAATTCGAGATTCTTGCCCGAATTGGTCTGGTGGCCTATAAGCTGCAACTACCTTCGGAGCTCAGCAACGTGCACCACGTGTTCCACGTATCAAATTTGAAAAAGTGTTTATCATATGAAACCTTTTTTATTCCTTTAGAAGAGATTGAGATAAATGAGAATCTCCTATTCGTCGAAGAACCAGTCGAGATAATGGATAGGGAAGTGAAGCGCACGAAACAGAGTCGCATTCCGATTGTGAAGGTTCGATGGGGCGCTAAGCGCCAACCGGAATTCACTTGGGAGCGTGAAGACCAAATGAAGCAGAAGTACCCTCACCTATTCTCGCGTTCATGACCCTACTTTTCAAAAGAATTTCGGGACGAAATTCCCTCTAACGGGGGGATGATGTCACAACTAGCCTTTTTAGCTAGAGAATTCTGCTCTCATGTAAGCACCAAATATTGTAAGGCTTGTTTCAATGCATTAAGGGTCATATTATGGGTCCTAATGAACCATGTATTATTATACTGCAAAATATTTATGTATACCGAATCTGTCCCAAATCTCTCCATGTATATCAAATCTCTCCCAAATCTCTCTAAGTATCCCAAATCTCTCCAAAGTCTCTCTATGTATCTTCCTTAGTAAAAAACAACTAAAAACGAGAGGAGAAAACTAAAACGAACAAAACCATTCCGGAATACCCTTTCATCTGAACCATTTCGCATCCGGAAGCCTTTGAGTTGCTCCAGACAAACTTGCTACGGAACCCTCCATCTTGGTCCGGAATGGGAAGAGAGGTTTCGGATATCCTCAAGAACTGAGAAACCTCATTCCGGAATCCCCCCTTTTTCGGAACTTCTTGTTTTGCTCCGGAAGACCTCGCATGCTCTGGACCGAAAGTCTTCGCTGATTCAGAACACCTTCACTCCGGAAGGTTTCACTCTGGACTCACTCTCTTAGGACCATCTCGCACGCCTCGGAAGTCTCGGATCCGCTCCGGCAGCTGCCGACCTACTCCGGAATTGAAGAGCTGACTTCGGAATTCGCCTCATTGACTCCGGATTTTGGGGTTCACTTCGGAACATCAGAAGGACTCCGGAAATCACTATTTGGGCTCCGGATTTTGTCCATTCCGGAACTTTTCTCCATTTTAGGAGATTTTGACGTCGGGAATTCCTTCAAACTCGAAATTTTCATAACTTAGACCCCCTAAACCCCTATTTTATGCCAAATTTAATTATTTTAAACGAAATTACATAAAATAATAATTAATATCTATAAAGGTATTATATTAAAAGTATAAAGAGATAAGGGGTTGACCTTATGATGGGATGCAATCTCCCATTTCCCATGCAGTTCACAGTCACTCATGATTTACCCACCAAATATCAAAGCTTTAACCACTAGATTACCAAGGCAAGCATCAATTCATTTCACTCTTCCAACTTAGACACGTCCATTTTAAAACAACCACCATCTCTTCATCTTCTACATATAACTTATCTCTACCTCTAAAAAACTCTCTCTTTCTCCCAACTTTCAAAGAAGGATAAGCTCAAGTTCCTCCTGAGAAATTTTGGTAAGCATCTCCTCTCCTTTGACCAACTGATTCTCCACATTATTCCTAAAACTCCATTATATTTATATATTCCTAGGATATTGTAAAGTTTAAAGAGCTGTCAAACCTTTCAAGTGTTGAGACTTGGAAACTCCTTAACACCCCTTCAAATCACACAACAAGCTAAACCAAGGTGAGCTTCATACCCCTATTTTTCGAGTTTTTATTGTTTTTGGGGGAGAATACAAGTCAAATCTTGTCTAAATCCTTGGATAAATGCATGTATTTGTATGTTTAAGTGTGTGTGTATGCCAAAGCGTTATTTCAAGATAATTTCTCATAAACTTGAAATTTTACAAACCCCATGATGTTACGACAATATTTTAGTCACAACATAAGGAATATTTTTCTTGCATGTCATAAAACTTCTGTCATAAAGCTTTCAGAAACACAAGTAATAAGTCGGATGTCATAAAGTTAAAAAATGCATGTCATAAAACTGCAGTCATAACTTCACACAAGTCATAGCTTTACACAAGTCATGGTTTTACACAAGTCATAACTTGACACCTTCCGACAAAATTGGGTCATTTTGATAAATACTCAAAGTGGTTTATTTTTGATAAACCAAGTGAAATGAAACGAAATATATAGTCAACAAGTACAACTATTGTTATCTATTTAATAAATAACGAATCTCAACGATTTGCACCAAGGAAAAATCTGTTAGTATTCTGGTCAGGCGAATCTTCACAGTACCTGTATATATAAATAATAGTGTACGCTTTAAGTCCTGTAAGAGTTATAACCAGAGTCTCCTGGAGGGGGAGCGAGAATTTGTGTATAGATCTATACGGGGTTGACACCCCGCACCTTCGCTGTTCGCTACCGTTGGACCGTCCAGTCTAGGGTGACAAATGTCTTAAACGAAACCGACGCCTGAAGAACGTCAGAACAAGCACTCCGTCATATTAGTATGGTTATAATGACTCACTAAGAATATAACAGTATGTTTTAGAAAACTACCCAAGTTACACCTTTCAAATTTAGACAACGATTGTTTTGAGTACTATAACGAAGCTTTTATCAACCAGTCTTAGAGTTTTCAGACTACCACCTTACACATCCGAAATATAGGATTTTCTGGGGAAAACAATTTTATACAATTTCAAAAAACGATAAACTAAAACACACATGGAACTGTACCTGATTTAAATCGATAATTTACTACCTTATGGTAAGAAAATATGGGATATTCTGGTTTTACTAACTACCATAGATTTTTATACAAAATGCTTATGAACTCACCAACATATTTTATGTTGAGCTTTTCAAACGACTTGTATTCTCAAGAAATCAACAAGCAGGTTAATGGAACGTGGATCCAAGTTTATTTTGATGTAGTTTGATATGTACTCAATATTGTCTCTTTTGTGTAATGAAAAAACGTGAACAAGATGTAAAACAATGTAAGCTTGTAATCTCAATGTATGATGTTTGGATTTGCTATGTTTCAATTATATTCAATTGTTATGATACAACACAAAGAAGTTACCCGCCTCCGGACGTTTCCGCCGTCTGGTCCGGGGGTATGACACCTTAGGCTTAGACCTTTCTTGTCCTCAATAAAGAACGAGAATCGACAAAACAAGACGATTTATAGATATCAAAAAGAAATAATGAACAAAAGTAAACGGGAAAAACCTAAAGGTGCTAAGAAAGAATGCATACAATGAAAGAGAACGAAAATAACATATGGGCAAAAGAGGCTAGGAAAATAAGCTTAAGAAAGTTTCAAAAATAAAAGTGAATTTTTTTTATCCAATTTTTACAATTATACTTTTTCGATCGCGAGGGATATGAAAGTCAAGTACCAATTATTGAAACACAAGATGTTGTCCATTTATTGTTCTCACTTCAAGGAAGTCTCAACAAAGTCACACCTTAGGCATAGTCCTCCAAGTGACAGTCATGGGGTCAGAGTTCAAGGTCATAGGGTCGTATGGCTTCATATGATAGTCACCGATTCAATTGTTTTGAAAATGTAGACAACCCCGATGCCAAATTACTTTATTCATGAAGGAATCATATTTTAGAAAAGGATCGCTTCTCTTGAATTCCCTCAAAGTACTCCAGGTTGACTCAACCTTGAATTCCATCACATCCTTACTGTCAATCTCAGACTTATTCCCAAAGCTACCAATCACTACATCCACCCAATATCTTTGTGTTGCTTGGGTCTTTAACTTTCAACTTGACTAATTTGAATTGCATTGATGAACTTTGTTCTTTCACTTCTTCAAGTTTCTTTGATTAGTTTGAGATTGCTTGATTTGATTTGACTTTTTTTCTTCTAAATCTCTTTAGTGGAAGACTTGGCTCATGGATTATTTCTTCATTTTTGGCTTTATTGATTTTTGAATCACTTGCTTGAAAGTCATACTTGATTGCGTAGATTTGGATCGATTTAAGTGAAATGACCAACAAAATCTTTAATACTTTAGACAATATGCGGATGGGTGAATACAATGAAACCCTCCTTCAAGAGGTCTACCTAAAAGCAATTCTAAGGATGAGTGCTTAGTCTTTTCAAAAATGAGTTGGTGTTTAGTATCAGGTCTTTAAGAGTACGGTATTATTAAAATTTGTTTTACCTTCCATCACTCCATAACTTAACACAAAAATCCTTTACCCTCTATTTTTGAGTTACCAAACCAATGCCTTGGACTTCAACGTGAGGAGTTATTTATTTTATTTTATTTTTATTTTATGTGTTTGGACTTCAACGTGGTCAACTACTCACACCAATGCCTTGAATCGATTTTCTGATTTTTTTAAAGCTTTGGATGCGATGCAGAAAATAAAATGCAAAAACTTTAAAATTAAGACAGAAACAAAATCTTTTTGGTTTTGTATGCTTTAAAATGCAAAATGCAAGAACTAAAAATGAAAATAAGAAAGTTAAGATCTTTTTGAAATTCTTTTTGTTTAGCAAATGTAATGCTTGAAAGTACAAATGTACAAACTCTACCCCTCCAAAGCTTGAATATAAGAATCAACCCTGATGCTTGGAGAGGATGGAACAATCGATTCATCGGAAGGAGGAGGTAGATGGTACATGGGTTGGGTACGGGTTTAAGTCCAAAAACCTTCCTTGTGTTTGTGTTGCCTTTCTTGATCAAGGTCATATAGAGTGGAGAAAGATGCAAAATTTTGAGTTAAATTCATGATATCTTGTTTGTGGGTTCTAAGAAGCTGATCATAGCCCATATGGCGAGTTTCAAAGGTTTGATACCTTTAATCGTACCTGTCAAAGTAGGTGTTGAGTGCTTGAAATTGGTCTATATATTGCTTATGTTATATTGGGTATCCAAAATCATGGGAAAGCCGACTCCACCCATTGGAGGAGGGTTTTGTGGTTCCTCAACCTCCTTAGCATCATCATCAACATTCTTATTCCTTTTGGATGAGGACGCGGGAAAAAGGATGTGTGAAATGTGTAAATCGGCAAGGTTAGTCGGACGCTTAAGGGTAAGAAGGTTATGGTATTCAGATGTGATGAGGAGTTTCGGATCATGGTTTTAACCCACACTCCAATTATGCGGTTGCTTACCAATCGAAACAACTGTACTGACTCAAACACCGCTATGGTGAGATAGGGCTCATCAGGTAATGGTGACAATACCATCATAGTAAATTCTACTGGATTGGGATGTACTGATGCGTAAGAGTTTGTTACAAAGAAACAAAATGTAATAAGGCTTCATGTTTAGCTCTGGGTAGGCCATGGTGTAAATATTCACAACTCTAGACTACTAAGGGTGCTCCACTGCTCTAGAGGGATAACGATCGAAGCAATAATCTGGTATGCTACTTTCAATACTAGGTAGATGATAGATGAGAACCTGGGTGCACTTTAATTATAATTGTACTTATGGATGAGTCTACCCCGCCAGCTGGTTTTATTATATCCAATAATTGGGACATTGGGACCAAAAGTGTCTTGGATTGGGGCCCCAATGATACCACTGATTTGGTCCAGATGGATAGAGTAGTCACAGTTCATAATCCTGAAGTTCAGGACACTATGGTCTAGGTGAAAAGAGGGCGAAAATTTGGATGTTGGAATTTCGTAACTGAGGTCATGGATTTGCAACAGTCCTTTCCATCCAATGTTTCTAAACAATGTGTTAACTTACTCATAGACATGCAATTCAAGAAGGGATGGCAAGTGAGCGAATTTTTTAATAGTGTAGGTATCCTGGATGAAAAACTCAAACTTGGCTTGCTGGATTGGACCAAGAAAATCGATAGCACCATGAGCCAAGTTAACCGCAGGAGGAGGAGGTTCATTTGGTGGTTGGGACAGACGACGACATGAAATAGTTGACTTGATGTGTCTAGTTCATTTACACTGCTCGTTGTCATTGTTTAGAATGGGAATGTCAAAAAAAAACAACCAGTCAACGAGTAAAAAGTCAACTCGTAGCGGGTAAAATATTCAATAGAAAGTTTGGTCTCAAAAAATTCATGGGAAACTCATATTTGAATGATTCACAATTGATGTATAGCCCAAAATAGCTAGAAATGCAGACAATTTCACTTTATAAACAGAAAATCAACGATTTAAAAATTGGAAGGAATGTACCGAATCATTATTAGAGACGTTTTGTTTTTGGTGAGAAGTTTTTCTTTAACTTCCTCAAGCTTGCCTACATGAAGGTTTAAGAACAAAATAATAATAATAATAATAAAATTTTCGGACCTAGGGATTCTATAAATTCCCAAATCCACCATGAAAGTGCAAAATATTTAGTGTGTAAAATGTAGAAGATGAAGAGTAGAAGAGAAAAAAATCAAACCTTTAAGATTTTGAGCAAGAATTGATGCATAATCAAGGGTTTTTTGAGTGAAAAAGGACGAGGGGTTTCTTTGGGATAGAAAACAGTTTTAGATATGTTTGTGGATGAATGCGGAAAAAACCCAATTTTAAGATTAAAAGGTTGTTGTTGTAGGTTTGTGAACACATCCTATGATCATTTAGGCTAAAATGACACGACCCGTGTTGGGTGTAAATAATTGAATTTGGCATTGTACTTCTGAACACGCCCAACGCTAAAATACTATATATCGACACGACTCGTGTTCATGAGGTTTTTGTAGGATTGACTTTTCAAAAAAAAAGCACGACCTATGTTCATTTATAAGCTATAGTGGACACGACCCATGTTGCCTTCTGTTTTGCTAATGCAAAATTTTGGACCCCTGAGGTCCCAAATCATACGGAAAAATGATTTTATACCCCGAAATTCATTTTTAAGGTTTAAAAAGATATTTTGACACATTTAGAACATTAAAAGTCAATAAATTCAACGACATCAAAACGTTTTGAAGGAAAATACGAAAATACCCTTGGGTTTCCTCCTGAATAGCAGTCCTTGTTTTATGTCGTTGGCTCGACTTGGCCCCTAAATATGAATCAATCTTATTATGTTGGGCTCTCCACCACCTCTAACTCATCGTTGTTCATTTCGAATCCCTCGTAAAACGGTTTCAATCTATGATCATTGACTTTGAATTTTTTTCTCGGTTTGTTGGCTTGTGATTGTTTCAACCCGATATTTTAAGTCAATATAATAGTTTAGGTCAAATTGTAACTCGTTTTAAAGTAATAAAGAAAATAAACCTTAAAAATAAAATGTTAAATAAACTTGAATTAAATGAATAAAGTGGTAGATATCGTAACAAAGTTTCCGAAAATATAAAGAACATCGAAATCGGACCTATAACCAAGAAGTTATGACCTATCGAAGATCCGCGACAAAACCGGCAAAACACTGTGTAGCGTAAAAAGTGAGTTTTCAATAAAATGCTTTTTAGCCTTAGATATCTAAATGAAAGTTGTAGTATATGCTAAACCGAGAGTATCCATAAAAAGAATGTGGAAATCTGACTTCGTATGAAGAAGTTATGATTTTCTAATATTCGACATAGCAATACACAGTTCGAAATTCGAAATATGGATCGAGTGATTTTTAGCCAACACAACCTAAACGAGAATCGAATATCTCGTCAATAATAGTTCAACGGTAAAAAGACAGATGAAAACGGACGTCGGATGAAGAAGTTATGAATTTTTAACGGATTTTTCCTGTCCCGGACTGTTAAAAATATAATATTAAAAATCAAGTCAAAATTAGCCGACGGAGTCTAAACGAAAGTTGTAGAGTATAATCTCACCTATGTGTGTATATAAAAAACGTCAAACACGGAGCTTGTATGCGAAAGATATGAAATTCTGAAGTTTATGGCACAAATTACAAGGCTGGACCAGAGGAGTACGCCCAGTGTACTTCGTACGTACGCCCAACGTACTCGGAAACAAGGTCAGGAGCCGGCCACGTTGCCTTCCTTCGCATGTAAACACGTATCGGACACGTACAAAGCCCGGATTCCGATTAGAAGCCACGTATCGCCTACACCTCGCGTACGAGGGTACCCCCAACGTACCGAAGTACGCCAAGCGTAGTGCGAGACTTCGCTCACCTATAAAAGGCACGCGAGACTCTCCGGTTTTTGTTGCTACTTTTCTCATTCTTTCACCCTAAAACACTTCGCTAGCTACTCTAAACCACCCCGAAGCCTCAGGAACACCCCTAACATCCGAAGAAAGCCCGGAGCCCCGAAGTTCTCAAGAAAATAATCTTTTCCAGTCGAAACTCTGCCCGCATAAAGCCCGGTTTTTCATCAGAAACTCACGGTTTTGTCAAAGAAAATCATTTCTAGAAACGAATCGCTGCACAAATCACCACTTATCAGGTGAGTTCATACCCCTATACTTTTCCAAAATTTTCTATGGTTTTAGGGGGAAATACAAGTAAAAGCACAAGTAATATTGTGTTTAAAATACAAATTGTTTATATCACTCTTTTATATATATATATATATATATATATATATATATATATATATATATATATATATATATATATATATATTGTACGCAAAAATACTAACTAAACGTTTTTGTTACCAAACTTATAAACTCTCCATATTGTTAAAATACAAAAGGCTCATATTAAGTAAATTACACACATATACACTATAATGGATATAGTTTATGGAACTTATGAACTATTTTATTGAGTAAAGAAAACGATATGAAAACACACATATAAATTATAATAGGTATAATTTACGGGTCAATTCTCAATATCAATTATCTTAAACTTATATACGGAAAATTTCATCATTTGTTGTTAAAAGGCTTTTTCCATTGTATTACTCGTAATCTCGTTGAAACAATAAATTTGTGAGACACTTCGTGGCGTACTTATCTAAGTACGACTGTAAGTCCTGACTTATTAACCAGAATCTCTTGGAGGGAGAGCATGAATTTGTGTATAGATCTATACAGGACCGACAATCCCACACCCTGGCTGTTAGCTACAGCACGACCGGCAGGTTATGGGTGACAAATGTCATATCATTCCGACGCCTGAAGAACGTCGCAACGTGCATATTAGTCATATAGTATGGTTATAAGAACTCACATGGAGAAAACAACGATTATTTTACGTAGTAATATACTTCTTATAAAATAGTAAAACAAGGTATTTACATCATATCAATTTTACAGGCCAAATATATATTCAGTTAGTTTTACTTATGAATAAAACTACATATCATGAAATTAATTATAGCAATTATTTCTATACCTTTTTGATTTTGGAATGTTGTAAAACCATAAAACTACAAATCGGTATTATGGAAAATATAAGATTTTTCCAGGGTCAATATCATTATTTTAGAAGTGAACAGTTTATAGTTCGACTTTCTGAAAACAAACACAATTGCTTATCGAAATCAATGTTTTATAGTAGAACGGATATAACTAAGAATATGTTTACAAAGGATTTAATACTTATTTACGAAATGTATATTATCAAATAGTTTTATTTGATTATTAACTATACATTCGGGTTTGAGGGCAAATGTACTTTCAAAGGTTTTATTTAAATAATAAAACCATATTACATTATTTGTAAGTACTAAATTTATAGATCTACACATGAATTACACGAGAAGTAAAACATTATATAGTTACTAATATGGTACAAACAGAAGTTCATAAAAACATATAACGAGTATCCATTTTTATTAAAGTCTATGATTACTTAATGTATACATTACGATTCTATATAATGAAGATTCGATAAACAGTGGAATGTATGATTTCCGCCTTTCTTCCTCTTCCTTGTTTGGTTGTGGGCTTAGGGTAGATTCACCCAATCGACTGTCCATTCGATTTTTATTATATATAATTTGCATACACTAAGTAATCATAGGAGGTAACTGGACGGGTTATACTAAGTACATGAATCAGAATATCAAATCACAGGTTATAAACATAAGAACTTTATACTTTTTAGTCTCAAAGTACTAAGATTATGATTTGTATACTAAGAAAATATTGGATTTTCTGGGAGAACACATTAACGCTGTTATTAACAAATAATATATCTTTTCCACCAAAATAATTATGAACTCACCAACTTAAATGTTGATACTCTCTTTTCAAACCACTTGTATTCTCAGGAAAGTTAGTAGCAGGTACTCTCTCGGGCGTTATGAAGACGGAGCCTATTAGTATTACGTCTTATCTTTTGGCTATAGTTTGAATGTAAATCAATCAATGTTTTTAACACAATGTAAATTTTTGTATTATCAATACAATGGTTGTTGATGCTTTGATTACTATTATACAATGGTTGTGATACTGTACATGACGTCTTCCGCCCCCGAATGTTTCCGCCGTTCCGGTTTGGGGTGTGACAGATTGGTATCAGAACATTTTTTGTAGTGAACTCAGTATATCAACCCATAAAAGATATACAACTATAAATACAATGGGGGTAAAAACACTCTGACCAAGAGTTATACTTTTATGAAAGTATACATATATATACATATACTAGAACAAGTATCACAAGAAGGACAAAACAAAAGTATTTAGATGTTGGACACTACAGTCAAACCTAGATATTTATGTAATCATATCTGGGATACATATAGCCTGATCAACTATATTTATTTGAGATACGACCAACATGTGTTTGGGAGTGATGGTAGTGTTGCAGCGAGCCTAAAACTTACCAAAACCCTATATACAAAGGATATCTAGAACAAAACATAAAGTTAAAATACTATAGGAGTATTTTATGATACTATACAATGACAACAAGTCTAAAAGTTTACCAAGTTCTTATACCAATAAAACTCTAGAATCAACCATACAACTAAAATACTATAGGATTATTTTAGCTACTATAAATAACCTATGTGAGAACTAAAAGACCCTTACTGGTAGATATATAATTACTGAGTGTATACATTAAGGTTATATATAATTGAAATTTTATAGACTTAGAATTTGTGATATTCGCTCTACTTCCTATTCCTTGTTTGGTTGTGGACTTAGAGTAGGATCACTTATTCGAAAGAATATCCAATCTTGGTTATGTATAATCTGTATACACTACGTGATTATAGAAGGACCCGGTAAGGATCACCCCCATAAAAATTGTTTTTAATACGAAAAGTTTTATTAATATTATAGATTCTTTAGACATTCCCATTCTCGCACAAACCTCATAGATAGATGTAACCACTCCATTACAACGACCAACATAGGAGTTAAGGAAGATCTAAAAGAGATTCATAAGGAGGATTCTGAGAAGGAAACAGACGAGGAGTAAGGAACTAGAGAAATCATCAAGGACCTTTAACCTATCAAGAATAGATGTGAGAAGCTCGCTCAAACATTCAGGTTCAAACTCTCCATTCTGAAGTAATGGGGATCAATGTCAAAACCCTAAGGATGACAGAGCAGAGATTTAACATGCCTACGAAGATCAAGGACACCATATAGATACCAGGAGATAACAAATCATTACCACCAAGAGTAGGACAGAGAACAGAAGAAACCACACGTGAGACATGCGAGGTGGCAGAGTACCTAATGCGTCATACTAATAACTAATAATTGATATAACCTAGTGAGTTGGTGATTACACTACTCACCCTATGTGATAGGCTTATCACCATTTCCATCACAACTAATAACAGTAAATCGAATCACGAAATCTCATTTGAGAGTGATTACTACTAAAAAAAATTCATAAGTTTATTTTGTATAGACCTCTGTTATGAATTTTTTTTACAAACCTTTTCGAAAGTTGGAACATGATACCCACCGACCTAAGATAACTTAATTCGGACGGCACTCGGTTTATAACTATTGCTAAAGACTTACCCCCATTTCATCCTTTAAGAATCTTAAGGTAGAAAAGATGCCTCCCTGTAGACATATAAGGCGTTTCCTCAATTACACGACAACAAATCCACCATTGTACGACATTGCTGTCTTTCAGACTACCTTAACAACTGCCATGACTCAAATCCACGCAAGTGGTATCAATTGTTCGAGTTGTGATGTTAACAATGCTAAACCAAGGGAAAACCATGAACACTCATATTCTATTCTAGTGAACTTAACACTTGTACAATATCTACTTTTAAATACCACCATGAATACATCGCCAGGATGTGGTCGAAACATCGATAATTGTACAATAAAACGTGAAAATTTATATGTATATATAAATAGATAGAATACAACTAGAAACAACCATCGTTACTCACAAGCTCGTTTCCTCATCATGTATCAGGATCATGCCTCCAAAAAGACGTAACCAACTCACCGACGAAACACCAATCCTACAGATAGATTCTGTTACTTTTCAAGCTGCGTTCACAGCCGCCGTGACAGCCGTCATGGCACACCTTAATGCTAACAACACAAATGAAATTGGAAATGTTATCGACAATTCCAACTGCAGTGATAACCAAGTACAACAACGAGTGCTTGTCTGTAAGGACACTCCAAATCCCAAACCTAAGATCATGAAACGAAAGTTCAAGAACGAGAAAGGGAGTTATTCAACTCAAGGACCTACCAAAGGGCAACAAGCTAGGGCAGTCTATACTCCCATTAGCCCTACTATGTCAACACCGACAACAACGTATTTAGGAAACCTCCCACACTGCAACAAGTGCAACTACCATCATTAT
Source organism: Lactuca virosa (assembly GCF_052849685.1). Lineage (NCBI taxonomy): Eukaryota > Viridiplantae > Streptophyta > Magnoliopsida > Asterales > Asteraceae > Lactuca > Lactuca virosa. The sequence continues at coordinate 464,728,717 of NC_136429.1, forward strand.
GGAGTCTGTCGGGAGTTGTATTGCAATAGGTGCAACATGAAAGGGCACATCGCCCACTTTTGTAGGACTCCAGTTGAACACATCACTTCAACCACTAATGTCGGAGTAAGTCCAATATGCCATTTATGTGGTGAAACGGGGCATTTCAAGAGAGACTGTCCAACCGAAAGGAATGACGGGGGAGCGGGAGGAGTTTAACAACAGAACGTGAAGAAGCAATGAGGAACGTTGCTAGGATTTTGGTACGTTTCCAAACAACATTAATTAAGCATCGAATTTTCACAAAAGTTTTTGACAATTAAAATAAAAATCATAAATTAACGCAAAATTCATATAAAAACTAAGAATCGTTATAGGTGAGCTATGATGGATTGGTGTAACATTAGAGTCATATATAGTTAAGATTCTCTAGGCTTAGAGTGAATGATTCCACCTCATTTCATGTTTCTTGTTTGATTGTGGATTTAGGGCAGAGTTACTCAGTCGGATGTTTTATCAATCTTAACTATATACGATTTGTTTACACTAAGTGATTATAGAGGGACTTTGTAGGGATCATATTACAAGATTTCACCAGTAATTATCGAAGTATTATTACTACCTATACTAGCTAAATGTAGTGCAAATATTCGCAGTAGTAATAACAGGGATAAAACTGGAAACATCAAAGATATATACATAGAATACACCATTGCTCTAAATAGTCACTTCTTCCAAATCGACTTAACACCTATTACTATAAGAAGTTCCAACGTCGTCATTTGACATGGATTGAATTGGATCTCACCATACCAATTTCCTGCGCTACGAAAAGACCCTTTACCCTGACCGACCGACTAACGAAATCTTTTCAAATTTATAACGATAAACCCGGCACAAACCCCCGTATCATCTTTCGATTCAATACTTAGAAGTACGCATGAGAGGGGTACCACGCCTTCCTAAATCACTCCATAGACAAGAAACTTGAAGCGAAAAACACCGAAGATGTCCTGGAAGTCCGTATCCTTCCCGAAGAATTTCCCGCAGACCTCACAAGAACACCGCTAGTACAATAAGTCAAGTTCAAAGATAAAGACTAAGGATCTATGCGGTTAACCTATCACTACTAGGTGTATATGCGACTTGTATATACAAGGTGATGATAGATAAACCAGGTATGAATCCTACCATGAACTTCAGGACAAAGCTACCCAAGACTACGAATGGATACACTAATATTTAAGTAAACGTAAACAAGTAAACCAAACCCACACCTTTCCTCATCTTAAGTACAGTTTACCATCCCTACATAAACAATCAGATTAAACGAAACAAAGTTGCATATTAATAGTGAAGGTCCACTAGACGTCAAGCGAGGACCTGAATTCATTTGAGAATGGGAAGATCAGATGAAGACGAAATACCCACACCTTTTCCTTAGTCCGTGAGTATCACTTTAGAAACAATTTCAGGACAAAATTCCATCTAACAGGGGGATAATGTAACAACGCAATATATTAAGTCAATATAATACTTTAGGTCAAATTGTAACTCGTTTTAAAGTAATAAAGAAGATAAACCTTAAAAATAAAATGTTAAATAAACTTGATTTAAATGAATAAAGTGGTAGATATCGTAACAAGGTTTCCAAAAATATAAAGAACATCAAAATCTGAGCTATAACGAAGACGTTATGACCTATCGAAGATCCACGGCAAAACCGGAAAAACACTGTGTAGCGTACAAAGTGAGTTTTCAATAAAATGCTTTTTAGCCTTAGATATCTAAATTAAAGTTGTAGTATATGTTAAACCGAAAGTATCCATTAAAATAACGTACAAATCTGACTTCGTATGACGAAGTTATGATTTTTCTAAGATTCGACATGGCAATACACAGTCCTAAATTCGAAATATAGATTGATCAATTTTTAGCCAACACAACCTAAATGAGAATCGAAGATCTCGTTAATAATAGTTCAACGGTAAAAAGACAAACGAAAACGGACATCGGATGAAGAAGTTATGAATTTTTAACGGATTTTTCTTGTCCCGGCCTATTAAAAATATAATATTAAAAATCAATTCAAAATTAGACGACGGAGTCTAAACGAAAGTTGTAGAGTATAATCTCACCTACGGGTGGATATAGAGAACGTCAAAGACGGAGCTCGTATGCGAAAGATATGAAATTCTGAAGTTTATGATGCAAATTACGAGGCTGGACCGGAGGAGTACGCCCAACGTACTTCGTACGTACGCCCAACGTACTCGGAATCAAGGTCAGGAGCCGGACACATTGCCTTCCTTTGCATGTAAACATGTATCGGACACGTACAAAGCCCAGATTCCGATCAGAAGCCACGTATCGCCTACGCCTCGCGTACGAGGGTACACCCAGCGTAGTGCGAGACTTTGCTCACCTATAAAAGGCATGCGAGACTCTCTGGTTTTTGTTGCTACTTTTCTCACCCTAAAACACTTCTCTAGCCACTCTAAACCACCCCGAAGCCTCAGGAACACCCCTAACATCCGAAGAAAGCCCGGAGCCTCGAAGTTCTCAAGAAAATAATATTTTTCAGTCGAAACTCTGCCCGCATAAAGCCTGGTTTATATCAGAAACTCACGGTTTTTTCAAAGAAAATCATTTCTAGAAACGAATCGCTGCACAAATCACCACTTATCAGGTGAGTTCATACCCCTATACTTTTCCAAATTTTTCTATGTTTTTAGGGGGAATACAAGTAAAAACACAAGTAAGATAGTGTTTAAAATCCAAATTGTTTATATCGCTCTTTTATATATGTTGGGTATTATTATGTTGCGTCATGCGCTTGTTTTGTATATCCGGATTGAGCCTGTCCATCCGTGATTATCTAGTAGGGTTATACTATAAATAGTGCATGCATGTATGCATTAGAGAAGGTCGTGATTATCGTTGATTATTGTTTTGTAACCCTAAGCACCTCTGCAGTCGAAGTTCTTAATCGAGCTCTTCTGAAATGTTGAAGTTTTAATCTTACGACATATTCAAAGCCATTCTTGTGTTCATAATTACGTTGTTCAATTGTTTTGCCTGCATAGAATCTATCGATCCTAATAGAACTTTGTTCTAACAATTGGCATCAGAGCAGGAGACTGTGTGATCAATACACATTCCTTCTGTGTTAAGAATTCTTTAGGGTTTCCGCTTTTATCGAATATAAAAGAAGCCGTCTTCTTCCTGTCGATGGTAACTCTGTTTCTGATAAAACCCTAGTCTCAAGTTTACAGGTCTGATTCTAGCGGCTCACCATGTCTCACGAAGATTCTCAGACAAATCCCATCAACATCTCTAACAACATTGGATCCACTACCAGGATTCCCATTCTTTACACTCAAGACTATGAAGTATGGGCGCATCACTTTGAAGATTATGTGGTCGGATCTGAAGATAATGGTTATCTCATCTGGGAAGCCATCACGCTTGGGCCGTTTGTTCATTCTGGAACGAACACGACTGTTAAGAACCAAAAAGAGTATAACAAGCTGGTGGCGGACGTAGACAAGATGCCACAAGATGAGAAGGACAAGTTGCTGTGTAATGTGAAGGCCGTGAGAATGATCAGATTCGCCTTGCAATCTGACACTTTTCGGTTAGTTGGTTCATGCACGACGGCCAAAGAAATCTAGGATAGGTTGAAAGAGCTTTACTAAACCGATGAAGATCTAGAACACTCTATTCAAACCTTGCTGCTCTCAGAATTTGGAGTTTTCGAACAGAAACCAGAAGAAAAACTGATACAAACTTTCGATCGGTTCAATCATCTCCTAAGTAAGATGATCAAACATGGAATAGAAAGAAAGCTGATCGAGCAGAAGGTAACCTTCATGAACGGTCTGAGACCAGAATGGATGGCTGTGGTTTCAACAGTGAAAGCACATGAATAGTTTAAATCTTACTCACTAGCAAAACCTGTGGGAATACTTAAGTCCCATGAGAATGTGGTAACCAAGTAGGCGAAGGTAGTTTCGGGTGTAGGATCGTTGGCCCTTGTCTCAAAAGGAAAAAGTACTGTAGAAGAAGAAGAGGTGTCGGATATGTCTGAGTGTGACCTTACAAGCGAAGAATATGCTATGATGGTCACCAATCCAAAGAAGTTTGCACGATGAAAAATTCCTGTCAATAAGAACCGAAACTGGCAGGGAAGTTACAGTTCTGAGAAGGTGAAGGATGAAGCGAAGAATTATTCTCAAAAGGATGAAGACAAAAAGGAGAGCAAGCTTGCAGGAGACTCAGGGTTCGACTTCAATTATTGTCACGACAAGAACCACTTTGCCAAAGATTGCATGCTAAGGAAGATGGCTGAGAAAAGAGATGGTGAAGACGATGAGGCGTACTACATGCGCAAGTTGGAAGAGATCAAGAAAAAGAAGGCAACTAATAGTTCTATGAAAGCCTTGATTGTGCAGGAGAATGCAGATGAAGATGAGTTCGGTGGAGTTGAAGTTTGGTCAACCGATTCTGAGGATGAAGAGGTGAGAAAGCCAACTCATGGAAGAGCGTATGTGGCAAAGGAAGCAGGTTCAGCTGGAAGATGTTTGATGGTCACAGCAGGTGGATCAACCGAAAGTGCCAGTCAGGAACCCAACTGTCACACCCCGCTAAAGCGGAAACACGAGGCGTGGCAGTATAAAGTGTTTCATAGCAAAAGTTAAAAGACAACACCAACCATAGTATTACAAATCATTACAATTTTACAATGGGTTTGAACAAGTTTTAAAAGAAATTACAATGTAAATTGAAATACAACACATGCGAATGCTCCTAAAAGTGAAGTGTCCCTAAGTGCCACTTACTCGATGATTCCTGAAAAAGCATGTAAAACGAGCGTCAACTATAAAAATAGTTGGTGAGTACTCACAGATAAACAAAATAATATTGGTTCCATGAATTGAAATCAAAGTTTTGATAAAAGTTTCCAATAATAAAAGTATATTGTTAAAATGAGTAAATAAGTTTGTAAAAACAAAGTTCTTTGTCATCATGAGAGATAAAGTATGTTGCCCAAATAAGATGCAACATTCATATTCTCATGGAAGATAAAGTTCGTTACTCAAACGAGTAAACAAGTTTCATTGCTAAAATGAGCAATCAATTTCGTTGCTACAAGGAGCAAACCATTTCATTGCTAAAACATGTATATAAGTTTTCAGTAATAAAAGTTCGTTGTTGTAATGAGAAACAAAGTTCATTGCTATAATTAATAACAAGTTTATTGCTATAACGAGAAACGAGTTTGTATGTGTATGAGCAAACAATGAGTCTCAACCAAACCTATGACTGAAGCCCTATCAAGATCTATGCTTATCGTTCCATAGATGAATATGGTATCATGCACTCCAGCAATAGGGCGAGTGAGGAGTTGTCAATTCCTAATAGCGCTATCCATAATGACCATTGGCTCAAAGAGTTAATGGTTAGAGATAAGGGAAGGGCCTTAGTACGATAAGTTCTCATGTTCCGTGTTGCATAGACATACATAGAGAAACATAGCAATAAAATAGCAATCATGTTTGATACAAATCAATTTAAATACAACATTCAAATAATAGTTTTTTGGGACATGCTTTTCCACCCTAAAACATAAAAACTGAAAATAGGGGAGTGCGTGAATACTCACAATATGAAAAATATAGCAACCAAGTTTATACGAGTCAAATAATTACAACGAACATAAATAGTTTAGGACATGCTTTTCCACCCCAAAACGTAAAAACCGAAAAAAAGGGAGTAGTGAATACTCACAATGCATTTAGATGATGCAAATGGTGCCTTGAACTACGTTCCACGTGTACCACTACCGATTCCTACAATAATGGTATTCGCTAGTGAGTCTCTAATCGAAATCTAACACTAGTATACTTACTACTACAATAGAATTATGCCAATAATGTGTCAAAATTTAATATTGATAAGTTACAAACATTTTTCTGTGGAAATTAAGTTTCAAAGAATCAATTGTTATATAACAATTTAAGTGGAAAATTTCCATTATTGAAATGTTAATATTTAACATTTTGGAGGTGTTCCAATGATTAAATATTCAAAACTAAATCAATTTAGTTCTAAACTTTCCCAAACTTTGCATTTAAGTTTTAATTGAAGTCAAAGACCTTAAGATAAATTTTCTTGAATTTTTGATTTGTCTGACTATTTTTCACGATTTTAGTTTCTTGAATAACCATAAAATCATGAAAAATACTAAACAGTTAATAAAAATTACCAAACTTCAGATTTTGGTTCTAAATGTACTAAAAGACTTCTAGATAAATTTTCATGGATTATGAATATGTATAACCATTTTTCACATATTTAATTCTCTAAATAGATACAAATTCATGAAATATAGAAATCAGTTATTAAAATACCCCAAACTTTTTATAACAATGTCATTACACATACTTAAGCTGGGAAAAATATAAAAAGGGGTTTCTAAACTGTTTAACCCAATTTTATGATTTTTATGCATTTATTCTAATAAAAATGAGGACAAATAGAAAACAGTTTCCAAAATTACCCAAACTTTTTGTGATATTGTTATTAAACATTCTTAAGTTGGGAAAAATATAAAAATTGATTTCTAAACGGTTTAACCCAATTTTATGATTTTTGAGCATTTATTCTAATAAAAATTGAAATAAATAGAAAACAATTTCCAAAATTGCCCAAAATTTTTGTAACACTTTTATTATACATGTAGAAGCTGTGACAAATATAAAATATATTTTTCAATTAGTATTTCTATTTTTCTTTGTTTTATCCTCTTAAATAATCATTAATTGGAGAATAATTATTAAACAGTTAAAGTAAATTACCAAAATTTTTGTACACTTCATTTACAGAGTAAATAATCTGGGAAAAATACCAAATGTGGTTTTTATATACTGAAATCCGATTTTGTGTATTTAAGTGTATTTAATCTTAGAAAATAGGAGAAAAATAGTATACAGAAGAGAAAAATCATCAAAATTTTTATGTAGCCTCCTAATGTACTAAAACGTGTTTTGGTAAATTTTCATGAATTTTGGGTGAGCAGAACTATTTTTTCTATTTTTAGGCCATTATAAATACAAAAATCGGGGAAAAATAGGAATGCATTATGAAAAATTCTGAAAATATTTTTCTGAGTCTTATACCTCTGGTAGTAACTGCGAAAATTGTTATATATCATCTTAAGATTTTCTAAAGTGCTTTTATGATTTATTGGAGCCAAACAAAAAGAAAATTCAAAACCATATTAAACAGTAGTAAAAATCGATGAAACTTAGTGAGGGATCATTATTTATCATAGGGGTCATCCACAAATTTAACTAGGATTTATAGACCCCAGAAAGTATTTTATATGATTTATTGCCCTATTTTCTTGCATTAATTATAGTAATTCGAGATAAATGAATTATCTTCTGGAAATTTACAGAGCATCTTATTTTGTTGATGGGAATCTGGGAAAAATCGTATTTGGTCAGAAAAGGAGTTTTAGATATTTATTTGGAAATAAATCCTTCATGAACATATTTTAAAGCTTTTAACAACATACTTTGATCATCAAGCATCTAAGCTTGAAGATCATCACATGCATATTGGTTTGAAGACCATTCATGAGTTTGAAATGTTCAAAAATCGTTTTTGATAGAAAACTTTAGATGCATGTGGTGTTTTTCACCCAAAACTTGTAGAAAAGTTGCATTATGTTGATTTTGACTTAGGTTTTGGTCCTTGGATTTCACCATTTACAACATGCATGTTGTTTTTGGGTGAAATCCTACCACCATCATCATCAAAACCGTGAGTTTGAGCAAGTGTTCATGATTTTACCATAGAATGGATTAGAAGAAGGAGAAAGTGTAAGAAAGACCTTCAAAACTAGAGAGAAAAGTGAAGGAAAGTAAAGGATTTTCGTGTCTACCTTTAAGAATAACATCAAATGATGAAGATTTTGTGCTTGAGAAGTGTTCTTGGCTGTATAATTTTCGTGAGTTTAGAGAGAGATTTGAGAGAAATGAGTGGAGTGGGTGTTGGAGTGTGAGAGAGAGTGAAGAGGGGAAGATGGAGTGTGAGGGTGAAGTGAATGATTAAAAATTTTGGGAAGAGGGTGCCTAGGAAAGAGGGGGGACGAATTTTGATGAGGAGAGAGGTTCCCTCACTCTTCCATTTTTATAAAATTCTAATTATTTTATAAAAACACCAAATTTTTATAAAATATGCACCTTAATATAGTTTTTACTCATAAAATATTGATTTTTGACTTATAAATTAAGGGTAAATGTTAATGACTTTAAATTTTTATTTCCTTGATTATATTTCCTTGAATTTAATTATTTTAAGATAATATTATAAGTTTCATAACTGATTTTATAAAATTCTTGATGTTAAGCTTTATAAAATTTAGGTTTTAGGGCTTTTAGGGTTTTGGAGTTTAATAAACTTTGAATATCAAAATAAATTGAATATTTGAGACTTCAAATTATTTTTGGGTTTTCTAACTCTTATTCAAGTTAGAAATAATGCTTATAATTTATTTTTACCGGTTTATTGGCACTCTATGTAGTGATTCCGAGATTCAAGCGAAATTGAGGAATCAAGTATACTAGTCCTAGTCTTTGACTTTGACTTAAGTTTCTATGAGACTTTGACCTAATGTCTACTACTAGGTCAAGTGCATGATGTGTGTATATGATTCATGAAAAGGTGTTCGAGTCAAAGAATGACCCGAATATGGATAGTCTCTACAGTTAAGTAGTTATAGAATTCACATATCAATGTGAAATCTATGCACACTATCCATTGATTCTAATTGTTTCCAAGTTTCTAGTAGGTTATAACTTAGCTTCTAGTTACTAAGTCTAGTATGTGTAGTGCCTATATGTGCAACTAAGTTTAGTCAAATCTAAAACCGACTCGAATTTTGACGACTGTCACAGTCTCCCCTGGTTGAAAGAATTTCGTCCCAAAATTAAATTCGTGACGTATTCTATTAGAACTCAGCCGAATACAATTGTATCGTTCGGGAGGTGGTGACTTGAAGTATTCTTTGATTATTTTGGGTTTATTTCCTCAAAGGAAGAGCCCAATTGTTTAGCTATAGTCAAGTTAGTGTTTCCTTAATTCGAGTTCTTTCGTTTAGATTATGGAAAATTTGGGTCATGGAATCATGATCCAACCATAGCGACCTATTCGAAAAAGATCATCTAGTTAGATATTATCTGAATTAAGAGAGCGGTAGAAGTTTTGCTGAAGCACCAAGTGCACTGAGCGTTAAATCCGCATTGATGCTTAAGTCGCATTCTAAATTAGCACTAAGTGTAAATTCGCCGCCTAGTAAAGAAGAGATTAGGAACAATTTGTTCACTTCCGGGTTAGCTATTACCTCTGGAAAAGATATATTTCGAAATAAGAAGGGGTAGCACGAATGAAAGGGAAGCGATCGAGGGTAAGTTCCTAAAAATACGTACTAAGGGTAGGCAACGAAGTTTTGGTACATCTCAAATGTAAAGGCTATTTAAGTGTCATCCACAAAATAAATTACGAAATGATTGAGGATCTCTGAGGCTATAATTACTACTACGGTTACTCTTACAATAATAGAACTATATTCGAAGAGTATATATAATTAGAGAGTTATTGTTTCTAATGAAGGCGGTGAAAGTTTATGATAAATTAAATCACATTGTGTAGATAGCATTTTAAGTGCTTAGAAGTGATAAAAATCTCACTGTTATCAAAATGTGTGTTTATAAATGATAATTAATCTCACTATTATCAAAATGTGTAATAATTCCAAGATAATGAAGATACATGTGTGGCGATCCAACAAAGTAGTGAAATAATATAAAGATTAATTAAGGTTAAAGGTTTAAGACGTCATTAAAGGAATTTGTATAGAAATATTTGTATTAAACTTTTGAGAAATTGTCCAATTGTCAAAGTCAGGACAAATTCAAGTTTACGAGGAGTCAGAATACTTATGAAAACAAGTTTGAGAGTTTAGGAACTCACTGAAAATTGCAAAGTAAAATACTATTTTAAGAAAGGTGTAAAAATATCGATCATTGAAAATAGTGCATTCATAGTCTAGTGTTTCTATAAAAACAATCATTTAGAGAATAGATAATCGTAAAATACAAAACTTTTGATGTATTTAAAGAAAAGAAGAACATAAGGAAACATATCCTTCACATATAATTTTCGAATATAGAAAAATGATAAGCATAAGAGTATTCATCTTGTGTATTACTTATAAGGAAAAATACAATGAAACTTGCATTTTAAATCAAGTTTCCGAATTTAGAACGAAAGAGTAAATGTAAATAAGGATCACTTGTTTATAGTAGATTTCAAAATAAAAACAAGATGTATATGATGAAAGGCGTAATTGAATATATTAAAGTTGACTAAAATTAAAGTATGCCTCATGACTATACATGTATTAATCGCTCAAAATGAAAGGGTAGACTTCTAGTCTGTATGTGTACGAACATGATACCAGGAGAAACAAAATAGACAGAAACAAAGTTAGACGATGTATTATGTTACTATTATGGCCGTGCGAGATCTAAAATCAGAAGGAGATCGAGAAATCAAGTGTCGGGGAAAGAAAAAGAAGGTAGCAGCGATGATTGCTATTGTTAAAATTTTAAGATCAATAATTATATGTAGATTTAAAACTTAGGTTGAGATATATTTCAAACTTAAATATTTGATGTATATTGATGGTTACATAGAAATGATGAAGTTTTAAAGTGTTTGCTAAAAATTCATGAGTTATCTATTAAATTAAAATCCATTTGTGAAAAAGAAGAAGCACTACAATTGGTAATTGAAAATCTGATAGTGTTGACCTTTTAGACTAGAGTCCAACAATGGTTAAAACGGATAAGGTAAAGACTTAACATATTTAGATGAATAATTGTGCATTGTCGAAAGTGCGTCACTGGAAGTTTAAAAGTGAACACTAAGTTTTGCAATGCTTTAAATTTTAGAAACTTTACAAAGTATAAAAGTAATTTGAAATAAAATAAATAAATGAGGTATGTTGGAAATGTAGGAATTAGAGATTTCTTATAAACATGTTTGAATTAGAAAGTTGTAAAAATACCATGTTGGGTTTCAGGAAAACACATTTAAGTAAAGTAAAATGCCTAAATGAGAAAGTGGTCAAAAGAACCAAAACAAAACTCGTTTGAAAGATCCGATGAAGCTTTTACACGTAATATGAACTTCAATGTCATATGTCTAAGTTTTATAGCATAGAATTTAAACACTTTTATAAAATAAAATGTTTCTAAGTTTTTCGAAAACGTGTCAAAATGGTAATCAAGGTTTAAAATGGTTTATATGCCCTTAAAAGCACATCTATCCATTGAAATGGATTGAAATGAAATTGAAATAGCAATGTTAAAACCAATATTGGTTAAATTGAGTTTTGAAGAAAAGTGTTAAATTAAAGCAAGTTGTCAAAAGAATTTTTTTTTTAGGCGAGAATATGGCTTACATTGTTAGGAAATGTCTACTAAGTTGACTGAAGTGGTTATAAAATATTTTATCGATGATAAATAAAACCGATGAAGCGAAATAATTTTTCGATGGAAGATTAAGAAGTAAGGAGAAAGTATGTTAGTGTAGTTGATCGTACCTAAATACTAAGGCGAGTATAAAGGGAGTACCGATGTCTTTTTCCCCAAGATAAAGGACAAGAAAAATTGTTTGAAAGCATTTTATGGTGTCAATGCAGTCGACGACCTTTTATAGAGGTCAAAGGGATATCCTATGTTAAGTTTTAACCTCGAGGTGGAAACAACCTAGAGCTAAATCGTAGCGTAGAAATAAGATCTCACATATAGGTTAAACCTCTGTGTGTCCTTGTGAGTCAAATCCGGAATGCCCGCCAATGGTATCCAAGTGATTACTTAGTGGCGAATCATCTACCTCCTTACGCGATGCTCCAATTATCATTCGTGTCGGTATCGAAACGCTTTTTCCTAGTTGTAACTCTAGTACGAAGACGATGAAGAGGTATTGAGGAATAATTGGTATAGGTTTCGACTTATGATTATTACTAGTGTATATCTAGCTACTAACCTTATATCTAAAGTCAATAGCTACTGAGGAATACCCATTCGTAGTACTATGTGCATTGATCCTAGAGTGGCTAGTGATATAACCTAAGTGGTTAACCTATCACTTGATAAGGGACATGAATATTTCTAAATAAAGGCATTTTTATAAAAGTGCACTTAGTTTCTAAGTGTATCTAGATGAATGCCTATAATATGCAATGCCCGTACGCACACCGAAAAATTTTGTTTTTCAAAAGTTTAAGTTGAAAATTGTATTGAACATAATTCTACTATAACCGTTTCAAGCCTCGCATTAAGTTTCCTTAATTAAGCATAGTTGGCCAGGCTATACTTAGTTAAAGTCCAATAATGCGTACTCGAATTAGTTATACTAGTAGTATATTCGTTATTTTAAAAACATTTTGAAATTTTTTTGGCTATAGTTGTGGTTCTCCAAAGGAAAACCGATATTCTCTATAACCTTCGGCTCTGATACCATTTTCTGTCACACCTCGCTAAAGCGGAAACACGAGGCGTGGCAGTATAAAGGGTTTCATAGCAAAAGTTAAAAGACAACACCAACCATAGTATTAAAAATCATTACAATTTTACAATGGGTTTGAACAACTTTTAAAAGAAATTACAAGTAAATTGAAATACAACACATGCGAATGCTCCTAAAAGTGAAGTGTCCCTAAGTGCCACTTACTCGATGATTCCTGAAAAAGCATGTAAAACGAGCGTCAACTATAAAAATAGTTGGTGAGTACTCACAGATAAACAAAATAATATTGGTTCCATGAATTGAAATCAAAGTTTTGATAAAAGTTTCCAATAATAAAAGTATATTGTTAAAATGAGTAAATAAGTTTGTAAAAACAAAGTTCTTTGTCATCATGAGAGATAAAGTATGTTGCCCAAATAAGATGCAACATTCATATTCTCATGGAAGATAAAGTTCGTTACTCAAACGAGTAAACAAGTTTCATTGCTAAAATGAGCAATCAATTTCGTTGCTACAAGGAGCAAACCATTTCATTGCTAAAACATGTATATAAGTTTTCAGTAATAAAAGTTCGTTGTTGTAATGAGAAACAAAGTTCATTGCTATAATTAATAACAAGTTTATTGCTATAACGAGAAATGAGTTTGTATGTGTATGAGCAAACAATGAGTCTCAACCAAACCTATGACTGAAGCCCTATCAAGATCTATGCTTATCGTTCCATAGATGAATATGGTATCATGCACTCCAGCAATAGGGCGAGTGAGGAGTTGTCAATTCCTAATAGCGCTATCCATAATGACCATTGGCTCAAAGAGTTAATGGTTAGAGATAAGGGAAGGGCCTTAGTACGATAAGTTCTCATGTTCCGTGTTGCATAGACATACATAGAGAAACATAGCAATAAAATAGCAATCATGTTTGATACAAATCAATTTAAATACAACATTCAAATAATAGTTTTTCGGGACATGCTTTTCCACCCCAAAACATAAAAACTGAAAATAGGGGAGTGCGTGAATACTCACAATATGAAAAATATAGCAACCAAGTTTATACGAGTCAAATAATTACAACGAACATAAATAGTTTAGGACATGCTTTTCCACCCCAAAACGTAAAAACCGAAAAAAAGGGAGTGGTGAATACTCATAATGCATTTAGATGATGCAAATGGTGCCTTGAACTACGTTCCACGTGTACCACTACCGATTCCTACAATAATGGTATTCGCTAGTGAGTCTCTAATCGAAATCTAACACTAGTATACTTACTACTACAATAGAATTATGCCAATAATGTGTCAAAATTTAATATTGATAAGTTACAAACATTTTTCTGTGGAAATTAAGTTTCAAAGAATCAATTGTTATATAACAATTTAAGTGGAAAATTTCCATTATTGAAATGTTAATATTTAACATTTTGGAGGTGTTCCAATGATTAAATATTCAAAACTAAATCAATTTAGTTCTAAACTTTCCCAAACTTTGCATTTAAGTTTTAATTGAAGTCAAAGACCTTAAGATAAATTTTCTTGAATTTTTGATTTGTCTGACTATTTTTCACGATTTTAGTTTCTTGAATAACCATAAAATCATGAAAAATACTAAACAGTTAATAAAAATTACCAAACTTCAGATTTTGGTTCTAAATGTACTAAAAGACTTCTAGATAAATTTTCATGGATTATAAATATGTATAACCATTTTTCACATATTTAATTCTCTAAATAGATACAAATTCATGAAATATAGAAATCAGTTATGAAAATACCCCAAACTTTTTATAACAATGTCATTACACATACTTAAGCTGGGAAAAATATAAAAAGGGGTTTCTAAACTGTTTAACCCAATTTTATGATTTTTATGCATTTATTCTAATAAAAATGGGGATAAATAGAAAACAGTTTCCAAAATTACCCAAACTTTTTGTGATATTGTTATTAAACATTCTTAAGTTGGGAAAAATATAAAAGTTGATTTCTAAACGGTTTAACCCAATTTTATGATTTTTGAGCATTTATTCTAATAAAAATTGAAATAAATAGAAAACAGTTTCCAAATTTGCCCAAAATTTTTGTAACACTTTTATTATACATGTAGAAGCTGTGACAAATATAAAATATATTTTTCAATTAGTATTTCTATTTTTCTTTGTTTTATCCTCTTAAATAATCATTAATTGGAGAATAATTATTAAACAGTTAAAGTAAATTACCAAAATTTTTGTACACTTCATTTACAGAGTAAATAATCTGGGAAAAATACCAAATGTGGTTTTTATATACTGAAATCCGATTTTGTGTATTTAAGTGTATTTAATCTTAGAAAATAGGAGAAAAATAGTATACAGAAGAGAAAAATCATCAAAATTTTTATGTAGCCTCCTAATGTACTAAAACGTGTTCTGGTAAATGTTCATGAATTTTGGGTGAGCAGAACTATTTTTTCTATTTTTAGGCCATTATAAATACAAAGATCGGGGAAAAATAGGAATGCATTATGAAAAATTCTGAAAATATTTTTCTGAGTCTTATACCTCTGGTAGTAACTGCGAAAATTGTTATATATCATTTTAAGATTTTCTAAAGTGCTTTTATGATTTATTGGAGCCAAACAAAAAGAAAATTCAAAACCATATTAAACAGTAGTAAAAATCGATGAAACTTAATGAGGGATCATTATTTATCATAGGGGTCATCCACAAATTTAACTAGGATTTATAGACCCCAGAAAGTATTTTATATGATTTATTGCCCTATTTTCTTGCATTAATTATAGTAATTCGAGATAAATGAATTGTCTTCTGGAAATTTACAGAGCATCTTATTTTGTTGATGGGAATCTGGGAAAAATCGTATTTGGTCAGAAAAGGAGTTTTAGATATTTATTTGGAAATAAATCCTTCATGAACATATTTGAAAGCTTTTAACAACATACTTTGATCATCAAGCATCTAAGCTTGAAGATCATCACATGCATATTGGTTTGAAGACCATTCATGAGTTTGAAATGTTCAAAAATCGTTTTTGATAGAAAACTTTAGATGCATGTGGTGTTTTTCACCCAAAACTTGTAGAAAAGGTGCATTATGTTGATTTTGACTTAGGTTTTGGTCCTTGGATTTCACCATTTACAACATGCATGTTGTTTTTGGGTGAAATCCTACCACCATCATCATCAAAACCGTGAGTTTGAGCAAGTGTTCATGATTTTACCATAGAATGGATTAGAAGAAGGAGAAAGTGTAAGAAAGACCTTCAAAACTAGAGAGAAAAGTGAAGGAAAGTAAAGGATTTTCGTGTCTACCTTTAAGAATAACATCAAATGATGAAGATTTTGTGCTTGAGAAGTGTTCTTGGCTGTATAATTTTCGTGAGTTTAGAGAGAGATTTGAGAGAAATGAGTGGAGTGGGTGTTGGAGTGTGAGAGAGAGTGAAGAGGGGAAGATGGAGTGTGAGGGTGAAGTGAATGATTAAAAATTTTGGGAAGAGGGTGCCTAGGAAAGAGGGGGGACGAATTTTGATGAGGAGAGAGGTTCCCTCACTCTTCCATTTTTATAAAATTCTAATTATTTTATAAAAACACCAAATTTTTATAAAATATGCACCTTAATATAGTTTTTACTCATAAAATATTGATTTTTGACTTATAAATTAAGGGTAAATGTTAATGACTTTAAATTTTTATTTCCTTGATTATATTTCCTTGAATTTAATTATTTTAAGATAATATTATAAGTTTCATAACTGATTTTATAAAATTCTTGATGTTAAGCTTTATAAAATATAGGTTTTTAGGGCTTTTAGGGTTTTGGAGTTTAATAAACTTTGAATATCAAAATAAATTGAATATTTGAGACTTCAAATTATTTTTGGGTTTTCTAACTCTTATTCAAGTTAGAAATAATGCTTATAATTTATTTTTACCGGTTTATTGGCACTCTATGTAGTGATTCCGAGATTCAAGCGAAATTGAGGAATCAAGTATACTAGTCCTAGTCTTTGACTTTGACTTAAGTTTCTATGAGACTTTGACCTAATGTCTACTACTAGGTCAAGTGCATGATGTGTGTATATGATTCATGAAAAGGTGTTCGAGTCAAAGAATGACCCGAATATGGATAGTCTCTACAGTTAAGTAGTTATAGAATTCACATATCAATGTGAAATCTATGCACACTATCCATTGATTCTAATTGTTTCCAAGTTTCTAGTAGGTTATAACTTAGCTTCTAGTTACTAAGTCTAGTATGTGTAGTGCCTATATGTGCAACTAAGTTTAGTCAAATCTAAAACCGACTCGAATTTTGACGACTGTCACAGTCTCCCCCGGTTGAAAGAATTTCGTCCCAAAATTAAATTCGTGACGTATTCTATTAGAACTCAGCCGAATACAATTGTATCGTTCGGGAGGTGGTGACTTGAAGTATTCTTTGATTATTTTGGGTTTATTTCCACAAATTAAGAGCCCAATTCTTTAGCTATAGTCAAGTTAGTGTTTCCTTAATTTGAGTTCTTTCGTTTGGATTATGGAAAATTTGGGTCATGGAATCATGATCCAACCATAGCGACCTATTCGAAAAAGATCATCTAGTTAGATATTATCTGAATTAAGAGAGAGGTAGAAGTTTTGCTGAAGCACCAACTGCACTGAGCGTTAAATCCGCATTGATGCTTAAGTCGCATTCTAAATTAGCACTAAGTGTAAATTCGCCGCCTAGTAAAGAAGAGATTAGGAACAATTTGTTCACTTCCGGGTTAGCTATTACCTCTGGAAAAGATATATTTCGAAATAAGAAGGGGTAGCACGAATGAAAGGGAAGCGATCGAGGGTAAGTTCCTAAAAATACGTACTAAGGGTAGGCAACGAAGTTTTGGTACATCTCAAATGTAAAGGCTATTTAAGTGTCATCCACAAAATAAATTACGAAATGATTGAGGATCTCTGAGGCTATAATTACTACTACGGTTACTCTTACAATAATAGAACTATATTCGAAGAGTATATATAATTAGAGAGTTATTGTTTCTAATGAAGGCGGTGAAAGTTTATGATAAATTAAATCACATTGTGTAGATAGCATTTTAAGTGCTTAGAAGTGATAAAAATCTCACTGTTATCAAAATGTGTGTTTATAAATGATAATTAATCTCACTATTATCAAAATGTGTAATAATTCCAAGATAATGAAGATACATGTGTGTCGATCCAACAAAGTAGTGAAATAATATAAAGATTAATTAAGGTTAAAGGTTTAAGACGTCATTAAAGGAATTTGTATAGAAATATTTGTATTAAACTTTTGAGAAATTGTCCAATTGTCAAAGTCAGGACAAATTCAAGTTTACGAGGAGTCAGAATACTTATGAAAACAAGTTTGAGAGTTTAGGAACTCACTGAAAATTGCAAAGTAAAATACTATTTTAAGAAAGGTGTAAAAATATCGATCATTGAAAATAGTGCATTCATAGTCTAGTGTTTCTATAAAAACAATCATTTAGAGAATAGATAATCGTAAAATACAAAACTTTTGATGTATTTAAAGAAAAGAAGAACATAAGGAAACATATCCTTCACATATAATTTTCGAATATAGAAAAATGATAAGCATAAGAGTATTCATCTTGTGTATTACTTATAAGGAAAAATACAATGAAACTTGCATTTTAAATCAAGTTTCCGAATTTAGAACGAAAGAGTAAATGTAAATAAGGATCACTTGTTTATAGTAGATTTCAAAATAAAAACAAGATGTATATGATGAAAGGCGTAATTGAATATATTAAAGTTGACTAAAATTAAAGTATGCCTCATGACTATACATGTATTAATCGCTCAAAATGAAAGGGTAGACTTCTAGTCTGTATGTGTACGAACATGATACCAGGAGAAACAAAATAGACAGAAACAAAGTTAGACGATGTATTATGTTACTATTATGGCCGTGCGAGATCTAAAATCAGAAGGAGATCGAGAAATCAAGTGTCGGGGAAAGAAAAAGAAGGTAGCAGCGATGATTGCTATTGTTAAAATTTTAAGATCAATAATTATATGTAGATTTAAAACTTAGGTTGAGATATATTTCAAACTTAAATATTTGATGTATATTGATGGTTACATAGACATGATGAAGTTTTAAAGTGTTTGCTAAAAATTCATGAGTTATCTATTAAATTAAAATCCATTCGTGAAAAAGAAGAAGCACTACAATTGGTAATTGAAAATCTGATAGTGTTGACCTTTTAGACTAGAGTCCAACAATGGTTAAAACGGATAAGGTAAAGACTTAACATATTTAGATGAATAATTGTGCATTGTCGAAAGTGCGTCACTGGAAGTTTAAAAGTGAACACTAAGTTTTGCAATGCTTTAAATTTTAGAAACTTTACAAAGTATAAAAGTAATTTGAAATAAAATAAATAAATGAGGTATGTTGGAAATGTAGGAATTAGAGATTTCTTATAAACATGTTTGAATTAGAAAGTTGTAAAAATACCATGTTGGGTTTCAGGAAAACACATTTAAGTAAAGTAAAATGCCTAAATGAGAAAGTGGTCAAAAGAGCCAAAACAAAACTCGTTTGAAAGATCCGATGAAGCTTTTACACGTAATATGAACTTCAATGTCATATGTCTAAGTTTTATAGCATAGAATTTAAACACTTTTATAAAATAAAATGTTTCTAAGTTTTTCGAAAACGTGTCAAAATGGTAATCAAGGTTTAAAATGGTTTATATGCCCTTAAAAGCACATCTATCCATTGAAATGGATTGAAATGAAATTGAAATAGCAATGTTAAAACCAATATTGGTTAAATTGAGTTTTGAAGAAAAGTGTTAAATTAAAGCAAGTTGTCAAAAGAATTTTTTTTTAGGCGAGAATATGGCTTACATTGTTAGGAAATGTCTACTAAGTTGACTGAAGTGGTTATAAAATATTTTATCGATGATAAATAAAACCGATGAAGCGAAATAATTTTTCGATGGAAGATTAAGAAGTAAGGAGAAAGTATGTTAGTGTAGTTGATCGTACCTAAATACTAAGGCGAGTATAAAGGGAGTACCGATGTCTTTTTCCCCAAGATAAAGGACAAGAAAAATTGTTTGAAAAACATTTTATGGTGTCAATGCAGTCGACGACCTTTTATAGAGGTCAAAGGGATATCCTATGTTAACTTTAACCTCGAGGTGGAAACAACCTAGAGCTAAATCGTAGCGTAGAAATAAGATCTCACATATAGGTTAAACCTCTGTGTCTCCTTGTGAGTCAAATCCGGAATGCCCGCCAATGGTATCTAAGTGATTACTTAGTGGCGAATCATCTACCTCCTTACACGATGCTCCAATTATCATTCGTGTCGGTATCGAAACGCTTTTTCCTAGTTGTAACTCTAGTACGAAGACGATGAAGAGGTATTGAGGAATAATTGGTATAGGTTTCGACTTATGATTATTACTAGTGTATATCTAGCTACTAACCTTATATCTAAAGTCAATAGCTACTGAGGAATACCCATTCGTAGTACTATGTGCATTGATCCTAGAGTGGCTAGTGATATAACCTAAGTGGTTAACCTATCACTTGATAAGGGACATGAATATTTCTAAATAAAGGCATTTTTATAAAAGTGCACTTAGTTTCTAAGTGTATCTAGATGAATGCCTATAATATGCAATGCCCGTACGCACACCGAAAAATTTTGTTTTTCAAAAGTTTAAGTTGAAAATTGTATTGAACATAATTCTACTATAACCGTTTCAAGCCTCGCATTAAGTTTCCTTAATTAAGCATAGTTGGCCAGGCTATACTTAGTTAAAGTCCAATAATGCGTACTCGAATTAGTTATACTAGTAGTATATTCGTTATTTTAAAAACATTTTGAAATTTTTTTGGCTATAGTTGTGGTTCTCTAAAGGAAAACCGATATTCTCTATAACCTTCGGCTCTGATACCATTTTCTGTCACACCCCGCTAAAGCGGAAACACGAGGCGTGGCAGTATAAAGGGTTTCATAGCAAAAGTTAAAAGACAACACCAACCATAGTATTAAAAATCATTACAATTTTACAATGGGTTTGAACAACTTTTAAAAGAAATTACAATGTAAATTGAAATACAACACATGCGAGTGCTCCTAAAAGTGAAGTGTCCCTAAGTGCCACTTACTCGATGATTCCTGAAAAAGCATGTAAAACGAGCGTCAACTATAAAAATAGTTGGTGAGTACTCACAGATAAACAAAATAATATTGGTTCCATGAATTGAAATCAAAGTTTTGATAAAAGTTTCCAATAATAAAAGTATATTGTTAAAATGAGTAAATAAGTTTGTAAAAACAAAGTTCTTTGTCATCATGAGAGATAAAGTATGTTGCCCAAATAAGATGCAACATTCATATTCTCATGGAAGATAAAGTTCGTTACTCAAACGAGTAAACAAGTTTCATTGCTAAAATGAGCAATCAATTTCGTTGCTACAAGGAGCAAACAATTTCATTGCTAAAACATGTATATAAGTTTTCAGTAATAAAAGTTCGTTGTTGTAATGAGAAACAAAGTTCATTGCTATAATTAATAACAAGTTTATTGCTATAACGAGAAACGAGTTTGTATGTGTATGAGCAAACAATGAGTCTCAACCAAACCTATGACTGAAGCCCTATCAAGATCTATGCTTATCGTTCCATAGATGAATATGGTATCATGCACTCCAGCAATAGGGCAAGTGAGGAGTTGTCAATTCCTAATAGCGCTATCCATAATGACCATTGGCTCAAAGAGTTAATGGTTAGAGATAAGGGAAGGGCCTTAGTACGATAAGTTCTCATGTTCCGTGTTGCATAGACATACATAGAGAAACATAGCAATAAAATAGCAATCATGTTTGATACAAATCAATTTAAATACAACATTCAAATAATAGTTTTTCGGGACATGCTTTTCCACCCCAAAACATAAAAACTGAAAATAGGGGAGTGCGTGAATACTCACAATATGAAAAATATAGCAACCAAGTTTATACGAGTCAAATAATTACAACGAACATAAATAGTTTAGGACATGCTTTTCCACCCCAAAACGTAAAAACCAAAAAAAAGGGAGTGGTGAATACTCACAATGCATTTAGATGATGCAAATGGTGCCTTGAACTACGTTCCACGTGTACCACTACCGATTCCTACAATAATGGTATTCGCTAGTGAGTCTCTAATCGAAATCTAACACTAGTATACTTACTACTACAATAGAATTATGCCAATAATGTGTCAAAATTTAATATTGATAAGTTACAAACATTTTTCTGTGGAAATTAAGTTTCAAAGAATCAATTGTTATATAACAATTTAAGTGGAAAATTTCCATTATTGAAATGTTAATATTTAATATTTTGGAGGTGTTCCAATGATTAAATATTCAAAACTAAATCAATTTAGTTCTAAACTTTCCCAAACTTTGCATTTAAGTTTTAATTGAAGTCAAAGACCTTAAGATAAATTTTCTTGAATTTTTGATTTGTCTGACTATTTTTCACGATTTTAGTTTCTTGAATAACCATAAAATCATGAAAAATACTAAACAGTTAATAAAAATTACCAAACTTCAGATTTTGGTTCTAAATGTACTAAAAGACTTCTAGATAAATTTTCATGGATTATGAATATGTATAACCATTTTTCACATATTTAATTCTCTAAATAGATACAAATTCATGAAATATAGAAATCAGTTATGAAAATACCCCAAACTTTTTATAACAATGTCATTACACATACTTAAGCTGGGAAAAATATAAAAAGGGGTTTCTAAACTGTTTAACCCAATTTTATGATTTTTATGCATTTATTCTAATAGAAATGGGGATAAATAGAAAACAGTTTCCAAAATTACCCAAACTTTTTGTGATATTGTTATTAAACATTCTTAAGTTGGGAAAAATATAAAAATTGATTTCTAAACGGTTTAACCCAATTTTATGATTTTTGAGCATTTATTCTAATAAAAATTGAAATAAATAGAAAACAGTTTCCAAAATTGCCCAAAATTTTTGTAACACTTTTATTATATATGTAGAAGCTGTGAAAAATATAAAATATATTTTTCAATTAGTATTTCTATTTTTCTTTGTTTTATCCTCTTAAATAATCATTAATTGGAGAATAATTATTAAACAGTTAAAGTAAATTACCAAAATTTTTGTACACTTCATTTACAGAGTAAATAATCTGGGAAAAATACCAAATATGGTTTTTATATAATGAAATCCGATTTTGTGTATTTAAGTGTATTTAATCTTAGAAAATAGGAGAAAAATAGTATACAGAAGAGAAAAATCATCAAAATTTTTATGTAGCCTCCTAATGTACTAAAACGTGTTCTGGTAAATTTTCATGAATTTTGGGTGAGCAGAACTATTTTTTCTATTTTAGGCCATTATAAATACAAAAATCGGGGAAAAATAGGAATGCATTATGAAAAATTCTGAAAATATTTTTCTGAGTCTTATACCTCTGGTAGTAACTGCGAAAATTGTTATATATCATTTTAAGATTTTCTAAAGTGCTTTTATGATTTATTGGAGCCAAACAAAAAGAAAATTCAAAACCATATTAAACAGTAGTAAAAATCGATGAAACTTAATGAGGGATCATTATTTATCATAGGATCCACAAATTTAACTAGGATTTATAGACCCCAGAAAGTATTTTATATGATTTATTGCCCTATTTTCTTGCATTAATTATAGTAATTCGAGATAAATGAATTGTCTTCTGGAAATTTACAGAGCATCTTATTTTGTTGATGGGAATCTGGGAAAAATCGTATTTGGTCAGAAAAGGAGTTTTAGATATTTATTTGGAAATAAATCCTTCATGAACATATTTGAAAGCTTTTAACAACATACTTTGATCATCAAGCATCTAAGCTTGAAGATCATCACATGCATATTGGTTTGAAGACCATTCATGAGTTTGAAATGTTCAAAAATCGTTTTTGATAGAAAACTTTAGATGCATGTGGTGTTTTTCACCCAAAACTTGTAGAAAAGGTGCATTATGTTGATTTTGACTTAGGTTTTGGTCCTTGGATTTCACCATTTACAACATGCATGTTGTTTTTGGGTGAAATCCTACCACCATCATCATCAAAACCGTGAGTTTGAGCAAGTGTTCATGATTTTACCATAGAATGGATTAGAAGAAGGAGAAAGTGTAAGAAAGACCTTCAAAACTAGAGAGAAAAGTGAAGGAAAGTAAAGGATTTTCGTGTCTACCTTTAAGAATAACATCAAATGATGAAGATTTTGTGCTTGAGAAGTGTTCTTGGCTGTATAATTTTCGTGAGTTTAGAGAGAGATTTGAGAGAAATGAGTGGAGTGGGTGTTGGAGTGTGAGAGAGAGTGAAGAGGGGAAGATGGAGTGTGAGGGTGAAGTGAATGATTAAAATTTTTGGGAAGAGGGTGCCTAGGAAAGAGAGGGGACGAATTTTGATGAGGAGAGAGGTTCCCTCACTCTTCCATTTTTATAAAATTCTAATTATTTTATAAAAACACCAAATTTTTATAAAATATGCACCTTAATATAGTTTTTACTCATAAAATATTGATTTTTGACTTATAAATTAAGGGTAAATGTTAATGACTTAAATTTTTATTTCCTTGACTATATTTCCTTGAATTTAATTATTTTAAGATAATATTATAAGTTTCATAACTGATTTTATAAAATTCTTGATGTTAAACTTTATAAAATTTAGGTTTTAGGGCTTTTAGGGTTTTGGAGTTTAATAAACTTTGAATATCAAAATAAATTGAATATTTGAGACTTCAAATTATTTTTGGGTTTTCTAACTCTTATTCAAGTTAGAAATAATGCTTCTAATTTATTTTTACCGGTTTATTGGCACTCTATGTAGTGATTCCGAGATTCAAGCGAAATTGAGGAATCAAGTATACTAGTCCTAGTCTTTGACTTTGACTTAAGTTTCTATGAGACTTTGACCTAATTTCTACTACTAGGTCAAGTGCATGATGTGTGTATATAATTCATGAAAAGGTGTTTGAGTCAAAGAATGACCCGAATATGGATAGTCTCTACAGTTAAGTAGTTATAGAATTCACATATCAATGTGAAATCTATGCACACTATCCATTGATTCTAATTGTTTCCAAGTTTCTAGTAGGTTATAACTTAGCTTCTAGTTACTAAGTCTAGTATGTGTAGTGCCTATATGTGCAACTAAGTTTAGTCAAATCTAAAACCGACTCGAATTTTGACGACTGTCACACCAACCTAACTGAGGACAAATGCTTTGCAGCCAAGCCCGTGAGCGAGAAGATCAACGAATGTGATCGGCTGATCAAAAAGGTACAATCCATCCTTGAATCAATTAAAGTTCCGGTAACATATTATGAAGAAGAATTAAATGAATTAAAATTTAAATGAATCAAAAAGGTACAATCCATCCTTGAATCAATTAATGTGATCGGCTGATCAACGAAGTGGAAGTCTGATGCAAACTCGCTTAGCGAATTCTAACCTAACTGACCAACTCAGCAGGGTGTCTTCAAAGAGTGAGGAGAGAAGGATGTGGATTGAGCTGAAGGAGTCGGAGTTAAATAGGGCTAGGGATGAAAGTATTTATTTGCAACGAGACAATTTAAATTTTTTGAAACAAAGGAATGTTTTTTGTTTAATTGCAAAGTGCTTATATACTAATATTACTCAATTGCATTTAAATTGTGAAATAGGGAAAAGATTCATAAAATGATTTTACCCTTCCTTGAATTTAAGGAGGATGAAGTCATTGCTGAATGTGAATCAATTGTGTCCTCAGAAGAGACATCCATCCATTACAAAATCGGACTGGAGAAAATAGAGACCTTCATTGACTCTAAGGAACATAAATGTATGCTCAAAAATATTTTAGACGAAAATGATAGGTTAAAAATTAAGTCCGAAACCATTCAATCATTCGACTCATCGAACGTTAAATTATTTTCAGAAAATAAAATGAACTTAGAAAATACGTCTGAATTTGATGAGGAAAGTGAGATGAGCGAAATATCAGTAGAAGATGTAGTTGATTGCTCTGAGTTTATGAAGAGCGAAACCCGGAATGAGAAACCTCTCATATCTGAAAATTCGGTTGAATTCGCTCGCCTGTCGAAAGCCAAGCCATAGAAACTCAATGAGAAAGCTATGGTTTATCAAAAGGTTCAAACTGTGCCGAATCAGGTCTATGTTGTTACAGGAGTCACTACAAGACAAACAGGAAAATTGAAAATCCTGGTCGACGAAGACAATGCTGAAGGATGCGATGATTACTTCTGGTCATCCCCTATTGACAATGCAGACGAAACCATAGGCTTATCTGAGCAAACTTCATGGAGGGTCAAAGGAAGATACGTAGCTGAACCCATCAACAAACCCTCGAGTTTCGACAAACCAAGCACAAGTGGAACAAAAGAAATCCCTAAAGAACCAATGAAAGAACCGATTGTTCCAACTAAGACAACCGAAACTCAAAAGGAGAAGCCAAAGGCTAACTTCAATATCCACAAATCTCAGAAGGAGTTAGCCGAACAGAAACGCCAAAGAAATCAAAGATACATGAAAAATCTGAATGAGCGAAAACGTCATTGGCAGTCTCAAAATCCCAACTACGTACCTCATAAGAAAGAATCAATTGACAAAGGAAAGGAAAAGCTAAAAGGAAAAGAAAATTTCTGTCCAAATTCCTACTATTCCAAAACTAGCGCGCAGAACCGAACGTCTACTTTCGGTCCAAACGTCAAGACTAACAACCGAACGTCTACTTTCGGTTCCGACACCGGCATTCAGAACCGAAAGTCAAGTTTCGGTCCCAATACTGGTTTCGGTTCTTCCCACTCACAAAGCAAATCAAATTCCGTGAAGGACATCAAAGGAAAGGGAAAGCTTGATTCTGATTCTAATTTCAATGATAAGAAAAAGTCAGCTAACCCTAGGATTCATAAGAACACACCAAAACCATCTAACAACACAACATCAAAAACACCAAAAATTAAACAAGATAAAACTAAAATCAGGGTGTACACCATCAAAAGAAAAGATCAATCAACTCTAATAAAAAGAACTTATTTGGTTGATATTTCTACTGCAATTCCTTTTTCTGTGAAAGACTCACCAAGACCCAAGAAACTTTGGGTTCCTAAATCTGCTTGAATTTGCAGGTGATAAGTGATGAGCAGTTCGATGATGAATGGTATATAGACAGTGGCTGCTCGCGTCACATGACAGGAAGGAAGGAAGAGCTGAGGGAGTTTCGGTCCCTAAAGGATGGTGGATGTGTGAAGTATGGCAATAAGTCATATGGCACAGTCAAAGGATATGGAATGATAACCAATGGAGACTTCTCGATTCGAAAAGTAGCGTATGTGGAGGGATTGCAGCATAATCTCATCAGTGTGTCACAATTAGTTGTGGGAACAGGTTTGAAGGTTTCATTTGATGATGAGGGCTCAGAAATAATTGAGAAGCAATCTAAAAAGGTTATGTTGAAGTCTGAACGCAAGGGAGAGATGTATCCTTTAAATCTCAACCCAATTCGAGGAAAACCAGCAATTTGTCTGCTATCAAAGGCGAGCACTGATGAAAGCTGGTTGTGGCATCGACGTCTATCGCACCTGAACTTCAAAGACATTAATAATTTGGTGCTTGGTGATCATGTTCGAGGCCTTCCTCTTCTCAAATTTGATAAGGAACATCTATGTGCAGCGTGTGAGATGGGCAAACAAAGAAGAAAGAGCCATCCCACACAAATCAATACAAAGATTGTTGAAGCTCTTGAACTTCTGCACATTGACTTATGTGGACCTTCGGCTATCGAAAGCTTCGGTGGTAGTAAGTTCATTCTTGTCATAGTAGATGATTTTTCACGCTTCACCTGGGTTTTCTTTCTTAAACAGAAATCAGATGCAACTCCCAAGTTGAAGACATTCATCAAGCAAGTGGAAGTGCAGCTGCGAAAGACAGTAAGGAATATCAGAAGTGATAATGGGCTGGAATTCAAGAATAAAGATTTTGAGGATTTTCTGGCTGACAAGGGGATATATCTCACAACTTTTCGGCCCCTTATACTCCACAACATAATGGGATTGTTGAAAGACGAAACCGTTCTTTATGTGAAGCAGCCAGGACCATGCTAAGCTTCACTTCTCTTCCACTGTACTTCTAGGCTGATGCTGTTGCAACCGCTTGTTACACTCATAACCGATCATTGCTCAACAAAAGATTCTCAATCACTCCATATGAGATCTTGAATAATCGAAAGCCTAACGTCAAATTTTTCCACGTGTTTGGTTCCAAGTGTTTCATCTTTAATTCAAAATAGAACCGAAACAAGTTTGACGTCAAAGAAGATGAGGGAATTTTTCTTGGTTATTCACTCACTTCAAAAGCATACAGAGTTTTGAACAAATGCTCCAAACGAATTGAAGAAAGATATTACGTAACCTTTTACGATAATTACATGAAGAAAGTTCAAAGGAGCGAAAGTGCCTCAGGAGAAATATTTCCTGAATCAGGACAAGTCTCGGTTCCAATATCCAACTTGTTTGAAGAGTACATTCGGCTATTTGATGAACCAGAGAAAGCAGCACACTCAGAGGCAAAAGCAGCAGACAACAAAATCGACAATCTCAAAAAGATCATAGATGAAGCTGCTAAAGAAATGGAAAATGAACCTCCTAAACCGACAGGTGGTCAACCCTCCACTGACTCTCCAAACAACGGCTCAATGTTTAAGGGGGAGAGTTCATCAGCACCTAAGACAACTGAAATGTCTGTCGAGGGGGAGAATCCAATTCCATCCCCAACTCATAAAGGTCCAGGCGAGGGGGAGCATACAACTCCAAACCCACCCAATAATAGTCCAACCGAGGGGGAGAATCCGACTCCCACAGAGGATGAAAACTCTGATCCTGACACAGGTTACACTTCGCCAGTCGAGGGGGAGAAAGAGAATACAACTGACGAAGGTGATCAATCAGAACTTGAAGAGGAAGTAAATGCAGAGTTGGATCCAGCCTATGACCCAAATTATCCTCCTTTAGTGAAATGGACCAAGGATCATCCCAAAGCACAAATTATTGGTGAATCATCTGAGAAAGTTCTCACTCGTTCTCAATTGAAAACGAAACAAACTGCATTATTCTCTAAAGTTGAATTCTGTATGTTTAATTCGTTTGTCTCCAAAGTCAAACCAAAAACAGTTAATGCTACACTTGATCATTATGATTGGGTACAAGCAATGCAAGATGAGCTCCATGAGTTCAAACGCAATCGAGTTTGGAGGCTGATTCCCACACCAAAGGATGCTTCAGTGGTTGGCTTGAAATGGGTCTTTAGGAATAAATTGGACAAAGAGGGGAACGTTATTAGATACAAGGCTCGGTTGGTAGTAAAAGGATATTGCCAAGAGGAAGGGAAAGACTATGAGGAAACCTTCGCTCCTGTAGCAAGGTTGGAATCTGTTAGAATTTTACTGGCATATGTTGCTCATAAAAACTTCGAAGTTTTCCAAATGGATGTAAAATGTGTCACACCCCAAAGCCGGAATGGCGGAAACGTTTAGGGGTGGAGGACGTCATGTTTAGTATCACGAGATATGTATATGGTAAGCAAGTAATGAACAACCATTTCATTTAGAAAGAAAGTATTTACAATGTGTGTGTTCACAAAACATAGAATTTATAAACAAATAACAAAACAAGACTTGAAGCTATAATGCTCCATCTTCTTATTTCCCAGCACGAGCACCTGTCTAATAGTCTCCTGAGAATACAAGTTATTTGAAAGAGTAGATCAGCAATTAAGCTGATGAGTTCATAAGAATTTAGTGATGTGAGTAAGCTGTAAAATGTGGTTGAAAATGTATATGTAAAAGTGGTGTAAGCTGTAAGTTCTGTTTTGAAAAGTTCGCCTGTTCCTCTAGAAAATCCTATATTTCATACTTTGATGAAAGTTAAGTAAAATTACACTACAAGCCTTTCTATGGGTACTAAGTGGGTACAAGTTATATAAGACTCAGAGTAAACAAACAATCGATTGTGCGCACCTGCCCTAAGTTCACAACCAAACAAGGAACAGAAAGTGAGGCGGATAGCACACATCCCATTGGTTGTTAGATCATTGTCGTATATAACCCTGGTGTATTCACTTGTTACTGATGGAGTTATTTGTAATGGTTCCTTTATATCTAATGAAAAGTTCTTTTAAGAAAACCCTTATTTCTTAATATAAAATGGTGACCACAGTGACTACTTTTATAATAGCTTAGTTTATACTGATATATATAATCTAATATCGGATAGAAAGTTAACTGGGTGAATCTGCCCTAAGCCCACAACCAAACATGGAACAGGAAGTAAGGCGGAAAGCACCCATCCAACTACCTACTGGGTATTAGTTTTATATATAAACATGCTGTATAAACTATGGTATTATAGAGTTACTCACCTAAGGTCCTTTAAATGTACTGGTTTAATAAAATGGATTAAACCCTTTACTGTGAAGTTTCTAGTTTTGAATACCAAAGGTACTGATGTTGGAAAGTATGTTTTGTACTAGTAAAACTGTGCTTTGACTCTGTGTTCTATAACCTGACCCATACCTGGTGCTCTTATGATGACTTAATGTATACTAAGCATACATGTATATAGAATCGGGTAGATAATAGATTGGGTGAATCCGTTCCAAGCCCACAACCCAACGAGGAACAAGAAATGAAGCGGAGAGCACACATCCTATTAGCTGTCGGATCCTATTGGTATATATGTATCCCGTGATGTATACATTAAGGAATCATACGACTAGCATTATGGTCCTATCCTTTAATTGTAGCCTTCTACCAAGGCATCTTCTGTTCTCTGATGGACTCAACTGTTCCATTTGTCGTTTGTAAAAATGTATTATTTCCCTAGTTTGTAACTCGAAAATAGATCGAGTTAACTTTCAAGTGGTACTGGCACTTTATGAAAGTATTGGGATATGAAGTACATAGCTGTCGTTTATAATGACATGCGGATATACTAAAAAACCTAAAAACATATTTGTTTTATTACGGTCATAATGTGAAGGCTAGAACCCTTACTATACGCTCTCCCTGTCGGGAGATTAGGGGAACTAAACACGACCTCTGCAAATTCTTGCAAGCCATGTAATTCACATAAAAGTATATGATCATGTATACCCAATATAACTATCACCTTTTGTTAAAACAATGCGTTAGTGATTCATTGGTATAATTAGATCCTGTATTGTGTGTTCTCATGCTATAGCAACCTTACTTGTTTGTTCTGTTTGTTTCTCTTTAGTGTGTGTTCCCTCTTTATGGTATTGTTTGATTCTCTTCACTATGTTTTGTATGGTATTATTTAATTCTCTTCACTGTGTGTTTGACTCAAGTAAGAACTGACTCTTTGTGTGCTTCATTGTACTAGAAGTAATGAAGAGCATTCTCCTAAACTATACCTATTATAGTTTACTAATGTTCTACTTGGACTGTTATTGAAAAGACTCATTTATCTACTAAGTTATGCTTGTACTTTAAAAACAGAGTTTTGTATAACTAAAAAGTATCATAACTTTAAAAGAGTTTTGAAATGTTTTGACAACTTATAAGTGACATAAGTAACATTTTGAAAGATGTTTATAACAAACATTTACACAATTATCATTGTGTTCAACTTGTATTCCCCCCTTAAAACAGTTAAAACAGTTAAAAGATTCATTACGGGGTATGAACTCACTTGATGTGGGTGATTCAAACGGGTATGCGTGTAAGGATGTGAAGTTCCACGAATGAAGTCCCGAGACACAATAAGTCCTAAATGACATATGAGGACACATATTGACATGAATATAGTGTTTATAAACAACTATATGAAAGGAAACACCTTTCGGGACTAGGAAACACCTTGATCAAGTGTTGGAATCACATGTGATTCATCAAAGGGAAGTGAAATGGCATCAAAAGGTGTTTACGATTTTGGGACCAACCCCTTTGGAGTTTACGGTCGTAAACCCATGAGTTTACGGCCGTAAACTCATGGTCCTCCTACCATTTTGTGATTTGAAGCTTATAAGTCCTAAAGAAGCATTCCTACTTCATGTCTAAGCCTTAGGAGGTGTTTGTGGCATCATTTCACCCCTAAATGGAGTTTACGGCCCATGGACGACTTCTCCATGTGTTTACGGCCGTAAACCCATATGGATGATGGTCTTTTGATGTTTTCAAGTTCCTAGCACATCAAGGTAAGGGTCTAAGCTAGTTTCTAGGCATAAGGAAGGAAATTAGGGCAACATTGCACCCTAAAAGGGAGTTTACGGTCTTGGGTGATCCTTGGCCGTAAACTCTCATTCATCCCTTTTTTCTTGATGTTTCTAAGGTCTAAACATGTTTAATCTAGTGCATAACAACTTAGAACAAGAGTACTTACGATATAGGGGCTTGAATGGTCGGTTTTGGCCATGAACACTAGTGTATGTTCTTGGTGTTCTTGGTGTTTCTTGAAGATCTAAACAAACATGATTTTCATGGATGAAATCATGAGAGAATGCTAGATTAAGAGGTGTAACAACTAATCAAGGAAGAATACTTACTAGTTTCGAGGATCTAAGGTGAAGATCGTGATGATAGTTGAGAGAGAATGAGGAAAATCGGCCAAGGAATGGAATAATGACTGGAAATGGCCAAGCCTTACCGATAAGCACTTGAGTTTACCGCCACATGAGTTTACGGCCGTAAACTCATGGTCTTGTGGCCGTGAACTCATTTAGATGAGGTTAAGGTTCGTTTTGCTACACCGTGATTCTAGCAGGTACTTTCTATCACTCATTCCTTAAGTGTATTAGGCTCAAAACTCCTTAGAATGACCTTTAACCGGGCTAGAACTTCATACTAATGAATTTGACACTCAGTTGAGATGACTGACTGAGCTTATATAATAAATTTTTTCGGGTTGTCACATCATCCCCCCGTTAGATGGAATTTCGTCCCAAAATTAGCTCTCTTAGCATTACTACTGGGGTTGCGCTTCTCTGATTTGTAGAATACCCACTTGTAGACCTGGCAATTTTGCCCTGGTGTTCCTGATAGGATTCATACTTGGTCCATCTATCATTACCTCGCGTATACAAGTCGTATATAATTAGGGTTAGTAAGACGGTCGGATGTGCGACTCTGCCCCAGGTCCACAACCCAACGAGGAACAGGAGAAAGGGCGGAAACACACATACTAAGTCTGCGTAATCATAATCATATACCACCCTCGCGTATACACTAAATAGTAATAGGTGGGCTGTATTCGTCCATAGCCTCTGTGCTCGAACTTGGTCTGCTGGACGAGTGGTACTTCGTGACGGTCTGCGGATATCTGACGGTAAGGCTTCAGAGACAAAGTACTCTTCGCATGAGCACTTCGGGCGTTTAGAATACGAAAGATAAAACTGAGGTTTAGGTCGGACTTTCTATACGAAGGACGAAAGTTTCGAGAACTTGCCGATCGAGGCGATAGAAACATATGAACTCAGTATGGTGAGGACCACGCCAATTCATGACGAATGAAAACAACAGACTCTTTACTGAATTAAGTTTTGGTCAAATGAAAGAAAACGTCTGATAAACGACGATGTATCCCTGGTATGCTCGATACTGTACTCCTAGTATGTTCAACTATGTACTCTTCGTAACTTTTCTCGTGTTTCCTGTTTTCTATTTGAAGTTAACACTCCTACGTATCGTACCGCTATGTGCGCATACATAGGAACAAAAGTGCTCTATTAACTGTGGGGATACTTTATATCATAATCCTCCTTGGTACCACTACCATCGCCTGCCATATACTAGTTATGAATATTTAAGATGTACCAGGCAGTCGACTGAGTAACCCTGCCCCAAATCCCCCAACCAATTAAGGGATGGGGACCTAAGCGGAGTCACTCACTTTTAGTCTGCGACATCTTAGTTGCGCACAACCCTGATGTGTATGGTAAGCCATAATAGCTTCTCTAAACGGATCTTTTAGTTCTCTTGAATACTGTGACCTATTTCAACATGTGAGTTGTTATAGTTACTTTTAAGTGTTATCCCCAAATTTTAATCTTATACCAATATAAATTAATTTTAAAAGTAATTACTATTTTGAAAACGTACCACTACTCGTCGACGACTCCGGGGTAGATTCTCCTGCGGTGATCATCAGAATGCGTCCATCTGCTCCTGAGTTCCTTACTATTGGGCAGTCCCTCTGATGGTGTCCAGTCTCACCACAGCCATAACAGGCTTGGTTTCCTTCAGCTCTGAGGACTTAGGAGATCAGTTGAGCCGGTGCCCTGCAGTAACGGACGGTGTGTCCCTTTCTGTGGCAGTTCAGACACTGCATTTCCTGGCACACTCCGTTGTGGTGAAAGTTGCATTTTCCACACTCCGGAAGGTTCCCAGCATATCGGCTGGCAGGTGCTGAAGCAATAGGTGTCGTAGCGGCGTACATTGTACTCGCTCGTTGTTCTTGTGGGGTGTCTTGTGTTGTTCGCTTCTTCTTCCTCTTGTTCCCCGACTTCCGATTATAGTCATCTTCCCTCGATGGCTCGGGAATAGGGACTTTTACACCATGGCGGACTCCATGGTCGATGAGTCGCTGAGCCAGGCGTTTAGCACTATCGAACGTGGCTGGGTTAGAAGATAACACATTTCCTTGGGTCGGAGCAGTCAGACCCCAAATGTATCTTTCTATCTTCTTGCTCTCCGAGGTAATCATCTCGGGGCATAGAGCTGCTAGTTCGCTGAACCGGTCCGTGTAGGTCACAATGTCTGAGCTGACCATAGTGAGATCCCACAGCTCTTGTTCTAGTTTTTGAATCTCGCCTAACGGGCAGTATTCCTCCCGCATTAACTCTTTTAGGTTTTCCCAACCTATTGAGTTTGCCACTGATCGGGTCAGTGACTTAACATGACTGTTCCACCATGTTAGGGCCTTGCAAGAGAAGGTGCAGGCAGCAAACTTCACTTTGCTTCCTTATGGGCATAAACAGATTTCGAAAATCGCCTCTGTTTTCTCGAACCATTGCATGAGGGCAATGACTCCTTCAGTCCCTTTAAAGGACAAGGGCTGGCATCTGGTGAAGCCCTTGTAGGAGAACTCCCCCGGGCGCACAGGGACTTCGCCTTGAGTAGGATCAGTAGGCGTTCCACCTCCACTGGTACTGATAGAGTAATATTGAGCCATGGCTGTTGCCACAGCCGCAGTCACTGCAGCGTTTATAGTTGCCATATCAACTTGCGAAGGAGGCGGTATTGGAGTTATCGGAGTAGTGAGTCTGATAGATTTGCGATGAGGCATCTTTGCTAAAAGAATACAAAGATGAGACGAAATAAGTCTAAAGCAATGGACACAAGCCGATAGCTGAAAAGACA
This sequence comes from Lactuca virosa, assembly GCF_052849685.1. Taxonomy (NCBI): domain Eukaryota; kingdom Viridiplantae; phylum Streptophyta; class Magnoliopsida; order Asterales; family Asteraceae; genus Lactuca; species Lactuca virosa. The sequence continues at coordinate 464,763,764 of NC_136429.1, forward strand.
AGGTTATCCTAGTTCTGGATGTATCGGGTCCTGACTTCCACAGGGTTCTAGGAATAATTCATAAAAGAGTCTATACCTAATAAACTCTATGAATTTGAAATAACTATCCTCGAATGAATATCTGTTTCCTGAATAACTGTTACCAGCTGCATGTATGAAAATAATCTTAACAAATAATGTGAGCAGTGTTTCCACTTGCTCATTAAATTAACCAAATTATTATTTATTAGTGTGACGTGTAAGACGTTTTGGTTACTTCGGCTGATCCCTGTTTGCAAACTTCTCATGAACTTGTTCTCGTTCCTCCTGAACTCTTCTGTTGTATACTATGAGGAAGTGGTTACGTCTATCTGGGCTTGTCGTGCGAGAATGAAAGTGACTAAAGAATCTATGAGCTTTAAGGTAACTTTATGGGGTGATCCTTACGGAGTCCTCCTATAATTTGTACAAGGTATACAAGTTCATATATAGTTGAAGATTAAATAGACCTTCGAATAAGTGATCCTACTCCAAAACTACACCCTTAAGAGGAATGGATAGCGAAGAGTGGACCACAGATTCTAAGTCTATAAGATCTTAATTATACATAAAACTTTAGGAATATACATTGCACGATTATAGACCTATCCATAAGGGTCTTTTAAGTTATCACATAAGTTATTTATATGGACCTAAATACTCCTATAGTATTTCAACGTAATGTACTTGGTATGTTCTAAACTCGTTATCGCGCTATCGTATCATAGAATACTCCTATATTATTCTAACTCTAAATGTACTTGTTCTGGTGTTCTGGTAAGTTTTAACACTGTTGCAACACTACATCATTCCCAAACACATGTCGGTCACATCTCGAATGAATATAGTGAAGGGTTTTGGAGCATTCTAACACTTCCTAAGTGTACATGCAACCCTAATAACCTTGAATCTATGTTTTCTCTATATACATGCAAATTTCTTTTCAAGGTTATTTCCTAACTAGCATGGCATGGGGATTACATAGAACATAAAACTAGTAGAAATACATACCTTGTTGTTGCTTAGATTCCTTCAAGACTTTGTGAGCCTAGCACCCCAAATGTTGTGCCTCAAATGCTTCACACAACACCACAAGACTTGGAATAACTTGAGAGAATACTTCTTACACTTGAAAATCGGTTATGCCCTCACTAGAAGCACTAGGTCACGATTTTGCTAGCCATAGGGTTCCTTTTATAGTGTTGTCACAATTAGGGTTTACACATGAATGCCCTTAATTGTCATGACTCTTGATTTCTCATGACCCATGGGTTTGTAACTCCCATGGACTATCCATGGAGCTCCATATGGTTATAACCAAACCCATAAACCATGGATCATTAATCCACCATAAAAGAATTGATGATTGTCATAATCAACCCTATATATTTAATTAGTCTCACTTTGATCACCAAATTAATACTAGATTAATACTTGATCAATACTAATTAAATAATACTATTATTAATATATTAGAACTTATAATATATTAATAATCATAAGTGCCTTATTCTCTCATCTAGTCTATTCAAGTATTGCAATGCCATGCAACCCAAATGGACCATGCCGGGTCGGGTCAAGTACATACCAAATAAAGTTATGGACTTAGACACTATATCCAACAGTCTCCCACTTGGATAAGTCTAATAACTATATTTGCAAATATGACTTCAAAATCCGACTAGCAATCGTAGCTCTTTCAAAGTCTCTAGAACTGAGATGATGATGATACGCCATTTAAGATAAGTGATCATATAATCCTCTGTTCTCATGATATCAGCCGGACAAACACATGGAACATGGTCTTACTTATTGTCCAACATTTGTTTCTCGATCTCTGATTTGTTTCGACATAGAACTAAATTGAACACATCAATTAGGTTCTGACCGGGCCTGGTACATAGGTCAAAACCAAATCATCGAGGGGCTAGGATATCGCTTCTATTTCTAGAAGGAACAGATAAACTTCGACTGATATGCTTGTACTAACTACTTGTTGAATTATTCACAAAGGCACGTTTTATGACATCGAGTTACCAATGCGTTTTCGTGCAATCAATGAATAACCAACTCATAGTCAACAACTCATATCTCTAGGTTTGAAGATTTATATGATATTACCGTCTCACGATCACTCGAGATAAATTCCATGAAGTGATGCAATTGAGCGTGGGTTGGATCCAATACTCAGCCCTTATGAGTACTCATGAATGTTGTAGCAACCATTGGATTGTCCAAAGCACTTTTAGACAAATCATACAAGCCAAATTCATGACAGTCTTAAATCAATACTTACTTCCAAAGTTTGACTGACTGTGGATGGTTTGAATAATAACATAATTATTCTGGAAGTAAAAACATGCAAAATTGAAACATAGTAAACCATCAACACAAGATAGTAACACCTTACTCATAAATAAATAACAACTTTTATTTATCATCAAATGTCAATTACATTTTACAAGTTTCAGGAATCTAATTATTGAAACTAATATCATCCTTCAGCCCAATGCGCCTCGCATGCTGTAAATGCTTAACCCTGCTCAGTCCCTTCGTGAGGGGATCTGCCGGGTTCTCATCTGATGATACCCTCTTAGCCACGAGGAGTCCTTCTTCTATTCGATGTCTGATGAAATGGTATTTTCTGCCAATGTGCCTAGATCTCCCGTGATCTCTCGGTTCCTTAGCCAAAGCAACCACACTTTCGCTGTCACAGAAAATTTCCATTGGCTCCTTTATAGCTGGTACAACTCCAAGGTCTCCGATGAAGTTCTTTAGCCATATCGCCTCCTTAGCTGCTTCACTTGCTGCTATGTACTCTGATTCACAAGTAGAATCAGCTACTATCTCCTGCTTGGAACTTTTCCAAGTAATTGCCCCTCCATTTAGGATAAAGACCCAGCCTGACTGAGAGCGGAAATTATCCCTATCAGTCTGGAAGCTAGCATCGCTATATCCTTCCACTCTCAAGTCATCACTGCCTCCGAGGGTAAGGACCTAATCCTTAGTCCTCCGCAGATACTTGAGAATGTTCTTTACCGCTGTCCAGTGTGCCTTGCCAGGGTTCCCTTGATATCTACTGACCATGCTCAAAGCAAAGGCCACATCAGGGCGAGTACAAGTCATAGCATACATGATCGAGCCCACAGCGGAAGCATATGGTATATGACTCATCTCAGCTATCTCATCCTCTGTACTCGGACTCTGAGTCTTACTCAGCTTGGCATTACTCTGGACGGGTAATTCCCCTTTCTTGGATTCTTGCATGCTGAACCTCTTCAGCACCTTATCCAAGTAAGTACTTTGACTAAGTCCAATTAGTCTCTTACTCCTATCTCTCAATATCCTTATCCCTAGGATATAGGCAGCTTCCCCAAGGTCCTTCATAGCGAAACACTTCCCAAGCCAGGACTTAACCTCCTGCAAGGTTGGGACGTCGTTTCCTATGAGAAGTATGTCATCCACATACAACACCAAGAAGCTAACTATGCTCCCACTAGCCCTGACATACACACAAGACTCATCCTCACTCCTAGAAAAGCCAAACTCTTTGACTTTCTCATCAAAGCAAAGATTCCATCTGCGAGATGCTTGTTTCAATCCATAAATGGATTTATCAAGCTTACACACTCTATTAGGGTATCTTGTATCGACAAAACCCTCTGGTTGAGCCATGTAAACATCCTCAGCCAACTTTCCATTAAGGAAAGCGGTTTTGACATCCATTTGCCATATTTCATAATCATGAAATGCAGCTATGGCTAACAATACTCTAATAGACTTAATCTTAGCTACTGGTGAGAAGGTCTCATCATAGTCAACTCCCGGAGTTTGAGTAAAGCCCTTCGCAACCAGTCGCGCTTTGTAAGTATGTATCTTCCCATCCATGACGGTCTTCTTCTTGAAGATCCATTTGCACCCAACTGTCTTACGACCTGGTACATTGTCAACCAAGTTCGAAACTTGATTGTCATACATGGACTGAATCTCGCTGTCCATAGCCTCATTCCATTTAGCAGACTCAGGGCCTGCCATGGCTTCCCTGTAATTATTAGGTTCATCCAAATCTATTAGTGTACTATCACGAATAAATGTATCACCTTCAGTGGTGATGTGATAACCATAATAAAAATCAGGTGTGTTCCTCACCCTAGTGGAACGTCTTGGAGGTACAGACTCATCTATCGGATCAACAGGAGTTTCCTCCTCAGGTTGGTCGATAGCATTTGAGGTTCCTTCACCACTTGACTCTTGAAGCTCTTCAAGGTCAATTTGCCTCCCACTGTCCCCTTGGCTTATGAATTCTCTCTCACGAAAGACTCCTCTTCTTGCTACAAAGACCACATTATCACTGGGTCTATAGAAGAGGTAACCAAAGGATCTCTGTGGGTAGCCGATGAAAATACACCTCTCACTTCGAGGTTCAAGCTTATCATGAGTCTCACGCCTCACGAAAGCTTCACAACCCCAAATCTTGATGTGGTCCAAATTGGGAACTTTCCCAGTCCACATCTCGTGAGGTGTTTTGGCAACCTTTTTAGTAGGGACTAGATTAAGGATATGGGCGGCAGTCTCTAAGGCATACCCCCAGAAAGAGATTGGTAATGAAGCTCGACTCATCATGGAACGAACCATATCCAGCAAGGTTCGATTGCGCCTCTCAGCTACACCATTCAACTGTGGTGTTATGGGAGGTGTCAATTGTGAGACAATCCCACATTCCTTAAGATAGTCAAGGAACTCAATGCTAAGATACTCTCCTCCCCGATCGGATCGAAGCATCTTGATGTTCCTGCCCAATTGATTCTCCACTTCCTGCTTAAACTCTTTGAACTTTTCAAAGGTTTCTGACTTATGCTTGATTAAGTAAATATATCCATATCTACTGTAATCATCAGTAAAAGTCACATAATAGCGATTAGCATCCCTTGTAGCAACTCTGAAGGGCCCACACACATCCGTATGTACAAGGTCCAACAAACCTTCACCCCTATCACAAGTACCCATGAAGGGTGACTTTGTCATTTTTCCAAGTAAACAAGACTCGCAACTATCATCTGACTTGAGGTCAAATGATTCCAAGACTCCAGCCTTTTGGAGTTGGCCTATGCGCTTCTTGTTAACATGTCCAAGACGACAATGCCACAAGGATGCTTTATCCAAGCTATCTGAAGAATCAATATACAACACATTATTTCCTAGATTGTATACAACATTCACGGCTTCATATACACCATCACAAGGTAATGCTTTAAAGTAAAATACATCATTGTAATAAACATTAATAGCACCATTTTTATTATCAAATGAAAATGAAAAACCTTGTTTGTACAAGCCATGAAAAGAAATAATATTTCTCGCCATTTCGTGCGAGTAACAACACTTATTCAAATCTAACATTAACCCATTATTAAGCAATAAAGAATAAACTCCTATCTTGGTAACATGTGATGCTTTCCTGTTGCCCATGACTAAGTTTATCTTCCCGTGCTCCACTTGCTCACTTCTTCTTAGTGCCTGCAAATCAGTACAAATGTGAATACCACAACCTGTATCAAGCACCCAAGAATTAGCATTAGATGAGTTATTAGACAATATTGTGTAAATACCTGCATGGGTGGGTTTAACCTTCCCATCCTTTACATCTTGCAGATATTTAGGGCAGCTTCGCTTGAAGTGTCCCTTATCCTGGCAATAGAAGCACTGTGCTTCCTTTGGGTTTGAAGAAGGAGTAATGGGACCTTTCTTTGTCCCACTTGAAGAGGAACCATCAAGAGTCTTACCCTTGGTACCCTTCGAAGGGATTTTCCTCTTCTTACCTTTTCCCTGCCCAATAGCCAGAACAGGGGCTGTTGAAGGAGTAGAAGTAGCAACCGCTTTACCCTTAAGGCCATTTTCAGCTGTCCTTAAGAGTCCTTGAAGTTTGCTAAGTGTGACTTCCTCCTTGTTCATATGATAAGTCATACGAAACTGATCATAACTTTGAGGTAAGGAATGGAGAATGATGTCAATCGCCATTTCCTCAGGAAAGTCAACATTTACCTTCAGCAACCGGTCAACGAACCTTTGCATCTTCTGCAAGTGACCGGTGATGGGTTCACCATCCTTCATCCTTGCGGTTATCATGGAGGAGATGATTTCATACCTCTCCTGACGCGCGCTCTGATGGTACCTTTCCATCAGATCCAGGTGCATCTCATAGGGGTAGAAATCTTCATAGGATTTTTGAAGTTCAGGAGTCATGGTGGCCATCATGATGCATGCTACTTTAGTAGCATCCTTTTCATGTGCAACATACTCCGCAAACTCTTCAGGAGTAGCAGTGGCTTCATTCACAACCTTAAGCTCCCTATCGAGGACATATTCTTTGTCCTCATAGCGGGTAATCATTCTGATGTTTCTGATCCACTCATTGAAATTGGATCCATCAAAGATGACCTTACCACACAAGTTTATAAGGGAAAAGGAGCCTGTTGGATTTGAGCCAGAAACATTGTTGGAAGACATCTGAAAGGAAAGAAAGACAAGTTTCATTAGATTAGGAATCCTTAATAATTCACCCAAATGAAATATTAAGGCTAGGATCCAACAAACTATTTATAGTTGGAAGAGGGATGCCGTAATCCATACTATAAAATATTTGAAGGTAGGTAAATGACGATTTACCAATTTCCACCATAAGAACGAAATATTTTATTATTAGGTTTTATTGGTTTTGAAACTCCTAGATCTTTTGAGATACATTGAACTTTTCAATGACATGTTTGAATCTCGATTGTGCCCTCTCAAGTTTGTGACTGGGATGCCGAGGATCACAAACAAGGTGTGAATAACCATACAAATTGACTTGGTACCCTCAACAATATTACCTAATCGATGTGCCGGTTAACCACACACGCTCCACCGATCTATAATAAAGTCAAGTTACCCTTTGCCACTCTTACTAGTCCATGTTAGTGTGCCGGTTAACCACACACGCTCCACTAACGACTTGGTAAGGTACAAAGTGTAATTTTATGGGCTAGCACCAATTTCACATTTTCCTAAAGTAACTAAGATTGGGAATTTATAATGTATAGTTACTTTATAATTCATTATACTTTTAACGAGTATTTAAAGTCGTATCCTACCCGTTCGGCTAACAACCCTCCACCGATCAAGGAAGCGGTGGGTGAGAGTGGACACCCATTAAGTCACCATTTTATAGGCAACAACCTTATACCCCCCTTATAGACCGGCTTCGTGAATGAGGCCTACTAACGGTAAGAATGACATATTCTTATACATATCTATATAATAAAATTATAATGATAGTATAAGTGTTGATTTTTAAACTTTTTTTTAAAAATCTGAGGTTTAATTTGGAATTAAAGTATTAAAGTGTAAGACTTTTCAAATTCTAAAACTTGAGGGCAAGATTTGAAACTATTCCAAGTCTCTTCAATTTGTAACTTATGAGTTTTAATGGTTCATAAAAACGAATACTCTTCATTTTATGAAACCTCTTTAGTTCTTTAATCATAATTAAAAGAAGTGACTTTTGGTTATCCATAACTTGAGGACAAGTTATGGACACCATCATAGCCATTAAGATCATGAATTAAACACACATGGAGGTTACACATAATTCCTATGATCTTCTAAACTCATATGAACACAAATTCATGTCAAGGAATTTCAAGAAAATCATATAAACATATACAATACTTGAAAATTGATAAAAGTCATGTAAAATGGGTTAACATAATCATTATCATTTTGAAAAACAAATTTTACAAGTCCAAAACAGATTGAGATAATGATATTAATCCATTTCCAGCAACAAAACTCGAAAAAACTGCCCAGCACGCTCCTACTCGTCGAGTGCATTATTCTACTCGTCGAGTAGGATGAATTTGTTCATGGACTCGGCGAGTCCATCGTTAGAGTGCAGAATTTTCGATTTTTAAGCAGTTTTGCATCAAGTATACAGAAAACAATCCTAGGCTCTGATACCACTGAAGGGTTTTGGAGCATTCTAACACTTCCTAAGTGTACATGCAACCCTAATAACCTTGAATCTATGTTTTCTCTATATACATGCAAATTTCTTTTCAAGGTTATTTCCTAACTAGCATGGCATGGGGATTACATAGAAGATAAAACTAGTAGAAATACATACCTTGTTGTTGCTTGGATTCCTTCAAGACTTTGTGAGCCTAGCACCCCAAATGTTGTGCCTCAAATGCTTCACACAACACCACAAGACTTGGAAGAACTTGAGAGAATACTTCTTACACTTGAAAATCAGTTATGCCCTCACTAGATGCACTAGGTCACGATTTTGCTAGCCATAGGGTTCCTTTTATAGTGTTGTCACAATTAGGGTTTACACATGAATGCCCTTAATTGTCATGACTCTTGATTTCTCATGACCCATGGGTTTGTAACTCCCATGGACTATCCATGGAGCTCCATATGGTTATAACCAAACCCATAAACCATGGATCATTAATCCACCATAAAAGAATTGATGATTGTCATAATCAACCCTATATATTTAATTAGTCTCACTTTGATCACCAAATTAATACTAGATTAATACTTGATCAATACTAATTAAATAATACTATTATTAATATATTAGAACTTATAATATATTAATAATCATAAGTGCCTTATTCTCTCATCTAGTCTATTCAAGTATTGCAATGCCATGCAACCCAAATGGACCATGCCGGGTCGGGTCAAGTACATACCAAATAAAGTTATGGACTTAGACACTATATCCAACATATAGTTGATCAGGCTATATTGATCCTAGCTATGATTACATAACTGTTCAGGTTGACGACAGTGCCCAACATTTAAATACTTTTGTTCTGTTCCCCTCGTGATACTAGTTCTATTATGTACATGTATAAGCAAGTAGGTATATTTTTATAACTTGTAGTTATACTAAAAAATATATCATTATCCAGAGCACTTAAGCCCCATTGCATTTATAGATGTATATCTTTTATCAGTTGATATACTCAGTTCACTATAAACAATGCTCTGATACTAATCTGTCACACCCCAAAACCGGAACGGCGGTGGAGGACGTCATGTTTAGTATCATGAGATATGTATATGGTAAGCAAGTAATGAACAAACATTTCATTTAGAAAGAAAGTGTTTACAATGTGTGTGCTCACTAAACATAGAATTTATAAACAAATAACAAAACAAGACTTGAAGCTATAATGCTCCATCTTCTTATTTCCCAGCACGAGCACCTGTCTAATTGTCTCCTGAGAATACAAGTTATTTGAAAGAGTTGATCAGCAATTAAGCTGGCCAGTTCATAAGATTTTAGTGATGTGAGTAAGCTGTAAAATGTGGTTGAAAATGTATATGTAAAAGTGGTGTAAGCTGTAAGTTCTGTTTTGAAAAGTTCGCCTGTTCCTCTAGAATATCATATATTTCCTACTTTGATGAAAGTTAAGTAAAATGACACTACAAGCCTTTCTATAGGTACTAAGTGGGTACAAGTTATATAAGACTCAGAGTAAACAAACAATCGATTGTGCGCACCTGCCCTAAGTTCACAACCAAACAAGGAACAGAAAGTGAGGCGGATAGCACACATCCCATTGGTTGTTAGATCATTGTCGTATATAACCCTGGTGTATTCACTTGTTACTCATGGAGTTATTTGTAATGGTTCCTTTATATCTAATGAAAAGTTCTTTTAAGAAAACCCTTATTTCTTAATATAAAATGGTGACCACAGTGACTACTTTTATAATAGCTTAGTTTATACTGATATATATAATCTAATATCGGATAGAAAGTTAATTGGGTGAATCTGCCCTAAGCCCACAACCAAACAAGGAATAGGAAGTAAGGCGGAAAGCACCCATCCAACTACCTACTGGGTATTAGTTTTATATATAAACATGGTGTATAAACTATGGTATTATAGAGTTACTCACCTAAGGTCCTTTAAATATACTGGTTTAATATAATGGATTAAACCCTCTACTGTGAAGTTTCTAGTTTTGAATACCAAAGGTACTGATGTTGGAAAGTATGTTTTGTACTAGTAAAACTGTGCTTTGACTCTGTGTTCTATAACCTGACCCATACCTGGTACTCTTATGATGACTTAATGTATACTAAGCATACATGTATATAAAATCGGGTAGATAATAGATTGGGTGAATCCGTTCCAAGCCCACAACCCAACGAGAAACAAGAAATGAAGCGGAGAGCACACATCCTATTAGCTGTCGGATCCTATTGGTATATATGTATCCCGTGATGTATACATTAAGGAATCATAAGACTAGCATTATGGTCCTATCCTTTAATTGTAGCCTTCTACCAAGGCATCTTCTGTTCTGTGATGGACTCAATTGTTCCATTTGTCGTTTGTAAAAATATATTATTTCCCTAGTTTATAACTCGAAAATAGATCGAGTTAACTTTCAAGTGGTACTGGCACTTTATGAAAGTATTGGGATATGAAGTACACAGCTGTCGTTTATAATGACATGCGGATGACTAATAACCTAAAAACATATTTGTTTTATTACGGTCATAATGTGAAGGCTAGAACCCTTACTATACGCTCTCCCTGTCGGGAGATTAGGGGAACTAAACACGACCTCTACAAATTCTTGCAAGCCATGTAATTCACATTAAAGTATATGATCATGTATACCCAATATAACTATCACCTTTTGTTAAAACAATGCGTTAGTGATTCATTGGTATAATTAGATCCTGTATTGTGTGTTCTCATGCTATAGCAACCTTACTTGTTTGTTCTGTTTGTTTCTCTTTATTGTGTGTTCCCTCTGTATGGTATTGTTTGATTCTCTTCACTATGTTCTGTATGGTATTGTTTGATTCTCTTCACTGTGTGTTTGACTCATGAAAGAACTGACTATTTGTGTGCTTCATTGTACTAGAAGTAATGAATAGCATTCTCCTAAACTATACCTATTATAGTTTACTAATGTTCTACTTGGACTGTTATTGAAAAGACTCATTTATCTACTAAGTTATGCTTGTACTTTAAAAACAAAGTTTTGTATAACTAAAAAGTATCATAACTTTAAAAGAGTTTTGAAATGTTTTGACAACTTATAAGTGACATAAGTAACATTTTGAAAGATGTTTATAACAAACATTTACACAATTATCATTGTGTTCAACTTGTATTCCCCCCTTAAAACAGTTAAAACAGTTAAAAGATTCATTACGGGGTATGAACTCACCTGATGTGGGTGATTCAAACGGGTATGCGTGTAAGGATGAGAAGTTCCACGAATGAAGTCCCGAGACACAATAAGTCCTAAATGACATATGAGGACACATATTGACATGAATATAGTGTTTATAAACAACTATATGAAAGGAAACACCTTCCGGGACTAGGAAACACCCTGATCAAGTGTTGGAATCACATGTGATTCATCAAAGGGAAGTGAAACGACATCAAAAGGTGTTTACGGTTTTGGGACCAACCCCTTTGGAGTTTATGGTCGTAAACCCATGAGTTTACGGACGTAAACTCATGGTCCTCCTACCATTTTGTGATTTGAAGCTTATAAGTCCTAAAGAAGCATTCCTACTTCATGTCTAAGCCTTAGGAAGTGTTTGTGGCATCATTTCACCCCTAAATGGAGTTTACGGCCCATAGACCACTTCTCCATGTGTTTACCGCCGTAAACCCATATGGATGATGGTCTTTTGATGTTTTCAAGTTCCTAGCACATCAAGGTAAGGGTCTAGGCTAGTTTCTAGGCATAAGGAAGGAAATTAGGGCAACATTGTACCCTAAAAGGGAGTTTACGGCCTTGGGTGATCCTTGGCCGTAAACTCTCATTCATCCCTTGTTTCTTGATGTTTCTAAGGTCTAAACATGTTTAATCTAGAGCATAACAAGTTAGAACAAGAGTACTTATGATATAGGGGCTTGAATGGTCGGTTTTGGCCAAGAACACTAGTGTGTGTTCTTGGTGTTTCTTGAAGATCTAAACAAACATGATTTTCATGGATGAAATGATGAGGGAATGCTAGATTAAGAGGTGTAACAACTAATCAAGGAAGAATACTTACTAGTTTTGAGGATCTAAGGTGAAGATCGGGATGATAGTTGAGAGAGAATGAGGAAAATCGGCCAAGGAATGGAATAATGACTAGAAATGGCCAAGACTTACCCATAAGCACTTGAGTTTACGGCCACATGAGTTTACGACCGTAAACTCATGGTCTTGTGGCCGTGAGCTCATTTAGATGAGGTTAAGGTTCGTTTTGCTACATCGTGGTTCTAGCAGGTACTTTCTAACACTCATTCCTTAAGTGTATTAGGCTCAAAACTCCTTAGAATGACCTTTAACCTGGCTGGAACTTCGTACTAATGAATTTGACACTCAGTTGAGTTGACTGACTGAGCTTATATAATAAATTTTTTCGGGTTGTCACAAAATGCGCTTTCTTGAACGGAGAACTAGAAGAAACAATGTATGTTGAGCAACCACCCGGGTTCGTGAACGAGAAGTTCCCTGATCGTTGCTATGTGCTGGATAAAGCTGTATATGGTTTGAAGCAAGCACCAAGGGCCTAGTATGAAACTTTAACTCGCTTTCTGAAAATGTCGAAATTTAAGAAAGGTTCGGTTGACCCAACCTTCTTCTGAAAGAAAGAAGGCGAACATCTAATGATAGTTCAGATTTATGTCGATGACATCATCTTCGGCTCCACGAATCCTAGCTTAATGGCTGAATCCAGGAAGTTGATGGAGACTAAATTTGAAATGAGCGCAATGGGTCCGATTAATTTTTTCCTTGGTTTGAATATTAGACAGAGACCAGAAGGTATATTTATCAACCAGGAGGCCTACACAAAGAACTTGCTGGCAAAATTCGGTATGACGGGAGATTCGAAAGTGAAGGTTCCTATGGCATTTGGCACTAAGTTAACACCTTCTCTGGAAAAACCTGTTGTTGACATAACACTATATTGACAAATGATAGGGTCCCTTATGTATCTAACAACTAGTAGACCGGACATTATGTTTTCTGTTTGTTATTGTGCCAGGTTTCAAGCTAATCCAAGAGAACCTCACATGGTGGCAGTGAAAAATATTTTCCGTTACCTGAAGCGAACCTCATCTCTCGGTCTCTGGTACTCTGCTAGATCTGGATTCTTTATTCAAGCTTTTTCTGATGCTGATATTGGAGGATGTGGTTTGGACCAAAAGAGCACTACAAGTGGATGCCAATTCCTTGATGGTAAACTTGTTAGCTGGCAGTCCGAGAAGCAAACCTGTGTGTCACTTTCAACAGCCGAAGCTGAGTATATAGCTGCAGCATCTTGTACTTCTCAAGTAATTTGGATTCAAAGTCAAGTAAGAGATTATGGGCTAAGTATGAAGAAGATTCCTCTCTATTGTGACTCAGAAAGTGCAATAAGAATATGTCACAATCCAGTGCAACACTAAAAAACTAAGCATATTGCACTTAGATATCATTTTATCACGGACCATGTAGAATATGGGAACGTGGAAGTACATTTCGTTCGGTCCTCTGATCAACTGGCTGACATATTCACTAAAGCCTTACCTGAAGCGAGTTTCAATAAAATTTTACAAGGCTTGGGAATGATGGAAGCAGAGTCGGTACCAAATCCTCAAATCTCTCACTAAATATTAGACAAGTGAAATAGAGCGAACGCTCGGTCTATTTCGGTTCCAGATTTTTCGGGAACCGAAATCAACCGAACGCTCGGTCTATTTCGGCTACATAATTTTCAAGAACCGAAATGAACCGAACGCTCGTTCTATTTCGGCTCTGGAATTTTAAGAAACCGAAATGAACCGAACGTTCGACTTATTTCGCTTCATTCTTTTAAGATAAGGTTTCGGTTGTACATTTTGTTTATTTTTTTAATTTTTTTAAGTGTGTTTTGTGCTACTTTATTTTTGTTTTTTTTTATTTTTTTTATTTTTCAGATCCAAAAATATTTTATCTTTCTGTTTTTATTATTTTTCAGAAAATTTCAAAACTCCAAAAATATTTTTCTAATCGTTTTTTTTATTTTTTTTGGTTTGTTTGTTTTGTTTGTGTGGTGTGTTTGTTTGCTTGTTCTTCTAATTAGGTCCCAAGTATAGCAGTACAACAGATTTTGGAGCTTAGGCAGGTATGATTCTTTCAATATGCACTAGTTAAGGGTCCCTAGAAGCATGCTGCTGCATGTTGACCGAAGCCTCTACGACTAAGAGCAAAGCCTTAATGATTCGATCTATACCTATCGTTTCTTCTCAATCAGGCTGTTAAAATCAACTCAACTCAAGAGCTACCTTACTCTGCTCAAATGAGTTAAGAGTTTTTCTATTTTGTCATGTTTTTATAGTAGAAGGTACTTTCGGTTCTTTAACCACGCTCCTTACATTCTCCATCAACTTTCGGTTCACCACTGTAACCCTTGAGACTCTCGGTCTTTACCACTGAGGTTTATGGTTGCATAAAATCTGTGTTTGTGATCTTAGATACATACACCACGTGCTGAGTGAAACCCAAAAATCAACACCTACAATGAATTGACGGTGAATCATTATATTCAAGATCTTACTTGTTACGTAATGAAATCTCATTTTATTTTTTGAGTGGTCTTTTATGAAATTGTCTAACACCAAGGCTTTTCTTCCCTAAAAGATCCAGTTTGTTTTTGTTTTTGAGATTTCTATCATATCTTAAGTCACTATAAATTATATCCAACCTACTTGTTCAACAGATCACAATGGTCTCACAAGTACTTCTTCCAACGTTCGGTCTTATGTTAAGAATCGACATTCGGTTGAAGATAAGCTACCCTTAGCCTATAATTTAAAAGAAGCCTTTCAATGTTTCTCTACAAACACTTGATCGTATCTTCTCGGGAATCCACACACGCACTTCAAGTCTCTCTTGACTTTGAAGGAAGCGATTCTTGCCCGAAATCATCTGCTTTATGTCTTTTAATAGACATCACTCACATCCAATACACATTTTGCTTTATTTCTTTATCTTTTGTCACCCTATTGCACGAAAAATTTTCTTTTCCAACATTCTGGTTGCTGTTGGTTCGATTTTTTTTTACCTTTTGGAGCAACATGGGTTATCCTAAATTTTGAAGCGAAGCTGAATTTCAAACGACGAATAGAGGATAAGCTTTTGGGCACGTGAATTTGAACGGTCTCTAAATCCACGCGTGCTGACGTATACCTGGGAGAAACCACCCTGTCACATCGCGCTTTTTCAGGCGACGTTTTAGTGATCGCGTCATTATCATGATGATTTTTCTCTCTCCTGGCAATGGTATAGAAAGGGCTTCTAATCTTATTTGTCTTTTACCAGCAATAAATTCTCTCAAACTACAAGGTGATTTGCAACTGTTCATCTTCTTTCTTAACTCAACAATGGCAACTTCTTCATCGGCTCACGATCAAACTGCATCGTCCACATTGCTCTCGATCAAGCCAAACCAGAACATGATCATTGAACTCAACCCTTTTCTGTACGATTCGTATATGCTACACGTAGTTGAGTGTTTGAAGTATTCACCTCTGGTTTTAGCCCTAACACAGGTAGAATCCGTCCCAATGTCCCTCCTATCGCAAGTCTATACCATCGCTTCGTATGATAAGAACAAGGAGAGGATATACTTCCAAATCTTCTCTCACAAGGCTTCGATTTCAAAAAGGGAGATTTTGTTCATCTTTGCAACTTGCTGTGGATTCGTCTGTGATCTCACCAGACTTCATCACCACTACTCAACTATTCTCGATGCTCTATGAGATGGGCTACACTGATGTGTTTACCATGGTTACGAAGGTTAAGAAGTCATGCTTACCGCCCCAAAGGAATGGATTGCTTACTCTTCTCATCAAGAGTTTGGCGGAGAGGAGTGGTGGATCTGATGGTACCAGTAAGGGTTTCCTAAACCTTCTATACGGTCTTTACAATGGTATAAATCTCGACTATGGGTCCATTATCTGGTCACAAGTGGTGCAAAGCCTCAACACTTCAACGAGGCACTCTGAAATTTCGTGCGGTCGATTCTGAACTCTCATTACACGAAGGGCGATTAATTCTTTGCAGATTCCGGTAATGAAGGATGCCCTAGTCGCGTCTGTGGCTACGTTTCACACCAAGAAAATCATCATTTCTGATCCAACAAAGTTCCCTCAGAATGGCTCTATACCTGAGATAATGTACAGGTGTGTCTCAGCCGAGAGTAAGGTCATGGCTGAATATCGCAAGATTCCTCCCAAGGACCCGTGAGTCTTATCTCCTGAACAACAAGCTGCCTTGGATGCTGTGGAGAAGCCTGGAAACCGAGGAAAAAGGGCTACTACCAAGAAAGGGACAACCGAGGATGATAAGTCTAAGTCTGCTAAGTCAAGGAAGCGAAAGTCTGAGAAAGGGGATTCTTCTAAGCCAAAGAAGATTAAGAAAATGGCGAAGAAATCCAAGAGTCCCTCTCCTTCCAGTTCTGAAAACGATGAGGAAGATGAAGAAGAGGAAATTCATCATGAATCACCGAGAGGTAACAGCCCTCCCCGATCCCCTACTCCAACCGAATCTCTTCATGACAAACTTCTAACACCACCTCCATCACCGCAACAGACAGTTTCTATTTCGGTTGCTCCTGTTCCACCACCTACCACCTCTCAAACAACGACTTCTAAACCACCACCACCACCAGTTACTACCATTCCTATTTCTACAACTCCAATCCCTCCTCTTATTATTTCCCAATCAACTTCCACCACTATCCCAGAACCGACAGTACGAGTCAACGTATCTGATACGGGGGCGACTACTGAAACCGAACCTCCAGTTACTTCCAAACAACTTTCACCCTCACCTTCAACCGATTCCGGTGCTACTCTCGGTGGTGCTAATGATGAGTTTGATTCAACATACTACAGTCCCTATCGGCTTCCTACAGATAATGATGATGAAGCTCCTGTCACAAGACAACAACTGAAGAGCATTGATGAGAAACTTGATAAATTGCTTGATGACAAGAAGTCATACAGTGGTGTTGTGCTCAAAGCTTTCATGGATACTGCTCTTGAGCAATATACTGAGTCAATTGACAAATCCACAAAGGCTGTTAATGAGTCTACTTCTTCTTGCAAAAAGGCCACTACTGATGTTGCTGAAATTGTTCACAATACTCAGATCTTTCTCGAGTCACTCAAAGGGCATGATGATACCAATGCCGCCAAGGTAAATGCTTCTGTGGATTCCTTATCCAAGTCATTTCAAGAGGAGCACACTAAGTTTGAGGCTGTTCGTTCTTCGATGCAAGCAGAGAACACTTCACTTATCAGTTTTGTGAATTCTCGGCTTGAATCTCTTCATGCTGATTTAGCAAAAGAGAGCGCTCTAAAGGAAGATCTTGCCCGCCAAGCCTCGACTATTGAAGTTTAGAAGGTGCAACTTGCTCAAGCTGAAAAGGAAATTTCTTTGTTGAAGACTGAAAGAGCTGTTTTTCGAAGTTGTGCTGGGGATGTCAAGGATATGCTTACCAATCTTCTTGGTGCTCATGATCCTATCCTTACTCTCACTATCAGAAATCATCTGACATCAAAACTTCTTCCTGCCCTTGCACTGTTGCATGAGATGAAGGGTGTTTCGGAGAGATTCATACCTCCAAAACAAGGGGGAGAAGGTGCTCAACCGAAGGTTACTGTGAAAACTGAAACTAAATTTGCCCAACCGAAATTCAAAGTTACAACCGAACCGAAGGAAAATGAAGCTTCGGGTTCTGGTTCTCAAGCTAAGAAGAAGGGGATTGATGATGATAGTGATGACGAAGAAGAAGAGACTATTGCAGAGGCCCTTAAACGAAAGAAGAGAGACAGAGAGACACTTATCAATGAGGCAATAGAGTTGCGAGGGAGGCCGAGGAAAGGGAAAGGAGGAACAAGGAAGAAGAAGAAGCCTTAAACTGTAAGAAGGCCTTGTTTCCCCTCTGGACAAAAGAGACACTTATCAATGAGGCAATAGAGTTTCCAAGCGTCTACTGGCTGGAACCTGTCGCTTCTTTTGATTGTGATAATTCAAAGGATTCACAGTTCGATATGCCGATAACACGGAAGGCATTCACGTTTCATTGTTTTGATTCGACTGTTGAAGTTCCTTTCCCTCATCCAAAAGTTGATCGTGAGCTTATTGACTTTTATCTGAAGTATGGTCAACCACAGTACTTGACATGGAGCGCACAGAAGATAATTACTGTCAAGGTACTAAAACCTTCGCCGGCTGGGAAGTTCATAAATGTTAATTTTAAAATCACACGAGGATTAGCAAACTCGGTGTCGATTATTTCCCTGGCAGACCTTCCGAATTTAAATCCTCATGACTGGATCCTATTGTTTAACATTCTTCTCACCAATCCGAAAGAATATGAGCCGATACTGGATCATTTGAAGAGGATGTTGGCTTCTTACATCCTTGAGGTTGCTGTTATGGATCAGGAGATAGCGAAAGTGATGAACAAGAAACCGAATGTCAAGCGAACACCGAAACCAGGAGATGTGAACAAAATGAAGATGGGCCAAATCGATTCTACACATTTTACTGTAATGTTTACAAGAGGTGAAGCCAATCGTTTTCTGTTCGCTCTTGTTGATAAACATTTATTCTCAACTGACTGCTTGGAGCACATTATCAATATCATCCATCGGTGCAAGCAGAACTCAGAAGCAGATAAGAAGAACTTCACGCACATGCTTCGGTGGTACATTACGTTTCGTCATCATCTATTGGCCATCATACCGAAGGTGTTCAAGACAATCAAGAAGTCTTCTGCAGCTCAACCGAAGTGAGCTTTCGGCTCCATTGATGCAAAGGGGGAGATTGTTGGGTATTATTGTGTTGCGTCGTGGGCTTGTTTTGTATATTCGGATTAGGCCTGTCCATCCGTGCTTATATAGTAGGGTTATACTATAAATAGTGCATGATGTATGCATTAGAGAAGGTCGTGATTATCGTTGATTATTGTTTTGTAACCCTAAGCACCTCTGCAGTCGAAGTGCTTAATCGAGCTCTTCTGAGGTGTTGAAGTTTTAATCATACGACATATTCAAAGCCATTCTTGTGTTTATAATTACGTTCTTAATTGTTTTGCCTGCACATAATCTATCGATCCTAATAGAACTTTGTTCTAACAATATATATTATAAATATTGTACGCAAAAATACTAACTAAACGTTTTTTTTACCAAACATATAAACTCTCCAGATTGTTAAAATACAAAAGGCTCATATTACATAAATTACACACATATAAACTATAATGGGTATAGTTTATGGAATTTGTGAACTATTTTATTGAGTAAAGAAAACGATATGAAAACACACATATAAATTATAATAGGTATAATTTACAGGTCAATTCTTAATATCAATTATCTTAAACTTATATATGGAAAAATTTCATCATTTGTTGTTAAAAGGCTTTTTCCATTGTATTACTCGTAATCTCGTAGAAACAAAAAATTTGTGAAACACTTCGTGGTTTACTTTTCTAAGTACGACCGTAAGTCCTGCCTTATTAACCAGAATCTCTTGGAGGGAGAGCGTGAATTTGTGTATAGATCTATACGGGACTGACAATCCTGCACCCTGGCTGTTAGCTACAACACGACCAGCAGGTTATGGGTGACAAATGTCATATCATTCCGACGCCTGAAGAACGTCGCAGCATGCATATCAGTCATATAGTATGGTTATAAGAACTCACATGGAGAAAACAACAGTTATTTTACGTAGTAATATACTTCTTATAAAATAGTAAAACAAGGTATTTACATTATATCTATTTTACAGGCCAAATATATCTTCAGTTAGTTTTACTTATGAATAAAACTACATATCATGAAATTAATTATAGCAATTATATCTATACCTTTTTGATTTTGGAATGTTTTAAAACCACAAATCGGTATAATGGAAAATATAAGATTTTTCCAGGATCAATATAATTATTTTACAAGTGAACAATTTATAGTTCGACTTTCTGAAAACAAACACAACTGCTTATCGAAATCAATGCTTTCCAGTAGAACGAATATAACTAAGAATATGTTTACAAAAGATTTAATACTTATTTACGAAATGTATATTATCAAATAGTTTTATTTGATTATTAACTATACATTCGGGTTTCAGGGAAAATGTACTTTCAAAGGTTTAATTTAAATAATAAAACCATATTACATTATTTGTAAGTACTAAATTTATAGATCTAAACAAGAATTACACGAGAAGTAAAACATTATATAGTTACTAATATGGTACAAACAGAAGTTCAGAAAAACATATAACGAGTATCCTTTTTTATTAAAGTCTATGATTACTTAATGTATACACTACGATTCTATATAATGAAGATCCGATAAACAGTGGAATGTGTGATTTCCGCCTTTCTTCCTCTTCCTTGTTTGGTTGTGGGCTTAGGGCAGATTCACCCAATCGACTGTCCATTCGATTTTTATTATATATAATTTGCATACACTAAGTAATCATAGGAGGTAACTGGACGGGTTATACTAAGTACATGAATCATAATATCGAATCACAGGTTATAAACATACGAACTTTATACTTTTTAGTCTCAAAGTACTAAGATTGTGATTTGTATACTAAGAAAATATTGGATATTTGTAGGGAGAACACATTAACACTGTAATTAACAAAGAATATATTTTTTCCTCCAAAATAATTATGAACCCACCAACTTAAATGTTGATACTCTCTTTTCAAACCACTTTTATTCTCATTCCAAAAATGGAAAAGCCAAGAGATTCTTATTCCAAGCTCGCGAAGTGGAAAGATACACAACGTCCCAGTATACGAACTTCATTGTTCGTATGAGTAGCTGCAAGAAGAATAATGAAGGCGACAAGAAAGAATTGAAGAAGATCATTTCTTGGTATTCTGAAATTCGAAGGGTGATGCTGTATGCTATACAGATTCTTTTGAACTGAATAATGGCCGACATGATTACAAAGGGGGAGAATGTAAGGGTCGAAGACCTGTTGTAATATGTCGAAGTTATAAGTTTATTTTACAAGGCATTTTATGTAACGAAGCGTATTGTTTAGTCCTTGTAATTTTTTGTGTGCTTTCATGTTTCCTATAAATAAGGACATTACTTAGAGTTAGAAAAGAGTCTTTGTATGAACTTGTCTATTTTCTCTCTGTAACATTGAAAGCATAATAGAGTTGAAACCAGATCATATTTACATCGTGTGTTCAATCTATATTCTGATTACTTCGATTTGATTCATACTTGATTCCACACTTCATCAATTGGTATCAGAGTTGGAATCATGATATGAGATCTAATTTTCACTCTGTTTCAAAAGGTTTTTGAATCAAATTTCTGGTTCGAAAAGTTCCGCACCTTTTGACGTGAAAAAGCGTTCTAGATCCTGAGTTGTGATTTGATTCTGCAACTGATTTGTTGAATCGAGTATTCTACTTAATTTTTCTAATCAATTCAACAATTTGCTTTCAAATTCTCTTTGATTTCTAAAAAATTCTCAAAAATCTTCTTTTGTACATCAATGGCGAACTTCAATCTCAACTCGATGACTTCATACTCTCATCTACTAGGATCTTCAACTAAGATTCCTATGCTCATTCCGAAATACTATTATCAGTGGTCTGATCGTATGCAAGATTACTTGAATGGAATCGATGAAGAGTTTTGGTCTTGCATCTCAGGGAATGTTACTCTTCCGACGAATCTTCAACGAATTGGATCGTCGTCTGGTACTATGAGTGTGGAAGATCAAAATGTTCGCATGAAGAAACTTGAAATACGATGCATTAGGGAGTTACGTGGTGCATTGCCTCCAGTTGTGTATAACTATGTCAGAAGTTGTACAACTACAAAGGACATCTGGAATAATCTCAAAGAAAAGTTTCAAGGTAGTGAGAAGATGAAAATCAATTCAGTTAAGCAATGTTTGATTGAATTGAAGGATTTCAAACAAAAAGACGGTGAAACGATTGAAAGTTACTATGATAGGCTGAACGAGCTGATTTACAAATGCAATCGTTATGGAATCACGAGGTCTTCCATCGAATTCAATCTCACCTTTGTTATGGGACTCCGTAAAGAATGGAGGAGTGTTAGCATGATGGTGAAAAATCAATAGAGTTTCGACACATCTTCTTTGAATGATTTGTACAATCAACTAAAAACTCACGAAAGTGAAGTGAACGAAATGGAAGAAGAGTCGAAGCTTAGTCTGGGAGGTCCATTAGCACTTGTCTCTAAAGTGTCTAAAAAGGAAACTGTCGAAAATGGTGATTCTAATGAAGAAGAGGAGTTTCTCATGAATTCGGATGATGAGGCAATTGTTTGTTACTCAAACAACCGAGTCAAAAAGTTTTTTAAGAAACCGTTTAATTCGAAGGTGAAGCAAAGTGAGGGAAAAGGAAGTTTCGTGAACAAGGCTGCAGGAGAAGAGAAGAAGAAATATGAGAAGAATGAAGCGATGGGTGCTGAGGAGAAGAAAGAGAAGAAATTGAAAGGAGATTCTGGTATGGATTGTGAATATTGCAATGGAGCCAATCTTCTAGCAAATGATTGCATGCTTCGAAAGAAAGATGAGAAAAAGAATAGAGTGAAGGATGAGGCGTATTATGTGGAGAGGTTGGAAGAGGTACGTACGAAGGCGAAAAATTTGTCTTTGGTGGCTCAAGGTGAACAGGAGAATGATGGCACATATCAAATTTGGTCTTCGGGCTCCGATGATGAGGAAATGTGTAATTCTATGCGTGGGGCAATGTAAGCGAAGCTGGAGGAAGATTCGGACGAAGAGGTCAGGGGCCGATGCTTTGTCTCAAAGTCTGCTGATAAGTCTCCAATGACAACAAAGGTACGTAATATTCTTCAATCTTTCAATATTCCTTTAAGTGCATATGATTCTGAAATTGTTGCTTTTGATGATACTGTTGCTTATTTTGATAATTTGGTTGTTTCTGCTAGCAATGAAGCTAAGAAATTAAGCAATCAGTTGTTAGAGACACAGAAGAAGTTAGATTCGAAAGTTGTCAAGATAGAATGTTTAGAATTGCAAATAACAAACATAATGTGTGATCGAGATTCGTTGTCTAGTGATGTAAAACTTTTGTTAGCTCAACGAAATATCTACTACAATTCTGCTAAACGTCTATATGGCAAATTAACTGCATTGCATCATTCATGTGATATTAGCAAGGAACAACATAGGAAATTATTATTTAACATTGTGAATAATACTTTGACAAAATCAGAACAAATCAAAATTTTGAAAAAGACTGAGAATTCAACATCTAATTCTTAATCTAATTTTGCCGATATCGAAGATAACTCTGA
Source organism: Lactuca virosa (assembly GCF_052849685.1). Classification (NCBI taxonomy): domain Eukaryota; kingdom Viridiplantae; phylum Streptophyta; class Magnoliopsida; order Asterales; family Asteraceae; genus Lactuca; species Lactuca virosa. The sequence goes on from NC_136429.1 coordinate 464,787,182, forward strand.
CAATATTAGCGAAATTAGTGAAATTGAGGATGTTGATTGTTCTCAGTTGTCTGTCATTAATGTTGCATCAAAATCTAAAGGAAAAGAAAAACTTAAGGATTTGATGGTTAAGATTGACACTGACAAACCTTCAACTTCGAAAGTTTGTGATTCTGAGTTTGTGGATATCCGAGATAGTCAAACGGATAGCAGTGATGATCAAAATGATGATGACAATTCGGACAAAAAGGTCTCATCAAACAAAGATTCGAAAGAAACTGAAATTCCACGTGTTGTTGTTGATCAAGTATTTGGGGACACTGAAACTTTCGACAAAGTGTTGTCTGAAAAATGAGCCCATTATTTGGAAACAAATCAAGTGGTGTATCCAAAATTCAAGTGTACTGGTGATGTTGTTTTTCCAAATCAAGTGTTTGTCACCACTTGAAATGTTGAGAACATTAAACCAGAATTCAACAAAATGGTCAAAGATGACAACAAGAAAACAACAAACGAAGGGTTCTTTTCAAATCAAAGCACCGTCGAAAATAATCTAACAAAGAATTCATATGTTTTTCAAAGACAAAAACCACAACGCAAATGGGTTGAAAAATCAAAAATTGTGAAAGAAGTTACAAATGAGGTTGTTGTGGAAAATGAAACTGTTGTCAAATTAAATTCCAAAGAATTTAAAGAACAAATTGACAAGTTTTCAAAAGAAAATGCAATTTCAAAAAGACAAGCTCGAAAGAAATTTTTTTGGCAAACCATGGAGCTTCGAAAACAACAAAATGGTTTGAATTTAAAAACAAATGAAAACAAAAAGATTAAATCTGTTGAGAACATGTCTTCTCATTCAGAAATTCATTCAGATCAAAAGCTAAATCCCGCTCAAACAAACAAAGCTAAATATGAAATTCATCCAAAGACAAATTCTTCGAAAGTTTCAAACTCATCATTTTCAAAAGATAATAAAAATACCTCAAAGAAAGTTCAAAATCAACCATCACAACAACAATTTTCTTCTAATCAACAAACAAGGTTTTCTCAAAAACGAAAATCCCCAAATCGATTTTCTCAAAATCGAAGTGTTTGAAACAATGATGGAAGTCGATACGCCATGGCATTTCGACCTAAATCAAATGTTGATTTCTTTCCACAAAAACCAAATTTTCCAAATCCTATAGGGAAACAAACCTCAAAAGTTTCGTACACAAAAGGGTTGTCTCGTGACAAAAACATCGATCATTGGCTTGAAGGAAAAGGACGAAAACATCAATCAAGGAAATATTCTCAACAACAAATTCACGAAGCCTATGATAATTATGTGAATAATTCGTCAACTGAAAGCTCATCTTCAAAAGATTCGAATGTTTCGGTAAAAACTTGGCAACCGGTTTCGAAAGAAAAGCATGGTCACACACAATCTAAAAAGACGAAGGCATGTGTCAGTGACAATCCCAAACTAACAAAGACTTATGTTTCTGTTCCTTTAAATAATGATGTGGACTTAATTGATAGTCTCAAAACTAAAGTTTGTGGTTGGGTTAAAAGTTCTTCATTTCATTCTGTTTTCAAAAATAAATTCCAAGGACCCAAACAGCCTTGGGTACCTAAATTCTTTCATTGATCGCAGGTACTATGTGACGAGCAATATGATGAGAAATGGTATATCGATAGTGGTTGCTCACGTCACATGACAGGACGAAAGGAAAATCTGAGAGATTTTCGAAGCTTGGAAAATGCAGGAGTTGTGAAGTTTGGCAATAATCACAAATGCCAGGTGAAAGGATATGGAAAAGTCACGAATGGAAAGTTCATTGTTAATCATGTTGCTTATGTCGAAGGTCTTCAATATAACTTGATAAGTGTTTCACAATTTGTTGTGGGCACTGTCAATCAAGTGGTGTTTAATGAAGAAGGCAACATCATTTCGAATGTTGAAACTAACGAAGTTTTGCTCAAGTCCAAACGACATGGTGACATGTTTACTCTTGATATCAAACCGATCATCGGCAAACCCTCAGTGTGCTTACTTTCGAAAGCTTCCTCTGATATTAGTTGATTATGGCATCGACGTTTATCACATCAAAACTTTCGAAATTTGAATAAATTGCTTGTTGATGATCTTGTCGAGGTTTACCTGTACTAAAATTTGACAATGATACTTTATGTGCAACTTATGAGCAAGGGAAACAACACAGGAAAGGACATCCAATTGTGATAGATTCGAAAATTGTGGAACCGTTGGAACTTATTCACATTGACCTTTGTGGACCATCGACTGTTGAAACTCTCAACAAGAAACGGTACACTTTGGTTATTATTGATGATTTTTCTCGATTTACTTGGGTATATTTTCTCAGGTTAAAAATCTGAGGTTGCTCAAACAATGATCAAGTTTATTAAGAAGATTGAGATGAGTCTGAAGAAAAATGTTCGAAAGATCAAAAGTGATAATGGATATGAGTTTTAGAACAAAGTGTTGGATTCATACTTAACAGAAAAAGGAATTTCGCATAACTTCTCTTCGTCCTATACACCTCAGCAAAATGGTGTTGTTGAAAGACGAAATAGGTCACTTTACGAAGCAGCGAGAACTATGTTGACACATGCAAATCTTCCTCAATATATATGGGCCGAAGCAGTTTCGACAGCTTGTTTCACTCAAAATCGATCTTTCATTCATCGTCGATTCAATATCACTCCGTATGAAAGCATCAATAACCGAAAACCTAATGTCAAATTCTTCCATGTTTTTGGTTGCAGGTGTTTTATAATGAATCTTAAAGATAGCCTTTCAAAATTTCAAGCTAAAGCTGACGAAGGTATATTTTTGGGATATTCGCACAATTCGGTTGCATATAGAGTGTTAAATAAGCGAACAAGAAAAGTCGAAGAGACATTCAATATCACTTTCGATGATTATTATTTCAAACAAGTTGAAAAGCAATTCGAACAAATACCAATTATTAATGAATCATCTGATGAAACTGAAGAATCAAATTCATCTGATTTTGATTATGATTTAATTTTTGGTATTCCTGACAGGGCTGTGGATGTTGAAGTTCATGCGAATGATAATCATCACTCTGAATCTACGAAGCATAATGATGACTTGGAAATTTCTTAAAATATTGTAGATGTTAATTCAACAACGAATTCTCCAGGAGTTGGCGAAAGTATGCATAATAATCCAGTGGAAGGAGAGCACTTGGATTCGAATACTCTGGTTGAGGGGGAGCATTCTTTCGAGGGGGAGAATGGGAGAATGGATGAAGTTGTTGAGGGGAAGCATGTAGTTGAGGGGGAGCATCAAAATGATTATCATGTTGAGAAGGAAAATGATACAATAAATTCTAATCAAAACGATGATTTTCATGATCTAAATGATAATGTTTCTGTTGTAGGATCTGAAAATGAAGATATGTACGAAGATGCACCTTTGGAATTCGATCCAACATATCCACCGTTAGAGAAATGGATAAAGACTCATCCGATAGATCAAGTCATTCGAAATCCTCAAGATGGAGTATTAACAAGAGCTCAAATTCATGCAAAGAATGAGGTATTAAATACTCATCAAGAATTTTGCATGTTCAATGTTTTCATCTCGAAAATAGAACCAAAAACAGTTAAGGTTGCAACGGAACACTCAGATTGGGTTGTAGCAATGCAATTTGAACTGGCTGAATTCGATAGAAACAAGGTTTGGCGATTAATTCCTAAACCTGAAAATGTTTCGATTGTCGGGTTAAAATGGATTTTCAAAAACAAAACCGACAAAGATGGAAATATTGTACGAAATAAGGCACGACTAGTTGTAAAAGGATATTCGCAACAAGAAGGGATTGATTATGAAGAAACCTTTGCCCCTGTCGCAAGACTCGAGGCTGTTCGAATATTCTTAGCTTATGTAGCTCATAAGGATTTCAATTTATATCAAATGGATGTGAAATGTGCTTTTCTCAATGGTGAACTTGAAGAAACTGTTTACGTTGAACAACCTCCAGGTTTCATAAATGAAATGCATCCTGATCATGTATACATTTTAGATAAAGCGGTTTATGGGTTAAAAAAAGCACCAAGAGCATGGTATGCAACTCTTACCACTTTCATAAAACAGTCAAAATTTAAACAAGGATCAGTTGACCCCACATTATTTCGAAAGAAAGTTGGGAATCATCTAATGCTTGTTCAAATTTATGTTGACGATATTATTTTTGGCTCTACTAACCCTGCTTTGTCTAGCGAATTCGAAAATTTGATGAAAAGCCAATTCGAAATGAGCATGATGGGTAAAATCAATAATTTTCTTGGCTTAAACATTCATCAAAGCAGAGAAGGCATTTTCATCAATCAGGAAAAGTATACAAGGAATTTGCTCTAAAAATTTGGAATGACAAATAGCACCAAGCTAAGAGTACCAATGGATGTTGGAACAAGGCTAGCCCCTTCGTTAGAAACGCCTGCGGTTGACCTTACCTTATACAGGAGCATGATAGATTCATTGCTTTATCTTACTGCAAGTAGACCTGATATCATGTTTTCTGTATGTAATTGTGCTAGGTATCAAGCAAATCTACGAGAACCACATTTAATTGCTGTGAAGAATATCTTTCGTTATCTGAAGGGAACAATTTCGTTAGGATTGTGGTATCCTTCGAAAACAGGGTTTTTCATTCAGGCATTTTCAGATGCAGATCTTGGAGGGTGTACTTTGGATCGAAAAAGCACAAGCGGTGGTTGTTAATTTTTGGATGGCAAGTTAGTTAGTTGGCAGTCGAAGAAACAGACATGTGTTTCGATTTCTACTGCTGAAGCTGAATATGTTGCAGCTGCTGCTTGTACATCTCAAATTATTTGGATTCAAAGTCAGTTGAGAGATTTTGCTGTGAATATGAAAAAGATTCCATTGTATTGTGATTCACAAAGTGCTATACGCATTTGTCATAATCCAGTACAACATTCGAAAAAAAAACATATTGCTCTTCGTTATAACTTTATCAAAGATCATGTGGAAGATGGCAATATAGAAGTCCATTTTGTAAAAACAACGGCGCAGCTTGCTGATATTTTTACAAAAGCTTTGGATGAAAAATATTTTGTTCGAATTTTGACAGGTTTGGGAATGATCGAAGCAAGTTCAGTTCCAGGAATGATATCACATGTATAACAACGAAGTGTTATATAAAAATGTCGATTCAGAGGTCATCATGACTCATTCAAAGGCTGATAGTATTAACCATTCAGCGGTTACTTTTCATAGTCAACGCTTCGACATGCTTCGACTTCGTTACATTGCGCATTTTTGGTTTGGTGTAACTCTTTTCGTTAGATTTCCAAAAAAAGCTTTATCTTAGTTTTATTTTCGAAAAATCAAAAACTACAAAAAGATTTTATCTTTGTTTTTTCATTTTATTTTCGAAATATCAAAAACTACAAAAAGATGTTATCTTTGTTTTGTCATTTTATTTTCGAAAAATCAAAAACTACAAAAAGATTTTATCTTTGTTTTTTCAGTTTATTTTCGAAAAATCACAAAATCCAAAAAGATTTTCTTTTGTTTGTTAATTGTTTCTTTTAAAGAAAAATCAAAAACATCAAAAAGATTTTTGTTATTTTGTTCTTTATCTTGTGTGTGTAAAGATTTCACGAAGGCTATACAGGGGTCATGCTTATGTTTCTCTGGGAAGGTACAATTTCGACATCTTTGAACTAGTTAGACTGTCCCTAGAAGCATGCTGCAGCATGTCGACCCAAGCCTCCAATGACTCAATGTGTGTTTATGAAAGCCGTAATGAATTTTTTCTTACGAAAATTTCTTCCCAAGTCAGGCTTATATTCACATTAGTCGAATGAGCTACCTTACTCTTCTAAAATGAGTTAAGAGTTGTCTGTTTGGTCCAATCGTAACAGAGGTACAAGTGTTTTCGTCAACCAATCTTTTTCATCACGAAATTTCTTACACTTGCACACACGAAGACATATGTCCAAGAGATCTTTGATTCAACCAATCAAGATTTAGACATATAAAAATTCTGTGTTAATGATCTGACATCATGAGGCCGTGATGAAAGTGAAACCCAACATTCTATCTTCGTAAGGAATTAACGGGGAACTATGTTCTAGTTTTGACGAAACATTTGTTTCAGTACCACTTTTCGAAACTCCAAATCATATTTATTTCGTATGAGTAATCTTGATCAAACTATCGAAGCCCACGATGTTTGTTACCCAACAGGATTCAGTATTATTTTTTTTCATGAATATGATTTCCGTGTGAGTTTCATTTGCTTTCAAAGTTACTTTCAAAGTAATTCAAAGCATACTTGTCACTGACTACACCGGTCAAACAACTAATTTTAGTTACAATTAGTCACCTTATGTTAAGGTTGATATGTAACGAAATTGTAAACTACCCATGAAGCCTTACAAAAGAAGCCCTTCGATACTTCTCTAAAAGTATTCGATTGAAATTCACGGGGACATACACAAGCAGTTTATTATCTCTCTTGATAATTAATGAAGTAACATTTGCCTGGGGTTTATTTGCTTTTGTGTCGAATTTATTTGACATCACATATCCAAATTTTTGTTTAATTGTTTCTTATCTTATCTTGGGAACACTAAAATCACGAAATCCTTGAGGTTCTGAGTGATACCAACTCAGGTTGATGATTTCAAACATCTGGCATATCACTTCGCTTTTTATCCCAAAAGTGAAAGAGTCTTACCTTCATCCGAAGATCAGTGATGGTTACAATTCAATTGAGATATACGATCAGTCTGTTTGAAAAGACGTTCTGTATTCAGTCCGGGTTTCTAGGTGATGTGACAACTACTTTTTGACGCATGGCTACTATATCGGCAGTATGGTGCGATATTCAAGGTTCCACATCAGATCTCATTAAATGCCAGTCTCGCTTCAAATTCAAACACTAGGGTTACATATAAAAAGGGGAATCAAAGCGTGTTTTCAGTTACGCTTCCAAACGAAAAATTCCTACTTTCTCTGAAAATTTTTGATTGTTCTTCAAAGCTTTCAAAAACCCTAATCATGGCCAATTCTGCTGAAGTTGTTGTTCAATCCCAAAACACTGAAGATATTACATCCCAACCAATCATGAAGATTCAAGGAACAAACTATCAAGTTGAAGATGATGTTTCTCTTTACCCAGATGAATTGAAGATGTTGGTAGTCGCCTTGAAGAGTTCTATTCTTTCCACTGCCATGTTCAATTCATTTGCAGTTCCATTTTCATGGCTTTCTCAAGCGGGATGCACTGCTACGTACAGCAAAGCAATGGATATCATCACTTTTCAATTGGTGAATGACAAGAAGATTCGATTGTCCAAGAAGATTTTCTGTCAAATTCTTGATATCCCTAATTCTCCAATCTATACTGATCTTTCTTCTGCACAAATCATCCACATGTTCAATGAGATGGGTTATCAACCCCCACTCACCAAGATCAGTGATTTCAAGAAATTAGGACTTCCAATTGTTTGGAATTTTCTCTTCGGAATCTTTCTACGCTGCTTGACTGGTCGCAGTGTAGGGTTGGACAAAGGTCGAATAGAGGTGTATGCAATGGTGGCAGGGTTGTATTATGACATTACTGTGGATTATTCTACCCAACTATGGAAGGAATTTCAAAAGAGTGTCGAAAACACGAATGTCGTTCAAGGAATTTCGTGTGCTAGGTAGTGGAGTTTAATCCTTCGATACTTTTATGCCAAAGAGGGGATTGAGGTGCCTACTGGTGAGGAGACTGCTGAGTTCATCAAGTATCAATTTTCGAAGGAGGTTTCGGATGATGCTGAGATATTTACACACATTGCTAGAATTCCAGATGCAATGTTACAACGGGTTGATCCAACGAATTTGGTTCTAATGGAGTACTTAGAAACAATCAATCCGGATGATGGCTCTGGGAAGTTGTTACCAAAAGAAACTGCTGGTCCTTCGAAGAAGTCTCGCAAGTCAAAGAAGGATGTAACAATTACTCCTGAGAAACCAGTACAAGAGCCAAAGAAAAAGAAATCACCAAAACAAACGAAGCCAGATGCACAAGTTTCGACTGTTGTGGTTGACCCGGTGGAGCCTGTTGTTGATACTCAAGAAAACGAAACAATGCCTTCAAAATCAGGTATTTTTCGAAGGGTAAAGAAAAAGTGTCGTAGATCACGAAAGCTTTCTGATGGTTCATTCAAGTCTTCTTCGATCATTCGTAAACCATATTTAAATCATCAAGGCATTCTCATTCGTGAGGTTCCAGCTCCTGTTTCTCCTTCTTCCAAGAAACAAATAGCTGAATATGTTGCTACACATCTTTCGAAGACGAAGCTAAAGAAAAGGAAGATGGTTCTTCAAGCAGAATCATCCGAAGGGGAGAAAGTACCTGAAACACCTGAAACTAATATTCTTCAATCAACATCTATTCCTGAGAAGACTACGGTCACACCACCTGAAGTTTCGTTAACTGGATCAATTCTTGAGGAGGTTCGAACTTCAGACATCACTACACACGTATCTGATACGGATGTAAAAGTCAATACGGGTGAAGGAAATAGAATACAGAGCTGGTTGTTTCTACTCAAGGTATTTTTGCTTCATCTGCTACTTTTGTTTCTTTACCACCATTCATTATTCCTATCTCAAACACTACAAATTCACCTACCTTTGAAACCGTTCTCACCCAACCCATCACAACTTTGTTCTCATCACAAACCACTGATCCACTTCAAAATACTGAGGATACTGATGTTGACGAAGGGGGTTTTGGGGGAACGTTTGAAGAAGAAGAAACTTACCTAGACAACATGTTAATGACAATGAAGCAATTCAAGATCTTGAATAAGAACATGGATTATATTATTGAATCTCAAGCTGACATGGGGGGAAGTCAATCTCTTTCAATTTTGGAATTGGATGTTATGCTTAAAGCATTCGAAGCCAGAATGGTTAATAAAGTGTTTGGAATGCTTCAAGATTTTGAGTCTAAAATCTTCGAGAAGATGGATCAAAGTGATAAGTGTAACGAATTGCGGGTGAAGTCTCAGTCTTCGAACTTTGTAAGTGAAGTTAAAGACTTACGAAGGGTGGCTAAAGAGAGACATGTCTTGTTTATAAAAGATGTGAAGCAAGTTCGCGAAGACGTCAATCTCAAGCTTCAAGAACTTCGTGAAGACATGATCAAAGAGATTGCTAGTGCTCAACAAGACTATGCATCTCTAAATCAAAAAGTGGATGTTATCTGTGAGGCTGTCACGAAATATGTCAAGCTGTATGAAAGCTTGAGTCCTCAAGTTACTCAACTTTCAACAGATAACAGTCGAAGCTTTGTGGAGCTTACTTCTTTGTTAAAGGAGTTGAAAGATTTGTCTACCATGCCTGTTGCCTCTTCGATAATAACTCCAAAATTCTTATCTCAGAAGTTTTCTTAGTTCGAGGCTGTGTTGCACAAACAGTTGGCCCCATTATCCAAGTTTTCCAGTCTACTACCAACAGATGCCCCACCTATGGTCACAGGGGTGCAAGGGGGAGAGAAGAAGGTTGGTAATGCGAAAGTTGGTGAAGGTTCGCATGAAGCTGTGAAAACTGTTGGGAAGATTTTTCAAACAACGATTCCAGTGTCGAAGCCAACTATCTCAATTGATGGGCCTGTAACTTCGACAGTTGTTACAACAATGCCAATCTCTACGAAGCCAATTTCAAGAGCAATTTCTTAAGGAATTATGATTGGGGAAGGTGGCAGCAGTTCGAAGCCCAAGGAAGTTGTTGATAATTCCTCAGTTAAAGACAAAGGAAAAACAATTGTGGTCGAAAAGTCGAAAGAAGAAAAGAAAGCTGAAACTGATGCTGAGCTTGACCCACCTGGAAGTGACCCACCTGGAATGAACAAGTGACCCACCTGGAATGAACAAGGGTGATCCTGCGAAGCATTACAACTATGAAACAATCGAAGCAAGAGTTGCATATAACCATATGTATGCTTTTGAGAAGAAGCCGAAGCAGAGCTACGCAGTTGTAAATACGGATATGAGACAACTGGATTTCCCAATCAATGAAATGATGTTCATCATGGCTCAGTACAAAATTGTTGAGAAGTTCGATAATGATGATGATTACACATACATGAAGCTCAGGTTTCATGCTGTGTTAGGGAAACTTCCAGAGGAGATTTGGTCACTCGTAAAGATAAAGAAGGTGATCAGTATTCAGAAGACATGATGCAGAACCTTCGATTTTACGTTGCAAGAGCAAATGGTCAGGAGTGTAATTTCTCGATTGCTGTTTTCCATTAATGAACTTGTATGATCTTATACAAGTTGCATTACTTTTGAAAGACAAAGATGCTTCGTATCTTCGAAAGACTGATCCAGAAGTGTTTCGTCTTGGTCTAGCTCACATCAAAATATTCATAGATAACTACTATGAGTGTTTGGCCCTAACTGATGTGGAGTTAGCTACTGCGAAGGGGTTAGAAGTAAAAGTACCAATGGAACCAACGAAGACTCAACCTGAGTTGAAAAAGTATGCTGATGGGGAAACATGCTTGAAGCCTTTTGGCATGGTCTTCGCAGGAAAAGACAAAAATGGAAAAGCCAAGAGATTCTTATTCCAAGCTTGCGAAGTGGAAAGATACACAACGTCCCAGTATACAAACTTCATTGTTCGTATGAATAGCTGCAAGAAGAATAACGAAGGCGACAAGAAAGAATTGAAGAAGATCATTTCTTGGTATTCTGAAATTCGAAGGGTGATGATGTATGCTATACAGATTCTTTTGAACTGAAGAATGGTCGACATTATTACAAAGGGGGAGAATGTAAGGGTCGAAGACCTGTTGTAATATGTCGAAGTCATAAGTTTATTTTACAAGGCATTTTATGTAACGAAGCGTATTGTTTAGTCCTTGTAATTTTTTGTGTGCTTTCATGTTTCCTATAAATAGGGACATTACTTAGAGTTAGATAAGTGTCTTTGTATGAACTTGTCTATTCTCTCTCTGTAACATTGAAAGCATAATAGAGCTGAAACCAGATCATATTTACATCGTGTGTTCAATCTATATTCTGATTACTCTGATTTGATTCATACTTGATTCCACACTTCATCACTCAGGAAAGTTAGTAGCAGGTACTCTCTCGGGCGTTATGAAGAAGGAGCCTATTAGTATTACGTCTTATATTTTGGCTATAGTTTTAATGTAAATCAGTCAATGTTTTGAACACAATGTAAATTTTATATTATCAATACAATGGTTGTTGTTTCTTTGATTATTATTATACGATGTTTGTGATACTGTACATGACGTCCTCCGCCCCTGAATGTTTCCGCCATTCCGGTTTGGGGGTGTGACAGTGATTTCCACCGCAGCATTGTCAAAGACATTTATATCCACAAAGGGCAGCATACCCTTATACTCCAATTCTTGAAGTTGGGGTTGACTGTTTTCTACAAAATCCATTTGATTTTCCTTTTCGAGATCTCCGCTTGCCCATTAGTTTGAGGGTGATAGACTGTGGAGACCTTGTGAGACACCCTATACTTCTTCAAAATGCCTTCAAGTGTTAGGTTATAGAAATAGGTCCCGCGATCACTTATAAGTGCTTTTAGAGTGCCAAACTGGGAGAAAATCTATTTTTTAAGAAATCCGCAACAACTTTACAATCATTAGTATGGATGGCCTTAGCCTCCACCCATTTGGACATATAGTCCACCGCCAATAAGATATATGTAGAACCTAAGAGGGTGGAAATGGTCCCGTGAATTCTATACCCCGCACGCCAAATATCTCACAAACCAATATATGTGTTAGGGACATTATATGTGTGGCTAATAGAACCCGTTGTCAAAAATATTCCATGTGGTTGTTTAGGGATGGAAATGTCCCCTACATTTATAAGAGTGACAAAAATCAAGAATATATTGTACCTCATTTTGCTTGACACACCTTCAGATGACTAGGTCGACATAATATTTCCATAGATAAGGATCATCCCGTACATGCCTTTTTGATTACTTTTTTATTTTTGTCTTTTTGCCAACGGGAAAGTTAAGAAGGAAGTTGGTTTTGTAACAACGTAATTCATGATATCCGCATACCATGACACGACTTTTGTTGCAAAAAATGTTCATGTAGCAAGGTTTTACGAATAAGTATGGGATCCACGAGTGAGACAATACGACTCAAATGGTCCGCTTCTAAGTTCTTAAATGGTTTGTTATGAAGTTTCATTTCAAAATCAAAATCTTTAATAACAGTTTCAACCTAACGAGGTTTTGAATCCTTCTTTGACAATAAGCGCTTGATGGTTGGGTTATTGGAATAGACTATCACCTTGCTACCTAAAAGGTATTGTCAGAAATTTTCAAGGGGAAGACAATTTTCAGTTGTGTTATAGATTCTTTGTGTCCCATATGGAGTCTTGGATGCATAATAGATGACATGGTGTGCTCAATCCACTTTTTGAGCCAATACCGCCCCAACAGTTGTGTTACCTACATCACACATGATCTCAAAAGGGAGATACTAATTAGGTGGTTGGATGATGGCAACGGAGGTGAGTAAGTACTTCAAATGATCAAAAGCATATTTGCATTGTTGAGTACACTCAAATTCAACATCTTTTTGGAGTAGTTAACACATCGGAACCGTGATCTTTGAGAAATCCTTGATGAAACGCCGATAGAATCCTGCATGACCAAGAAACAAACGAAGTTCTTGAAATTTTTTTGGAAAAGGGACAATCTTGATAACATCAGTCTAGGCCTTGTCAACTTCCAAGCCTTTGGGGAGACAACATGGCCTAAAATCAATCCTCTGTCCACCATGAAATGACATTTTTCATTGTTAATCACAATATTTGTGCCAGTTCACCTTTGCAGAATCTTGGTAATATTGCTTAAAAGTACATAAAAGAAGTCTCCATAAACTATGAAATTCATGAAGACTTCAATGATGTTTTCAACATATTTAGAAAAATCCTCACCATGCATCTTTGAAATCTTGTGGGTGCATTGTATATACCAGAATGTATACGCCTATATGCAAATGTGCCAAAGGGACAAGTGAATTTTGTTTTCTCTTGGTCTTCCAGGGCAACCTAGGTTTGATAAAAAACCAGTGAAACGATCTAAACAACAATATTGAGATTTTCCCACTAATATCTCTAGCATTTGGTTAAAAAAGGGAAAGGGATATTGGTCTTTTATTGTGGAAACATATAGCTTTCGGTAATCAATACAAACCCTCCACCCGTTTTGAACACGAGTGGGTACTAATTCCCCTTTAGAGTTTTTCACAATTCTAACTTTGGCTTTATTTGGGATCACTAACGGGACAAACCCATTTACTCTCGAAGATGGAATAAATTACACCTGCATCCAAAAGCTTCATAATCTCTTACTTCACTACTTCCATCATAGGTGGGTTTAACCTCCTTTGTGCCTCCATCATTGGTTTTTAGTCTTCTTCCATTAAGATATTATGCATACATAAGGAAGGATTCCATCCGTTAATATCCACAATTGTCTAGCCATTTTCCTTCTTTTATTCTTTTAGTAAAGTGATCAATTAATATTTAACCTTTCTTGACAACTTATTACAAATGATGAATGGTAAGGTGTTTTCGCCCACAAGATATGTATACTTTAACTTTTCTGGGAGAGTCTTTAATTCTATCTTTGGTGATTGAATCACCTATGGAAGGAGTTTTGCATTGGTTTTAGGAAACTTGGCTAAACAACCCCCATGTGCTTCTTGTCATTTATGAGCTCAACCACTTATAGCACCTTCTTAGCTATGTTGAACACTCTTGCAAGTTCCTTGACTTTGTCCGTATCCAAACTTTGTGACAAAACTAACATTGAAGGATCATTACTCGACAAATTAAAGCATTTTTCAGTCAAGGGCTAAATCACATCCACAAAATTAAGACAATGCACATCGGAAGGATATCTCATGGCTTCATAAATATTGAAGTTAATGACGTCCCCATCAAATTCCATAAATAAATTACCATGATGGACATCAATTTTAGTTTTTACTATTTTGAGAAAAGGTCTACCTAAAAGAATGGAACTTAAATTTTGGGAGTCATCATCTCCCATATCTAAAACATAGGAATCCACCGAAAAACAAGTTCATTGACTTGCAATAACAAATCCTCTAGTACACCTTTTGGGTGTACTATTGACCATTCGACAAGTTGAATAATTACACCGATTTTGCTTAATGTTTATACACCTATTAATTTTGAGGTGGAATATGGTAGGATATTTATAGATGCACCAAGATCGATCATAGCTCAAGGTACATAAACATTCCCCAATATTAAAGACACGATAAAGGCACTGGGATCCTTACACTTCATAGGCATCAACTTTTGCAAAACTGTTGAAGCATTCTCACTCACTTTTATCGTTTCATTACCTTTAAGTTTGTTTTTAGATGTGGAAAGTTCTTTTAAGAACTTAGCATATCCAGGTAATATGGTAGGACATTTATAGTTGCACCAAGATCGAGCATAGATCAAGGTACATAAAGTTCACCAATTTGCAAGGCATGGTAAAGACACCGGGATCCTTGTACTTCGGGGGCATCAAATTTTTCAAAACAGCTGAAAAATTCTCACTCACTTTTACTGTTTCATTACCTATTAGTTTATTTTTATATGTGAAAAGTCTGCTTAAGAACTGCGCATATATAAGTACTTTCTTGACGACATCAAAGAGTTGAATATTGACTTCAACCTTCTTGTAAATTTGCATAATCTCATTCTCTTCCCGTTATTTCTTTGAGCTTGACAACCTACCGAGAAATGGAACTGGAGTGACTTTGGCTTTGATGGTGATTGGCTTTTTCTAATTTGTTTTATCTTCCTTTTTCTCTTCTCGATATTTTCCCGACCTCTTTAACACTATCTATTCCTCCTCTTCTTTAGACTTCTTTATACCATCATAGCTTTTTTCACTTCTTAGCGTGATGAAACAAGATTTATTCCTTGGGTTGGTCTTCGTTTAGGCAGGCAAATTTCCTTTGAGACTCTAATTTGCTTACGAATGTGCCAAGCTATGACATTTTTTGCTCTCAATTCTTTATGTTCGCCTTCGTCTCTTGTTGCAAGGATTAAATGCTAGTTGCTAAGCTTTTAAACATGCCCTCCAAGGACTTATATGAAATCAGCTGGTTGTGGAAGTGGATATAGCTACCTTGGTTGATTGTTTTATTATACGATTGGTGGCCTTTGTTGGTAATGTGGTGGTAGTGTTTGTCGGAATCCTGAGTTTTGGTTATTTTTCCAACTATGGTTGCCATGGGGTTAATCATAACTCCTTTGGCTATTCTTATAACAACTTCTTAAAGCTTTTGATTCTTCATAATGCTCCTCTTGAATTTAAGGGCACATGTTAGTCGGATGCCCGATTTGGGTACATATTCCACAAGGGTGAGATGTGGGTTGTACACTTGTCTTTGGGGAGCATCATGATTGTATTTGACAATTCATAAAGTTAGGCTTCAATATGGGGAGTATTCACCTCTTTGACACCCCTTGGTGTGTCCACATACTGTTCCTCATCTAGATTGGAGTGCTTGTAATCTTCAACCATGTTATTGGTGAGATTGCGGATTTATGTTGGGGTTTTATCGGATAAGGAGCCTCCGTGTAACACCTAGTTTTAGTGATGTTCTAATTTCGGGACATATGGCTGGAATTTAATAAAGTAAAGGTTTTAGGCTTCAAAGGAATAGAGTTTAGACCCTTTCAGATGATTGACAATGTTGGAATAAGTGATTTGAGCCCTAGATTTGTGCCTTAAAGTAAAAGGGTAAAACTGGAAAGGTGATATCTCGGGCCTCTTGCATGAATTAAGGATTATAGTTCGATATATTTTCAGTAAAAAGTAACAAGATAGAATTGTGGGGCTCGTCAATACCTTTCCATGCATATAAAGAACACCAAAATCGGAGTTGAAACGAAGAAGTTATGGTTGTTTGAAGTTAATTGGGAAATTGAGAATTTTGCCCTACAATGGGCATAGGAAAGCTACGCTAGGCGTAGGTGAACTACACTATGCGTAGAAGATAAATTTTGGATACAGGTTTAGTGAACTAAGCTGGGAGTAGGCTATGCTACGCAGGTCGTAGCTGTTGCAAAATAAAACCCTAACCCTAAGGTTTTGAGCCATATTTAAGGGTTCTAACTTCTTGGGATCCATCCCATGACTAGCCTCCATTACCTCATATCATTCCTTGAGAAACCTTAGCCTTCACTTGCTTATTTTGAGTCGTGGCATATTTTTTTAGCTTATTTCTCCATTGGATGGTTGAATCCTAAAGAACAACGTGTTTGCAAAATAAATATAAGAAGGGTTCAAGTATAGATCCAACAAGGTTGCTTTATTCCTAGACCATTGTGAGCAAAAAGCTTATAACTTGCTCATTGGTTTCATAGATCTTGTTAATTTTCATATTTGTCACTTTTTGGTCCCCTGAGCTTGTGTTTTGGGAGTTGAGACAACTCACGTACCTTCTGAGCTATATGGAACACTCTTGGGATTTGTTGGACTTGGAAAGTTGTGCTTTGATGCTTGTTCTTTAATCCATGGATGTTGTGTTAGAATTTTTATTTATTTCAGTGTATCAATTTAGATATTGCTTGATGGGAGTGTCTTAATGGGTAAAGTTGGAAACTTTATACATTAAGACATTTTGAAGGTCCATATTTGAAAGTTTGACAGATTGACTTTCTGTATTATGAGCTTAATGAAAGAGTTGGACATCTGGTTCTACATGGGGCGTAATCTGCTTTACGTTGGGCGTAGCCTCGATTTTTCCCGATTAGCCACCTTGTAATCTACGTTGAGCGTAGAGCTGCATGCTACGCTGGGCGTAGGTGGTTTGGGGCTGATCGTTGACTTTTGACAATTGACCGTTGACTTTGACCAAGTTTGACTTTAGATCAAATTGAGGATTTTGGGTTGTTTATTGAGACTTGGTCCATGTTTTTTTTGTATAGGTGACCTGTAGAGCCAGTTATTGGATCTGTGATCATCAATGATATTTTGTAGACTACAAGGTGAGTTTTCTCACTGTACTCATGGTCGAAGGCGTCAATACCGAACCATTTGTTTTGTTATATATATATATATATATATATATATATATATATATATATATATATTCTGATGTATAGGATGTTGCTATGCTATAGTGATTTGCAAGATTGGTAGATTTGTATGATTACTGTTGAGAGAAAAAACTTTGAGACACACTTGAACAAACGTTAGAACAAGTATATTGCGGAATAGTTAATCTCGAAGGATCTAAAAGCTCAACAATAATATTAATAAGTTAGAGTTAGATAGTTAGAGAGTTAATTGTGGAAAAGTAAAGAAATGGAAATGACAACAATTGTTATATCAAGTATACACATAAGTTGATTCATAACAAGGATTGCATTCAAACCAAGTTAATAAGGAAGATCAAACTTAGGGATTAAGTCACAAAAGACTTGCTCCGAAGAGAGATTATAATCAGTTAAATGCTAAGAGTAAGAAGAGATGCATGATAAGATAGAGAGATAGAAAAGATATCTTCCGAGTTATATTGAATAAGAACGAATGAGCTCTATTTATAGAGTCTCAGGAAATACACTAGATTACGTCTCTAAGAGTAGCCATGCAAGGCATACTGGACAATAGAGAGTATTACAGAAAATAGACAAGTAAAGTAATCTAGTAAAAGTGACTGCGGTAGATTATGACTCCGGATGCGGTTGCTGATGAGGGAGCTTGACTGCGGGTGCTTGTAGGCTGCGGTAGCTGAAGTTCAAGAGGGTCACTTTTCATGATTCAATAATTTCCCCCTAAGTGACCTCTTTAACTTTTCTTCAGCTATCAAGTTTAAGAAACTTGATCAGGATCCACCAAAACTTCCTGATGTGTTCCAACCAAATGATCCTCCTTAAAATCTCGAACTTGACTTCGGCAGTTGTGTGCTTTGATCTTTGAACTGCGGTTTGACAGATTTCAAGTTGATTCCTGGTGAGGCGATGCATGGTAGTCATAGGAATGAAGTATTTGACTTTATCGATCTTCCTTTTGAAAATGACTCCGAGTTCAAGAAAGTTGGTTGCACCTAAGGATCTTTCTTGATAGCCTTCTGTAGGCATCGGTGCAGGATCGAGTGGTGGCAAATCGAACTTTTTGGCAATTGTGGGGTAGATATCTGCGTCGATTTTAGCAAAATCACAGACAGTTTCCTTCAAAAACGTGCTAGCCCTTTCAAGCGCTATCTTCATCTTCGGGTGCTTCTCCGACTTGTTCTGGAACACCTTAGCTATGAGAAAGACTTCTTTAGGATTCATGCAGGGGAAGTCAGCTTGGGTGTGGACTTAGTCGTGTTCCCTTCTAGTGAGAGTGTATTGGATGAAGTCAGCCTTCATGAACTTCCGAAGCTTGTAGTTTTTGACTGCGGATGGTCTATCGTTAGACCATATTTTCTCAATGGGAGAGGCATGCTTCGCATAAAAATGGTTAAGTCTCTCGAAGTCCATTGGCAGTCTTTTATGATCTGGAAGGCTGCGGTCGAACTGCTCAAACATTGTGAAGTATTTAGTGTTTGGGGAGATTGGAACATCCCAGTAGCCATCCGAGGGGGGTTCAACATATGTGAGGTATGGTTTGTAGTCGTCATCCAGCAGTCTGCGGTGGGGATTGATCCAAGAGTTTATCAAGGATTCATCCATGACAGTGTCAAAACCGCATTCTCTCCATATAAGCTTAGCAAGTTTAGCTGCTTTCCAGTCTTTTCTCCATTGGGTGGTGGCAGGGGAGTCATTAGAGCTTGGAGAGGACATGTGATCCACTAGATTTTTGAAGTGAGGGGGAGTCTCTGGTTTCTCAGGAGTGATCTCCTTTTGTGGTGGAGTCTGATGAGATGGTGGCGGTGAAGGTTGTGGTGTAGGAATTTTTTCTGTAATGATGGGGGGACTTTGATGTTGTGAGATGGAGTGATTTGAGTGATGGACTTCTTCTTCACTTCCCCCTCTTGAGGAATGCAACGCAGGAGCTTCCTCAAGCCATTTTCTGAGTCCATCAACTTTGGCAAAAACTTCCTGAAACTGGGCTTTAAGGGCATCTGCATGTCGTTGATTCTTGGGGATGGTGGAGTTGAAGATCAACCTGTGAA